>NC_138595.1:9820701-10420701 GCF_964289735.1 Phaethon aethereus | reverse complement strand
GGAGGCTTTTATCTTCAAACGAGTATTCCCCTACCTTGTGCTCAATTCAAATTACCTCAACAGAAACAATGCCCTACTTAAACCACAATGTGCAAAATAATTATCATCCCAACATCATCTTTACTGACAGCAGCTCACCTCTGCAGCCAGAGCATGAGATGCTTCCCAAGTTGATCGGACTTCATTCTGCCATCATCTTGACATTGCCAAGTCAGTCGTGTTGACATTTCTTCTAGTTGACATAGGAAAGCCTCCAGTAAATCTGTACTGACAGTTTAAATTCTCCCCCACCCCACCAATACTCTCCTCCTGTCACGTCATCTCCATAAAATTGCCCTGCCCTTGTTTCACTTCATTTTGACAATCTATTGTTATCTCCGCGGATCCTCTTTAGCACGGCGCGCTCCTGTCACAAAGGCACAACATCTCCAAAGACCTGACACGAGCACCTGGAGAAGTACGCCGGGAGCCTCATTAAAATGAGATAAATGGCTCTGCTCCTACCTCTACACCTTCCCAGCAAGTTATTTCTCAAACTACAGCCTCGCACTACAGTGGTAACAAAGCGCTTGAGGGGGTGCACCATTTGTACGCCCCAACACCCAGACTTGTTCAAATTTGAACTCGCGGGGAGGCTACACAGGCCTGTCAGAGGGAAGAGCAGAGACCAGGAAAAAATCGTCCAGTTGCTCTCCAGTGTCAAGGTTTAGCAACAACTCAAAAACTTCGTGCAATGTAAGTCTGGAAAAATATAACCCACTGGCACTGCAGCGAGCCCCTAGTTCAGGCCAGGCCAGCCAAGGCCACGCTCTGCGCAGCACCAGAGACGATGAGGGATTTAAACAGAAACACAAAGCTATCGCATCAACACTTGTTACACACGTGCTCAGCTTCAGGGATGTGTTCGAGTACCTTCCCAAACCCAAAACCTAACAGAGCACCTCTAACGAAAAGCTTCGTTTTGCATAATCAGGACAGCAGGTATGAGTGATCACCATCTCACCATCTCACAGGCCCACATCCCTCACAGATTCAACCCTTCTCCCCGAGGAACTTGCTTCTTCCCTCTTACAGACACGGATTTTATGCTGAAGAGGATTAAGAGACAAACATTAAGAGCAGGCAGCTATGGGTGTTGACGGGCACCTCACGGGATTCCCCCATCCAAGCCTTGCACAGGTGGTGCCACAGGCCAGGCTCTCCCAGCCCCGCTCCTCCGGGGGTCCCATAACAGCCCTGGGGGGTACAGCCCTCCCTGGGGAGGCACCCCACACCTCATCCCGATGCAGGATAAAATACCTGGGTGCCACCATGTTCCCGGTCGCCCCACGCCGAGGAGGCCTCATCCCAGGGCAGCAGCACAGCCCTGACAAAAGAGGCCAGCCTCCTCTGCCTCTCTCCTCATCCTACAGGCCTGGCCCAGCAGCACCTTCATTAGCTCAACCCAGCCCAGCTGCCCTCATTAGCAGGATCCATTGCCCTCATTAGCAGGGCTCATGCCCTTGTTAGCCCTAAACCTGGCCTCAAGGCCAAGGAGAGGCCCTGGCCCCAGGGCGTCTGTGGGCCTGTGGGCCCAGCTATGGGGAGCCTCTGCCAAAGGGGATGCATGGCCAGGGACCGATTTCATGCTGTATCATTAACAGGCTTTAAACCCCATTTTATGAGGGTACCTCAGGCCTCTCGATCACTTCATGAGACAGCAACAAGACATATTTATGCTTGGCAGTGTGGGGAAAGCAAGGCAGTAGCCCTGTGAAACTGAAAGGGAGCTAAAACCCATACACGCTTTTATGGTGTCTAACATTTTATGCTAACAGAATTTACACGGAATGTAAAATTAAGCTATATACATGGACTATTTCCTGCAATTCAGTTATATATTTTGAGATGTAAATAGATACATGCTCTAAAAGTGCAATTAAGCTGTCCATGCAATTAAAAATCATGTTGTTTTATTCGTACGTGATTCCATGCAGCTTCTTCTTTATGGGTAGACAATGAAATACAATACATTCTGACACCACGTATTTTGTCTTTGCTTATTGATCCATATTTCTTTGAGATGTAAAAATCACTTGCACCCCAGGAAAGCCACAAGGGTCAGACCAAGAGCCTGCACCGATCCAATGAGTTAAAACACTGACATGGATTTCACATACACCAAAATCCAGACCAACAAAATGAAGTCTGTGTACTCCTAACTCAAAAAAGAGAAAAAAAAAAATCCCTCCAGCTATTCCCTGAATCCTAAATCTATGGTATATAGTTCCCTCAGAAAAAAGCCAGGCTAGAAGAAAAAACAAACAAAAAACCACCAAACCAAACTTAGGAGCAATAGGTCTGGGCATTTTATGTCAGAGATATCTATTAATCAACTTCTGCTACATATATCTTATGTATGTAGCACGCATCTACAAATTCCTCCAAAAGTACATCTGCAATAAATGCATCATGGCTGTATTTTCTGTAAAAAACACAACCTATTCCTTCCTCTCACGCGGCAGGTCTGCACTCCCCTGCTCCCACAGATGCTATGGACTCTGGCTCACAGATCTGAAACAGATTCAGCTAGTTCAAAATATGATGTAGTTAAAAAAAAAAAAAAATCAGAGAAACCTGCCCACAAGGATACGTTTCCACCACAACAAGTGAGCTCCCATCAGCCAGGGTTAGTCCCATATATTCATGGAAATGAACTACAGCAAGCTGTATAGCATCAACTCCTATGCGCAGTTGAAAATCATTAGATTCTGCACAGATAAGCTCTAATTGAGTACGCCTGTTTACGTGAAACAATTAACCTGCGTGTCTGCTGCGTTGCGAGCAGCCCTAAGAAGACGCTCCGCGTTTCAGCTGAGGGCACCTCTTCGTTTGACTTGGCGTACCCGCTGCGTTTGGCTGCAAGGCCTCAGAGAGACGCTGACTGAGAATGGATGACTGCACATTCAATAACCGAGGAAATCTTTGATGCAACTATATTAGGGATGCCATTACTACACATTTTTTGATCAACAATACATCAGCAGAACATTTTGCTACCGTCGCTAACTCTCTGCTGTGGTTCAGAAACAAATGCTTTAGGACATGTACTACCACGCTCCTACTGCGTATACAAGAGATATGCTGCTGTATCCTCTGTGGAATATGACTGTCAGCAATTAAAATGAATATTGAAAAGCCGGGACATGGTTTGTGATGCATTTTCCTGGCTTTTGTGAAACATTTGTTCACCAGATTTGCTAACTCTCAAAATGCAAGCGTACATGAGAAGTCTGCTAATCCAGGGAATTAGCAAGGTATTGCTCCAACAGATTGCAAGACAACAGTGCTCGCTTTCATACAAATGGGCTTTAGACAAGCCATTGGTACGCTCTGTGAACAACTCGCCCATTCTTCCTAAGATCTAGAAGAACATCAGGTGATCAAAAAGAAAAGGAAAAAAATTCTGCTTGCAACCCCTTCAAACAAAGGCTTCTGGGTTGTTATTTTTTTACTCTCCCCCTTCTGAAGTGTGGTAGCCTACGAAGACATAATCTTATAGGTCAAGAAAATAAGATTTAAACACATCTTAAATAAAACAGCCCAGTTGCTATCACATTGTGATTATCAGTGCTGTTGCCAACAACCCACACAGCAGCCAGAGTCACTTCGAACACCATAAATTCCCAGCTGCCTTACAGAACACGCGCCTTCATCTATTCTGAAGTCCTGCAAGGTCAGGGGAAGACTCTTACTTTGCTGCGTACCCGAAACAAAAAATGTTCACTGCAAATAAACAAATAAATAAATAAAGTAGCAATCTACTCAGATTTTCTGAATAATTCAAGTCCCATTCTTGATGGTGACAGCAATAGAGCAAGAGATTGCTGTTTTGGGGATGCTGAGACAACGCAGCAGAGGTGACAGAGGGTTTCTGAATCTGTACGAGGTGAGATCCAGTTAATGAAAGGTTCCTTTTCATGCAGAGCTATTTGGGGTTCAGATGTTTACAACAGAATTTCCATTCCACACAACTATCACCACTACATTTTTCATACAATACACACGTCTATAATTTGTCCTTTCTTGTAAACAAAAAAAAAAAAAACAAAAAAAACAGGGCAAAATGGCCAGCAGCTTTACATATTACCATGTGGACAGATGCATGGCTTGTATATATGTGCATTTGTGTGCACACACATAAACGTGAGGAATTTATTTCCAAATGGGGGTGCACATGCACTGTACACATTTTAAAGCAGGCATCAATTTTTACTACAGGAAAAAATTATACATCAATTAATAGCAAGAAGCATCTTTCTGCTGTACAGAACAGAGTACCAATTAAGAACATTTATAAACCCTCCACTTGAAATTCCCAATATTGGCAAGACGGTCACGCTGAAAGCTTGACCCAGTGACTGGGTCAACGAAGGAAGCTCATGAGCCCATTCATGTTACAGCAGCTAAGACAAATATGCTACTTCCTATAGACACTTTACCAAACAGTGCACCAGAAACTACAGAAGAATCCAAGAGAAAGCAGCCCTCCAATCATGAAAATCTGACATAACAGTATATAATTCCATCTTTGTTCAACATCTAAAACTGCAAGGCAACCTCGAAAACCCTTTGAAACAGAAAATCAAGGAGGACTTGCACCCCACCAATACAAGATATGGAGCTCTTCCAAAAAAGAAGTCGTACCTGCTTTCCCCAGAAATTCTTCCTACACAAATCCAGTGATACTGCACCTAATCCTGCTGTTGACAACAACATCAAACTGCTGTTAGTGCCTGGCTTGCCCTGCAGATGCAGCAGGACAGCACCAGTCCCTTGGGCAGCGGCCAGACCAGGACAGCTGCGTGGCTTTGGTGGTGCGGAACCCCGCGTCCATGCACTCTTTCGGTTTTGTCTTCAGGGCTCATTATCATTAGTTATGATGCACCAACCAGAAAGAAGCCACGCAAACTAAATTCACAGAGCTCCCAAGCAGTCCCCGGTGTCAGGGTCCAGGCACGAGCTACATGTTAAAGCCGCCCGTTCAAACACGTGGAAGCTGCAACACATGGGCAAGTCCATGTGCCCATGTGTTACAGGGCTGAAGTCTCCGAAGCTCTTCTCTTACAGCTGACTCCTGCCAGGACTTGCTTAGTACTTTGCTCAACCCCCTGCATCTCCAGTGGCCTTTCCTACCTCAAGTTACTAACTTGCCTCCTGAATCCTCATCCATCATCTGTGGGGAAACAGCTAGTTGCAAATCCCTCCTTCTAACCTCAGCTGAGTACTGCCATTAACTAATAAGAAAGCAGAGGTGGAAAGTAGTTCTTTAAGTATACTCACCTTATTATACTTATTCACAGAAGTCTAGTTTTTGCTGAAAGAGCACCAAAAATAAAACCCTCAAAAATCCAGTCTCTCATATGCTCATAGCTTATACCTCCACTCAGCTTCAGTAAACCAGCAACAATATTGCATGCCCAGACTCCGTATCACTGGGATCACTGGGGCTTGAGTAAAGCAGGAATTTAGCCAGTACCTATTTAATTCCAAATTCATTTAATATCTTTATACCCCCTCGACAAATAAGCCTTACAACATTACGAGTTAATCAAGCCAGGCACTAGTGAAATATTTTTTTGAAATCCTTAAATCTAATAGAAAATTACTGCACCCAACCGTAGAAACAATTTTAAGCCTAAATTTGGCAAGACACATTAGTTTTATACTGAGCTAATTACTTCCAAGTGTCCAGGAAATACAATTCAGTAATTACAGCTGTATTAGCTGGATGCAAACTAAGCAAGAGGCAGAGCTTATTTACCACCGAGCGGGTGAGTCACCCTGGACATCCTACACAACCCAGCCCTGCTTCACAAACAGACTTCGCTGAAGTCTGTGCCAAATCCAAGAACCAAAGGTGCTCAACGCAACCCTCGTTGACAACAGAAAGGATCTGAAGGCTTGTGAGTACTGATGTGTGGGCATATTTGCAAGGCTTCAACACCCAAGGTGGTGGCCAGGTTTTCAAGAGAGCTCAGGGAGCCCTTTCTAGCACTTACATACAAGCTCGATTTTCCAAAACACTCGGTCCCCAGTGCCTGCTGGTGTGATGCTTCTGGCCATGCTGCCGTAGGAGCCAGGCATGGGTGAAGGTACAGGGCTCCAAACTCTTCCCCGATACTTGAGAGGAAAACACCTCTCACTGACTGCAGCGAGTATCTCAGTGCTCAAGCACCTCAACTTTAGAAAGCACTGTGCTCAAATTTAACATCAGTATTATCTCACCCAATTCACAGAGACGTGGGGAGGTGAAATGACGTGACAAAGTTGGCCCAGTGAGTTAGCCAAAAAGCCCACAGAGAGAGGGCTGAGCCAGCCTTCACCGCAAGCACAGCTCCAGTCCCTAAGAGCTTCCAGACCATCCCCATGCTATGCCACCTCACAGGCTGCGTTAAAGGCACAATTTTTACAAGACACTTTCCTACTGGCTGAAAACAGAGCTCCCACTAAATTAAATGAAGTTAAATCCTATCATCTGTACACCCCACAGAAAAGATACTCCATCATCATTGTCAAGAGAAAACCCATAAGCCAAGCAGCAGGCAAAATAACCTCTGCTCCCCATCACGCTGCTCTAAAAGCGCTTTGCTCAGCTTACGGCAGAAATGGATTTGATAATGCAGCTAGGGAAAAATACATCGTGGGACAACATTTCCAGTTCAGCATTCTCCACCCCCACAGTTTCCACAATAATTAATAACCAAAGCTGTTAATGTTTAAATGATCCACGTTCTCTAGTGCAGCCAGCAATGCCTCAAGAGGCTTTCCACTGGGGCTAACACTATTAACTGTGTGGATGCCTGAGGATACGTACTGCTTAATGGATGAAAGGACACTTCTGTACAGTCTCCAAACATTTAGGAACTCTCTTTTAAATCTGAACTGGCTTAACAGAGCATTTAGGGCTCCCAAGGTTTGCGTAAATGTCCGTGTTTTACTTGCGGGTTAAAGGAGTAAAATGATTTCCTAGACTCTCGAGTGCTAATAGGTATTATCTATTGCTCTTCCCCATTCCAGTACTCCCCTTCCAGGCCAGACAGCCCAACCTACTTCCAGTCTTCCCAGCAAACAGTTATCCGGGGAGAGCAGGCAGGGATCAGCCAGCTCAGGGGAAGCTGAGCAATGGGCATGGGGAAGTATCCTCTAGTTTCAGACAGTGCTAGAAACTAAATCACTCCCAAACGCAGCTCCGGGACTCCGCTTTCTGTTTATTTGCTTAAGTCCTTGGGAACCTTCGGAGTTACCAACATACTTGTCAGCACTTCAGGCAAGAGAAAATACATTAGCATGGAATTATAATCACGATAATCACCAGTTTTTCCTGCCCTGCCTTCTCCAACCACTCCCTGCCCACTCCCCCATCCTAAGATTAATACAGACGAAGGAAGCTTTTAAGACCAAAGCAATTTCTCAGTTTCTTTTTTTTAAGCCTAATTTTCAAAGAGCAAAGGGTACAGAAGTTCACTCTGCCTCTGTGTGTTTGCCTATCTGTCCACCTTCTAATAACTTTTGAAACCCACTAATTTCAAGCAAATTTGACAGCAGGGCAGAGGTCTCAACAATACCAAGTTCCCAGAAGTTCAGCGAGGAGATTGCAGCCACGTAGCGAAGAGGCGCCTGGCTTCCCTCACCTCCCACCGTGGGGAAGGCTGGCGTGTTAGCTCACACCTCATTAGACAGCACAAACCCACAGAGGAAATCAATTACGAGATAAAAGTCCATCGGAAAACGGCCTTCAATCATCCTGCTGCTCATGCAACTACTTCATTCTTAATTCTTCTGACAGCCTGATAACAAGGGCTGCCGTGGCCCCTCCTCGGGCAGCATTAGAGTAAATATATGAAGACCTACAAAAGACATCCTTGCCTCAAGCACCACTGCATGCTCGACCGTGGCCTTGCACTGAGAGTGAGCAAGGGCGAGGCATCATTAAAATGGGCACCGGGTACCAACAAGAACACATGGGGACTTGTTTTTTTGATTTGTTTTGTAACGGGATTTGTTTTCTAACTGGATGGGTTTAGAGCCACACGCTCAATTGTAAACATGGACCAAAATATGGATGTTTCCTCCACCAGGCAAAGTTCAACCCATTCAAACCAATACTTTGGAAACACTGAACGTTCAGTTTAACGTTCCTGTTTCCTGACTGTTTTGGTCTCTCATTCCTTTTCTTTATTGCTTCAGACACCAGGGACATACTTAAGATCAATAATTACATTTGCAGTAACAGGTACGGATGCTGCAGCGCGCCCACGGCACACCCAGGCTCACAGTCGAGGGCCTGGTTCCCCCAACCTCGCCACCCACGCAGTGAGCTCCTGCTCAGACATGGCAGATTTCTCTAAACAGCTCAACAACTAGCAGTATCAGCTACACTTACCAGAAGGATTTAAAACAAAACAAAAACCAGCAAAAAGCAAAATAACCTTAAGTGCCTTACTAACAGCTGGGCTCTATCTTTTTCCACTTAGGGACTCGTTTCTTTAAAACAGAGGCTTCGTTCTTAAATACAAGACTTCAAATACATGGAAAATCTGAACCAGACCTATCACGCCAGGCTACAGTTTCCAGCAGGATGGTTTAATGGGATCTTTGAAGGCATTCTTCAAATGTTTCATTCCTACCATTCCTTTCCCTTCATGGTTCTTCTTTACAGACAGATGCATGGGAAATGGGGTAAAACTGGGTCCCCAAGGATCAAATACGTCTGAATACGTCACGCGTTCTGTGTGTTATCTGCAAGACTGCAGATGGGTTTCTTTCAGTATTTTCTAATAGACGTTGCACTTGCAGTTCAAACAGACAAACCCAGACTAGCATGCTCCACCACCAAGACATGCAGCTGCAGATGAGCGAGGACTAACCAAGTTCTGACCAAGGCCAGACTGGCAATGTGGGCTGTGCAGCTCCACAGCTTATAGATAAGCTGAGTCCGTCTATACAAGCTGTGGAGACAACAGTGACTGCCGTTATATCTTTCTGTGGAGCGGCTAAGAGTGCATCCCCCAGAAAGATAATAATTGGGGGCTAGAATTTGGCAAATGCCTTCTCTAATAAAAGAGGCAGGCAAGTTCTCTGGCCAGCAAGCAACATTTGCCTCCACTCCTACCAACATCTCCAGGAAAAATGTATCATTCTTTATCTTTCAGGCTGCATGCCTAAACCCATCCCCTTCCCTACTTTCAACTAAAATTTTGAAGGACAAAAGAAGACCCTTATAGAAGCACAATAGCAAACAACCAAGTTTCAGGCAGATGAATATCTAGTTTGTGAAAATCAGGAGACCAGTAGCTTGAATCCCATGTCTTGGGCATCTCTTCCCAGATTTGCAGTTCACAGCCATCCTACCAAAGTGCATACATCTAATCACCAGAAAAGACCTCATGAATAAGCAATACTACAGTGGAAGAGGCTTCTTTATACACGTTACCTGTGAATAATTCTAATTCATGTGTAACAGTTACTAACCATGAACCCAATTCTTCTGCTCTTCAAGAGACTGAAGGCATCGGAATTGGGCCATCAGTTATTTCCAGAGAAGCTCAAGGAGTTGCTACATGTTTAAATGCTAGACATTCAGTAGCAGGGGTGGTTCTACTTACCCGAAGGCAAACTGCATGTCCTCAGCACAAAAAGATGAGGTTTGGATTAAGAAATGACAGCGGCTCTAATAGTACTCTGCCTTCGTAAATCAAAGTCAGATTCTTAATCTTACAATGTCATTTTTCTGTGGTTCAACATGACTTCACACCAAAGAACATGCTCAAGTGTCTGGGGCACTGGGGAGGGGCTGGGAAGGAAGAGTAATGTCATTCAGGTTGGGAGGACCAGGAGATAAATGCCCTAATACAGGTGGAGAATCTGAAGCTGAAATACATTATGGTCTCCAGAAATCATCTCGTGTAACTGGTAGTACAAATTGGCTTTAAGAGACATCTCAGCTGGCACATGTATTCCCCGCTGAACAGTGATACCTATTCAAATGATCAAAACCCGTCAGTTCTTAAATTCAGGATAAATCCCAGACCTCAGAAACAAGAAAAAAAAAAAAAAAAAAGTTCAAAAGCAGAAAGGCAGCAAATGTTACTCTCAGGACCAGTCTCTCTGATACGCCTCAAGCTTGCTAACAGCATTCTAATGCCACAGGCATGTTACTTTCCTTTTCTCTCGTATTTTATTTCAGCAAAGCCCTGTCCTAATAACTGATTACAAAATACCAAACAAGCTGTACTGTTATCTTGCTGGCTGGTGAAATATTTAGGTCCATTTAAGTGCCATGCAAAAATGCATCTGAATATATGGGCTATAGCAGGCAGAAATAGGAATTTTGCATTCAGAGACAGGAATATCCTATTGAGACCCATTCCTCACTCCCGGAAAGCGCGAATGCCCTCTTGCCAAATCAATGCAAAACAGCACGCTGTTGCGGTAGGATAAAGTGCCTCCTTCGCATTTAATGTGGAAATTACCATTCCTCCAAAATGACATTCACAGCGCAGGAGGAAGCTAAGTGCCAGCTCCTATCCTGCGGCCAGGCTCACCTGAAGAGCTGCTCACCTATAGAAATGAAGGCTCTGCAGAGGACGACACGTTGGCGAAGCAGAGCCTCGGGAAGGCAGGGAGCGCGCGTCCCCGGCTGCGGCAGCCCGCCTGCTGCGCTTCCAAGGACAGAAGCGGGCAGAGGACACTGCACCCACCGGAGAGGGACACCGGTTCACAGCCACCTTTCCCGTGCCTCCGCGCTCGGCACATGCTGCAGGACATGGGCGTGCTCAGCACAGCCTTCGGCAGCCGGAGCAGCCAAAAACGAAGGGCCCTTTTAAGCAATTGCTAGGGGCACAGCTATATCGCGAGGTCTATGCTGGCTTCTGGAGCCCAAGCCCAGAAAAAAGAACCTGACAGCACTAAGGAAACCTCAAGCACCATGCTGTGGTGGGATGAATGATGCAGATGTCCCCTCTGAGAATCACCACCCTGCCACTCGGGCAGAAAATGCAAGGACACGATTCTCAGTAGCAAGAAAAAACAACACCCCAGAAAAGGATTGTTTGCTATTTTGTACATCTCAAGGGAAACAAACTGTCTATAATATGCAATATTCTTTACACACGTTGCAATGTCCTCATTTCCAACCCACACAGTTTGATTTTTCATGAATATGCAAACTGGCTTTAAAAAATTTCCCATTGATTTTTTTGGGACCACTGTCTACTTCAAAAAACAAAATTCACATCTTTGGAGCACTAACATGCCCATACTTGCTTCAGCATTTCCTACGGGCATTCAAAGCAGAAACCAATGTCCAGAAGAGACATCAAAGAGTCCGGCAGCAAAGTCCAGAGCTTCATGGTCCTCCCCGCCTCCCCCCTGCGTGCCCGTCGCACCTAAGGATATGTGGGGAGAGGGGAACAACGCACCAAGACAATTTTCAAAACACAGAAGCAAACCAAACTTCTTCCCCACCTAAAGGAGAACAACTATGTAACTGTAAATTTGGCCCTAAATAGTTGCTAACTTCCAGATTGCCAAACCTTCTCTGGGTCTGGCAACAAGGTTCTGAAATAGTCTTCAAACGTGAGTTCTGGAAAGGTTTCCAGTTCAACTGCTCAGGGTCTGGATAAGCATCCAAATGTCTAAATCATGCTCCGAATCAAAGGCACGCGCCAAAGCCGAGTGTGACACGCCTACGAGCGTATCTTTCTTTACAAATTGCTGCGAACTGCACGTGCACAAAACGTCAGTGTCTGAAGCCCCATGTTTGCAGCAGCTGCACAACTGAAATTATCACCAATTCCCAGGCTACTGTTCTTTCAGCAAAGTCCTCTCTGGTCTTTCGTGTGAGATAGATAGTTAAATTTGAGTTTATTTGCATCATGCTTGCCAAGACCCGTGAATTGGGAATTAATAGCTCCCACTGCTACCACATTGCAGCCAATTTTACTGCCTTCACTCCAGCAAGTTTCAATGCGGAGAAGTCAGATGCAATTTTAATGAGCACCTCTACTGTTCTGTTTATTTTAATACCTTTATTGCACCATCAAATTTATAAAAATTAAGCATATTATAATTACAGTGAATTAAGCAGAGGCTCCTTAAACGTATCTCCCATTATTTTATAATCAATTAAAATTAATAAATTTGATTGTAAAATCCAATATCTGGTGTATACTAATGTCTGTTCTCACCATTACACCAAGGCCTACTTAGGTCATGGCCAACTAAAAAGATTTCTGTATTGTAAGAAGGTCTGTAACAATCCATTTTCTTCGCCGATCTTCTGATACATAGAGCCCTTCCACAGAGTACCATCTAACGCCTTGATTTTCCTGGCTTCTTGCAGAGCCAGCAGCAGGCCTGGCTGTAGAAAGCTGTGAAGAGAGCTGACCTGTGGCACCAGGTACAAGCTAATCCATGCTTCTCCCATCTGAGAGCAGCTCTCAGCTGTGGACAAGTGCTTTCTGCTCTAACCGGGCAGAAAATGGGGAGAGATGGGATCCACCCCAGCTGCTCACCTTGGCACACAGTGATCTGCTTTCATGTCCAGTCTAGATCTCCCGCGTGCTAGCAGACAGGAGTAATGTCCTAGAAATGCAGCACTTTCCCAGCTAAATCATACTCAAGTTGTCCTGCGCCCTCTTATGCTCCTGACTTTCCATCACCTACAGATTTTGTGCTTTCGCAGCTGCACAGCCATCTCCACTTATGCCCTGGCAGGTCTGCTGCCTTACAGCCCGGGAGTTTCCGTATCAATTATATCTCTCCAGTTGCTAAAAGCACCAGACAATGACCCCAAAAGACCGCCTTTCTCCATAAGAGCAAGAGGAGCCAGTGGAATCACAAAGGTAATGCAATTTTCAGTGTGAGTACATTACCTCGTGGAAGTTCTTGCCACAGGGTCCTACCAGGGCAAACACTGGGTCAACCTCTATTTCCAGTGAATGACAAAGAACGGTACTTCTAGCTGTAAGAACCAGGCTGAACATCACAAGATAATAAACTCATCAGCCCTCCAAATCATCTGATGACTTTCTGCAGTCAGGAGGAATCTTCTGCTTCAGTTTATAGTGGTAGACACTTATGCTGGTGTCTGTACTACACAGCCCAGTACTCACTGGGGTCAGAGAAAGGAGCTGGAACAAATGTGACCCTATGGGCTAGTCTTGCATATTCTTTTCGTACTTTGGGGATATTTTGTGAGAAAAGGACCTAGAAAATGAACTGCCAAGAAAAATGATGCTGTGATCTCTGGGAAACCAGAGTTACAAGGTGAGCACTCATGTCTCTGACCCTGCCCAAGCCGAACATGCTTGGAAAGGAGAGTCTGCGCTGTCTGACTGCGGAGCTGACGCATCACGGTCTTCAAGAAAATTAAGAGGCAGTCAGTCTATAAAAAACCACCCAAAGTCCCTCAGTTTCTGAAAAACTTCAAGATGGAGCTAACAAGAACTCTCTTCCCATTGAACTTCCCTGGGAAGAACCTTGCTTCTTAATTATACAAATCAAAGCTGACTTGCTCAGCTTTGTGACCAAGTGGACACAGAGCTAGGCAGTATTCATTGCACTCATTTTGCCTTTGTCACCCTGGACATGCTGTTTGGTTTCCGTATGCTTCACCTTCCCCCGCTGTTTTTTTTCTTTGGGGGGTGGTGAGGGGGGTTGGCTGGTGAACTCCTCCAGCCAGGCAGAGGAGAATCCTTTCGGTCCGTCCTTCTGCAGCACCTGACACAGCAGCTCCCCAGACCTCAGCGTAAGTCATCCAGTTCAGGTCTAACCTCTGCAATGCAAAGCACAACGTGGTTAGCGGCTCCTCTAAACCACCTCGTTTTCCTAAGCATTTGGAGCACTGGAGCGAAAGGCTTGATGTGTCTGGTATTACTTCCTAATTTGCATGGCCAGTTAATGGCAGCCACTTTGATTATGACACTACGCAGACTGCAGGTCCTTTTAGCACTTGTCAGGCTGCCTTGCTCCGAGCCTCCGCGCCGCTTCTCTCTTACTGACGTCGCTCTCCGCTGAAATGTTCTTTTCCCTGTCAGCTTTGGGGCGCGATTTGAGCTGCTACCCATCGCAATCAATGAGCGTGAACTTCCCCTGTGCCACGGGGCCTCGCCACAAGTGCATCAGCGTGGGAGGCAGCGCTTGTCGGCACTGTCAGCCCCGCTGCAGCCAGCGATCAGCTCAGCTACACTCCTCCCCGAGACTCCTTGCTCCACGGCAAGTCGTTTCTCTGGCTGAATCCTTGCTCCCCGCAGGAGAAAAAAAAAAAAAAGAATTTACATCACAGCAATCTCACAGGGAAGGCGGGCGATCTGCTTACTCGGAGCAAGCTTTATTTTTAGACTCGTCGGAAGAGGCAGTGGCTATATAAATGAAAAGGCTGCTCTGAGTCTGAGTAAGCACGGTGCCCGCATGGCTTGTGTCATCATGATGACTGAGCAATTCTCTACCGGAAGGAGGGAGTGGGAGTCCACAGCAAACGCTCTCTGCGTGCAGTACAGAGGCGTGGGAATTTCACTGGAAATGCTCTGGCTTCAGAGCTGGACACAAACATGAGCAAAGCACGCGGCTGCGGAGATTCATCTGCTGCACGGTGCCAGCGCCCACGGTCTCAGTGCTTTCAAGGAAAGAAATCAAACCACCATAGCCCTTCGCCACAGGATTTCAGAAGAGCCTTCATGATCCAGGTGTTCTCGCTTGCAGAACACATGTTCATGGAGCCTTTAGCAGTCTGGAGCAATAAACTCATCCTTCTAGCCAGTACCTACACCATCTCCTCATGCAGTCCCCTCTGACAGTAAGTTCAGAGACAACCTCCTTTGGAGAAAGCCTGAAAAGTGCTGGTGGACTCTACGCTGCTGGGAGGGGGGCAAGGTTTGTACATTGAGGGGTCTAAAATTGACAGCTTAACTTTTGTCTGATATCCTAAGGAAATCTCCAGGGTTGCTTCTGTTTGCTCGTTGATCCATCTCCTTGCTTCCTGCCCGTAGCAGAAGGTATAGCGATTCTCCAGCACTTCCATCAGTTGTGGAGTAACAACTGGCCCTGGGAAGAGTGGGCTGGATTCTAACTAAACACTCACTATTTCACCTACCCTCCAAAAGAACAAATACATAAAGTAGCTAGAAACATCATCCCTGACTGCAGTTACATGCAATATGCCCTGCTCTTAATCCTGAGCACACGAACACCAACATTTCCGATTTATGGGATCAGACTTCTTTCTTCTCTCCCTGAGCTCTTCCCCACCCTCCCTGCAACAACTCCATCCTTTCAAGCAGCTCTCCCAGCTGAACAGGCCTTGAAACAGCACGTCTCTGCTCTCCATCCAGATGGGCATGGTTCATTGTTTAAAGCATTATAGTTCTTCCGAGCCTAATATTTGAAAGCAATAAATAAATTCACTGTTTTCAAAATGAGTAGGCTTAGGAGAATTTGTGATGCTACGCAGGATGTCCATCAGGCAGGGACATCGCAGTGTTTTGCATGTCCTGCTGTTGCACCTCCCAGCTGAGCTGGTGCTTGCAGCCGTCCTGCTCCTTGCACGGAGACTCTAAGCCCTGCAGACTTCTGCCACCGCTCTTGCAAAGTTGCTCAATAACTCTTTTTTTTAGTGACTTTTTATGACACTGGCCAATCCTACTAGCTGTGTTTAGTTAATCTGGAGAAGACAAGGATTGGGTCTTGCTGCATGTGCAGCAGTCTCCACGGTACGTGCAATTCATACGACCAGAGATGTCTCTCCAGTGCAGCTCTCCACTCTGCATTAATGGGTGTTAGGAGCCCTCATACATGCACTTAATGTGTACCCTAACACATGCCTCAAATCTAACCACAGTCCTCTTACGCAAAGTCTCTCTGACAGAAAGGCTCCAGTTGGAAACAATTTCAAAAGAATCGTTAAGTACATGCATAAATCTTTTTGAGAGTCAAGCCTACATTTTGAACTCAAGTCACTGATGGTTCAAATCCAAATTTGCAGCACTTCCAAGGTTCCATAAAAGGAAAAAAAAAACCTGCAATGAAATTAATGATCACTTATGTTTACATTTCTGTTGGTGCATTTCAGCAAGTTTACATTCACATATTCAGAAGTCGGAGACACGTCATCCATAATGCTATCAGCTCAGGACTGCCCTCCGTGCTGTACTCTTCTCCTCAGTTCTGCACTTCCGTTTGTAAAATGCTTATAGTGTGCACCCCTTACATGGAGTCACACTAACAACAGGGGACAGACTGATAAGCAGAGCCAGAGACAGACAAGTCACCATCAGATGTGCCACCACCACCTTGAGACGTCCATCCAGCGGCTCCGAGCTTGGCTGTGCACGTTTCGTGGCAGAGGGAGAGAAGGCGGCTGCCCCTACGCTACCAGGTCAGAAAACCAGCGCTACTCTGAAATAAATCTGTGTTCCAAAAGCATCTAATTATCCACACAACTCTTCCTGCTCTACTATTTCCTGACAACCATAAAAGAAGGTGGAGTTCAAACAACCTCCGTCCATCTGGGAATACACTGCATGACTTCTTATCACATATTCTGTTTATCCCACAAGTATTTATCCAGCACCAGGACGACAGTCTGCTTGCACAGATTACGAACCAATTTGTGTGCTGGAGAAATCAGCGTCCCCTTTTTCCTGTTTCTTGTCCTCCTTTTATACTCTTATCTCTATCTTCTTTAATGGTGAAGAGGTAAGGCGTGAAAACCTGCCGGTACCAGTCCCCCAGGATAAAGCCCCCAGACAAGCTCTCCGCCTCTTAGCTGCGTGTGCCCCTGTCAAATCGGGGGTGCCGAGGGTGCTTTCAGTAACAAGCCTGCTGTCATTAGCGACATTTCAGACTGCAGGCAAGCTCCTTGACTTCAACTTGGGGAGCTCCGGTACACACTCAATGGGCACAAGTTTTATAGTATCTGAACTAGGTGTCCCCCTGAGCAAGGCAGAAGGAGAAGGAAGGATTAACGACTGCTTGCATGAATTATTCAGCACCCTCTGACATTCCAGAAGGAAAGACGCCGGGCAGTTGAGACCAAGAAAGAATATAAATATTCCTTTATTTATTCACAGACTATTTGTTCATTCCTCCAACAGTAAAGTACACGAGAAAGAGCAAAGCATTCTATACCTGACATAAATCATTTCCATTTCTTAAAGCGCCTCTATTCCTTTCCCTGCAAATACTAAGGCAAATACATTAATAGAAGTTAAATCTATTATCATAAACTTTGTAAGAAAGAGGTCCTGACCTCTTGGGATGGGATACAGACCCTATTAAATACAGTTGAAAATATATTCCCGTTTGGCAGAAATTCATTTTTCACTTCTTACCGACCAGCATCAGAACTAAATTTATGCCTCGGTTAGTTCAAACATTGGCCAGAGAACGAGGCAGGGCTGGATGACGAAGATAAAATCCTGGCTTCGCTGAAGCTAATGGCAACACGCCCGTTGGCTTCCAGGGAGCTCGACAGCTCCTTGAATTGCAGCGAAAACTGAAGAGCTCCTGACTGAGGATGCTGCGTTGTGTGCTAGGAGCACCCTCATTCACCACAAAGTGTTCATGACACGAGGAGAAAGGAAAGGCTTTGATAGAAGACGAGAAGTATTTTGTTGGTCACGGCATTGCACTGCCCTTCGGGGAAGATACGCTCCTGCCTGTCGCAAACTCCCTGTGAAAGCTCGGGAAGCTCACTTAGTGCCTTCTTCCCTGGGTTTGTACTTGTAAAACGCTTGTGAAAGAAGATTGTCCCATACACAGCAGTACAGTGATGGCGAGTCACCAAACTATGACAGTGAGCAGAATGAAATGAACCCAGGACGGGGACTAGACATTACTGGCAGAATTCATCTCACCTAAGTTTAGCCACGTAAGCCAGCTCCCGCTGCCAACGCAGAGAGGGATCTTCGGAAGCGGTTCGGCTCTCCCTCATCATCAGATGGGAGAAATGACCCTCCACAAGTCCTTAGCTACATAGGGACATCAGCCTTTCAGCAGCTAAAGTTAGTTAAGATAAATCCCACCTTAAATAACCAGGACCAAACGAATGACTCTCCAGTACCCAACCTACAAAATACAGGCAGATGTGTTCAAAGCCACTAAAGCTGCCCATCTGGCTGTTGGCTCAGGTCGCAGCACTGAGTTCCTTGGAGCAAGTCACAAACTTGGCATGGAAACAACAGGATGAGGCCACATAATACAACTAAGCTCGCGTCCTGTGCGCATGCAGCTCTAGTTGAAGAGGAAACCTCAGCTTCACCTTCCTCACTCTGGAGGGCCTGGCTTTGCAACCTCAATATTCTTGAAAAAGGAAAAGGTGTCTTTATTTTTGTTTCCCTGAAAGAATTATTTTTAAAATTGCACTTTTAGCATGTGAAAGTTTTTAATGGCATGACCTCCATTATTAATAGGAACAGAATGCATAACGTCCTAAAGCAAACCTTCTAAATAGCAATGTTTATCTATTCAAAGAACCAATTAGGCAGGCTCCGGGTTGTAAAACCACTGAACTACTATTTCCAGTTAAATGCAAGGACATCCATTACAACTGTCATTATCTCAAGGAGGATTGTAGCTAATATCATTGAACGTATAAACCTGTTCTGTGCACATTAAAAAAGTCACCTCTCAGCCCTGCATATCCCGGGCAGCTGCGAGTCTTTGGCACCCCTCCAGCCTCTCCTCAAAACAACGAAAACCCAGGTGTCTCTGCGCCGTCAGAAGAAAATTCACTAAACTTCCCTGTTTATGATTTTATCTCCCACCTCAGTACGGCTGAAATAATATAATAAGATTTGTGCTCCCTGCTCGAGTCTAATATATTTAATAGATTTTTTTCAATATTGGTTTATCCAGCTATGTCAAAATGACAGCCCCGCTTAATGTTAATCAGAGGTTGCGTGTGAGCATCAACGTTAAGCTCTGCACAGCTCAATGGAATTACCAGAGTTGCGAGACACCGTCGATATGTTTTGATCTCTGTGTCAAATGGATTCAGTTACTTGTTAATTTTTTCCCTTTATGTTTCGCTGCCGTTTAATTGTTTTGTCATCTGCGTGTACGCTGCTCTATCTAATTGCAATATCGGATGTTTAGGCAAATCAGAGGACACGGTGTGACATTCATTGTCACTAAGATCAGGTATTTTCTCCTTGCTACGTACCAGCAGCACACAGCGTGTATACACCTGGAAAGCCCAGCTCTGGCTTCCAAGGAGCTGTAAAAATTGTTCTGACTGTTCTCCAACATCACTCAGCTACCAAAAAGTACGATTATGCAATCCACAGGGCTTTGCCATTATACAGTGAGAATTTTCTCAACTGAAACCATAACTTAGCCTGTGACTGATTATGTCACCATCCACACCAGTCAGGGGTCAGGGGAAGGAGACCTTCAGTTCATGTACAGAGGCTCACCAAGCCCATCCTTCAACATTCAAAATGCATAACCAAGTATGAGGGGCTGGAAGGAATCCTCCCCTTTCCCAGCACCACACAATTGCCTGGAGCACATTCGGTAGACCACTGACTGAAGCAAAGCTATGGTATTCCCCGAAAAAACAGCCTTCTAAGTATATTGGTCCTAGAAATAAGGGATGACCGGCATGAAAAATGCTCTGAACTACTCCTGGATGTCGTTGTTAAATGCTAACTTAGGGGTCTATTCTAATTGCACCAACCAATTCCAGTTCTCCGTGGATTTTAATTAGAACACGAGCGCTTCCCAGACGAACCCGTACCACATGCAGTGTAAATCCTGAGCAGTGTAATGGAGTGACAGTAACTCGTCCATCTCTAAGTTAAAACTCTCCAGCAGGCTGACTTTGTTTTAAATGAGACTGATTTCTTCTATTGACACGATGCTTATTAAGGTCACCATGAGAAAGCTGAATCAGGCTTGCATTTAGATCCCTATTTTATCAAAACTCAAGGCGTTGAAACCGATTTAGAGCTGTTAGCAGAAGAGATCCAGTCGCCCAGTGTTCAGCAATCGGTGTCTGGATGCAAACATAATCAGCATTTTGAATTCAATACTCCAATCACACAATATATTATAATTTAATTTAAACAAACTGGCAATAGGAAGCTGAAGACAAAGCAGCTGAAAGACAGTCCTGTTTGATACATGTCACTGTCAGTATCTTTGAGAAGTGCCAGACAAGCCAACACATGGTCTATCCATCATGAGACTCTCTTTGGATTGACTGACAGATCGTATGAAGCACTTGCAGTTAAGTTGGGCTTAAAATATTATCAGCGGCATCTTAAAAACTTACCTACTACAGTCTGCTTTGTTTAGGCTGGCTAATAGTTTTACAGAACCAAATATACACTTACCCCTGATCACCAAATGAAATCATAATTTTGATCCAATACCTGAATGTACCTGGAAGGCCAGTGCAGACAGGTTAGGGTCAATTATAATAATTTTATTTTCTGCTATAGGTCTGGGATGCAGGATACTTGCCGGGGTAAAAAAGCCAGGAAATTAAGTCAGATGGATTTGAGGGTTGCACATTTTCTTCCCTAATTCCAATAATCAGCACATCCATTGCCCTGACATCTGGTTTTCAAATGTTCACTGAACACAGAAATTAATGTTCCCACACGCTGCAACTGAAACAGCCCTTTCTCTAACAGTCCACTCCAGCAAAAATCTGTGAGTCCAGCAAAAGCTAGAGCAGAAGGATCATGTTCCGAAAGCTAACTAGGAGCTCTGGCTTGCTCCTAAAGACACCCAGGCTTTCAAACAACTTGGTCTCAGAGTAAATTTAGCGTGTCAGGGAATGCCATGAGACTATTTCTGGGAATAACACCAACAACATGAACTAACAGGACCAGATCTCAGATGAGAAAAACTAAATTACTTTTTAATTGTGTAGCCTCTATCATGATTGTCCAAAATTGTGGTGCGAGGAGGGGAGCTCAATTTGAATCGCCTTTAAAAAGCCTCAATGCTTGAAAATTTTGAGCACCGACTGTGCGATTTGAATTCAACCATCAGTGCTCAAACTGGACAGTTAAAAAAAGAGATACTTCTAAAAACACCAGCCCCGAGGCTTTACTCTGACAGCTTTATTCTTATGCACGACTCAATCAAAGCCAAATCCCAAACTGTTATCACCAACTCTCACAAGGTTTTGCTGTTTTACTAAATCGCTCTTCAGATTCTCCCTCTACGTCGTGAAGCAGTATCTGAGAGCCACGTTTCGGGATCAGCCCCGCGCCACACGCTGCAGCAACGCCACCGCCAGTGCGCCCGGGTGCCAAACAAAAAAGAAACCCACGGGCTCCCACAGCTACCGTTGCACAGGACTTCAAAGAAACGCGAGATACTGTGACTCTGTCACGGTTATCAGCGCTTTGCTGAACGACGATACCGTGGGTTGCGCTCTGCACGACGCAGAGCTCTACACGCTTGCACGTCTGAGCACGGCTGTGGCTGATCTTGCCACGGCTGCTGCAAAGCACATGAACGGGAGGGCTGCTGCAAAGCCTCCCCGCCTCCACGAACAAGCGCATTCGCCTCAGACAAATACATATTTTTCTCTCCCAGGTGAACACTTTTTTTTCCCCTTAACAAAAGAGGAGGTGGCAGCTCCTCTGACGGCAACACAAGTTTGCCGACTGCTGAAGCGCAATCCGCTCGGTGGCACGTTGCACGCAGGGAACGGTCTCCTCGGGAAGAAAACCGCCAGTCTGCAAAGCAAGGTGCGTACCAAGTATTTCCAAAGCTTTTCCCAGACGCAGGTGCAGCCCTGTTTATAGCAAATGTGTGCTACATCATAACCCCTCTCCTGTCCCCTTCTCTCCACAGGAGTTCCTGCGGCTGAAAATTGTCACCCTCACCCGACCCGTCCCGTGGCAGCCACCCAGAGCCACCTCTGCGCCCCGGGGCCCCTCAGCACCCCATCACACAAATTAACCCTCTTCTACTCCCCAGCGTGGCAGGAGATCGCTGTCCGCCCTCCAAAGCCAGCAGCGCTTGCTGGTGCGGGCAGCGCTGCGTGGCCATGGCAGGTGCCGTGGGCGAGGACGTTTGCACCCATAAGCACCAGCTTGTAGGGGCGAGGACACGGGGACTGCTCTGAAGTCCAGCAAAGTCAACAGGATGCTTTTGCTTTGCGTTAACAGGTTTGGGGTCAGCCGTTAGGCAAACGGATCAGTAGTAACAGCAATAATCACAGGTGCCAACCGAGCGCGGACCTACACCGTTAGAAGTATCAAAAGTCTATTCCAAAGAGCGCAGAGCCCTTCCTCTCCCTGGGAGTCCTCGTGGCAGACGTGCACCCTCCCAGCAGATATGATTTTACTGTGCTTCAGAAGGCCAGAAGGATTAAATCGGGTTGCCCGATTGAATGGGTGACCAGCAGTGGCTGGCAAATGCAGAAGCATCCCTCCCTTCCTTTGCCCAAGAAGCTCAGGACGCACCGGTTCCCATCCCAGGAGCTAGCCCAGCACTAAACACCCCTGTGCGCTTCTGAATCAAAAGGCCGCGAGAACCCCGCTCTTGTTACTTCACCTGGATTTACTCTGTGCCCTTTGCAGTATTTCTCAGAAGATTTAAAACAAAAAAAACATTCACTGAACTTCCTTTCTCCACTGGCTCCTTTGCATTTGATGAACAAGGGTTTACCCGTCGGTATTTCAAATGGAATTTTAAATGAAGACGACTGTATTTAACCCCTTGCTACTACACTTGCAACGTCGAGGGGCACCAGTGCAGCTGTTAGGGTAGGTTTGCCACCAAGTCAGGGAGCACGGGCTCGTGACGCCTGCTTGTTTAAGCACCCGGGGTTCCTGCTCCTCACAGGAAGAGAGATGTGGATGCTGGGAGGAGAGGAGGGAGATGGGACACAGAGTTGTAATTTTTCCCAAGCAGCATTTTAATCTTTTTCAGTTGTTTGAAATGGTACCTTAAACTCACCACCATTTCCTTGGCTTCCTAACCAAGAAGGATCCCACACATTCACGTACCCAGTGTGCTGTCTGTATACACATGCTGTCTTTCCTCCATAACCACGTGAGCTAGACTGTCTCCCTTCCTCCTATGGGGCAGTGCCAGACACATCCAGCCCTTCCCACTGAGCACCAGGACTCTTTTTCAAAAAAATGTGTTCCCTTTGTGCGGGAAAGCATCTAACCTGATGTTTAAGCAAACAAGGTCGCCCACAGCCAGTTGTCACTTTGGACAAAACACCGCCAGGCTCCAGCAGCAGGACCAGCTTGGCTAAGAGTCAATTCCTCCAGCTTAACTCATTATTTTTATTTGTTCTCTTACCACATGCCTCACCATATCCAAACTGCACTAGGCAATGGTCAGCACCCATGACAACGCCAGCAGCAAATTCATCAGAGCTCTAACTACTGCCAGTGGAGCAGAAGGCCTGTCAAACGTAGTACTGGCAAAAATGTGGGTACGTAAACTTGAGCTTTACCGTGGTCCTGAATGCCCTGGATGGGGATTTCATCCTTCTTTCTATGGGGGGTTATGGCAGCACGTGCATCGGCTGGCGACAGCACCAGTTCCTTCCTGCTTAGTCGTTACCAGGTTTTAAAGATCACTTGCACTGCCCAAGCTGACCAAAGAGGCCAGTTATTTCCCTCCTTAAATACACCCACCACTGCACCAGCAAGGGCCGCAGCACAGTTACGACGACAGGATACTCTCTTTCCTCTCCAAATGAGTCTGGAAGAGTAGTGGAGATTCAGGAGAATCTCAGGAGACACCAGATGTGTCCTTCTCTCTTCATCCAAGCAAGACTTTCCAGCTAAGCTCAGCCAGCACCATGCCCTGTGCAGGAGGGACTTCCCAGGGCTCTTGCAACACCAGCTGTCCCCTCATGGGTTTGGGGCAGGAGGGGCACCAGGGTTGTTTTTACCAGAGCTTGCCCAGCTCCCAGCCTTTAAAAGACCACCAAGCAGACAGCAACATCACCTTGCTGCTCGCTCGTCAGATTCCACATCAAACACAGCCTGGCTTGAAGTCACCTCCACCAGAAAAAGGTCACCCTGAGCAACCAAGCGCCGCAGAGGCTGAACATCAGCCTAGAGACCTACCAGGGATCCTCAATAAGCAAAGCACATTGCTGCACAGCAGGATTATTTAAGACGCACCTAGGTTGAGTGCTTTTTACTGACAGCTACACTGGAGCTCAAGCCCAAAGATCACAAATTCCTGGACTTAGGAAAGCATTTAACGTACAGCTTCAGCATACGAGTTCCTCTTACTTTCAATTCTAGGGCTCAATTCCGAACAAGCTGGTGTTCAACGTGCGGTGGAGCGGGGCTAAAAGCCAAGATCTCTGCGTTCAGGCTATCAACAGAACTTGAACGCCGCACGCCGAGCAGCACTCGTTGCTGGTACATCTGGCACCACGGAGCAGCTTACTCACGGCACGCCGCAGCCAGACGCGTACTGCTGCCAGCCGACGTGGCCTCACCAGTGCGGAAAGGTCCCAAGGCTGCGGAGGGGAGGGACTCACAGCAGACAGAAGTAAATGAGCGCTTACCTGAAGGCCTAAGTTTTTTATGTGTGGCTGGTTATTTTTTTTCTTCAGTCTTTCGAAGCCACTTTAGACAAGGTGAAGCGGTCTGTGCGCTGCAGGGCAGCACCCTGGCCGAGTCCCAGCCGCCTCAACCTGGAGTCCAGTTTGTCCTTGGCAGGAAGGTGACAGAGCAGGGGACCCGATCTGCCCCAGGCACAGGATACACCCTGTAGGCATCACGGACTCTGATTAAACACCATTTATTTCATTTCTACTTATCATCCTCCTGGTTAAGGCGATGAGAAAATCAGCAGTAACACATAATACGCAGTAAGAGACACATACAGGTATCTTTCTTCACTTACATACATAAAGAAAACATACCAGAAATTGAAAGGCAAAATATGTATGTTGCCTCTTCCCTGCAGAGTTTATTTTTTAACCCGAGTTCTTTTGCTTTCTTAATACTGGAATGCAGAACCACATCTAAAAGCTACAGGGTTAGAGGAAGCACTAAAAAAAAGCAGCCAGTAATAAACCCACATCCAATATCCACAAAACGTTACTGTTGACCGTGGTTCCCCATTCCCACCTTCCCGCAAGGACATTAGACAGAACAGGCAGTGGTTACTCACAGACTAGCGGTATCCTTCTCCTCCCCTTAGCGGAAGATACAATATCCGCAGAGGACAACAGCCCATTTTGAAGCCGTTCAGCTTAACGGGCAACGCAAACACTGCTCATCACCCTTCGCTATCACAGACTCCAGTAAACTCCACAACCACACCACCCCCCCCTGGAATTCGAATGGCTTTGATGAACGGCACCCATTTGTTGTAATTAGGGAAAATACTAGCTCCTTCCAGAAATTTTTGCAGATCACAATCTGTGAACTGAGAAACACAGTCAAAAAGAAAATTCATGACATGGTTTGAAAATAAACCCCAGATCAACCGAGTGCCTTCACCAGAAACCCTTCTCTCTCCCTCCAGCTTGACTAAAGGCTCTTCACACCTTGAAAGATTGTGACGGAAGTGAGAAAAATAGGCTCTTTACCCAAATAAATCTGTTAGACGACAACGTGTGATCTATAAGCAGGGAGGGTTTTTGTCATCAAGGCAGCTTCGTGCCTTCTGGCCCAAATTCACTTTGTGAGCGTCAGGGAGCGGCTGCGAACCCAACCTGTGCCCACAGGCAGGTCACGAGCAGTCAGCGCGGGAACGGCTGTAACGTGCCGTAACACCAGCACGTCTGCCGAGCCCGGGCGTCAGCCCAAGCCTCGACCCCAAGCCCCGCTCCGCCTGTCCCCAGAGCACCAAACCAGCCCGCGGGAACTGAGGTATCCCCTGGCAGGAGGAGGGAGCATCTGGGGAGACCGATGGATGTCAGGACAGTGGGACAGGCACATTACGGACTAATTCTGGATGGACAGACAGGGAGCCACGAGGATGCTCTCGTTTCACTGTCGAAGCCGGGGAAGTCAGTGTCAGAGGGGTAGCACGGGGGCTGCAGCTGGGAGGCTGCCCTTGTACACCTAGTCCAAGACCCTTGCTTCTCTAGGCCTGGAAACCTACTTCAGAAGAAGTTACTTTGCCATCTGCAATGCCAAAGTGTTTCTTAAAGGGGCTGAGTCCTGCTTCTGCGTCGATTTAGCCCCTGCAGTTGGGCCACGGAGTCAAGCACAGCCCGTGACTTACAGCCTGAGCCAGAAGTGCCCGCGCAGAGCCCTCGCAGACGTGACGGCGCACGTGTGGCTGCGTCCTGAGCAGGACCTGCAGCAAAGCCTGCAATACCATCGCTTTAGAAAAGAAACAGAAAAAGCAGAAAGAAGAGCAACAGGTACCCTTAACCTCCCCACCTCCCCCACCGCATGACACCTGGTGACACGCAACTTCAGCGCAGCCATCACCAGCTACCGAGGAACACCACGCACGTTAGACAAAATAAATGTAACTTCAGAGATCGCACTGAAAGACAGGCTTTACCAGAGGATGGAGTTTAACCCACTCCTCCCATGACATATGTCCAAAGGACCGTGACAAGTGGTCCATGGTGTCAAGCAAAAGAAGGAAGCGAGGGAAAGAGGCTCAAGTGATTATGCAAATCAAACTGAAATTGAAATTTCAGCCTAACCTGCTGGGAAGAAACCCACAAACTAGGGCAATTAGAAGAAGCAATTATTACTGGATATAAATAAGAGAGATAATTTCATTTCTCATTGAAGCTATAAGGGCTTTGGGACCTCAGCTGACAGAGCCAGAGAAGTTTCCAGTAACACAGAGGGTGGCTATTGCTCCTCCTCTACAGTAATGGCACGTGTCTTATTCCCACAAGCAAAGATAAACCAGCCCATCTGTTTTCACCATGGGGCAGAGTTTTACCTTTCTGGCCCCGAAGACCCCAGCCGAGATGTTCAGCATATGCTGCCGCTGCAGTGCCAAAAAAAAAAGGCCCTTTTTTGGCACCATCTCATATTCAGGGAAATGGACTGGATGGGGAGTTTAAGATGACTGAAGGTTTCATGCAGTCCCCTGTGAGAAATTACGACCTATTTCCTTCCTTTGATTGTATATCCTTCCTGAACTGACTTTTGGATCATTCAATATTAAAAATGCATTGCCCTATAAACAGGCAGGGTAAAGAAGCATCCCTTGCACTTCAAATCACTCTTCTTGAGATTACACTCAAGCCTCATTACTCTAAAGGGACCTGGGATCCTCTTCCAAATGACTGAATCGGGGCAGACATTTTTCTGACAAGATCCTAAAAGTATTCAAGTCCATCCAGGCAGCAACGTCTGGCTTTTGTTTGAAAGAAGAGATTTCTTGTTCTGAGCAACGCTACAAAAGCAATGTCATGTCATGTTTACTACTTCCCCTCTATTGACTTCTGCAGCTGGTGAATTTTTTATGACAGAAATTACAAATATTTAGCCTGCTGATGGCAGGATGAGCCAAGTATTCCCAAGGCTCATGCACACCAGCCTCCTTTGTTTCTGGTTTCAGCTGCCCACGTTAGATCTGCTTACACCCTTGCATCTGCTGGCACGAAGACAGGAAGACTGCACGTAAGCCATCCATCCTAGGGAACGCGCAGCTACGCCGCACGAGCCTGCTGGCGGGGCGGGAGGGGGGCGTTACGCCAAACACGAGGCCACGCGTGAAGAGCAGGCTGCGCCCTGCGCGCGCGCAGACCCAGGACGGGGGCTCACTGTGGTGGCTTCGGGGCTGGCCGGGGACCGTCGCCGAGCCGAACACAACTCCGGCGGTAAAGCCGCGCAAATCCGCGCTGGGGAGATGCTACAAAGCGTGCGTAACAGTGCCAGCTGTACGCAGTGAGTAGCTGCTGCCAGTTACGTGTCTTACTATCCCTCCCCAGCGCAAGCGTTTGGGTTCACTTTAAGTAAATGTCATAAAATGGATATTCTTAGAATTTTGTTAGGAGTGTTTTCTTTTTTCTCCAAACAAGATCTGCATGATGCACTGCAACATGTAAGTTGAACAACTCCATTATTTTTCAATTCCTCCACAACGACTGTTATTTATAACCAACTGAAACATTTTTATCTTTTTGTCTAGATGACAATATCTGATTTGCGTTGACGGCAAAAGCGTCCCCCATGCTGGCACAACAGGCACGTCTGTATTACATTCTGGAAACATGACGACAACGTGAATTAACGTACCTGAAGGGGCTTTAATCAGTCAGCTCTGGCAGCAGAAGATAGCAGAGGCCGTGGCAACGCAGCCGAAAGCCCAGCGAGGGCACACGTTGACGTGTACCTGAGCAGCCACCCAGGCTGAAGCCTGTGCCAATGCATCTCCATGATTACCGGCACCCAATTTAGACAAGTCAATGTGAGACGGATATTCCAGCGTTCCGCTGCAGCCCTTGGGGCTGGAGCACGTGACGGAGGAGGAGAGCCTGAGGGAGATGCGTTTGCTCAAGAGGAGGCTGAGGGGGGGCCTTCTTGCCATCTTCAACCACCTAACGGAGGTTGTAGAGCAGATGGAGCCAGGCCCTAGAGGAGCAGACCAAAAGGACAAGCAGGTTGCAGCACGAGACACTGAAAACAGTTTTCACCATGACAGCGATCCAACGCTGGGAGGCCGAGGAATTGGCACCCTTGGACATATTCAAAACTCAGCAGGGCCTGACCATGAGCAACCTGATCTAACCTTGAGGTTGGCCTTCTTAAAGGAGGGGGTTGGACCAAAGGACCTCCAGCAGCCCCTGCCAACCTCCACTACTCAGAGGTTCAAACCGTGCTTCAGCTCAACTTCGGACATACCAAAAATATAAAATTGTATTATTTGGTAACGAAACGCTTTGATGTAGGAAAGCGGGGGTTTCAGACGATACTAAATAGCAGCCGCCCTTAAGGATTCAAAAACAATCATGTGGCTCTAAATACACATATTTCATAAATGTAAACCAATACATTAGCTAAATATCAAATCACACCATATTATGCTAGCTCAGTAATATGATAACTCAATGTACTATGAAACGCAAAAAAAACCCAACACACCACTATCAGCGGAACAGGCGCACACATAAAAATACCCTTCAAAATTCCCCAGTTAAATTCTGCCATTTTCTAGATCTACACATTTTTATTTCCAAAATGTTTCTCCATGGAAGTCACGCTGAAATTGATAGGCACTTCTAAACATTTCCATCTACAAAAAACGTTTTGGTTTTAATCAAAGAGGTGTTGGAAGAACCTTTCTCCCAGCTCTGCCCGCAGCACCTTCCCTGCTACCGTGAACAACAGAAAGAGGGAACTGCTCTGGACTCCAACACCACCCAGTTCGTCACTGCAAGGGGTACACGTGGGGTGTGTTTGTCCACACGTATGTGACAGTTCCAGGTTAAGCAATCGCTACCACGGCAGATGGAGACCTTCAAAGACCCAGTTGTATGTACCAGCTGTGACGCTCCTGCCTCTTCTTTCTTGGCAGCCACCAGAGCGTGGCCAGAGCCACCCCCGGGTCCTGTGAAGCTCCCCAAGGGCTGAGCACAGCCCAGGGACACTGGACTCGCTCATAAAAGATTTAGCTACTCCGTTTCCCTGCCGAAAGTTAGTCAACATTATTGTACGAGCTGTACTGAATTATAACACAACAGTGGAAAACACACTGTGTCAGACTTGAAGGTGGTATAAATCCAGTTTCCCTGGAAGCCAAACAGCTATGCTGGTTTACACTAATGAGGTGTTTAGCCTGTATTTTTAATCCTAATATCTCACTATTTTCCAAATTATCTAAGCGACAGAAGTTCCCAGTTACAGATGCAGCATCCTACGAGTTGCAAATTGGAAAATCGTGACATGTCAGTGAAGATCTCCTCTTCCAGCACTTTTACCATTCATAATCCTTTCACCTGCTTCCAGTTTGTTTGGCTTTTTTGTGACATTAGCTGAGTGACTGAGAAAAATCACAGCGTTTAAGTCACCGTGCACAAATAAATCACTAAGCTGTCTTCTCTTTCCCAACTCATTGCATACAAATGTAATTTTTTTAAGAGAAAATCTCATCAGCCCAAGCATTCAGTGCATTAGAAACCAATTACAACGTGACACAGTAAGAACTGACCCAGTATTCGTTTCTCCCAAAGCCAGCACCTGGCAGCTAGCACGGCAGCGTCCCCGCTACCTGGGTCTAAGCGCCGCCGCCTTCTCTTCCGAGGCTGGGATTCAACACCGGACAGAACTCGAGTGAAGACAGGGGAGATGCGTTCCCCAGGCTGGGCCAGCAGCCCGGCCAAACCTCCCGTCCCTCTGGGCTGAAGCTGCAGTTCCACCTGCCTCTGGAAACGAAGATGGGCTGCAAACCCACGTATTGCTGCTGGATACATTCACAACACGGTGGATCATTTCGAAGAGAGGCGCACGGTAAGCAACAGGCTTGTATCTGAATGACCCAACGGATGGAAAAATGCTTTTATACATATATACGTACCTATATATAGGCATCTGTATACGCGCGTGTGAGAGCATGTTCACAGGTGACGTCTCCCTGCAGAGGCTCACGAAGGACCTCTCCATCCTCCCGCCTCCCCACACCCCCTCGCTGTGCCCCCCCCATCCTCCCCTTTCTGTTTGCCATCTGGTGCCCATCAAAGGCAGTCAGGCCCACGACACATGTGCGCTTACCAAATCCTTTAAACCTAACCAGAGCCCTGTTTTGTTTCTTCCTCATCAGGAGCCACAAGGAACCCTGACTCGGTACATCTGGACCTTCTAATAGGGTAACAGCCCGGCTGTGCCAGCTCTGCTTTCTGTCTGACTCCATCTCAATCATTCACAAATCACAAAAGAATTGGGAGGGGAGCAGAGCCGGCACAGCAGCACCGCAAGGACGGCAGCCAAGAAGAAAACAGCGGCCGTCGGTATCGTTCGGATGCGCGCCGGCATACAGCAAACCGACACATCCCTTTCTTATTTCTATACGTGTCCCAGCGCTCTAATTTATCGGTCTCTGTGCGGGCGACCGGTGGTGCCAGCAAAGCTCCCAGGTTTGCAGCTTGCCTTGGAAACGCAGCCTGATACTCCCCACGTGAAGGTGCCACAACGGCAGCAAACTCCATCTGGCTGCAGGAGCCCGTGCTCGGAGGAGACGCCGCGTTCCCAGGGAAATGTGAGGAAATGGAAACGGCTCCTCCCAGCTCTAATCAGCTCGCTCATTTAGTGCAGTGCTGCTAATGCCTGCGATTTTATTGCAAAGGTTTCCACAACTACTTTTTTTCTTTACTCTGGCTACTCTTTTGTAAGCTGCCCTTCCAGGATTCATGCAGTCCAGGATTCTCAGTGTCCAGTAAAAAGAATTTCTCAATATCAGAGGAGGACTTGAAAATATGACCCAGTGACAGATTTAAAGCCCTCTCCTTCCCTTCCATCTTGATGCTTTTTAAAGCTTTACGTGGGGGTCTGACTCCTGAGTTTCAGAGCACAGGGCTAGAAACACTGTAAAAGTCAAAGAGCTGATTCCGTGTACCACATCCAGTTACCCCTCAGCCAACAGCAAGAAGACCCCTGCTGCAGCGTGTAAGCTCGGCGTGGTCAAAACCACGCAGAAATGCAGAATAAGGAGTAGCTTTATCGTGTGCACTGGAAAGATCCACAAGATTTTCATTTCTCCGTTTGCTACGTTATACCTTCAGCCCCCGGTCTCCAAGCATGCAGCAGTCCGTGAGCCCGTACAGACGACAGAAACCAACCCCACGCATCGCTTGTCGAGTAATAGCACAGCCGTTACACAGACACGATTCTCTCCTACTTCCAGCTGATCCTGAGGCCAAGGCAAAAGGCAGAAGCAAAGGTTAGAAGACAACCCCAGAGCCGCTGCTTCCCATGCGCAGGTGCTCAGCTTCCCACCCCACGGCTGTCCTCCTCACGCCATACCGGAGAACGGAGAACGTGGAGAATGGCCACGTTCTCCTCCACGGACACACGCACGCAGAAGGATGGGTGGTTTTGATGTTTGACCAAAACAGGCCATTAAAGACAAGACATTAATCCGTCTGAGAAAAAGGGAAAGAAAAAAAAAAAGGGCTCAAGAAAACAGGGAGGGAGGGTCTTGACTTCATGCCAGGAGCTTGTAGACTTATATTTATTTATGCTTTTCATGGGAAAGCCATTCAGAGGCGGTAATCCATGACATCTGGTAAAAAGAGCAGGGAAGGACCTTTACTGCAAGTTGACTGATACTTTCTCCAAAAACGGTAAAAAAACCCCTCTAATTGTTGGTTCTGCAAGCAGCCACAGTGGACAGGAGACCTTGGCAGACTTCGAATGAGTGCGTAAGGCCGGGATGTTGGACTGTCCCCACTGCCGCCCCTCCGCGGCACAGAAAACCTCCCTGGCCATGCGGAAAGCGGGCAATTCCATGGGCTGATTGCAGAAGCATGACAGAAAGCAAAACTTGAGGTGGTGGATGAAGAAACTGCACAACAGGAATAATTAGCCCTTCTAAACTTTTGACTGGAGGGCTGGGAGAGTGCCCTTAGTTCCCCAGCCAGGGGAGAGGCTTCGAACCGGCTTGCCTTCGCCCCGGCAGCTCGAGCTCTTCGCCGACCCAGCTCTCCGAGCCTCCGCATGGGACCCCAGTTTCTCATACGAAGCAAAGAGACGTGGAGTATTTCTTCTCCAAACAATAGGACGACTCAAAAGCGGTGTGCAGCTCTGCGAGGCCAAATACACATCGACTCAAAGTCTGAAATTAATATGGAAAGTGATTCATAACAGGAGGAGACAAAACAAGCCTATTCATGCTACTCCATGTCAAGCCATCTTATAGCTATTTTGGATCCAAATCCCCTCTTCTTTTCCAAAACCACAAAGAAAAGCAAACAGATGTCAGCCATTGCAGATCTGCAAAGCACTGAACTGAACGGCTCAATAACACCGCGGTTTTCTTCAGCACTTTCCACCTCGGGACAGGCAGGCATTTCTGCAAGCGTGCGGCCGCCTCGCCACGCCGGCTGGGTCAGGGCTGCCGCGGCCGGGGGAGCGAGCCGAGGCCGTGCCTGACCCGTCCGGGAGCAGGCAGAGCCCCACGCCCCAGCTCCAAGGGCTCCATCACTTTATTTCCTGCCCAGACATTATGGGGAGGGAACAGATACGCTGTCAACAGGCAATCTAGAAAAAGACAAGTATTTCAGAGCTGAGGGATGGTTTCAAAAGCACGTACAGGGCTCAACCCTTGAAACTCCATTTTCAAAAGCTGCTTTGAAGCACAACAGCTTCGGCACCGCTGAAAGTCAATGAGTGAGACAGAATCCTAATTGCTTTACAAAATGTTACCCATATGCAATTAATATTATTGTGAAGTACTTTTGATTTTAGGTTTTTTCAATAAGCTGGGTGTAGATACTGTAGTGCTAAAGTCTGTCACGCCCTTAGGTGTTTTAAAAGTGGTATCGATTTCTAAAAAGCAAATCTAAATATTGATAGCGTTCAGAAACTCTTAGGTTATACACAAAAGGGATTCTTTTATAGAGTCCTTCTCCTCTCATCTATTTCATGGCAAATTTTGTGCTGCTAAGGGTCAGCCTCAAAGACAAACTCTTCAATGCAGCCTGTGTCGTGTGAATATAGGGACTCGGTGAATTTATTTTCTGGTAATGCTCTGGCTGCTTCTAGAACAAATGTGAATGGCACTCTAGAAGCAAAATTATTTCACTCAGCTTCTGCATTTTCCTTCCCTATGCTGTTCTTTGTTTTTGTGCATTTGTCGATGTGGCACTGGAGAAGCTGCTCGCCGGACAGCGAGGCTGCTGCGCACTACGGGTGGCAGCCACAGGCCAAGGGAAGTTGTCGCGTAAAGGTCGGGACAGGCGGAACGACAGCCGGATCCGGCTATCGCAGAAGGTCCCAGAGGTTACAGACTTGCTTAGTAGAAATTAGGGGTAGAGAGCTGTGTCAGGAGCTGCTATCCCGCCGGGAACCACCGATTCCAGCCACGAACTACAGCTGAGCCCCGGGGCTGCATCGCCACTAGCCCACCTCCCTCCCCCGGGCAGCAGGTCTCCCCGCACACCCCGCACGCCGCCACCGGCCACGCAGCCAAAGCGGCTACAGAGAAACAAAAGTGAGAAAAGTCTGGATATTTTACCCCACCACACCGAATAATTAACCTATTGTTTGCCTCCAAATGCATTCAGAGAAGTCAGGAGACTGGGGGAAACAGCCTTGTAGCAATCACTTCTTCATCAACAGCTAAGGGGCTAAATGCCATTTTAAACCCTGTTTGCTACTCAAGCTTCCTCCTTTTTAGAGGATGTGCATCTCTGTATTACTGAAATGACTAGGATTACCTCATAAAAAAAAAAAAGCAAGATCGCGATTTTCCACACATCCCTCCCCTGCATAATTTACTTTAATTTCTAATTTACAACTACAGAATATAATCTTACATTGAGATTTGCATAAAAATGAGGAGACCTGCAGCAAGATATTAAATTTTAAATTTGCACGCTAGGGTGGCCAAGGAATATTAGTCTATCCAAGAAGTTCGTGCCTGTAAACTTGAGAGCTAGTAGATGTAATGAGAGGAGAATTTGTACACTTCAGTGAAACCGAGTTGATTAAAAGGCTTTGATGCAGTTGTTACAGAGCACGGACGTGAACTGCACATACTGATAGCAGGGCTGCTACACAGACAGACCAGCATGCCATCTAATCCAACGCTGTGTGGCTAGGGCTGGCCAATGCCAGCAGCCTAGAAAATAAAATTTTAAAAGTTACGAATCAACTCTAATAAAGCTCTACAGCAAGCCGCTGGCTGCAAAGGCTCAACGTGAAACCACTGGTAAAAATTTTTTCCTATTTCCAGCTTCTGCCTCCCAAATGGGAAGACAGACAGGCAGGGCTCTCTTATCACTGTGCATTGCTGCCTTTTCCTTATTAGATTAAATACCTCATTTCTAGGTCTGGTTTGCCGAGTAGCACGTGCCCGTGTCGGAGCCACGTGCTCACGATGAATAATTCAGGGGCTGCCGGTGAGAAGTGATAGAGCAATTGTGCAGGGAAGACGAACAGTGGGACAGGGCTCCTCAGCTGCCCGCTCAGTGCCAGAGCCGCAGGCACGGTCATCGCTGAAGAAGTCTCTTGATCTGACACCACGCGAAAGCCTCCCCCCTGGGCCCCACCAAACAGCGAACGTGCCCCATTACAATTCCTGGTCTGTCCTTTCCGAGGTCAAAACCGACTGCGGAGCGTCACTGGAGAGCTTCCATCCCCTCCCGGCCACCCACAGGGCTGGAAGGGAACCAAAGCGAGGGTTGAGCAGATTACACACTTCGTATCTCGGCTATCTCTTGCGATCTCGCAGGCATGCCTAAGCCCCAGCTAACAGCCATGCGAACGGGACTGAACTACTGCCTTAAAAGAAGTTGGAAACCTAAAGAGTTTCTGCCCCGATTTCGAGGGGAAATGCCCCCTTCCCCAAAACTGCTGCTGCTGAGGGTGGCCCTGGGCAGGGTCCGGTGTGCCCGTGGTGAAGGGGCCGTGCAGTGCCCCAGGGATGCCCCTGCGTGCCCGGGCTGCAGCCTTTCACACCCCCCCACTGCCTTCTTTCTGTCTAAACGCTGCTGGCTGAGCATCCCTCCTCGCCGTGATCAAACGGGACAAGCAATCATTTCCAAAACAGACAGCACTTTGTTCTCACCAGCCTGTTTTTTGCTGCCAGACTCCCTCTGCCCGTACCTTTGCAGACTTCGCTCCGTGCCTCTGTCATCACATCCTCTGCTCGTTCCTCAGCTGTCAGACGCACGTCGCTCTGCTACCAGCTACCTACTTTCTGTTGGCTTTTTAAAACTTTGTTAGTTCAATTGCACACTCCAGACTTTCATTAACTTGTCTTTGCCACAAAGAAAACCAGGGCTTAACAATCCTCTCATTCATTCCCCGGTTATACCTCGGAGGGCTTCATTTTTTTTTAAGGTAAACCGTTTTCTAGTCCCCAATCCAGTAAACCATTTAGCCTGGAGATCACTGGAGTGATATTAAAGGTACCTTTTCAAGCCAGCAGAAAGATGAAAAACAAACACCCTGAAACTGGGGTGAACCATCTCACCCTCCATGGTCGAGTTTGTCCGCACTCGTCCTTGTCCGCTCTCCAGGGCGCTCCTGAGACACACCTGGAAGCTTGGCACAAAGGACCTTATCCTCTGCACCAGTCCTGAGCTAGCAGACAGCAGCAGGTTCAGTCGTCACCGTCATCATTTTGGAACAACTGACCTGACCTTCCACGTAGCCACATTGTCTCCGGTGGACACGAAGGCTCCCAAAGTCTGAACCACAGCCCTGAGCTGGGCGAGCAAACACCACGGGTGCTTGGTGGAGCGATGCCACGAATGCCACACGAGCATCCGCCACTTTGCAGACGACAGGTACTGAGCACTGGACTCAAAAACAGCCTCCAGAGAGTTTGATGAGGCAAGAGCTTGTCCACTCAGGAACAAGGATGACTGCCAATCACCTCCTCACGTGGCCAGTTCATGCAGAACGCATCCTCAAACAGTGCAGCCTGATCGGAAAGCACGTTAATCTAAGATGCAAAAAGGCAATCAGTGAGAGGTAAGAGTCCGAACTGAGAGCCAGCGCAGGAGAAATCTGCTGTCTTCACGTCACTCCCTCGCTTGTGCGGCCACAGCTTCTCAATTTAGAGTGATCCTGAATAGCCCGTGGCCTCCTCCAGTTGTGACCATCAGCCTGACACACTCGGTGCCACTCCAACACAGAACTGGTAGAACTGGTGTAATGTCTGTGTATCTTTCCCCCAAGTCCTTATGATGTCATACCTCCTTATGATGTCATACCTAAGAAGAGTATGCTAGCAGGAGCGGTTACCAGCAGAGCTGTTTGATCACCCGGCTGCTCAGGCTACTGCACTGAGTACAGATCTCTCAGGGTATCCTTCCTTTGAAGGTCACCTTCAGGCTCATCAGCAATAACACATAATATTAAAAAAAAAAAAAAAAACAAAACCAAGAGATTAATTTTCTCATCCAGAAAATGTTTCCTCTAAAATAAGATCCAAAAAATGTCTATTAAAGACAATCTTCAGATAGATCCCATGTACAAGATAAAAACAAGCCCTCTTTAAAAATACTCACAGAAATATTTTCATGGTTTCTCTTTTCTCTTTACTTGAAAGAAAACCCTCCATCATATTTACACACTAAGGCCCACACATCCCTCTTGAACCACTCAGAAACTAAACAGGGTAGCATCTGTGCTAACGGTGATTTTCAGGAGCCTGGACCTTTGAAATCTCTGGACAATTTCTAGGAGACCTCTGAAAGGAAATGAAGAAAATCAAGCCTACAGCCAGCAAGCTTAAATTCACTCTGTAGGACCTTGAGAAAAACAACAAGGGACTCCAAAAACAAAGAAGGGCAGCTACATGTTAGTGAAGCTAAAGGTGAAAAATGCCATACAATTAAGGCACTTATGACTAAGGTGCTCTGGATTCAGATTCTAGCACTGACTTGTTACTAGTCCTTACGCTGTGATCCTCACCATGCTCTCCAGAGTCTCCACAGAGACTTCTGCATGTAAAGACCTGGACACCTAAGCTAGGCTTGTACTCCTAAATACCTTCGAGCTTCTGAGTGTCAAACACTTCAGTGCTTCAGATACACATCAACAAAACAGGGACATGAATATTCCTTCTTCCTGTTTGAATGGTAATCGTATAAGATACTGACCACCTTTCTGTGCGTGCAGTCCCTCTGAGCTTGGTTTAATGTAGCATATACATATTTTTAAATCCCCTCTGCCGACACGTATCCGAATGAGAGCACCGTGCCAGCACAAGAATCTGATCGCTGTCATCATAACGTTCAACTTGAGTGACACGTTAAACATCTAAAACTGAACAGCGAAGAGTTTTTGGACTAAAACCGAAATCCTGGTATAGGGTAAAACACATGCAAGGTCTTATTTTCCCTCCTGACATTTATCTTCAGCATGATCTTCCAAAGCGTGGGCAGGAGGACGGCAAAGGAGCTGCTCAGCCATGACGTGACTCGTCCGACCGACACAGCCACACAGCAGGGGAAAAACCACGCTTGTGTGCACAGCCACTGATGAAGGGTACACAGAACAGAAGCTATTACTTTCAAATTTTCCATCCATTTATTCCCACGCTGATTAATATAAATCAGAATCATTAGCCGTCATTTTGTAGGCAATCAAAGGATGCCTGGGCACAAGAGCTGTAATTTTTGAGAAGATTGGTTCAATTCACCCAAACCGTGGCACCAGTGCCCCCCCATGCAAGCAAATACAACATGCACATGCATGTCAGAAGATGCCAAACACCAAAACTCATCACCGATTTTCAATTCTTGTATCACTGCTCTAATTTTTTACTGGCCTGAGGTCAGCAGTGGGCTGGATGCCGCCTGCATGCCACGGCCGGCTCAGCCTTCCCACACTGGCGAGCGTGGCAAGCGCCAGCTTGGAGGCTCACAGTGGATGAGGTTTTATTGTAACCTGCAGTTTGCAGATTTGCTTGCATGGTTCAAGTAGTAGCAGCTCATTTTGTAGAGCCCCAGGGTCCCAGCTCTGCCCCAAGGAGGGTCAGCCTTGCACAGGATGGAAGATTGCAATCGCTCTTGGCAATTGCTCAAAACAAGCAGAAACCACTTCCCACCCTCCCAGGTTCAGTATGAGACACCGGCACCACCACAAGCGCTCACCCGCCTTAGAAAGCAGAAGGGATGTTGTGGACGGCTTCACCTGCATAGTGCCAGGGGTGCCCCCGAGCAACTTAAAATACCACCAGCTAAACTATTAGCAGGTACCAGGTGGTGCCAGGCAGCTCCACACTGGAATTGGAAATCCAATCTGGAGGAAACAGTCTACTCATGGCCATCAGCAATGCCTAAAATCATACCATTGCACGGTCCCGTAAAGCACCTCCCAGGTGCTTGACCGGACTCTATGTTGGTCATTCATGCACACAGTTCCACGTACTGAGTGCCTAAGGAGCACGCACAGGAGGAGGATGGCTTTGGCAACGCACATCTTGCCCTTTATTAACTTAATTTGAGTCTCCAGCACAGTGACAGCTCAGAAAGGCGTGAAGGGAAGAGCTCACCGTTGCCGCCGACGGTCACAGCCTGGCCCGGGAGGAGAGCTCTGCATCCCGCTCCGGCTCTGCAGGTGATGCAGCAGCAAAGAGCCCCGTACGGGCCAAGACTGAGCAGCAGCAGGTTCTCCTGCCCGTCCTGCTCCCTGCCCACTGCGGGCAGACGGTATTTACACTGCCAGCAACATGCGTTAACCCACAGCCATTAATGAGAATGGACCCGATGCTCTTAAGAAGCTTCTTGGCACAAGTTCTCATCTATATTTAAATTCACGCTTAAGAAGGCCAAATCTGCTCTGCTGCTGGTGTTCCTTTAGCTCTTTATTTTGATTGCCCTTTTTGGCCAAAGTGCAACCAAGAATTCGATCCCACCGCCCAGCACAGATGTGCGGGGGACACAGCAGTCAATTATTTTCAAATAGAGCCATACATGGTTTTCTTGAAGACATTATGAAGAAAGGCTGTCAGTCCTGAATGCGTATTATCTCTAATTAATCCCATAAAAAAAATTAAAAGGATGGTTGCTTGGTAGCGTTGCGAGAACCATTTTGTAATTAATATGACCTTCATCTCCATATGGTAATTAGCAAACATTTATATTACCATTAAAAAGACCATGTTCATTACATAACCTCACTTTTTTCTATTAGCTAACAGAACCAGTAAAACCGATTTAGTCAAAGCCTGGAACTCTCACAAATACTCCAATAAATTAAAAAAAAAAAAAATAGTTTTGCATGTAACTGACACTCTTGCTGGCTGATTGCACAAACCACCAGGAGATGTTTACCGAGGCTCCGGCGGGAGCGTCTGGGGCGATGCGAACGCTCGTCCCAAGGAAAGGGCTCGCGCATCGCTGCGCCGCGGCGGGACGGGAGTGCCCCACGTCTGCCCGGGGGAGCTCAAGCAGCGAGTCCCCACGCACCCCTCGCAGCCCTGCGCTACTCTGCAGCCAGGACCACACACGGGGAAGCCTCCTGCCGTTCCGAGGGGATGCCGACCCGCGTCCGGGCAGTGCACATGCGTGGGCAGGGACAGCCTCCAGCCCTGCCACCGGCGTGTGGAGCCGCCTCTTGCAGTCCGTTTGTCCCCTCATCTATAAAAAGCAACGGTGATGCTGACTCCTCTGTAAAGGCCAAAGGGAAATGTCTACAGAAGAAAACTAAGACTTCGCTACTAATGCTTCTATAAATCTATTTTCTCCTCCTCGAAGCCAGATCGTTCCACTTCAGGGAACAACCAGCGGTCAGCAATTCTATTGATAGTTTCTCTGCTTATATTAATCCAAAATTTCCTACGCTGTGTTTTGCATGCTGCAATCACTCCTACTCCCTGGAGTGACTCACCGTTTAACTGGTTTGCTAACAGAGGACCCGATGTATCAGTCAACAACAACAACAAAAACCCATTATCACAAAGTACTTGTTTTTCACAGAGGCAGGAGAACTTGCGGTAAGTCATCGAACAACGCCGTCAGTGAAAATGCAGGGGATAAATATGATTAAAACCAAAAAGCACACTTGCCCACACACTTCCCTACTCCTCTAACACACATCCAAGAGTAAAAAAAACAAAACACAAACCTTCCTGTATTTTGAATTCTGCTAATAACAGCTATACTTTACAAACTTACATTTCCTGCTCCTGATGAAAGCTGACAGCTTGTGGGGAAAGGCACGGGGAGGGGAACGACACCAAACCACTCGTGCTAATCACGGCTTTCATCGGCGAGTACGACATGATCTAAGTCTAATCCAAGGTAGCTTTCTCTTTTACTTGCAAGCTGTACATCAATGAAAAAAAAGGAGGGTTCCTAATTGGAAAGATGATATAAAAATGCTAATAAAGCTGTTGAGAAGGCTGGGAACATCTAAATTTTATATACATGTATGTATGTGTCTCAAATAATTCTTGCACTATAAATGATTTAACTAGGACTAACAAAAAATACGCAGAAATGAGAAAAACATTTGGCCACCCTGACTGGGAATTGCAGAAGAAATCAGAAGGTCCCCAGCCCTCCCTGGAGCTCACCGAAGCCGGACACACACCTCTCGCTATTTTTCTGCAAATTCCAGCAATTTTATTCCCTCGCAAGCTCCAGGTTATTTCCCATTTTTCACTTGGTTCGAGCTCCTGCTAAATGGCTCGAGTGCATGAGGTTAAAGAAATACACGTCCAGGTTGATTAACTTGAGCAGCGGGATGTCTGATGGAGATTGCTCTTACCAGTCCGCAGACAGTGCCTTGTAAACCCAGAATATTCACACTCGATATGTGCAGCTGTGCACCAGCAAGGTTACGTTCAGAATTTAACCCAAAAGAAACACACGTCTCTGTACATAAACACTACACAAGACTTCAAAGCACTTGCCTTTTTTTTTTTTCTGAGGCAGCCAAAAAACATGCAGGATCGAGCCTGACGATAGCAACGTACTGTAAACTTATCATAAAAGCAGGATGGAGAAACCAGCTACCAGCTGTGAAGAATATTTACAGCTGTAAATATAATATTTCAACTGTAGAGCAAGTAAATATTGCGTTATGGAAATGCCTGCTTTATCGATCAGCTCATCAGAAAGGAGAAAGAGAGAATATAATTTTGCAGTTTTCGGCAGCACAGCATTTTGTAGACATTGAGAATGTATTTTTGAGATACTGACTTCTGTGAACAGCAGCAGAGAGATCAACTTGCTGATGAACGAACACAGTAACTTCTATTCCAACACCTGCAAGGAATAGCATGCTACCACTTATTTTGGGAAGAATGCAACTTAAATAAAGAGGGGGTAGGAGTAAGAATCTAAGAATCATGAAAATTTACTTACTATTGGTTTTATTTATTTCCACCTGATGGTATCTCTTATAACACCAATCCAGGGCAACGTCCACACGTGAATTTTTAAGTATTTTCCATCCCAACAACAGTACAGCCCTGCCCCACTGGGCTGAAGAGAGAATCCACGGACACCTGCCTGTAGCATCAAGTAAGGGGGGAATGGCAAAAAAACCCGTATGTACAGTGATGCCCTTCATTTCAAGCTACAAATGGCAAATTAATTTTCCCATCTTTTTCTGCAGTTGAAAAGCATTAATCTATGTATAGAGATTAATGCAAATGCAACCGCCTTGTTTTAGTATGACCTATCCAACTTTTCGTAAGACTAAGAGAGATGGGAGTCATTAGGAGCTTGCCCAATAGCCAGAATTTTATGACTCTAAATATTAACAATGTCGGCATTCCCACCAGCACGCCAAACAGCTATTGCAGTATAAAACCTCAGCTCTATCGAAACTCTGGGTAAGGGGAGCCTGAACAAGATTCCTTTATTTTTTTTTTTTTAAATCACTTTCTCCGGGAGAAGGTAGTAAACAAATGTCAATATTATACTCTAGCCAATTGACATGAACAACACTGTAGAAAAGTATCAGAGCCTCGGAAGCACCGGGAGACAGAAGCAGCTGCCAAAAATCCCGCTGTACAGCTGCGATTGTTCATGGCTATGGGTGTATCTGGACAACAAACCTTCCTTACTTCTCCCCACCCCTCTTCCAAAAGCAGACCCAAAGTCTGTGCAGACCTACGCTCATTCCTGACAGCTTTAAATGAAACTTGAGTAACGTATAGAGCATTTAACCTCCCAATTTCCAGGTTTCCCTCCACTCCGGACAGCAAGGGCCAACAGCTATACTCCCTAAGGCGAGCGTGCAGCCTGTTTCCCACATAAATCAAAGTAACAGCCAAGAGGAGGAGACTATAACCTGTGTGGAAAAATGCAGCACAATCTTTCATTAGTTCCTCAGAATAGAACAAGTTGGCAAAAACATCTTTCATTTCATGAAGTTCTCTATATAGCTGAGAACCTGACAGCCACTGGGAAGGTACCTGGTACCTCTCTCAAGCAAGGCAGGTCTGAGAGCTCTGGACTCTTTTCATACTGGGATGCCCCACCATTTTGGGACACACCGCGGTCAACTTGGCAGAAAACCTTGATGCTAAGAGCCTCTCTCAGTGGATTTATTTACTCTGCAGTGACACTCCCCTCCCTGAAATAAAAAGTAGAGCAAGACGGGAGCAGATTTCACCCCAAAGTGAGATCTGACTGTTATCCACCACATCCAGCATCTTCTTTCAGTTCAGGTCAGTTAAACCGGGGTAAGACCAGAGCAGAGGTACAGTCCAGCTCCTCACTCAGGAATATTTTGTGAATGAATCATCCTTCGTTTGTGCTGGCTATACAGATCTGTCAAACAAGGACAGCAGCTCCAGCGGGCGAGAAATCAAAAGAGAGACCAGGAGATGACTTAGCGAGAGGCTGAAGCAAAAGCTAGCAATGTGCGGCAGCATATATTAACCAGCAGAACAGCTTGAGGCACGCCTGGAAAACGCCGAGTAAGTGGAATTTAATTTCTGGCTTAATAATTCCTTTCTTTATACATGAATTTTGCTTAAAAGAACATCAAATCCCATTTTCATTGGGGGTGGTTGCATTTAATCGGCAAGCTGAATGGTAACTGTGTAATGCAGCTCAGCAAAAGAAAGGGGTTTAATTCTGCAGCCCAAGGGAAGAGCATCCCCGACCGGGGTCAGTCCTCGTGCAGGATCTAAGGACAACTTCCCGGTTTGCATTTTTCCCACTCAGCTCACAACACACCCAGACTACAAGATTCCCCAAACAAATACAGTATTTTGTGGCTTTTCAACAGCATCTCCATAGAGTCTACGCTCCCCTTCACCTGCAACCCTGGGATAATGACAGGGTCCAGCTAACCTGTGCTGGCTTTGGGGGTAGCACACAAATATTTTCCACTATTTTGAGGTCCTCTGGTGGACCACCATTATGCAACTAAGAGCTGGATACTGCTGCAGACCAGCTATTTTGCAAAGTAAAACGACAACCAGTAAAACAGACAACTGCAAGCACGGCACACAGCCTTGTCACCCACCCCGGTCTTGGGGGTGTTGGTTCTTATCAACCAGCTTTCATCTGTTTTAGGAAAAAAAAAAAAAATTACTCAGGTTTTTTTTGTTGTTGCTTTTAAACAAAAAATTGTAACAACAAACGTATTTGTCTAAAAACCCAGAAGTGGTAGGAGTCTATTCTAGTTTAAAATATAAACGAATCGGCTTACCTACATCAGCCTCCCAGAAACTTGGAAAGAAACGAAGCTGAATTCCTAACTCGCCTTTCTAACGCCCTTCAAGGCTCCTTGATCACAGGTAATACAAACATTGCCAAAAACCCAAAAATGTAAACACATGAAAGCTTGCTGCTTTCAAGCAAGATACTGCCCCGACTGCTCCCTGCTAAATCTAAATCACGGATGGATTTTCCATGCTGGTAGCATTCAGAAAAACACTCAGAAACCTGGTGTTCATCCGAAATTATAACATCTTGAAGCAGAGAGATACCAGTCATTTTCCAGTGAAGATTTTCCTAACGCTGAACAGGGAAGCTGAGATTAAAGGTACGCTATCCTCTACTGAAAATTAATTTTCTACAGTTGTTAAAAAAATTGTTTCTCTAGGAAAATGACTCACTTGACTAGATAAACACTTCTATCTGGTCTAGGAAAGCGTGTTTCCTTGAACCTTGTAACCTTACACATTATACAATTTAGTATCATCACAGAACAGTATTCAGCTTTTCATTCAATTTTAGAAGGTAAAATCCCAACAACCGAATGAGGAAGACATCTGAAATATTTTTTTAAGTGCCTTAAAAAGAATTAAGACACTTTTTTTCCCCAAAACCTGCTGCCATGTTGTTAATTACCAGGCATGTTTCACAAGTATTTTCAAAGTGGAAAACAAAAGAATCGAGAGAAAAAGGAATTTACCGATGCATAAAATGTCTTGCTGAAAATGGGGGGGGGGGGGTGTGTCAGTTTTAAAACTAACTTGGATTTTAATTTGTGTTTCACACTTTCAACATGGACGCAAATTATTGTCTTGTGCAGCAACATGCTGGCATAGCAGGCAGAGCTACAACTCTCCAGCAACAGCCAAAGCCAAACCTACTTCTTGATGTGAACAACTGAGCTCCCAAATCCCTGCGACCTCAGACCAGATCGGGGAGGGCCACGTGCCGCGCGCCGTTCTGGGCACCCACTTTAGTGCTTGACCAGGCAACTGTTGTTTCCCAAAAACTTGGACCGCTCTAACAGGCAACTCGAGCCCTCGCTTTCGCTGAACGTTTGACTCTTGTGGGTCTAAGCGCTATGGAGATGAAAGCATCAGCACTCACTTGGAAGGCAGCAGGATCAAGCCTCCGTGTACGCGTGCAGCTGGCTGGAGCCTTGCCGCAGGTCACCGTGTGCCTCCATTTCGGTATTTGGCTGAGAGATCCGTATCCAGTAGGGACAGAAAAGTCCTTTAGAAAACACAATATTCGGTTCCCTTTTCATCTCAGGGATGCAAGCCAGGCTTACTACCTTTAAATGCTGGTGGTGCAGTAATTTTTTCTGCCTTTCTTCTTCTTCTTTTTTTTTTTTTTTAAATGAGGGAACGATGCTTTCATTTCCTTATGAAAGGGCTGATCTGAGAGTACAGGCACCGATGACACTAGTACTGCAAAGATTTTTTGAAGGAAGCCAAAACCAAAGTGCAAGAGATTAAAGAGACAACTCCCTCACAAGCCAAATGATTAAAGCCTTTGCTCTTTGGAACAAGTATTTCCTTGAAATAATAAAAAACAAAAAAGGAGACTAACACTGCTCCAGGTCTCCATCAGTTTACTCCGCCACATGCCAGGCTTTTTTTGGAGTTCTCCATGCACACTGGACACCCCACGGAAACCACTTACGGATACAGCAGGATTTAAAGCGGGGCCACAGCTGTAATGTGTTCTTTGGCGCTTCCTTCACATGCAGAACAGATTAACAGGAGCTTGCTTTGGGATCTGGATTATGCCCCAGAGGAGTAGAACTATCAACAGTCTGCAAGAGCCAAGACCTAAACCTTGTCATTCAGAGGGAAAGTTCTAGGGAATTCAGGATACTTCCAGTGTGCAAGGAGCGACGTGGCTTCAGAAGCACACTAAAGAGATCTATAATTTAACCTCCTGCCCCAAGTAAAAATAAAATCTTCTGTTGATTGTCTGACCAAATTTCCAAGTGCTTATTTGCCAAAGGACAACTTGTGGAAGTCTATAAAGGTAAGATTAATGTCATCCAAGCCCTCATCCTGCCAGCAGATCGGCTCTTTTGATCCCAAACATGCAAGAAATGCAAAAGCGACATGCTTTCTCACGCAAGAAGTCTTCATTACATTACCATTTGAATTTTTCTTCTTTGCAAAACTGCAGTTTTTAGGAAAAATGTGTTTATTATGAAAACACCTCACAATATTAACACCTATCTTGCAAAACTCAGGGACAGTTTAAGGGAAGAAAATGAAGAAAAAAGGCTAACCTCTCCTTTGTAACAAAAACAGATGACTGCTCTCTCCTGCGTAAGTATGTTGCCTGGTGAGAACAATTTTGTTCTTCTCTTGGTAACATTACCCTGTCTTTTTTAATACACTCTTCATCCATTAACTTTGACTCCTTATGTGTCTAATTCACAGCTACACACCAAACAAATTATCCAGAATTAAAAACATCTCACTCATTTCCTCTTTCCCCACCTCCACACTAGTTCTTACAAAATCATTTTGCCATGACATGTCACAAGGCATTACTAACTTCTTTGCAGGGGGCTGGTGGGAACGCGGATTCCCTTCACATGACACAACCGTCCCATGGCCAAGGTTTGCACTTGAAGACACCGATTCACTTGAGTCCCCCACCTAAGGGGCTGCCCCCGTTTTCTGCCTACACAGTCAACACAGAAACACTAACTTGTGCGTTGTGCTGCTTTTCCTCCCCCCCAGTCAGCACAGTCTTCCACATCTAGCGTAAGAAACGACTGCAGAAGTCCATTTAATCACCTCCAAGCTTCATTTACATTTTGTATTCAGATCTCATCTAGCTAGCTCCTCCTTGTTCTACAGCAACCTCTCAATCCATCACCTGTTTTTTTTCTCTGCAATCATCACTTCTCTTTTTAATTTACGCTGCGTTCTCCCCGCCAGGAATTCTGCTTGAGGAGGGCACATGCTGAATGAATGTTACTGACACACCCTCCGGATGCAGGTCGATTCCTGAACCTCTTTGCTCCATCCTTCCTGACCTCACGCCATTAGACTAAAGCCTTTTCTGCCCAGCCACCACCCATGCTCATTACCATTCAGGTACCTGTCGAACACAAATGCATTTCTACTCCACTTGCCTGTATGAGCATGCCAAAATTACTTCATTTGCTTCCTGCAGTTCTAACTCTTCCCTGGCTCCTCCAACTCTATCACTTCATGATCATCAGTTTATGTGGCAGTTTCCTTTAATTGGATTCCATCCAACCAGCATTGTGGCTGCTTCCCTATGCAAGGACGTGACTTCCCTCTGCAATAACCCCAGTACTGCTACGAAGGAGTAGAACTGTCATGCTGCTTGGTATCAGTCACACCCAGCCCGACCCAGTGTTTCAGTCTGTTCATGGATCTCCAGACTACACTGCAGCTTCTTCCTGACTGATACCGGCAACGATGATTAGTTTTATCTTGAAAGTACACACCACATAGCACCACCAACACCAATCAAGTTACCACTTCTTAATGTCTGCACAGCAGGTTCTCCTTCAGGGTTTGCGAACTTCCCTTAGACGTTGGGAAGTTAACTGGGACATTGGGGCAGGGGAAGTATCATGGGAATGAAGATGTTCTTTGAGGTTTTACAAGTTGAAGGACAAATCACAGAGAGGTCAGGACTGAACCCATCTCAGTTGAGCCATCAGATACACCAACACAATCCTTCATCTTCAAGATTCAAACCAGCAAAACCCATGTCATCACCTTTGGAAAATCATATGAATTTCACTGAACCAGAAGGCCAGAGAGACCCCAAAACATGAGCCTACCATGGCTCCAGATCAGCCATATAGTCAGTGTCTGGTTGCAATTCAGATGGGAGCAAAAGGCAGACACCAGCATAGGAAGCGTAATGGGACCACAAGCGACAGCAAGATTCATTTCTGGTTCTACCACTTGCCCCCTGCATAGCCTTACAAAAGTCATCTAATCTCTCAAGACAAAGTGCATAGGTGCCAGTAGGGCCAACAGATTCGGAGGAGAGTTTGCTGGCCTTTCCGACAAGTGCTGAAGTCCTCAACTCCCACTGAAAGATTTGACCCCAACTGAGTATATATCTAAAGAAGGGGGGAAAACAAACCAAAACAAAACAGATTATGCCCTTTCAGCTAAAATCATCTTAGAGTTCCCTGAACTTTGTAAGATCTCTGAATCTGAACACGGTAGCCCGAACTCCGTAGAGGGCCTGGTCTTGTTCAAAACATCTCCACTCTAACGTGGAGCCAAACAGAGCAACCTTCAGAGCAACCCGACTCAAGGGAAGGAGGGCTCTGCAAGGAATTGCAATGCAGGACATGCACACCATGCCTTGAAGAGCAGGGAAACAGAACAGGCTTCCCCGAGCTTAAACATAAGTGACCCTGAAAAGAGAAAGGCAACGAACGACTTAACATCGCCTACAAGGCGAAAAAGAGCCACTTCTAGGAGGCAATTTTCTGAGTGGGTAGCTACATTATTTAAAGCAAACTGATGGTGATATTTTCGGGTCTTTATTTTTAATTTTGGACACAACTTCGCTGGTAACAAACATTCTCCTTGTAAGAGCATAACCTTTCCGTGACTTATTTTCAGACAATGCAGAGCATTAGAGGAGATTTATGTTTACTGCTGAGTTAAAGGTCAGGAATGGAGGCTTCCTCCCTTCCCCACCTCTCCCCTCCTCTCTTCTACCAAGAGACTAAGGCTGCATAATCTGCTGCGTTTGTTTTCATACAAGAGCTGCTTTTAAGCACTGCCCTGACGATCGCACAAGGGTAAGCAGATGAAATCCAATCAAGTGGCTCTACAGGACAAGACACATGACGAGACAGCCTGCCAGACTCCTGCTCTAATGTACACACTGAAAAGAAGCTTATGCAGAGCCTGGGTAAAGAATGCTTTGTTAGGGAACACAGGCAGCTCACACTGCAGTGTCTGTTCTCCATTAGCCATCCATTTAAAAACACTTCTGATTATTTTGGAAGTACTTGCATTGCCCTTTCTCGAACTCAATATTTGCAGTTAATTGCATAGCTAGTGCACTTGCCTCCAATTTAAAAGCACATTATGCCCAATTTTTATTTAAAACAGCCATGTTCCCACCCAAGCGCTGAAATACCAGCAGATCCAGCAGATAGCATTTTAAAGCAAGACACCTCTTTGCTCCTGTGAGCGTGCACAGGCGCTTCACTGTACCTAAGTTACTGAATATATGGAAATAAAGACCAGTCCCTTCTGGGTTAAAAAGGGAACCAGCCATCGCGTGCTCTTCTGCAAAAGGCTAATCTAAGAACACACTGCATAGCAACAACGGCCAAGGGACTATTCTTCCCTGGATGGAGCAGTCCCTGCGCTCATCTAAGCACTTTTTCACACCTTTTTGGGAAGGCTTCTTCGTCACGATCGTCCATCCTGACGGAGGCCGGACAGCAGCCGCAGTGAAAAGCAGAGCATGGGAGAACAAATCCCTTTTTTACTTTTACATGTCCATTTATATAAAACGCAACTATTGAACCTATCAACAGGATTTATGGGTTTTATTCTTTGCTTTTATGAGAGTGTTTAACGTGGACAAGGCACAGCCATGATTCTGACAGGCTCCATACCCATCCCCTCTGCCTGACGCACATCTTTGCCACGTTTAGCCGAGGGGCATTCACCGCCTGGTGGGTTTTCTAGAGCCCATGCAACCTCAAATCCCTTGGCAGAGCCTGCTGCACATGCCCCGCTCTCCTCTCTCCAACCTCACCTTCCGACAAGTTCCTCAGCATTCAGCACACACGATCATCCACTCCAGCAATTCCTCCATGCTGCAGGCTTCGAAAATCACAGCCAAACAAGTTTTATAGAAGCATCATCTCACTAGTCATAAATCTCTCCCTGGAAACTTGACTGAAGTGCTGACGTTACTGGCTTGCCAGACTGACAAGTTTTATATGTACTGGTGCCCTGGTCTTCTTCCTTTTAAAGAAAAAGTGCCCCAAATGATCAGCCTTCTGCATCTGTATTACCAGTCATTTGTTCCGCCAGTTCAAGCTCACCCAGCCCGTCTGGAAGGACCAGACGAACCGCACCAAATCCCACGCTGTTCAAGGACACGCAAAAAGGACCAACATTTGTGCCAAGTGGCACGGCTTCACTGACGGCACCGCCGCCGCAGCATCCCCGCAGCGCGGGGGATCTCGCCTCAGACAGTATGGACAGGCATTAGCACCTATAGGAGGAGAACGAAGACGGTAGGTGCACCTACAGCCTGCTTGGGAGCAGAGGTAAAGCGCAGAACTAAGATTTGCTGCTAGTCCCACCACGAAAGCGGCGCCGTTCCCGGTCGCCCCGTATCCCATGGGTACCGCGCATCCTGCACGTTTTTTAGACACTTTACTATCGTACTTTAGAAATATTGGCACACCTAAATAAATACAACACAAATACGAAGACAAAGGACATACTGCCTCCCTGTAATAGTAGTATTTAACACTTTGACTTTGCTTTCTTTAAATACTCTTCGAAAAGTTTTAACATAAATGAGTAGAAGTGCTTAATTATGACACTGGGTATTTTAATTCCTTTCAGAAGAAAAAGAATAGCCTAGAGAAAGTCCAAGTATAACATTTCAAAAGGATGCACCCCCATGAAACTAATTAAGATTTAAACCATGACAAGCTGCAAGTATCTCAGTGTGCCCTCCAACTGCAAGTAACAGAAAGGCAAAGTATCCAAGAACAATTTGGAAATTGCTTTTGGGAATTGGGGGAGTTCTGTAATCTGATTCGGTTGTTGCTTTTGTCAATAGGAAGATATGAAATGTCTTGAATTTCCATGTGAGTATGAGAGTAAGTGGGGGTAAAAAAAAGGAAAAATAATCAATAAACTAATCTATAATTTCATTGATGGCAAGGGCCACAGCTTGTGCAGGGCAGGTGACGGTTTGCTGTCGGAAAGAATGATTTGCTCCCAAGACCCAGTCTCAATCTAAGTATATAAAGCTCTCAGTCAATGCAGAGAGGTTGTGTGTGCCTTACCAGGGTTCAGTTTGATCTCTAATGTCCTGGAAGGATAGATTTGCAATAAAAATATGTGAAAACATTTAGAGACATTAAGTTTACAAGACGACTCTGATCCTGTGGATTAGTGTCGAGTCTGCAAGTGTGCTGAAGCCTGCCAGGGAGAATAAAGTGCTGTACTGTCCTTACACTAAAAGCAATTTAATTTGTATGTCCAGATGTTCATTTCAAGATTTTTATCCATTTTGAAGAGTTATATCTCCATTGCCTTGGAATACAAACATAATTATGTGTAAGCCATTTACAAGATTCCTGTGGCAAATATTCCTAACCCTGCTGGGTTATTTTAGGGCAGTGAAGCCATAGTTAATACAAGGGAGGAGGACTGTTTGACAGAACTATTGAAATAAATAAAAGGACTTGCTCAAAATGCATGTCAAAGCATGTGAAAACGTGAAGGTTAACTGAAGCCCAAGAGATCCCTCCATCTCTTGCCAGGCCCCGAACTGTTGGGAAACGTTTCTAGCAGCAAACTGTCCCACTTTGCATTTCTAAGAGGCTGAATCCCAAGAATAATAATGCACAGAAGATTGCAGCCCTTGGCTTTCCAGCCAGACAGTAATTCAATGAACAATGCGGCCAGCCCATCAAAACACCCTTGCCAAGTTACACAAGTACCACTTGTAAGAAAAGCTTTCTACTAGGAAAAAAGACAGCAAGAGAGAATATGCTGGCGGAGAGGGAGCTAACGGGAAGGGCTCGCTCCTAATCGGATGCTTAATTACAGCACCGCTCCCGTGACGGTTAGTGACGGTGCTGGCAGCAGCACGAGTGCCGTGCGGGGATTTTCAGCAGCGGGGCGGTTACCGCTGCGCACTCAGCACGGGGGGGGTCCCGTCGGCGGCGCAGACAAGCCGTGCCCTAGTGCCAACCCGCTCCTGCGAGGACGCGGCCCCCGCCCAGCGTCCCCTAAATGACAGCAGCTGGGTCCGAGGGGTCACTTTAGGAGCTCCCTTTGTCTGTGTATCAGGAGAGGCCCCTAAAGCAGCAGAGGCTGAACAAGGAGCACAATCCTGCATCACACAGAGCGGAAAACACCCCAAACAAGCTGCAAATTATAGTCCCTTGCTGGAAGTAAAAGGGCTTTGGATACGCAGCACACTGATCCAAAGGGTGATAGGAAGCCTCCCAAGGCTACAAGACACATTTTAAAAGGAAACAAAGATAAGTGTGTTCTATTTTAAGCGTTGCCTGCCCCACCGAGTCAAGTCACTAAACAGTTTGGGTTTTTTTTTTTCAACCTGAAGGCCTTCACCCAGCTTTCCTAAACGCTTTCCTCATTTTTGGCTACACAAACGCACGTCAGAGCAAAAGGTCGTAATTCTGTAGCGTCGCCTCCCACCGCCTCCTCGGCAGCAGCCCTGGACTGGAACCGAGCTCTGCAACGAAACGCGGCTTTCCAGTTTCAGGTCTAAAAACACTTGCAGAGTTGCATCACACGAAGATATCAAAGGGTTTCCCTCACGCAGCACTTAGCTCAGGTCAGACCTACTTGACAACTGCGTTAGCAGTACAGAAACCAGAGGAAGAGAGGGATATTTTGGGAAACAGAGCGAGCGCGTTAGGGCGCAGCGACGGGGCGTCCGGAGAGGCTCCCAGAACTGCCCGGCGCCGTCGGGATGTACCGCAGGAGCACGCAGGGCCAGGGCAGCGGGGTGGTCTCACTGGCAGGGCAACGGCTGCACCGCCGAGGAAAACGGGCCATGAGCTGGGTTCCTAAATCACACCAGCAAGAGGTCCCACCTGGGGGGTCCCACCTGGGGTCCGGAGCACTTGGGACAGGGACATCTGCTCTGCTGCGTCTGCCAAGGAGGAGCTGCTCCCACCGCAGCCTCATCTCTTCCAAGAGAAGAAGATCCAGCACATCCACCCCATGTGAAGTGCCGACCAAGGCACGTGGCCGGAGGCTGGGACAAGGCCATCAGGCTGTTCCCATGGAGCGTCCCGCTCTGATCCCAGCTCAGTGCTGGATCCGGGACCAGAGGGGGGAACAAAAACAGCAGCCGGGAAGGAGGGGTCACCTGGCAGCCACGGTGCTGGGAAGAAATGACAGGAGCACCCACACACCACCTTGGGTTTGTAAGACAAACCCACTGCCCGCAATGGTCCCGAACAGCCTGCGGAAAGGGCGAACGGGAGTGGCGGTAAGTCAATGAGCCCTGAACGCAGTGCCCCACCTCCGGCTCCTGCCATCCTGGCCATGCTCCAGTTGCTGCATGAACTGGAAGATGAGCAAAATGGTTTGCAACCATTGGTATTTGCAAAAGCCTGCTTTTCCATGCCCACAGCAAAGGGCTGTAAAGCACAGTTTGCTTTCCCCTGGGAATGACTCCTGGAAGCGATTACTTCCCCCCGTCTGCCGTGGATGGGTTCAAGAGACCATGCAGAAGGGCAGTGCTCCCTAGCAAGTGCAATCAAATGTGCCATCAGAAAGTCTGAAGTTGGACGATCCTCAAAGGAAATACAATTCTTAGGCCTAGAGAGTTTGAAGAAGAGATGCCACCACCCTTCACGCCATCACTCCTACCTGGAGCAAGGGGACAACACTGCTTACCCCATGAGCATATCTGGGGGGCAAAACCAGCCCAGCTGCCAGAAGAACTAGTGAATTGGCCCGAGGAGGGAGCGTTGCGGGCTGAACCCCCTGACAAAGCAGAGCCATCCTACGGCAAACTCTCCTCCGATGACCAAAAGTACTCCCTGTTCATCAAGGAGTACTGATGACACACTCCTTGTGCATCAGTCCTGCAAAGCCTGAAGCAGCGCGGACTAGGGAGAGCAGGGAGGAGTGCCCTCACCGGCCCTGCGGCTGGACTGAGGGGTGCGGCAGGAGAGCAACAGCCCGAGAAGAGGCCCGTGGTGTCCAACTACGCCGACTCCCAGATGGCAGCCAACTCTGTGTGGACGGACACAAACAATGGGAGGGGAAAAAAGGACTGAAACGTTAGGGTAAACCTATCTGGGCAGCTGAAATGGGGCAACAGGCAGCAGCCCCATGGTACGATGCACGTGGGAAAGCCTGCACAGGTCCCACTCACTGTGAGAGCCGGGGAAAGCCCGGCACAGGCGAGCTGTGCCTGTGCGGCCGCAGCGCGCGCGTTGCAGCTCCAGCCACACCAGCTTCCTCCAGCAGTAACACAAAAGCTACGACATGCATCTATTCCACAGCTGCCACGAGGTGGGTATTAAGGCTTCAAACCCTTTCCAGCCAGGCAGCCCCTATGGAGTATATGACTCCCTCTTAGGTTACCTTCCCAATGAACTCAAGGACCTGGGTGGGACGAGCCAGGCTCCCCAGAGACAGAGAGAATTCAGTGCCTGTGTCACTCCTCCTTCGGCTCAGGCTGCCAGCGCCTCCCTTTATACTCATTTGGGTGTTGAAAATAACCCCAGAAATCCAGAGCTAAACGTGCAGAGGCTTGTGGCTGCGGTTCAGCTGAGTGACCGGAGGTTGCACGACGTTTGCTTCAAGATCACGCCATTAAGTTTCGCTACTGAGCTCCAAGTGTGTATATTAATCACCTCTGTCTCGGGTGCTGTTTGGCTAATAACACTTCATGCAAATAGGGCCTCGGGTTGCCTTTACCTCTTGAGAAAGGTGTTTATTTTGAAAGATCACTTGAAAATGTGCCAAAAACATCAATTTCTAAAACATGCAGTTGCCAGGAGCAAGGCAAAGCAAAAAGAAAGGACACTGTAGCTACAATTTAGGAGAGACTGAACGGACCAAAATGCAATGAATACATTGCATTTACTTGCTGTTCCGCTTGATTTTTTTGCTCACTTTGGCTAAGATGAGAAGAGAACATCTTGGTAAACGGGACCCAGCTGCAGAGTCCTTGAGCTGGCTCCCCAGCCCAGGGCTGAATCACCCACAGGAGCCACTCGAGAGCAGGACGGTCCTCGGCCCCGCTGCTCTTCCCCTCTTGAAATTCAGTGCCGTCAGGCAGCGCTGCGCATGTGGCGGTGCGCGTGCAAGGCACGTAACACCCGTTTTTTCCTCTTGCATTCAAAACCAAACGCCCTTGGTGCAGCAGATGTAACGTTACGTCGACTTGCTACCGAGCAGTCAGTACTGTGAAGACTTGTAAGCTGGAACCTTACCGAGTGGGAAATCACCACTCAGATGTCAAATTGGGGTTTTTTCGGGGCAACTATCCTTTTTTACATGCTAAGGCCAATTCCCAAACAAAGGTGTTCAAAAGGAGTTTCTCTCAGAAACATCAGCCCAAAGAAGCAATGCTTCAATTTCAAGGCCAAATCTACTTTGATCAAAACAGCAAATTAACTCTTCCACAACTTCCAACATCTGAAACACAAAACGCGTCCCCACATGAGCGCAGCCTCCTTTAAAACAAACAGAGTTGTGCTAACACAGAAATAAAAATAGCTTAGGAAACTGCAAAAGGAGCCATCTGGAGACTCCCACCGTGGCAGCAGAAGAACACAGAAGGAACTAAAAGGTGCACAGCAACTCCCATCGCTAATGCCCTTCTCCAAAGCACTGAAATACAGTTGGGTGAGAACAAACATCAGCAAAGTTTCTCACGTGGCAAAGAAGAATCACTGCAAGTCACGCAACTGAACCCACTCGCACCAGCGAGCGATCCCCCGTTATTTGGTGGGAACAGGTACCACCAGCAACGCTTTTATTTCCCCAAAACCTGGATGCTCCTTCCACCGAGGAGCATCAAACCACCTAAGGGAGCGCAGCCACGGCGTGGGGTGCTGCGCAGCTTGCGTGCTCTCCTCGACGCGCACAGCTCCCTCTTCCCCCGACACGGGGCTGTAAGCAATACAATTAAGCTCAACAGCTGCACTTCACAGCTGTTCCTTTCTAAAATACAGAGGTCATTTCCCCCCCCCCCTTTAAAAGTGGGATTGTGGGATTTTCTTAATAAATACTCAGCATCCTGACCAGAACAAAATGGGAGTGAAAGCAAGACCGCTGGCTTTTGGATCTGCCCCGTGCCTCTATGTTTCTGTGTAACCTGCTCTAAAAGTATAATGATCGGCATTAAATCCAAGCTTGAAGGCACAGTACTAAAGCCCAGGACAACATTTACATTTCTGCGAGGATGAAGCATGAAAATTCAGTGACAAATCCATTTTTCTTATGCAGAGTTGTGGCTTCAGAGCACTTGTAAAGACAGAAGAGGCCAGCACTGGGAAGATAATAAAACTGTTGGTTACACTTCTCTATTTCCTATAGGTAGCACTCCACCCCCTTTTAAATAAACAAACCAAAAAGGCCCCCCAAAACAGGAAAAACCTGGCATAGAATACTGCAGCGTATTTTCTGTAGAAACAGATCTACTGACACACACACAAGTAACAGAGTAATCCACCGCAGCCTGTAATCTTCTAAACTATTAAATCAGGAAGTACCCTGCTGCATGGGCCTTCCTCCTCACCTGGAAAGTTTGGTGGATTCTCACCAACCAGTCGCCAGGACAAATGGCTCAATATATGGGTGATGTTATGGGAAGAGAAAACAGGAGGCACCTCAGCTCTACAGACCACCAGAAGGCCTCTCCAAGAAATAATAAAATCCTTCTGTTGATTTATAAAGAGCATTACAGTTTCCTCCTTTCTCCTGCATCCCTCACGGTGACGTGGAACCCAAGACGCACAACATTCCCTCTTGAATATCGCGCCGGGCTGTGCACCTTTGATGAACTTGCAGCATGTTATAAATACAAGCGAGTCTTCACAGCACATCAGCTCAACGCACCGAGTAATTCAGTAGCTCTTCTGCTCCCCTAACTTCAGAGGGTTTAACAAACCCAGAAAACACGCTACAGGAAAGCCAACTTGCCCATTTCTGAAACACGCCCTCTGAACCAAACGCATCCATTTTGTAGGTGAGACCTCAGCTGACTTTCCTACACAATGCTCCTGACTCCTCTCTGCTGCACAAAATCACTTTCAGAAAGCACAGCTTCTGAGCTGGGCAACCAAGAGCCTTATATTGTACCGTATGGTGGCTCATGCCACTCTAAGTCTCACCTGGGCAGCCCTGCCCACAGCATAACCCCCCTGAGTCAAAGATGTGCCACTCGGAGACGTCAGGGCTATCCATCTCTTGGGTTATACACATGCAATGCAAAAAGCCGCTCAGCAAGTCAAAACGTCAGACTTTACAGAGATGGAAAGACAGACTTAGGAGGTTAGAAAGTCGTTTCTCGGCCCTGCTACAGATTTAGTGTAAGGTCTTATGGAAGTTGCATCCTTCTCACTTCTACAGCGGGGATAACCACACCACTTTTACGGCACGCACTCGGACTATTAGGGATTGTAAGCGCGGAGGGAAGCAACCATCTCTAATGGGAGGTTTATCGACAGCGCGACGACACAAACAACACAGCGTGCGCTGGGTCCGCACTTCAGTGGAGACTGGGTACTCATTAGCGGACGCATCTGAGAGCTCTGGCCTAGCGTCTTGCATGAAATCAAGCAGCAAATCAACAGCAATTAGAGCCGTGCTACAGAGACAGGATTTTAACGTGCTTTCCATTATCATTTATAGCTGTCTACAAACGGCAAAGCTGCACATATCCCTTTGGCTTTGAAAGAATGAAAGCCACCCTCCCTTTTAGAAATTTCTAATTATTCATTAATGGACAGTAACCAACAGATTTAGTAGGAGGAGGGGGGAGTACCCCTAAATCTTACACAAGCCTGAGCCCCACTGGCATTGATGGAAAAACACTGAGTATCATTCAAGGTCAGGAGCTACCTGGAAAAACAATAACCCCAAGAGAGTCTGGAGAACTTTTCCCCCCCCCCCCTTCTCAAACTTGCATCAAGCGCATAGAAAAGCAACCTTTGTGCAAAACACAATGGACAGGGCCCGTTTGCCACCACACAACCAGGAGCAGCCGCACGCTCGCAACGCATTTGGCACCAGAAGCGAAGCAGAAAGCGGGGTGCAGGAGCCAGCACAAACGCACATCGCTCCCTCCTCAAAGAGCAGGAGGAGGTTCGGTCTGGTCCTTAATCTAATCTGAAACACTTTGCTCTTCCCTACTTCAGACGTTCAAACGTGCAGCTTAATATTGAGAGGAAGATCCTATTACAGGATAAGAAGGAAGGAAGATTGTCTACATATGAATTTACGTTGAAGAGCTGTTTATAAATAATTCCACGTGTGAATATTGCTCATTGCAGAGCAAAACCGCTGCGTTCTGGTTTAGTTTAACCCATTTTGGAGGAGAGAGACTTAATTCTCACCTTTTTGGCATGCGTTTTATACTGACATCACTTTCATTTACTCCTTAAACCAAACCCAACTCCACTGGCTGCTCTCTAGCTACACCGGAGCACGCACCAGTGAGGTTGCCCTCCCCAGCACAATCTGCTCCATTTTAAATCACTGCTGCTTTTAGCCTGATAGAAATAATCCCCCAACGGAGCAGACTTCACCCCTCGGTCACCCCGGCCCCAGCCCACAGCGGCTGTGCTGATTTCAGCAGAGTCCCTCCACATTTAAAATCGCGCCGCTAAGAGGGTTCGTGCCTGCGAGCGGGCGTGCAGCCACATGAGTCCCACTCCACGAGACGAGAAGAGCCCTGCGGACCTCCGGGACAGCCCGGGGGAGCCGAGCCGGAGGGACCGCTGCTTCTTCTGCCACCCAGGTATATTTCTGCAGCTCACTTAATCCCTACTGAAGTAAGATCACAGTTAAGGCTGGTGAAACGAGGACATCTTAAAGACATATAAAGCACCTCTGCAGCCTCTCTTAGTATCTTAATCAGTGCAGCTGAGATCAGGAGACTCCATTTAAGTTACTGCCTTCTAACAAAATGTCTGCTCCACTTTGGAGGTGCAGCAAAGATGCCCCAATCCCTCCTGGCAGAAATTCATGAATTTTTGAAGCTGCCTCATGAATTAATGCACTAAGATAACTTTAATAGAGTCCTCATTTACAAATGCTCCCTGGAAATGTTGGTAGTATTTAAAACATATACTTAAAAATAAGCAAATTAATATTTAAAACTCTCTTTTGGAAACATCCTAGAGGAGGAAGACCGTCTTCACAGTGGCGTTCAGCACAGCAAGCAGCAGTGTGCGGTGGTGAACACCAAAAGAGATGCTCAGAGTGGGGGAGCGCATGTGGGATGAACTCCACAGACCTGAGCTCTCCCCGCACATGGTGTTGCCCAAAAGGACGAGTCCCATCCTCATCTTGTCCCTGTGGATAATGCTCATCTCCCTCTGCTAGGGTCTGGAGATGTACTGGGCAAGTGCTGCACCAGTGTGCTTAGGGATCAGTAACAGAAACCTTTGTTCTAGGCAGTTGAAGCACTTCTCTGATTAGGAGCAACCCTCCTTGCTCACCCAACCTTCTGTGAGACAGTTGGAAACCACCATAAGGTCGTCTCAGTCCCTTCTGCTGCAGAAGCAGATAAAGAACAAGACCACTAAGTTCTTTGCATGTCTGGTTACAATGTCCAGCCAGGTCTGCATAGGATTAAATATTTGACCAACTTCCCAAAAACATCTCTTGCTCAAGACAACGAGGCAATGTTCATGCACATTTTTCCTGCCTGCCTGGCTCACACCACAACCGGCTCACATTGCTGCGGTAAGTATTTTAGTCTGCAAGGCACTCTGAGATCCTTCGGGATGAGAGGAGCTATATAAATGTAAATCATTCTCATTAATGTAAATTGTGGGACAATGCAATGTTTACAGTGAACAGTCCCAGGGCTGAGCTTCAGAGTGTATGTATTTATGTATAATTTCACCACTAAAGAACACAGCCATCACTGCCCGGTAGCTGGACACCAGAAAGACGTGCTCCATGGAGGACCCTGCTAGGAGTTATCACACCTGGTGACAAGGTCAGGCTGCAAGGACAGTGCTGTGGCCGCAGAACATTTGTCTCCCTTGTACACTGTTGAAAGACATTTCAAAAACCCTGAAGTCCTCCTCTTGTGTTGTTGTCCATAGCAGATTTGGAGTTTCTCTGTAACTGCAGGAGGTTAACTAAGGTTTTTTAAGACCACTGCTAAAACCCAGGGTGACCCCAGTTCAAACAACATGTTTGAGGGGGAATTCACACTCAGAGATTTCAATGTCCAGTTACAACTCAAAACATCACGCACACTCCAACTCGAACCCAACCCAGTATCCATGAGATCTACCAGGAATTATTCTACTGGCTTGGGGTAAACTTTGAACCAGGCTCTTCTCTGCATCCATTTCCCAGTCCCTCCACGTTAAGAGAGAGCTCCTGGCAGCTCTTGTCAATGTTATGGCCATCCTAAGAGAAAACAGTATTTCTTCCTAGATAGCGATTGGTACCTACGGACCAAAACAGAACATCAACAACTTGAGGAGCCAACTTAAGGCATAACTTAATTGTATTCACTGGACACGGAGAATGGGACTTGAAGGTCCAGCTGAACTTCTGCTCAGGGCAGAAAGCGTGAAAATCTGCAAGCCATAATGAAAGTGGAGGATCAGGGCTGCCCTGAGGAGTCCCGCTGCACACCGTCACCTGCAGATTGGGTACTGCAGGTCTGCGCTTAAGGAGTAAACTATTCCCTGAGAGACATGGCTGGCTGCCTGCATATATTCTAGGGCACAAACAAGAACTTCTGCAGAGTTTAGAAACTGCGCGTAGAGCTGTATTTACCTCAGCTGTTTGCTAATGCCAGGCTGGATTCTGTGCGATGAACTGCGATGGGACGAGCTCCGAGGACGGCTCCGAACCTCTGCTAACCCCGGCAGAGCCTGCAGGAGCACACGCACACCCGTCTGCAGAGGTGCGCACAGAACAAGCACGCACAACCGAGACACCCGCACCGACTGAAAGATAACAGCTCCAGCTTAATCCCAAGCTGAGAAGCAAGTGCAAATCATCAAATTTAAATTTCAGCCTCTTTCTTTTCTGTGCTTTTGTTTCAATATTTAGAACCCCAGCTAACAAAGCAACAGACACAATGCCACCTCCTCAGGAAACACGTACCCAGCTCCCTCCATCTGCTTCCTCCCCCAAGCACCCTTGTATTCTGCAAAGCAGATTGTGCTCTGAAATATTAATACTTTGCTCTTCCATCATTATTCCCAACCCTGAATCTCAAAGCTTGTTCCCAGCTTCTCCCTCTCTTACATTTTTTCCAGGGATCACGGCACTCAATGGGTTATGTTACTGCATACTCCACCATGTCTGAGTGGAGCTTTCATAAAAAGGTGGAAGCAGTCCAGAAGCAGCTTCTAGGGAGCCTTCCATCTGCAGCAGCATTTTATTTAGACAGCAGAGGGGAAATTAGATCCCTATGTTGCTGATTGGCTTTGGGAGTTGAATCTTCAGTTCTGTAGGAGGAGTTCATTTACACCACTGTAACGAACTCAATACCGAAAACTCCCACCGGGGTGATCAGCGCTCGGGGGGATCGCGAGGAACAATGATTGTTCAGTTTAAGGGCAACGTGGAGTTGCCTTTAAATCGCGCTGTGCCTTCGCTCTAAATTTCTTTGAATTTGACTTTGTTCTATTTAATCTGGATTTCTGCTCCATCTGGCTTCTGAGTAACGATGCCAATTTATTTCATGTGCTTGCCGAAGAAGCTTTTCTTTAGCGTGGGGGAGCGGTTACGAGAGAGCACCGCTCCAACAAGTCTATTTCAGTCCAGCTCTGAACCTTCTTTCCCCAAATGTTCTAGCAAATACGTCTGTGAGCAGGAATTTCTGTAATTGCAGATAATTCAGATAACAGAAGAGGGTACAGAAAAGGTATCCTGTTGGAAATACCCTGAACCAGAGTCTCACCTAGCGTAAATCAGCTTTGGCATCAATGGTGCTACACTGAGGTGCACAGGCTGATACACAGCTGCTCGTGCCACACAGTGGGGATGGTTTGCTCTTCTCCAAGACTCTGAATTCAAGGACAAAAGGATGTTTCTTCTCCTGTGCTCCTACGTGGAGCAGACAGACGGCTATCCAAGCCAAAACTCACTATGCTTTTTAAGGCCAGATCTAAACAGAGCTGAAAGGATGACTTCTCAGTGCCATTTCCATGTTTCTTTGGATCAAGGGCTAAATTAGCAACAGGCTCGCTCTCCTTCCACCAAAAGAACATGTTGGCTACCAAGTCCTTAACCAAACTTCACATCAGCCAGTTATGCTCTCCCCATCTCTTTCTCAACTGGGTAAGATAGGCGGCATCTAAAAGGCAGCCCCCACATGAAAATAAACGTTTCCCTCCGTAGACTGTTGAGCAAAGGAGCACCAACTACCATGTCCAAGGAGCACAGCTCCAGAGAGCCCTCGGTCCCTGCCGTCCCTGGAGACGGGGAGCCCCGAGGCAGAGGACCCCACTGCCCGGAGCGACGATGGGCACCGGCCGTGCAGCAAGGCGTGCTGCAGCCCAGCCAGGCTCCCGCCTCCAACACACACTCCAAATCCACAGGAGCGACCAGAGCTCAGCTGACTACGGTCTGCACAGGAGCTGGGGTCACAGCGGCACCCCGCTTGGGTCTGACTGTGGCACAAGCGCCCGGGACCCCCAGCGAGACGATGCCCGCGGGAGTTCGTCTGCCACCACTCCTGACCAAGACCGACCCAGACACAGGCATGTGGCAACCCTGCTTCTGGACCGCCGCAGAGCCAGTTACGGATGTTTATGTTTCTTCAGCACCGTAAGTCACCCTGCGAGTGCCCGGCATTAAGCAGGGTAATTTAGCAGGCTTTTCAAACGACTCTCTGGTTCTTCACTGTTGAGGTGTAATGGCCCGAGTCTCACACAGCTATATTTTTTCATATTCACCTAAGGTCAGAGAGGGCCACTTAACCTTATTATTTCAGAAGGCTCAAACCTTGTGACAATTATAAACAGGAGAGTAAAAAGGAGAGCTGAATTTGTGTAATACATTGCTTATCATTTCCCAGCCTCTGAATCCAAGCAAGAAAGGCGAGGATGGCTCTGACACTGACTGTCTTATCTAGAGCCTGGCTTGAATGGGAGCTAATGTCATGAAGCGATTAATACCAAAGCGTGCTTCGTGCTGTAGATCAAGTGGGTTTGCTCCTACCATGCTTCTAGACTTCACAAACACTCTTCAAGGGCAAGACAGGCCTGATATAATAGGGCAGCAAGTGTGCAAATATGTTAATAACAGAGAAGCAGACAACACACGAGCTGCTGCTGGTATGGTCTCGACGACCCTGTCCCAAGAGTCCAGAATCTCCTGCCAACGAGTCTTTAGTGGTCCTGCTGCCAGACTCTTACTACAGCTTACCACAGACCACGTGTGCCACAACAGACACTTTTCTGCAGGAGCCTTTTCAGAGATTTCTTTGCTCCACGTGATTCCCAATGGCTGGCAACTTTTGCACTGAAATTACAACACTGAATGAGCAGTTGCACGCCCCTCCTGAGCCTCCTTTTGCTTGTCACCAGCCAGCATCCCTCTCCCGGGAAAGGGGTCCTGCCCAGCCCCTCACGTGCGCTGAGAAAACAGCGCAGGAATCCCCTATCCAAAAGCATCAGGGATAAATACATTCAGGCGCAGCTACGTTCAGCTTGTACAAAGACAAACAGGAAGGAAAAAAGTCTCTCTGATGATGGTCGATGTAAGATGGTCGATGACGACTCCAAAGCTCCAGTTGCAGTGTAGGATTTGAGGCATCACTCGGGCGAAGCAGCGCTCTGTTGTATCACCACTGCTTGGGCACGACTTCATGAGCTTCCTTTGCACTGAAGAGGCAGGCAGAACAAATCCCTTCTTAAATGCAATCCTGCAACCCATTTCAGTATCTAGTGCTGGAAGATGAAGCTTCTGTCAAGCCAGTCAGGGCTGAAATATTGTTTATTGTACCTGAAAATTAATTTCATACCTTTTGGGGCATCACCATATGCCTTGAACGATCACTGACTGCGCACACAAACCTGCAAGTTTAGTGGCCAATTTTCTTCAGGCATGCAGTAAAGTGCACCCACGTATTTAAGATCAAAATTCAACCCATGGTGTTCAAACATTATGGTACATAACTCAACAGAAATGTCAGACCTCAACCGTTAAAGCATAATATTTACTGTACATCACCGCAAATTTACACAGCGCAACACTGCAACTCTTTGTAGGTATACAACGGTCCAGAAAGCCAGAAGAATTAATTTTTCATTCTTTGGATGAGAAGCTGGTGTGAACTTTTTCCTCTGTATCAGCCACAGAAGATGTACCAGGGTGATAGTCTGCTGTTCACCAAATCAAGCAGCATCTGAATTCAGATATACGAGGGCATCCTGACCAGATGGCTATGGCTGACCCAGAAATGTTGTATACTAGAGGACTTCATATGAACTTGGCCAAAGTCTCCCATATTTATTTTTCAAAACCAGACTTTACTGTCTCTGGTGGCTATAGTGCCGGGTAGCCAGGAGGTCACGGTGACTCTGCTGGGGTGCAAAGGTCTGGGGAAGAGACAGGTCCGACACTCAGTCATAAATCTGCATGGTAAACTTACTGACTCCCCACTGTTTCTTCTGTGCAAACACAGAATCATAGAATCATTTAGGTTGGAAAAGACCTTTAAGATCATCAAGTCCAACCATCAACCCAGCACTGCCAAGTCTGCCACCAAACCCTGTCCCTAAGCACCATGTTTAAAAGCAGGTGCAAAACTGAGTCTTTAATGATCACCTTCCACATCAAAAACTGCCAGCATTCACAGGCCACAAATTCACCCTGTCCTCTTTAAATAAGTATAAACACTGAAGGTGTTTATTTAGGCTTGCGTGCTTTTAAGCACATACATCTATCTGTATTTCAAGTCCAGGACATGAGAGACATCAGTGCTGAGAAAAGATGCAGCCGTGTTGTCTGGGACAACAGACCTGCTGCTTTTTGCCAAAACCTTCTACAAAGCCCGTGAGTCAAGACGCTGAAATCCTTTGGAGAAAACCATCACCTCCAGACACAAGGATGCCTCAACACTACTCCTCAAATCACCCTGGCACTGCCAAGAGGAGGCTGAACTTCCACAGGGTGAGGGCTTCTGGTCCGACCGTCCAGCAGGAATGAAACCACTGCCCGGCTGGCACAGGCTGATGTACAACCCTTTGGTGGCAATGGCTTCTGGTCACTCCTGCCCCCAACAGTGAGAGCGTATGTAAATAACACTTGCCCAAATGTGTATTTATACAACGAAAAGTAATAGCTCCATTAGACCTTTACATTCTATCAGCCAAATAATACGAGTTTTAAAAAACATTTAGTACTTTAACAGGCATGTTAACAGCTCCTGTAACTCGACTGCATCTTTGCCGTAAATCACTTGCCAGGTGAATACTCCATTACACGATCTAACCCCCTTCAGCATTTTTGAAAGGAAGAAACAACCTTCCTATGACTATTTAGGAAGGGGAACAACCTTGCTAGGTGCCTGCTCTCTACGAGAAGGAAAGGTTTTTGCTGCCTTTTTTTTTTTTTTTTTTTTTTAAAGTAGGTCTGATTTAGGCAGAACCGAGCTATCTGGGGTGACAGCAAAGGTCTGCGATTTTGTAACGGGGGAAAAATCAGCAAGGCAGGGGCCAGTCAAGCTCTACACGTAACCTGCTTTGGTTAAGCACAAAGCCCAGTGCCAAAAGGAGCCGGGCCAACAGCACAGAGGACAGTCCTTCTGCCAAAAGCCCCAGCTCAGCGCCAGGCGAGTCCAGCCCCGGGGGGAACCCCTCTGCGGCAACACTGACCGCAGAGGCAGCAGAGGAAAACCAGCTCCTGCTTCTCCCCGAGGCCACCTCCACGCCAGAGCCGGCACCGTTCCAAGCTGCTGACCGGGGGCCTTTCTACCCCCGGACCTGCACTTAACAAAAGGGGCTGGCAAGTCACACAGAACCGAGCCACCTCGCACTCCTAACAGCAACCAAGGACAGTTGATCGTGACCGGGCCACTCTACGAAACCCTCCCCTGCTGCCTGCCAGACTCGGGGCGCTTAGCCTCAACGTGGAATGCGCTGGAAGGAGCAGGAGCCCACGCAGCCCCGCGGCAGCCGGGGATCATCGCCTCCCAGCTCGGCAAGGCCAGAGGCTGGCAGAGCAGGGGCAGGTTAAGCACACGAAAGGTGGAGGAACAGCCAGCGGGACGCGTTAAAGGGGAGGCGGAGGCAGAGGGGAGAGCCGAGGATGAGGGCAAGATGGGCTCAGGTCATGTTTTATCAACACAGAGGCGGCGTGCGGGGAGGACGGTCTGCACGGGCACTCGCAATGGGAAGGCGGCCATATGCCCGGATGGGGTGTTCGCACAGGGAGGCAGAAGAGGCAAGACACCGGACCCACGGGTGGGGGGGGTGTCCGCGCATATTTGCACATGCAGGCATGAAATGCTACGTTTTGAGGCGTGGAAGCCTCCATTTACCCCTCACCTCTCTCAGAAGTGGTGGGTTGGATCCCAACAGTCCCCATCCTGTCTCCTGCCCCTGGAAGGCCCTGTTCTCACATTTTCTCATATATTTCAAAGCTCACAGACAGAAACAGGAGAGGCAATTAAGTCTAGATGCAGGTAGAAAGCAGCTCCCGTGGGAAACAGTTTAAGAAACACTGTCTCTAATGGGAAATTTCACTGTATTTCACTCTGGCTTTATGATCTACTCTGATGAGCAATTTAAAAAAAAAAAACACACACACACACACACTCTCTCGCTATATATATATCTCTCTCCATCCAGATGAATGCTTTTGATCACTTAGCATAAGTTTTTCTTGGCTGTAAAAGATGGCAGGCTGGGGAGACTAAATGAGAGCAGGGAAGAGCCAAGGCTGTTGGATCCCAGTCGTGCGGAGCCTGGACGGGCTCCGTCAAAAACAAGGACGCAGCCAGAGACAGCCCTGAGAGATTTACATCACGTGGGGCCCAGCGCGGACAGCCATGGCGATATAGTGGGTATACGATGTTGGCCAAACTCCCTAAATAAGTGCTTGATGAAGTTCCTGCAGGCTTAAAGATTTATTCCTTCCCCCTCCAAAGCACATCATGCCTAAGAGATGATGATCTCAGCTGGCTCATTTGTTCATAGACTGTACCTGCAAAAACTCCCCCAGCTCGCTATAACTGCACAGAGTCTAATTCAAGAGCGGGATGGGGCTTCTCGCCGGGTCCGCTGCTACAAGCCCGGATGGCAAAGCAGGCAGGAGCCGGGAAGCGAGGGGGGATGAACACGCCGCGTCCCCGTGCCTGGCACTGCACCCGACACACGGTGCGACTGTCGGACCAGCCGTGCTGCATGCACGGCCTGGGTTCACCATCCACCAAAACGTTCACCATCCACGCTGCACCCGCCGAATGATGAACACCCCGAGGGCCTCTGCCAAATCCTCCCCGCTGCTTCTCGCAGCAAACCTTCTCCCCAGGCAAATCCTGCCCCCCGTCCTGCACATCTGGACAGAACGTGGGCAGGACAGCGGCCCCCCTTTTCGCCTGAGGAGCTTTTCTCAGCTTGACTCCGAATCCCAGTAACACCAGAACATCGCACCCCGGTGAACCATGGAGGAATCCAAGAGAAAACCAGGCAAGGGGATCTGCTGGGACATAAGAAGACCCCACAGCAAATCCTACCCAGCAGGCTTTTTCGGGCAAAGGGAGCAGGCGAAATGCTAAAGGGTTGAAGAAGGTAAATTATCAGAGTTAAGACATTTCAAATGACTACTCCCTGCTGCGTTCAGCAGTTTTTCTTGATGGAGTCACTAATCACTGTAGTTTACCAAATGACCTTGTTGTGGCCACATCTCATCTTCACGGGACGACAGGCTGCAACCACCCCTGGTGCAGGGAGATGCCTTTTCGGCTGTGCTAACTCACAGCCATCAAATGCTGACTGCAGCCTGTCACGACAGGGCGGAAGAACCGCACATTTCATGGTAAAACATCTCCGCGGAGGCGTTCATCATGTCCAACACCTACAGCAAGCGCAGTACTCAGGGCAGAGATGAAGAGATTGGGGCAGGAATTCTCCTATATATACATTTAAAAATACTGCCTGCCACAAGCTGAAAAAAATGCACTAGAAAAATTAAATATTTACTTCTTCTGTTTGTTAATATCTTTCATTACTTACTCAGCTGTAACAGTCATTAAGATGCTGAAAGGGAACTTCATGTAAATTCATCACTAGCCTGGGAATACTCCTGCATTTGTGAGCAGGCTGCACACTGCAGCAGAGCTCAGAGACTCGATTTCCCCACAGGCAAGGCCAAACGTCTGGTTCACTCACAATTTACAAATGATTATTCTTCTAATTAATCATTCATCAAAAAACACAAATAGCAACAGGGCGTGAAAGGCAGCGCTGGTGTAAACAGAAGGCAGAGTCAATCCATCACAAGCTCGCCCTGCAGCCGCTCGCAGGGGGAGATGCTCAAATGCTGTAACTCCAGTGACTGCGGGGAAGGGAGATGGGGAAATACCCTTTCTGTTCTCTACAGCTACCATAAGGAAATAGATGATATATGTTTCTGTTATGCCAAACCTCATCTGTGTAAATTGGAGTTGCAACAGATCCGCGAAACATATTGGGAGCCAAACACGACGACGCTGTCGAACAGGCGGGTAGGCATTGCGGGATGAGGAAAGGAGGGCAATCTCACAGGTGTGGGAGGAGAGAAAACTTCCAAAACACAACGCACCGAGGCTGGAAGTGACGCACAGAAATAACCCTGAAGGAAAGAGGCCACTGCATGCCTAAGAAACGCAGAACAACGAAAAGGGACTCGCTAAATAACTTCCTCGGTTCTCTGTAGCGACTCGGCTGCAAGCAATCCACGACCTCCCTCCTGCTGCACCCTGGGGCCGCCTGGACCCAAGGCAGGTTGGTCCTCTCGGCTCTCGTGCTCCCAGAGCACTGAAACATGACTGCTACTGCCAGCACATTCCTCTTTTGCCTTAGCTTGGACTAAGGAATTCTGGAACCACAAGCAAATCCTCCGACTACCATACACCTGGGTATCTCCTCCCCGGGTGTTTGGAGTCTGAAGTTGCAGCTCTCTGGCCCACCAAATGGCTCGCAGGAGAAGACGACATACCCACACACATGGAGTCTAAAAATAAACTGCAAATGCACACGATTTTCACCCTTGCATACCGATTCTCTGTTCTCATCCCTATTAATCCAGGTTAGATATTTCCTGTACTCCAAGGACAGCTGTTTGAAAGGTGTAACTACTTCCAGGATCCCGGGCCTCTCCTTGCTTTGGCGTTGCCGTATCAGGCTGCTGGCCGATCTCTTGCCAAGACAACAACTCTTCAAAAGGCAGTATGAACCAGCACAGTATTCCAGCCTCGCTATAGTCTCCTGCTGGCTTTTATTACATGTCACAGGGCTAAGCTTGAACCATATAATCAGATTTCAAAGAGGCTGGAGTATTGTTTGCAGTCTACTTCATTCTTGACCACTGAGATTGTGAGATCTGTCCCTGCTGCTCCGAGAAAGAGAAGTTTTCCTCCTTCCAGCAATTAATTAAACAAACTCAAAACCTAGAACACAACAGCAAAGGGCATCCAAGAAAACAGGACTTTTGCAGGACTGGCTTTTACTGAAGCTCTGCCAGTGCTGCATCTCTACATGTTGCACGGGGGTGGCAAAGCAAAATTAACCTGAAACAGGGAAATTCTTCTGGAGAGCAGAATACCCATACATCCTAACATATACCATACCACAGCATCTTAGTATGAAACAGTAATCTGTCCTGTGAAGAAAGAGAAAAGGTCTTGAGAATAAAAGTAATGTTAATGAGGCAAGCTTTCGGGAAGTTAAAAAGAGCTTACAGTCAGTCTCCTGGAGGTCTAGAGGATCTGTCCTGAATGGAGTTATCCAGCTTCAGATCGAAGTGGGTTCTCAAAACTGGCTAGACAAACCTTGGACGATTGTTCTTAACCTAACTGTGACACCCTTGAGAAACATCCACCAACTTGCTGGACATGCCAGACATGACAGCAGTGGGAAGGAGGGGTGGTCGCCAACCCAGCGGGCAGCCTCACGGCCGGCACTTGGGAAGCCTTGGTTCAAGAACTTGCCACATTGCAAGGTTTTGAGCAGGCCACTGGTTCCTTCATGTTTCAGATCCTCATGTATAATGCTGAGGACATTACAATGTGTTGAAGACTGTGGGACAGGAAGGTCTCACAGGAATGAAGCCGCACATAAGCTGCTCAGAGTGCCAGGAAGGGATTTCCTTAGGAGACAGAACAGGAAATTCGGACTCTACCAACACACACATCACAACACCCGGCAATCTCCCAAGACAGGATTTTACTTAATGGCATGAATTTAGCAAAGAGGGAGCAGTGACAGCGACTGAAGGGAAAACGGAGCGGTATCAGAGGCACACCACGCTGCTCCCATAGCACTTTTGCAAGGGCCCAAATCCACGCAGCAGCAGAACCAGCCATGCAGGAAGCTGCTTGCAAGTTACTGATGGAATAGGAGGAGCTGCAAGAAATACAAATTCAAACACACTTAGCCTCTGAGAAGCAAATACGTGTGCAGCTGTGAAGAACAGCCAAAAACACCTTCCCACAGCCCAGTAACAGGCAAACTGGGGCTTCAGATTTGTCATATGGGAGGAGAGAATCACTCCAGCATTTCTATCCACTGCTGGACAAGCCAAACAAGAAATTCATTCCAATTCCTCATTTCACCACAGAAGTCCTATAATAGCTCATAAGCACTAAATGAGGGAGGAAGTCCATATTAACAGAAGCCACTGATAGGAAACATGCCTGGGTTCCAACTTTTTCTGGTGGCTGGCCTTTTCTCTCCAGCGCTTCCACGAGTATTTCTGTAAAGTAACCACTGCAATAGCTGTAACTCAATACATTTACAGGAGGTAGAAAAGAACCCAGAATGAAGTGGCATTTAGCCTCAGGTTTGGGGCACTTTTAGAAGTTTTATTACTAGGCAGATTTCTCAGAGGAAAGCTATGACACGAATGACGTGTCTTTGAGTATTTTTTCTAAGTGAGAGTAAAAGATTGCTGATCTGAGGTATTTCCTGCCATTATTTTTTTGTGTTTATGTTCTCTCCAATGCATCCTATTATAGCAAATCTGTTTGGAAGGGCTCTATTCTTGAAGATGATGCATGCTCCAAGAATGCCTTCTGCCCAAGCAATAATCCTAAAGAAACCAGTCGTACTACTTGTGTGCTTCGAGATCATCAGATGCACGAGGGTGCTACATAGGCAAACCCAGAGCACCTATCACACTGCAGACTGGGCTATAAATGTCCAATTATTTCATTTTCCGAAGCAACCACTTCTTCTAGCCAATTTAGCAGGATCTGCTTCTGACCCAACATCTGCATTTACGTAAGAGGTATCCCCATCCAAACTTAATGCACAGGGACAGAGTGTTGAAAACCAAGATGAGTTTTGTGTGAACATCTCCAGTGCTCATTCCAGTTCTTCAAAAACACAGCTAACCCCCTCCCTGAAGGAGGACATAGTAGTAACTCATCCCCTTTACTTTTAGGCTCGCTCTTCCTACAAAGCCCAGCAAGATAGGTGGAGTTTTGCAGTGTGCAAAGAAACCCTGCTCACGATTAACAACGATGTGAATAATAAAGCTTTAATCTGGTTCGAGTCTGTTACCTACTGCTTCAGCAAGTTTAACATCAGATGGGAGCAAGAGCAGCAAAGGTATCCAGCCAGCTTTCATATAACTCAAAGCAGTACTACAGGGCTTAATTAATTGAGATCACCAGATGAAAAACCTCATCATGTATATAAAAGGTAAAAGGTAGAACATCTGCTGATGCTCAGGCAGTACTGAGATGGCATGCTACTCAGGAACCTCAGATAAACTTCAAAGCGAAGAGACTAAGACCCATCTGCGTATCAGAATTCTGTTCCTCCTGCTCCAGAGTCCCAACCTCAGCTGGGTGCTGGGTCCGAAATATAACGGCAGGAACACAAGCAAAGCTCAATGCTTTATTCATAGACACCTAACTTCTATTTTCTCAGCCAAGTCTTCCAGTAAGCCCAACACGGATTGAGTTGCTCCTTTTAAAACAGCAAAAGTGTGAAGGCAGCTCAGACAGCACATCAGTCTCTCAGACAAGTGCACATGCTTTCCTTCGGTGGAAAGGAAAAGGCGGTCTCGGTGTCAGAAGTCCTGTCTGAACAAAGAGAGGGAAAGGCAATTCATGCAGGCCACATTTCAATAAGGCTGCGACTCATTCTTCTTCCATATGCACCCTTCCCCACATTTGGAGAGGGGCTGGTCTGAAGCCAGCCAAAGTCGCTGCGTGAGCGAAGTACCAGCCTCGCATCTCAAAGGAACGAAAAACCTGCGGCACTGGCTTTCCAGCACAAATCAAGTGAGAGAAACGGCCAGCTACCTAAAGACACCTTAAAAGGGAAGCTTGGTATTTGCCAGGCCTCCTTGGACATAAGTGACCTTGAGAAGGTCCCTGCAGGGCTGCACCATCCGGTCAGCCTTTCAGCAGAGACCATCTATCACCCCAAGGCATTTACCCGCGCGTCGCAGCTGCGCTCAGACCCTGCTCAGATATCTGCCACCCTGCTGCCCAGGCACAGACCCTTCAAGCGACTCAATCTCTGCTGCAGCGGTAGACAGACTGCGAAAACCATTCCCACCTCTCCTCCCCTCAGGTAAGCCAAGCTCTCTTTGACACCGTCTAGCTTCTTAGTGACCACCTTTTGTCCTCCTCTTCGCCCGCATCCTCAAGTGCTTAAAGACAGAGCGGTTGCTCTCTATTAAGCCATTCTGATTTCTGTAAGCTCTGCACAGAGCCCTCGCGCTCCGACAGGCAACGAGAGCTTCTCCAGCTCTCACACCCTCCTGACGGCACAGGAATGCCCTAACGCCGACGGCAATCACCCGCAGAGACGCACCGCCACGCCAGGGCACAACCACGCAGGGCTGACGAGGATCCCGACCCCACGCACCACAGCCCCACACCGCTTCCCCAACCAGTGGCACCGGATTAAATCTAGACAAACCTTTCTAGCGACTGGGATGGGTGACGTACGTCTGTCCGCTCTCCGGTTTGCAATGTAAACGTGATACTGATTTTTCTTTTCCCCTAGCATATATTTTGGCATAATATATTTTAATGGCAAAAAGATGCTTTGTTCCATGGGGGGCGGGGGGGGGGGGAATGGTGGTGTATTTGATCCCTGTGCTTCAAACAGATCCAGGAATGGAATTTAATACATTTATAAAATTAAGAGCAGATGCTGTGGACTAGTAGAGAAAATAATAAGACTAACACTCCAAAGAAGGTGACATGAAAAAAGCCACTGAATGTTGCAGGAAAATGGAAATGCCGTAATGACTGCAGGACTCCGGGGACACACGGGTCCCTGCCACAAATCCCTTGGGAAAGACAGCTCCCAGGTTGGGCACACAGACATCTCTTCTACGAGCTAGAGAGAGAAAAGTCATAGATAACACCAGCTGGAGATAGAGCACATCTGTCTTCTAGTATGAGAGAGATGCAGTTCACCTTAAAATATAAATCACAGTGCATGCAAACAGAAACCCCTTTCCTGCTAAGTTTACCTTCAAAATATTAAAGCCAACAACCATTTAAAGGACAAGTCACATTTCACAGCTGCTTCCCTCTATACTCATTTTCTCTCCCGTGGGTTCCCCGGCTTGGACAGTCAAGTCGGCTTCCTGGGAAGCTGACACAGCCGCTGCCTGCCAGGAGGCTCCGGGGCTCCCCGCGCAGCCGCACTTGGGCTGCAAACGCCGCGCGGGGTGGTTGGTTTGTTCGGGGCTGAGTATTTCCATTCCGGTTTTCAAAAAGCGATGGAAACTTGCCCTGCTGGCTTTTGGTGCCCTGTTTGTTATCACAAGGTTTATAATTGGGGGCCGAACCCAAGTCAGCATCCTTTTGGAAATGAACTGGTTCAGAATGAACGTCTGCATCTCCCTTTCCCACACTGACTTACAGGATACCTCACTCCTAAGGAATGGTACCACATTTCCGTAAGGAAAGGTACTATCCAGAGTGTCAGAAGGGTTTTCAGCCTCTCTCTTCAGGTCCATGCAGCACTGCGGGACGTTAATGGTATTGTCACCCCCATTTTGCAGAGCGTTATGCTGAGCTATGGAGTATGTTAAGCAACTTCTGCCTCTGGTCACAGAAATAAGTGTAAGAACAGGGAATGGAATTCAGAGGCTGTGCTCAGATCCTGCCTCACTCTTCTTGGGCACAGAAGAGCCCATATTGTACTTGCAGATCTGACATTTGCATTGCAAAGTGAGGAGCTGCATGCGTAAATGCCTGTATGTACAAGTATATGCATATTCGGCAGGCAGATCTTTGGACAATTCGGCGCACAGTGGTCTGTCTACAAGTCAAAAGCCATCTCCAATTGCTGAAACTTAAATAAAAACACAAGTTGCTACAATTCATAAGGAGCTTAATATTTATTACCACGTACTGCAAACATGCAGCTATGCAGAAAGACTCCCTTACTGTCTCCAGTGATTATTCAAGGGACAAGAAAAAGAAAGAATAGCTTTTGATAGTAACAAAAAAAAAAGCAAGTGTGGAGAAAACAATGTATTAAATCCTTTTCACAGCCAAGAGGCCAACGAAAATGCTATATATTTATAAAGGAAATGAAAACCTGTCAGGAACAAAATGAACTGAATAACAGAGCTTGGGCTGAATAAAGAGAAGCAAGAACTAAAGAACCAGAAATACTACCAGGGTGGAAAATATACTCTGCATCCCTGGAAAGAGGGCTCTGAATGGACGTACAACCCATTTGGGTACAAGAAAGACAGGAGTCCCCAACCACTCCCTTCTGATAATCTGCCGGCAGGGACCCAAACGCCAAGTGAGGTCAGCAAAGACGTTGTTCACAGGATGCATAGTGTTGAACCAACGGGAGCATCTTCTGCGCGTTCCCAGTACGGGGCCAGACGGGGAACAGGAACCCCTGGGGCTCCTCGGGGCCGACGCACAGGCAGTTTAGTGCTTGGGACGCTGCAGACTCCTGCTACCAGCCTCTGCAGAGCAGAGGTTCAAGAGATGCAGTCATCTGCTTGCACAGAGGTATGCGCACGAGGGAGGTCTGGTTTCCACATGCTCAGTTTATGGCCCCAGCCTGCTGCTGAGCCCGCCAGGTGCCTGCGGGTCTGTGGCTACAGCAGCCTTGGAGAAGGAGGAGGAGGAGGCGGCGGCGGCGGCTGCAAGGGCAGTCATCAGCTCCCAGCTCACAAGAGAATATACAGCCTTGGGGATACAGAGGTAGGAAACCTCTGGTTTGCCACAGAAAATGTGCCCACAGGCCAAAAGACCAATTGCACGGACTGGCCTGGATCCTAACTCCACAACCGCGAGAACTGGCCCATCGTATTTCTGAATTCTCCAAGTTGGAAGAGTACTTGAAAAATCACTGGGGAACTTAATTCCTCATGAAAACTCAAATGAAACACAACTATTATAAACCCAAGTACTGCTATCCTGATAGAAACAAGGCTTTTTAGTGTGCAGATGGATTCAAGATCTGATCTGATATTAAATAATTTAGCGTTATGTTTCTAATTGCAGGAAGTTTGTGTGATTTCAAAAATAAACAACATAAGTATTTCATAACTCAGATACTTAATTACTATTACCATATTGATTGCAGGAAATAGGATTAACCACACATTATATTTTGTCAGAGGATAATGTCAACAATCTTGACGTGATGGCTACCTATTAATTAGCCGGCTGTAGTACAGGAAAAACAAAATACAAGCCGTGGCCATCAGAAAGGAAAATTCTCAATAAACTGGCATGCTCATCACCCAACCAGGACTCCCCATGAAATCCAGGAGGGGAGCAGAAACTGCATAAACATGCAAGTTTACCTCATGCTCAGGAGAAGAGAACACTGGAAGGTCTTTATGTCTTGAAACCTTCCTTGCTTAGAAGGTTCATCAGTGTAGTCATTCAAATAGATCCAAATAATAGTGCTGCAAAGAACAATAAAGCTCCTTCTTTCCCTGGTTCCTACAGAAAGGTTTGCTGAGCTAACAGGAGCTATCTGCTTGAATGCGTTTCCCAAAGGAAGGCTGGGCATGGCAAGACCTGTGTAGCTGGCAAGACCACCACCTCCTCCTCCTCCTCCTCCTGCTTCTCCTGGAACTTGCTCTGCTGGACGCTGCTGCCAGGGGAGATCGCAAGTCACAGAAGGCAGAAATATCTCCAGCATTTAATATTAAACTCACGCAGGGCTCTGCCCTCACTCCATTTTCCAGTACCCTCACGCAAAGGATAGACGTGGGACATGCCCATGGCAGGTGTCATGAGACACTGTTAGGCATTTCCTACCAAATGAGGCTTTCCAGAGCGGCTGGTTCCACACCCCTGCACAATGATACTCATCTCCAGCCAGGAAGTCTGTGCTGCGCTGCAGATGCTAAACGCCCACAGGGTACCTTGATCACAACAGCCTGGAGTCCATTTCAGCGCTCTCAACACAGACACACTTACTCCAGGTGGGTTCAGCACAGGTTAAGTTGCGCATTAATGAGAAGTGGTGATCTCAAATCTGAAAAGATGCTTTTACAAAAAAAAAAACAAAACACAACAGCTTGCTGAAATTCGCTGGTTTTGCCTCTTCCTCACCACAGACTGCAGTTCCTTCTGCTGTACATCAACAGAAGGGAAAGAGCGTAACAGGAAAACAGCACAGGCCTTTTCATCGTACAGGAAAGGTAGGTTGAAAATCTCCACAGATGCGCTTAAACACCTCTTGCTCTATGAAAGACAATGCTCAGATACTCCTGTTATTTGCTTTTCATTATCTTAAGGATTCAACAAGTCCTTGACTGCACTGGTAGCTGTTGGACGGATTCCACAGGGGAAGGTTGGCAGGCGTGGAGGAACGCGGCTGCGTTTCACGGGTCTCCAGAGGCAGGGACGGCCACTCCGACCACTTCCCAAAGTGCAGCTCCAGAATTCACCAACCCTGCCTCGCTCGTTCCCATCGCCAGGCGTAACACCAGAGGAGCGTGAAAACACAGCAAAGGCATAAAAATGCTTGCATTTACCCTGCTACCACCTCAAAGCCACCCCAGCACCCTGTAGATAAGCGAGCCGCCTCGGGGCAGCTCCACAAGCTGGGCAACGTTTTACAACGGAAATTTCTCAATGCCTTTTAGCCTGGGGAGCAGAGCAAATCCCCTCAACCCTAACTAGCATCCAAATTAGTAACTGAAGGAATCCCAGCGGACGTCCCCAGAGAGACTGGCTCTGGCAGAAGGAATTAGCCCTCTCTTCCCCCTCTCCGGATGGTCAAGCAACACTTGTTTGCACTCACAGCTAACACAGTTGCGTGAGCCCAACACACGCGTCGCTCCTCGAGGGGACGGCCCTCAGCGACGCCTAAAGGCCGCCAGCCTCACGGTTAATGCAGCACTTCCCGCTCGTTTGTTTGTCCAGGATCTACCATGCTGGCTTTACCCCCGGCTTCAGCCCTTACAGACGTAGCGGTGCATGCACTGCTCACCCTGCCAGAATTCAGCACTTGTTAGACCTACACATTCTTGCTTTGGGTCTTTGTGTGACAAAGTGGGGCCGCAGGCAAGCGGTTTTCACCCTTACAGTGCAGAGAAACCCCGCGTGGTTCCCAAGGTAGGCACCACTGGTACAGCACACCCAGCCTGAGGCTGCTGCTAAGCATTCCCCAGAGCCTAAAAAAGGGGAGATTCCAGAGAGTAGGGCTCCACAGCAGCCCTACGTGAGGATTCAGGAGCTGGGACGCCTCGCCGGGATTTGCACTTTGCATCCTCCTCTCCCGCAGGGACAGGGCATGAAAGCGGAGCTGGGCTCCCGCAAGGTTGGTGAACTCCACGAGTCCCCATGTGCACCCTGAAGGGTCGATGACTGCGACACTTTCACATGCAAATACCTAAGAGCTGGTTTCTCAGACTGACCTTGACAGACTGATCCGAGGCCTGAAGGCACTAAGCTCAGGCCTTAGCCAGTGAGAACCATCGCCGGATGTCCAGCGACGCCCAGCGCGTACAACAGACAACGCCGGGCACTGAAGTGGAAAACCCTGGTCATTATCTTCTTGTAATTCTGTATTACACGATTCAACTATACAAAATCTTTTATCATAGGCAACAGAAAACTGCTGTATTTACATACAATAGCATGTACCACATGGGTTTGTGTGTGTGTGCGTGTGTGTACACACCCTCTGTATGTTTTTCTAGGAAGCCTACAGGAATCAAAATCCATCTCCATTTGAATTAGATAAACCTCACAGACTTACTTGAAAATCCTTCCATTTTTCATTTCCTCAGTGTTACAAGTTTATCCAAATATCCTAAAACTGAAATACAAATCAACACCAACCGACTCCACCTAATCTAAGACATAAGGCGCATTTATAAATTTACTACCAACACCAGTAGGATTTCCCTACCTCCCTGACCCTGCAAACCGCGGCCAGCTGCTCAATTTACCCCAGATTCTTGGTAACTCTAACCCATATGAAGTTTTAACAGCAATGCCGGGGGTACGCGCTGAAGGCTAACAGAGCCAGCCCTCCATAACCGCCCTCCCAGGAGAAATTCTCATGTTCTGAAGCAATGGCAGACACCCCGCATGCTCCACTCTGGAAAGCACAAAAAGGCTCGATGAGAATCAGAAAGCAAAATACCTTATGGGGTATTCAGAGCCCAGAAAATATCGTTGAACTGGAGGCAGCTGCATTTAAACAAAAGTACTTCTAACAGGACCCAACAGCAGGAGGCTTCGAGGCTGTGCATGACGTTTCCAGCAAAATAAGCTGAGGTTCTGGACGCTGCACAGCCAGCGCTTTACTTAAATCTATTTTTTGGCATACTCTGGGACCACAGAGGCCATCAACATAAAGACTTTTTTCCCAATGCCAGTTCATAAAGGAGCAGCAACAGCAGACATGAGCTTCCACCAAGAACCTGTGGAGCCCTTCCAGACCCTCACACGTCAGGCAAGAACCCTCTCCCCGCACAGAAGTCCCACAGACCGGGGGCCTGACACCCACATTGCCCATGCCGAACACACACCAGCCACTTCAACAGTGGGCCCCTAAAGAGTTAATTTTAGAGATGAACTCTCAGTCTGGCCTAGAGTCAGTGCCAGTTTTGTCATCAGTTCACATGGGGCCAGGAGCTTAGACTCTGACTTGGCTGGTTTTTACAAGTTGGACACCAAGGTGCAGCCCAGCTCCGCAGTCGCTTCAACAAACAGATACTTCTGCCTGCAGTTATCACGGGTCAAAAATATTTCCAGTAAAACAGGTAAACCATCAGCATGTGAGCACATCCACACCCTAAAGCCATACCACCTCGTACTGTGATCCTGCCATTTCTAACAGCAGAAGGTCAGGCTGGGTTAGAGCGAGCTGCCAGGCACATCCCGATGCCACACGAGCGGTGCCGACGGCTCCTTGCGGCACTTGCTCCCCCACCACCTCCGCTACCCCAGCGCCCCAAAAAGGAACCACACAACATCAGTGTGGAAAGTTCAGATTTCCTGATAAGACACAGAAAACCACAGTTTGCGACTTCTTGCATTTCCAGAAATCCCACGGCAGGTTTCCTTGGTGGAGGTGACTTGACCCACATCAGGTTCCAGCACAGGTAATCAGCTTTTCTTCTGCCTAAACCCAACGGCTCCAAGTGCTCCGTCCCCACAGGAGTTTGGCACCTCAGAGATTTAACAGCTTCTAGCTTTGCAGAAGAGCCACCGAACACCCCAAGGGGGTCACCCGTGCTCAGCACAGCTGTAGGAGGTGCCAACAGTAGCTGGCCCCAAGCCACCATTTCTCTTGCAGCATTTGTTGCCCATTTTGCAGGAACACCTCTTAAAATCCCAGTCAGTCTGCAGGATAACCCGGGTGATTAAGTAGGGGCAAAAGCTTGTAATTAGCAGCCTACAGCAACCAGACAGCACCCATCATTAGAGAAGAGGGAAGAGAGGTTACAGGTGACCCTGGTAACAGGGCGACGTGCACGGCAAAGATGCCCACACTGCTGGTACCTGCTCGCTGCGGCTGCTCTGCAGCCATCATTTCTTCGCTCTGTCCATCTCCAATGGAGGGGCAGCTCCCAGAGCACTGCAGATCCGGGTCTGTACAGTTCCACGTGCTCCATCGGCACAGCCCAAAACTCCGTATCGGCTGAGGCAGGAGAGGAGCCGACAGGACAAACCCATCGCTCCTGCCTCGCTCCTGCCGGTGCCCACCTCCCTGCGGGACAATCCACGGCACCAGCGCAAACCACAGCCGCCAGCGGGCGCAGAGGACCTCACTATATACCCACCTCTCATCACAATGGAGTGACGCACGCGTCGCCTCCTGTAACAAACTGCCCAGTTACCCACGTTTCACCCAAACGGGGGGCACCTGGGAGCCATACGCACCCAACTCCTTCCCCAGTGCCACTTGCTTCAGGTTTACAGTAAGCAAGCTATTCAGAGAATCGAAGCACACTCTCCACGGTTAATGTAAAATATTAATGTCTCATTTGTTCAACAATTTTGTGGAAATTAAAACTTTTAGGTTAATCATATACTGAACAATTTTAATTAAAGCAGTTATAAAACAATTAATCCACGAGAGCAGGCTTGGATCCTTGCCAGCCTTATTGGTTTAATACATGTAGGCAAAGCTTATTTCTCCCCGTTTGACTTAATGAATGCTAATAAGTGACACAAAATATGCATGCAGCGCTCCTAATATAGTTAGTCCATCTGGTTTCACTTGCATTTTGTATTTGTCATTTTGCTTTGATAGAGAAATTGAAAATGAATTCTCCGTGCTAGAAATTAGAAGAACTTTGTACCCTGCTTAATTTAAAATAATTTTTGCAAACCTTTGGGGGAAAAAAAGACAGCAATTCAGTACAGTACATTAGACAGCTATCTTTTTGGTTGTTCCAAGGTTGGAAAAGAGCACAGGACAGAAATACAAGACTGTACTGTGCAGCACCACAGCACTGAAGGAAGGAACACTTGCTCAGCTTTTTCTTCCATCAGTATTTCAAAAGATTTTTTTTCCTTGACTAGATGGTAATATAAAGGCAGAGGATAAAATTTGATTTTAAGCGCCTGAGACAAATCCTCTACTACCTCAATTTGTTCTGCATTACAACTTGTTTGATCCATTTGGGGATGTATTTGTTTGCCAAAGCAAGCAGAGCTCAAGTTCTTTGCTGAATATTTAATATACGCCAAAAAATTTTTACCTTTTTAGCACTGATGTTTGAGTTTCATAGCCATGTTACTTCAAATAATGCTCAGGAGCATCACTCTCAAGTGCAACCACTCCACCTTGCCATTTAAAAGCCACCTGCAAAGGCCCTGCGCAGCTGAACTCACGTGCCTGCAGCTCAACCTGCCCTGAGAAGAGCCTGCTTTTTCCCAAGGACACGCCAAAAATGAAAAATGGGCTCTTCTCTGGGTAAAATCCATGTAACACAACTCACGTCACAATGAGCTCACACACGATGTGATCTATCACCACGGAAAGTGGCCTCTATGGAGGCTCTAGCTCCAAACACAACCCCACCACCAGCACCCTCTCTGCAGTCCTTTCAGAAGGTCCCAGCTGCCCCTTCGCAGTCCATGAGGATCCTGCCATTAATCCCACTGGAGTCTGGATCAGCTCTAGCCACGGCCCCTTCCAAGACCAGCGTGACACAGCAGGAGGTAAAGCTGCACTGGGTTAAACTGCGCACAGCTTCTTTCTTCCCTGCCTAAGGTCACTGCCCATTTCTGCTGCCAAATGTCCCAAATTATGACAACAGGGAGCCTACGAGAGCTTAAAAACTAGCTCTGTTCCCAGGGGTCCGGTGTCCCGAATTCAGTCACATCAGAATGAGCAGGAGGAAGGGAATCGTGTGTGTGTCCCCTGAAAAGCGTATGCAAGACAGGGGAGAGCACCACCGACCACCCACTGATCACCACAACCCTTGGGGTACTCTCACAAGGCGACAAAAGGGAAAACTTACTTTCTCTCAGCACTTCAGAACTGCAACAGTGATGATAAATCTGGGCACCAATGATAGGCATTATCTGCTTAACCTGGTAACTGGTTTATGAGCTACCCTTGGGTTCATCTTCATCTACAATTTTTGAGTCACGTTCTTCCAGCCCCAATGAGATTTCTCCTGCCGCTTCCCGCAGGAAAGGTGCTCTGCCCACCGCAGGAAGGAAATTTGGGTGCACACCTGCACAAGCCTGTGCTCCACGCTTGTCCCGCACACAACCTTCCCTATTCTGCAGCGTTTAGTCATGGGTGACCTGCGCCCGGCTCTGGAGCCCTCGGCACAGGAGAGACATGGACCTGCTGGAGCGGGGCCAGAGGAGGCCCCAGCAGTGCTCCGAGGGCTGGAACAGCTCTGCTGGGAGGACAGGCTGGGAGAGCTGGGGGGGCTCAGCCAGGAGCAGAGAAGGCTCTGGGGAGACCTTCCTGCAGCTGCCAGGGCTCAAAAGGGGCTGATAGGAAAGATGGGGACGGACTTTTTAGCAGGGCCTCATCCAATAGGACAAGGGGCGATGGCTTTAAACTAAGAGAGGGCAGATTTAGACCGAATACAAGGAAGAAATTTTTCACAACGAGGGTGGTAAAACCCTGGCCCAGGTTGCCCAGAGAGGTGGTCGATGCCCCATCCCTGGAAACAGTCAAAGTCAGGTTGGACGGGGCTCTGAGCAACCTGCTCGAGTTGAAGATGTCCCTGCTCATGGCAGGGGGTTGCACTATATGGCCTTTAAAGGTCCCGTCCAACCCAAACCATTCTATGATTCTACAGTTCTATGACCTGAAGGCAACAAGACCTGGACACCTCCCAGCCCAACCTCAGCCCACGTTGGATTTCCAGCCGCTCATTAAAAATGCCAGCTCACCCAGGCAGCGCAGGAGGAAGCAGGAGTGCAGGGAGCGCAAGGAAAAGACCAGGAGGGAGTGAAACAAATGGGAACAGCTTCAGGCAGATGAATAGCTGCCTTAAAGTGAACTTGCTCACTGTTACTGAGCAAAATTTGGAAACTCGTGCTTGAAATGAAGTCCTCTAACAGGCCAGCATACCTGGGGGAGGACCGCACGAAGCTGCCCTTCGCCAGGGCTCAGAGCCCACGAATTTGGCAGCCTGGTTAAACCCCCCCACGCCACGCCGGGCAGCATGACGAGGAGCGGCTGAACCCGCCTTTGCCCGCACTCCACCGCAGGTCCCCATGTCTGGGAGATGTCTGCACTGTTTGCTGGCTCCGATCTTAGTCATAGTTTATCCTGCAGCAGACTTTTCAATGATATTGCATTTTTCTGCCAGAAGGATCCCAAAATAGCTTACAAATCACGCGCACGCTGCTAGAGCCCACGCTCTGCGGCGGAGCTGGGACTCCTGCTTGGGGCAGTACCCAAAAGAGGTACCAAAAAAGCCCCAGGAGATGAAGCTATCGCGCAGCAGCAGCACCGCGGCACCTGCCATGCGTGCCCTGCACGGCGCGTGTTGCTGATGCTAACACCAGGCTGATGCACTGATTCTGTCTGAAGCCTGAGAGGAAAGTGGGATCCAGCACCAAAACTGACGTTAAATAAAGAGGCTGGTTTGACTCTACGTCCCTGGAACCGAGAGCTCGCCAGCAAGCTCTTTGTAAGTGCTAAATACCTTCTCTGTGTGTCACTTAGAAAAATACAGATGTGGCTCTTCTGCACCGAGACACTCTGGCAGAGCAGCCTTTTTTTTTTTCCCCCTCCCTTTTTTAAAAGTGTTTAAACATCCTACAAACACTGTTTAGGGAAGTCAGCAGGAGGTCAAATAGAAGCCTTGTGTCTCAGTGGATAACAATCCTTCTGTGAAATCATTCCAGCAGGAATCGAGTCACTCTTACATCTCCCTCCCCACCTTTTTTTTTTTTTTTTTTTCATTTTAAAGGCATTTTAGCAAAGCTCGCTTTGAAGTTTAAACCTTCTGCAACAACACTGCTTGCCAACAAGATAAAATATTTAGTACTGCTATATACTAAAATCGTATCTCTAACAATACCTTCCACGCCTGACATAGCACAAAAGTTAATTCAGCCAACAAAGCAATACTTGCATTTTGTGTCTCGAGAACCAGCAATTTCTCTTTTTTGTATATATAAATTACATACACTATTGTGCCATTTAAACCTAAAATCTCCTGTTGTTAAATAGAGAATAGAAAGATCTTTAAATATAGACAAAAAGATCAGACCTATAGGGAAAGCTGTGACAAATGCAGGAGAACATTACCAGCCTAGAAAAATAAACGCTAAAATCACGATGCTCCCCAGCAAATCCTCCCTGCTTAAGCCTACGTGCGTCCTTCATCTTGTCGGCTTGGTTGGGTTTTTTTGGCAGCAGCATCTCACTTCAGCAAGAACGGCAACCGTCACAATTTACTACTGCTTCAGCGCACGTGACTTCAGAGAACCTGCAACCCAAAGCTGCGAAGCGCAAGTCCACCGCAGGGGCTACCCAAGCACCGGAGCACCCTTGCTCAGTGGTACCAGCATCCCAGCCCACCAACTAGCAAACAGCCCGGGAGGGAACCGCATCTCCACAGCAGCACTGGTGAGGCTGTACCCTTCTGAACGGGCTAGCAGACAGGGGTTTTAAGCATAGCCACTTGCACGTGTTTACACCACCTCTGCTGTCCTCCAGCTTACTGTGCTTTGGCGTGTAATACATAATGCCTGTGGCCACCTCCTTCTCTTGGGGGGTCCTTGAACAGATGAAAGCAAGCGGTCAGCTACATGGATTACAGACTTCGATGGGAAAACAAAACACCTGCAGGTGAGGCCAGGCAATGTCTGCCAGTGACAACAGTGTACGTACAACATGCTGTAGCTATTTAAAACCCTACCTCACACCTCCTGCGCACACTGTCTTGGACCAGGTACACGGCAGCGTGCTCAGCCAGCTCCATCCACAGCGAGGGAAGGAGAAGCTTCACCTCTGTAAACAGATGTGCCCTCAGAAAAGGCAGGAATGGTGCAAGCGTTGGGGAAGAGAAGGGAAAGACGTTTTGCCATCTGACCTTTTGGGTTTGTTGTTGGAGAAAACAATGGTAATGTTGCAATGACCGCAATGCTATGTTTGCAAGGTTGTTTCTCCTTAGTTTTGTCTCCCTCAATGGTCTTGCCTTCCTTAGTCACCTCTTAAAAACAAACTTAAAGAAGCAGTAACTACCTCGCCCCCAACCAAAATCATACCATCTGTTCCCATTTCTGCTCTTGCTTTTATAGGCTGCTCTTTACTGCGCAGAGGCACCACCTCAGTGCCTCAAGTACCACGTCCTCCCTCCTAGCCTAACTCGGTGCGTTTTACTCTTTCACATAAAATTAGCTCAAACAGTCCCAAACGTCTGTCTTCTCTCATCTCTTCACCAGTACCTAGAGCTCGCAAACTTCTCTCCAAGCAATTCAATTCCCCTCTCACATATGCTCAGCGCACATGCACTTGATAATGCCATCTCCCAGCAAAAGAACAGGCTCAGGGCTCCCAAACTCAAAAAAGGCAAACCGATTTAAAACAAACGCCTAAATGCATTCCCCTTTTACCTCTGCAGGATGCAAGAATATTGCCAGTCTGAAATTAGCTCTCGGTTCCCAAGAGCATCTCCGTAGGTTTGTCTTGCCCAAGAAGGCAGCTCCCTCCACTGGTCCACGATGCCAGTTTGGATCCGATTTGCCTTCACCTGGCCCTACCTTGTTCTTGTTTCATTCCAATACCACCTTGAACCTTCCTGTTCATCCCTCAAAGCCTGCCAACCAGTAGCTTTAAACATGGTTCACATCTTCCTCTGGACTCGGTGTCTCTCTTAACACTGCCCGTAGTCAAAATCCTTCCTGGGCAGCCCGACACAAGCAGCCTGGTGGAGGCCCTACTCCAAGCGTGCTGAGCAGAAGACATCATGGCTCGGGGGCTTTTTACAATGTGAGGCAAACAAAACCCAGACACTGCCAAATGAGTGTTACCTGCAGCATAAATAACTGCTTTTTATCCGTTTATTATTTTTAAAACAATAGTGTGGGTATAGACATCCATATAGATGCTTTTTTAAAGGTACAGATAGGATTTTCATGTCAGTGATTTTATTTTGCTCTTCTATGCAATTAAGGGTACAATTCACCAAGTGCAAACTCCAGCTAGGAACAAGCATTTCTAAAACTACATCCTCTGGTTTCCCATTTAGTTACACCATAGCAAGAGCCTCGACCTCACTTACACCTGATGTAATTCCAAAGGCAGAAACAGAAACCAGTTAACTCCAGTGTCAATGATGGATTCGTCTTGACAACATTAAGATCAATAGCACAGAATCAAGCCCTCCTAATTTGAGTCCAACACCAGGCAAGCAACACCAGGCATAAGCTGGTCTAGGCAAGCCCTTAAGCAGAGCCTCCATGTTATTGTTTCCTCTCCACCTTGTGCAACTGCCGCTACAACATGTTTTTAAGAAACCTGGACTCAGGGATCTGACTGCTGATGGAGCGACATAATGGGTAAGGCAAGAGGCAAGATTCTGCCATCACAGGAGGTAGAGAAAGGTGGAAACTTGCCCATTTAATAGGAGATCAACATGGAGACCTGTCCCTGGGAAAGCCCCCCAAAACCACTGGGGAGCTCTGCTGCCAGCGCCGAGAGCACCCAACAAGCCAGCCGACCTCCTGCATCCCTTACGGCAGCTGGACAACACAAAGGAGAGACGCAGGTCTGCGAAAATGATCTATGAGAGGAATCAAATAACTGCAATAAAAAAGCACTCCACCTATGGGTGATCATGCTTTTTAAGATGGATTAGCAAAATGACTGCTTATTTATTGAAAGTAATGAATAGACTAGTGCTTTTAGTTTGGAAAGGTACGCAGGGGGAAAACTATATGTTGCTGCAGCAAATTTTTAAATATACAGAAAACCTATAGCAATGTCATCCATCACAGCCTGGAATGAAACAGTCTCGTGACTCTTACAAACATGACTAATGGCAGCTCTTGGAAAGCACACCAGGAATATAAGCAAAGCAGGTAAAAGAGTCAAACAGAGGGAAAGGGAAACGTAGAGAAGAAAATGTAGGCTTGCTCTGCCTGGCTCCCAATGGATGCCCCAAACCAAGATTTTGAAGAATTCAAAAACAAAGGGAAGGAAACCCCATCTCTGAACTAACCCTTGCGCTGGGCTCTGTCGTCTCGTGTCTCTGGGACTCTGGCCAAGCCCACGTGCATGAGCATCTGTATTAGCACACGAGCTAAAGCAGAGACTGCCTGAAAGGAAGAGCAAACCTCTTATTCTGGACTCCAGGATCTATCAGTCAGACTTCAAACAGGTCAACATTAAGCGCTCTGAGCAGATTTCCGATTCTGGATATTTTACCTATTATCAGACTCTCTAAGCATCTAAATCTTTAATGCATTCATTTAATGCTTCACTACCTATGAGTGAAGCAGAGAAGGGCTACTCGTTTTACAGAGCAGTGCAGAGAAAGCAGGGGATCAGATTTCTGGGTCTAAATCCCCCTCCCGACACCACATACTGTCTTTATTATACTTTGGCTGGAGATCTTCAGAGGTGCTTTGCCATGAGGAACCTCTGGAGCAAGGACGTAGCCCAGATTCAGCTGTTCTTTACATGACTGCATAGGACCAAGTCCCCTGCCACAAGAGAAACCGAACCCAAGTCTTCGAATGGCTCCTGCCTATTACACATCCTCCTTCACCAGAAAATCATTCCATCAATCCTTGATATTTTACAAGCAGTGGGGAAAAAAAAAATTTTAAAAAATTTTAAAAAAAGTTGATATGGTCAAAATGATATCAGCAAGTGTATTGCTAGGATTTTAACCCCAACAACGAGAAAAGCAGTGTACTACCACAAAAGTAAAAACACCTTTTAAAGATGAATTCTGTAAACTTAAATTTAATTTTACACTTCTCTTGGGATTTCATTACGCAGCAGCAAGACACAGGCAGAGCGAGCGTGCTGTTTCACCAGGACCTTCCTGACAATGGGATTAGGAACACCCTAAAGGCAACGCGGCGTCACCACGGACACATTTTTTGCAGCAGTTTGTATCACAGCAATGTAAGGACAACGTGACCTCCAGTACATACAGGAGGGAAAAGGTTTAAGAAAAAGCAAAACGTTTCCCTCTGGATTAGTTTTCTTCCCAGCTGTACCCAGTGAATAACGGAAGCAGTTTAGTTCTGGGCGTTCATTCAAGCCGTAGTCCTCTCGCCCCAGCGCCGCTGCCTTCAGTGGCACTAATTCAGTGAAACAGAAGATCCCATACGAAAGGCCTTACGGCTAGTCGTGATCCCTAAGCGATGACTGATAAAAACCCGGAGCTTATTCAAATTTCAGCTACCCCAGTGCAGAACCATAGAGTTGCTTTGACACCAACACTGTTAAACACAAACTACTTCAAGGACTTACAAATTCTTTTTAAACAAAAAAAAAATGTGCATTCTAACTTTTTTTGCCTGTCACATTCCTATTTGGACATCCAGGACTTGCACAGCACTGAACAAGAAATACCACCGCTCCTCACAGCTCATTCCTAGACTAGGGGAAGAGTTAGATGAAAATGGAAACTCAGCATCCACACTTTTCAGAGCCTCATCTGGCAGACTGCATGCAAACTTCCTTAGCGAACACAAACAGGAGCTGATGAACACATAAAAATGCACTATTGACAGAATCGCTTCTGTGCACACCGATTTCAATGCATGTGATGGAGGCGCCAGAGAATCTTTATGGAAAGCCAGCACTGACTTGGCTTGAAAGGCACCTTAACAAACAAAGGAAGTACATTCAAAAAAATGCAGTGCTAAGACATTATCAAAACATGCATTATAGCTTGTGAAAGCCCTTTGCGAGCGAGTGCTCTGCGTCTGCAGAGGATTGCGCAGAGCATTGATCTGTCGGTATTCTGCGCACTTTTCGGTGATGTCTGACCGTAGTTTACAAGGGCAAGCTATAGGTCTCCGTTGTTTATTTCTCTGCAGTCTTTTACTTGTCACTGATAATAGTTTTCAAGCCATCTAGTCCGGAAGGATTCAGACGGAGGTTTGCCAGGGGTGAAAGGTCAAAGCAATAATGTGCCGGCCAGGGTCAGAAATATTTATCTGCACCAAAAAGGTTCTGGATAATCAAATAGTTGTAAATTAGTTTCGTGACGAGGCTCGTATTTGGATGTTTTCCTTGCACAGCGCGAGTAACGAGCAGAGCCCGTCTCTAAAGGAAAGGACACTCCACCATCTGTCCGTCTCACCTGCTGCACGTTGAGTTTAACAGTCCTGGCATGGCATCCATCAACCTGCTCCTGATACCTTCTAAAAAGTCCCTGCCTGGCCCCGGCGCTGCAGAGCTTGCTGCAGGCGCGAGGGCTGCAGCCAAAAGCCTCAGAGGCCAGAGAGTATCTGTTCCCAGGCATCGCGCATCCCGACGCTGAAGTCACCGGAGCCCGCACACCTCCGGAAAGCGGTATGGGGCGAAGGTCAGGCACGCAGCTTCAACTAACTCCCGAAACCAAGATTGCTTCAGACTTGGCCGAGAGTTAAAACCTTCTGGAGAGATAAAACCTTCTGGAGAGATAAAATCACTCACAAAAATACACCCCAGCGCAAGCCCTTCTGCAGGAACAACAGCAATTTGTACTTTCTGTCTCCTTTCCACTCTGCCAGCTGTTTTTCGCTCCATCTTTACTGGTAATGCAGCAGAGCATCAGCCCCCTGGATTTCAGTAAAGTATTTACTCACTCTGAAATGGGAAAACATTGCTCTTGTTAAAAATTCCCATCAGACTGAAGCAGATCTGCTCCTCAGATAATATAATGACACTGAGGTCCCCAAGAGAACCCCCTCCAAAGCTAATAAAGTGAAAACAAATCCAGTTACATTAGGTTAATTTAAAGAACTTCTCTTTTTTAAGTATACGGGGAGAGAAAATGGAAAAAACCTGATAAATTAATTCCAGCATTATAAATTTGATTTAGCAAGTGCAGTGCACACCACTGTGAGAGCAGTAACAATATAGGAATGTTTTAAGCACAGAAAATAAATTTTCAAGGGAGTGGTGAGGGAAGAAATGACAAACGCATGAGCGAGAACCTGCTCCAATATTAATTAAAGTAGAGATTTGCTTTTCTGTTTGCATTTGGCTTCATTCACGAGGAACAGGAATTAACAGAGCCCCCAGACTCAATGGGGAGAAACAGCTGGAAAATCAGCCAAATTTCTCCAGAGGTGCCTATTTCTTACCCCAGCTACCAGGAGAGCCCTGGGTGACCAGCCCAGATTCACGCTCCCGTTCTTTTGCGCACCCAAGGCAGGACTGATGAACCCCATCTCAGTGGAGCAACTGCAGCCCCAGCCACTACAAAGGAGCAAGTAAGACTTCATGCTTAAAATCAGTGAGTATACCCAAGCTACTGCTCCCGAAGGGGCTTTTAAACCCATCTAAAATGAACAGTGATCAAGAAAGTAAAGTGCTTCAGTAAGCAAGCAAATTAACTCAGGGTAATACTAACTAAATGAGGGAGCATCTCCTTGTGCTCCCCATGCCTAGTTCCACCAGAGCCAGGAAGAAGCTGATCACAGGACGTTCTGGACATCTCCTGCTGGGACTGAGCCTTGGGCAAACCCTCCTGCCTTCGTGCTGGAAGATGCTGAAGGACCCCCGAACAGCAAGCAAGGACAGCAGCCCTACTCCCAGCCTAACAGAAACACGGGGATGCTCCCAGCCAAACGATGCGCCTACTGGTTTGCTCTGCAGAGATGACAATACTGTTGCATTTTCCATGCACAGTCCCAAGGTAACTCATACTGTAATTTCATTTTCACAAGAACAGGGATTTTTTTCTCTAGTCCCTGGAGATACTGACCCAAAACACACTCCTTTAAAGCAATCCCATGTCTCCTTGCAAAGTAACTGGCACATTTTCCTTTGGCTTGGTATCAATCACACTCACTTCTCAAACCCTGGTAGCTGGCAAGCACCTGCTGCGGCTATATAACTTCCCCCAAAATCAGGGGGAGACGTGAAAGAACAGCAGACACTTGCCCATCCGCACACGAGCGCTGGGGAATTGCCGCCGCTCCCGGAGGAGCCTCGCTGCCGTAGAGGCAACGCTCTCGCTCCCCGGGGGACCCGCTCCTCCACCCCGCAGCACCATATGGAAAAAGCGAAGGCAAACGTAGCAGCAAATTAATCAAAAGCAGACAACACCAGCCACGGACGTATTCGATAAAAGCAAAAAAAGACAACGCAAGGAACAGCAAATTAATACGCAAGCTTGGCTCTTTTTTATACAAAACATCTGTCAAAATACTTAAGTGTTTGCTTTGTTGTACAAGCAGGAGGTTATGATTTTGCAGATAGTTGTAAAGCAGGGCAGTATTATAAAAATTAGGGATTTGCTTCATTGTCTCTACTGGCTTACAGTTACTAATTATGAGACTGCTAAGTGCCAAATGGTCAACAAGCAAATCTAATTGTTATTTAACTGCAGCCAGCCAGGTTGTAGATGCTGACAATACACATATGTACATTTAGTACACTGCTGCGCGCGTGCGGAGTCGGCTATATGAAAAGGAAGACAGCACCACACCTCCCAGCCCCGCGTTTGGACACACTCTGCCATAAGGCACACCAAGGCAGCTGAGAAAGAGTCTCCTTTTTTTCTGGCTTGGGCTTCTTACTGCAGGAGTGGAGTAGCAGGAGGCAGACTGGAGAACCAGCCCCGTCCAACCTGACCTGGAACGTTTCCAGGGATGGGGCATCGACCACCACCCTGGGCAACCTGGGCCAGGGTTTCACCACCCTCAGCATGGAAAATATCTTCCTTAAATGTAGTCTGAATCTACCCTCTTTTAGTTTAAAACCATCACCCCTTGTCCTATCGCTACAGGCCCTGCTAAAATGTTTGTCCTCATCTTTCTTATAAGCCCCCTTTAAGTGCTGAAGGGCTGCAATAAGGTCTCCCTGGAATACGCTACATTTCTTTAAAAGTCACAAGAGACACCCGTGCAATGCAGAACAGATGACCACAGCCGAGGTTTTAATCCCTTATAATGCCAGAATACACCACCTTCCCCACAGCAGGGTATGAGAACCGGCTCATGATTTCCAGGGGCTGGGAAGCATGCGAGAGGCGGTGATGGTGTAGAGGTAACTGGGGTACATCTCTTGAAATAACGCTGCCGCGAGGCCATGCCATCCACTTAAAAGCCCCCAGCAGTGCAGGAGCGTGAAGTTCGGTGCATTCCTTCGGAGGAAAACAGACCCCGCAGGCACAGCGGGGATGGACAGGGAGGGAGCGGAGGCTGGGACGGCTGCCACCTCGCCTGTCACACCAGAGCAGACTGCTGTGCTAAAAAGCCAGGTGATAAAGCCAGGAACAAGAATGGGGAGGAGGAGATGAAGCAAATCAGAGGCCAGCAGCTTCACTGCAACTGCTGGGCCCTTCCCCACGGCAGCGCGGGCTGGGGCAGAGGGAGCAGCACCCAGTGGAATAATGTACCCCCTTCCTCGTGCAGAGCAGAGCACCCAGCGCTGAATTACGGCGCTGCGCTCTCAGAAGTGAATTCAAACAGACAGGGACTGTTTGAAATCACCGGATGTTTCTGTTATGAGTTGGAGTTTCTGTTTGAGAACGGACTGAATGCTGCTACAGGAGTCAAGGAGGTGGTTCAAAGAGGGCTCTGCTCCGCCTTGGCACCCTGGAAGCACGTGCTCCCCAGAAAGAGCCGGTGCTGGGTCACCCTGTCCTGGGGCAGGCTGCACGCATTGATCTCTGAGCAAAGCAGGGAGGGCGGCTTCAGACCTGCAAGCCTAACCTGAGCCTCCACCATGGAGAGAACTTCAGCCTTTCTCCAAGCCCCAGTTCCCCAGAGCATCCCCGCTCACAAGCGGGAGGATCTCACGTCTGTTTGACCACCGCTCCAGAGGCGTAAGGATCAGCTGGAAAGTGCGCAAGGAGGATCCACGGCAATGAATGAAGCAACTCTTCCCAAGTGGCATGAATAAAATACAGCATGATAAAGTGAGGAAAGATACCTTTGATTTTTATTCATTTGCAATGCAGCTACCATCCCTGATTTGCAGCTCTACTTTACCCTGCCAACTTCCAAGTTATTTTCAAGAGTTTGGATCAGCAACATTAAAAAAACCCAAACCAACAGGCACAAAGCAGGGCAGAACAGCAGCCCCGCGCTCCACCAGCCCAGACAGACACATGGACAGCCCCGCCGGCAGCGCTTGGTCCTGGCACAAGAAGTCCTCCTGCAGCTCCTCGGGTCACAACTTATCCTTGTGCCTGTTCAGCGATGTCGGACGCCGCATCTCGATTCCCTGCGTGGCAAAGCGCTGCAGCACCAAGGGGCAGGAGCTTTAGGCTTCAGGCACCCATGGCTGACTCCAGTGCTCAAAGCAGCGATAGGTTAAAGGCTACAGTATCTCAAGGAGAAGCCCATGTATTGTAGGACGTGAAGGCTCAGTTTTGCCAAAAACGTGACTATTTCCCCTGGGAGGGTGAAAGTTGTGAACTGGGCTATCTGGGGGTTTCTTTTGTTCCTTTTTTAATTGCATTGTTTTACTGAACTTTTCTGGGGCACTGCATTACGATGCACTCCACGGAGCTAGTCTACGACGGTTCACCTTAAAGGATTAGGCAACCACAGAAAGTATAGCAATGTGGACCTGGAATGTATTCTCCAACAAGATTAACCTATGTAATAGGATTTGGGGAAGCTTTCAGGGCCATTACGATGCCCCGTACACGCTAAGGGCTCCAGATGCTGTAACCATTTGATTTAATCTAATCAAGACTGCCTAGGTGTATTTTGTCAGTGGATGGTTCTGTCATTTTCATATTACATCTCAATAGACAACTTTCATCCAGGCTCCATCATGTACAAACAGGCAGACACATTTGAGGCTAATCTTCAATTATAAGAGCCACTAATTATTAAAGCCTGGGTTTACAGCTGGTTATAGTCTAATCCTGCATGGTATGGATCATTCCCCTAAGTGCTGCTGAAGGGACGCTCAATGTCCCCACTTTCCTTTATTCTACCTTGTAAACCATTTTACCCTGTCGTTATTTGTCATTCTTTCTTAGGAGGAACCCTCGGTGCCCCTGGGTGCCAGGTGCTGTGCAGATCAGCAGTACTAAGGATCAAAAGGAAATAAAAACATTCTTATCCCAGAGCTCTTGCTGTGCAAACACACATAACCGGAGGCAGCCGCAGGCCAGTGCGTAATGGGGGAGTGGGGCTGGGAAGGAAGATGGAGGGGGCCTCTCTACAGACATCTCATTTGATAAGCAAAGACAATGCTATAAATCGCACTGATGAGCACTTACCCTCTGGAAGTGAGCAAAACCCCTATGAGGGATGAGCAAGTGCAGGAGTTACCATCTGCTCAGGGGCTTTTAGCCACTAACAAAGGCACTTCTTTTCTCCACAGGTTAAGCAGAGATCCTCAATATACATTCTTTAAATCCCAGCCTGGAGATGAAACCAAAGGCCCCCTCACAGGCTGGCGAGCATCCTTGGCTGATGGAGAAGTAGACAAGATGTCTAACACCTCCCCCCCGCCCCAAACCTGCGTGCATCAACTGCACACACACAGCTTCACCAAGCAAAGAAAGCACCTGCAAGTGAGAGGGGCTGGAGCAACATCTGGAGCAACATCTGGAGCATGCAGGTGTGGCTTTTGCAGGTATCTGCCGATTTGCCACCCCTGCCCTCACAAGTCCAGGGCAAACAGAGACCTTTAGGAATCAAGGGGTTGCACTGAAGAAAATCCTGACCACTCCATGAGCTGAATCTGCTTACAGGTCCCTTGGCTATTAGATGTCCACCCACCTCACTTTAAGCACCAACTGACTTCAGCCTGAATTGGGCTGGCATGGCAATGCTCCAGATCTAGTCAGCCCTCCTTTATGTTTGAGGACTAGTTTAGGCATCTTTTCCTCAGTGATATTCATCAGTGGAAAGGAGCAAAGATGAAAGCCTGTAGCAGCCTCTGGGCAGGATTTGTCCAACCCTGTAATTCAGTCCTCCCAAAAGGCCAAAATTTGAGAGGTATGGGCACACTAGGAAATGCGAACCATTTCAGCTAATCCTGACTTACCAGGCTGAGGAAGGGATTCCTCATTCCCTGAGCACCTTCTCATGTGACTAACTTTTTCCTTAAATGAGTGTTTCTCCCATTATTTCCCAGTGAAAACAATTATTTTTTTAGAATTAAGGTTAAAAGGCCCAACATACGTTATTGACAACTCAGAAACACGATGTTCTTCCAAAAGCCTTCAACCCTGCCCCTACAGAAATCCCACTGTCAGCAGCCCGGTCCTCTTGGTTTGCCTGTGCTGCAGAACAAATACTATCACTCGTCCCATCAGGCTTGTGAAAAATCCAAATACACCACAGGCACAGCACGTGGCACATTTTTGTTTTAGGGGCTGGCTCATACATAGCAATCTGCAGTTGCGAACAGCTAGTGGCAGTTACAGAACCAGCATTTCGGGAGAGACCAAAACAAAGTCAAGATGGATGCAAGAAGGCAGATGCTCAGCTCTGTAATGCCAAGGAGCTTCATTGATTTCAACGGCTTTATATTCAGCTGCAACGATCACCAATTTCTGGCCGGGTGCATGTTGCCAAATACCAAATGTTCCCCGATCCCATGCCAAGGCACAGGAGACAGTATCAACCAGTGAGCAAGTCAAGTGAAATCTATCACTGGCACGTACTAGTAACTTCACATGCAAATCGACCGACTCATTCCAACTCTTCTCCCTGTTGCACTCACAGGAAACGACAGGTTTAGCTCTCAAATTCCCTCAAAACGCTTAAACGCTGCATTTGTTTTTAAAAGAGAATTCATTTTGCCTTCAGGAAGTTACCTTAGACGTAGGCTGGTGCTAACACAAATTAAATTATAGCTTTGTTTTCCTTAAACAAAAAGTTTTGTCACTTCTAGAAGCCTTGCCAGAAACAAGAGGCCCCATTGCCTAGTTATATGCACTGAGTCAAGTTGTGCAGACACAAGTCTGACTCTGCCACAGATGCTGCCGGTGGCCTCAGGCAACTCACTTAATAGTCCCAAATTGTGCTGTCCCACACAAGAGCTCTCAAAGTTACTTCATTTATGCTCCGTGAATACTGTTAAGTCCTTGTGAAAAAAAGACTGAAGAAATGCAAATAGTTTCATGTTCTTTCACATTGCCACAGTCTAATACTCTTTTTTGCCTTAGTGTTTTTATAACGCCTTCCCCCCCCCCGCTTTTCTCTCTTCCTGTGCAAAGGGTGTTTGTATAAGGAAAGCAGTACAGGCTGCTATAGGTTATGCCTTAATTGCTTTGGGCTCTCTCCTGTTTAACATCTCCCTCTTCCAGAGAGCTGCCTGGCTTGGACAGGAGGGACCTGGAAAGGGGAGAGGAGACTCAGGACAGAGCTCGCATTTTGATGGAGACTAACGACAATTCCTTAACCTGCCATTTGGCCACTAATTAAAAGCCATCCCCAAACAATCTGTAACACTTATGCAAAGTTGCCTAAATGAACCAACAGCTGAATGCAACTCCTGTATCAAATCCAGCTGCTGCTTTAAAAAAAGAAAAAAAAAAAAAAATCTTACAGATCCTACCCAGCCCCATCACTTACTACAGAAGCACCAAGTGCAAGCACAGCACTAAAGGAAGTAATCTCTGAAAATTACTGAGAATAGGCTTAAACAGGACGGATGACCCACCGCTAGTTTAGAGCTTAAAAATCTTCATTTTTCTTCTGAGCTCAGACTTCTGTGTCAACTTTGCTAACTCTGCTCTTTAACAAAGCTGACATTAAAAAATAAAAGAGAAGCTATATCTGATCTCATCAGCCATTCTGTCTTTAAAGCATTTGACTACAATCCGCAGCAGACATACTTAGCAAACTTTAAAATACAGCCTCTCAACATTGTTACAATTAAGTCACTCTGAAATGTCATGAAAAGCAATCTCGTCCCATTAAAATCTTCACACTCTCATTAAAAAAGCACTTACAGACTCGAAAATGTTCCTAATACATTATTTAAAGACACAAGATGTACAGTGACTAAAAACCTTGTACAGAAAGGGAATAGCAACAGTCTGCTTTAAAAAAGCCTGTGTGCTTGTGTGTGCAAATTTGTGTTATAATTAGCTAATTGGGAAACTGCAGGTAGAAGGCAGTTTGGAATATATTGGTTTTGTCTAGGGTTTTTATTTCTTTCTTTCTTTTTTTTTTATTAAAGGAAGAGCGAAAAGGGCGCTTTCTTTTTATGGAAGTAAAAATCCCAATTTAGGATCATTCTGCAGATGACATGTGCCAGAGCCACCTCTTTTCCTGGAAGGGGTAGGGAAAACCACAGGCACCCTCCGACACCAGACCTCCTCTTTGTCTGTCTGGAAGTTGTGCCTGTGAGGACTGGAAGAGCAGGAACAAAGACAAACGAGCTCATGCTGTAACGAAGTCACTGTCCTCCTACAAATGCCGTATCTTCTTTTGATGTTAACAGCAGATGAAGGTATAAAATTTGCATCTTTATTGAGCCCACCGCTAGACGAACCGTGTTCCTCCAGGGCCCCAGAGCAATGAAACAACAGCGTATTCTTCCTCCAGCAAAAGCTCTCACTTCTCCCCTGCACCTCACCTCATTTGAATACTTTGATTTTAATAAGCTTTCTTGCAATTTTGACCAGCGCAAGAAGGGAATCACACTGTGGAGAGGCAGTAAGACTACAGAAAAGGACAAGAAATATAATTTGAATGCGTGGAAAGAACAAGAAAGAATCTGACAAGACGGGTAATTGAGAAAGGCATCCCTGTTTTCAGCAGCACCAGTACAAAGCCTTCTATTTCAGTAACTTAAAAACAAATTTGAGGGAGAGCAGGGAAAAGAAAACCATTATTCATTTGCAGAGAACAAGGCGCAAGAGCTCCTCAGAAATTCCCTTCCTACAGAAGTTTCCAACGAGTCAACAACAACAAAAGAATTCAATCTAATTCAACTTCCCAAACAGTTTCCTTCTCCCCAAACCACAACCCCCTTGGAAAGCAGGTCTGTCCTTCCAGGCAGCGTGGTTCAGGAAGAGCACAGGGGCTCAGACCTGCCCACCAGCTGTTTCCAGCTGCCTCCCTGCCTTTTCCCCAGGAAAACCTACGGCGGCACACTGCCCCAGTCGGAGCGTCCACCTCGCCGTTTCTGCCCACGGCCTCTACTGAAGGCCTAAGGAAGATCAAAATAAGCTCGGTGCATAATGAGTCTACCCAGAATAATCAGCCACCTGCACAAGTTGTGACTAGGGATCTCCTGAGTCATGCTCTTTAGCTGCCTTGATCCGCGTCTCTTCCACAAATGCTTCCAGCAGATTTCCAAACCCACATCAGCTTCTCACACCCACCCAGAGGTGACGATTTCCACAGCTTACTGCCTGCTCACTGGAAGAAATATCATCTCCTGCCCGTTTCCAGCCTCCACACTTCATCTGACACCTCTAGGTCTTGTATGAAGAGCTTGAACAGCCACTCTCCATCTACCTTATTCATGGCTCTATCAATGTTTACCACCTTCCTGCTTAATCAACCCTTTTCCACAGTGAAGAGCTCTACTCTGTTCACCCATTCCCTACACTGAAGGTATTTTCTCTCTGATCACCACCTTCACAGCCCGCCTCTGTACCTCTTCCCCCTTTAGCGATGGGGGACACATTTAAGACATAGCAATCCATGGATGCGTACAGCGATATGACATTTTCTTTTTCTTCTCTTTCTGCTCATCAAGTCCTAATACTCCACTTACTCTGTGAATGCTCTTGAGCCCCGAACTGGTGTTTCTCTAGGATTGTCCTCAGAGGGCAGAGGAAGAGTTGTGTGGAGGTTATATATCAACCAAGGAAATGCCCTTCCTCTGCCCATCCGCAGCCTGGGAGTGCTTAGAGTCATGACCCAACATCTACACGTAGGTGGGACAGAGCAGGACTGGAGGCACACATGTTATGGGATCCATCCCGCACTGCTCTTGAGCCTTGACCGACCTGGGTTAAGACATTAGAGTTGAAGCACGAAGCAATATCACAATGATTTGCTACTTGAGATCCACGATGAACATGCTCAAGGGACATGCAAAAACTTGGTGACTGTAGGCACTGGCAAAGTGTCTGTTTCAGGCTGCAAACCCCAAAACTATAATACTGATTATAATACTAATAATACCCATTACAATACTAATAATACTTTGCTAAAATGTCAGAATAAGATTCAGCTTTTGATACCCTCAAGAGGGGGCTACAAAAGTGATGAGTAGGCTACGTTAATGGGTTTATCTTAAAGAATAATGAGTTTATCTTAAAGAAAAGCCCATCACAGGCAATTTATGATAGTTATGCAGGTTAGAGGGGGGAGGAAAAGCATGGGAGAAAAGGAGATGAAAGAAAGAAGCACGAGCACCTTTTACAAATACCAAAGACCTGAAATAATGTCATTTAAACTGCCGAATGCACTTCAGCTTTCAGGAAAATCAGTCATGACCGCTAGCAACTTCTCAAGTTATAGACAGCACAGCTGCTTCTCAAATAAGCTCTCCTTAGCTCCACGTCTTCACCTTGCAAAATCTGCTTTTGCTCTCCAACATGTCCCTGGGCCCCTTCTGAACAAAGGTCGCCAATTAAAGGGAACAGCATGATCCCGTAGCGACACGGACCATTACTCGCTAGCGACCCAGTCCACAGCACTGACTGGTTTTCACTTGTGAAATTACTATCTCTGAACTTGGGCCTCTAGAAGCACAAGTCTCTTACAGATCTTAACCTATGAATAATACTCCAGCCCATGCAAAGCTCCTGTAACCATCCTCCCTGGAAGGAAAAAGGAAGACTTCTGAAATAATGACTGTCCTTGTACAGAGTTTATCTTTCAACAACATCCTTCTCACCCGTGTTCCTTCCAGTAGAAAATCCCGTCCCCACAATCCCATCCTCTCTCACACTCTAACCTGTCCCATTCCGGTGTTTTTAGTAGACATTAATGCTTGATGCAAGTAGAAAAACATTACAGGGCACTAAATAGAAAAGAACAATGTACATCTATTTTATTACAGTGCTTTATCATTTAATACACAATAGAGCCGAGAGTCACCTGGAACTACCAGCCTCCAACCCTGCACTTGCCATCTACACATAGTCTACCCAAAAGTATTCAATCATACATATACTTTGAAATTAGTTAACAAACACCGTCAACAGAACAGGGACTTTCTGCCTTCTGTTCTGAGCACTGGGCCCATCTTGTACGTGTTAAGACAAAGTCACAAATCTTCTATAAATCATGTAACTACATAACAGAGGGGAAAAAAACCCATAAACTGCATGCCAGTAATGTTTGGTCTCATCCCACTCCCCATTTACTCTTTCTCTCAACACATTTGGTCTCTTGTTTCCTTTCTGCTCCTCTGTACCAGAACGCAAAGAATATTCACCTTTACTGCCCGGAGAGGACAAATCAGGCTGCCTGATGCAGGAGACAGCCTTCAGCCCCCTCCAAAGACAACAGTAACTTGTTCTGCTGTCTGAACAGGTCGCTGCAACCAGGCTTGAACTAAAACATCCAAAAATACCCCAAGAAGTTTGAGGGAGAGATGCTACCTGAGCTGGCTGCAAGCAGACTACGCGTGGAACACCGGCGCAGAAAGGGAAGAGCTCCCATTCTTGCACAGAAACATCTGGGGGGCGAAAGGGGATGGACTTGAGCACAGACATGGACAAACTGCCTCTGGTGCTATTCTGCCGCCTCATAAAATCTTGCCGTCTCTCCTTGCCATGCAGCCAGCACCGATTCACGGCAGATGGGCTCACCCCAGCGACTTGCAGCACCCCTCCTTTGCCTTCTCAAAGCACCTGCTCAGGCCAACAGCACAATTTTCTCCCTCTGCTGCTCTTCGTTTGGGGACTCACTATTTCAAGTTCAGGGAATCCCTGCAAAATCTCAGCAGAGAAGAGCCTAGACATCAATTCATGTTTTCCTCCAGCCCGTATAAAAGCAATTTGTTACGTTTATTATTATTATTCCTTAAATCCATTTGATTTTAAGCAGCCCTACAGCCTCCCCTTTCCTATTGGAACCCTTTGCTGAGCACCCAGAACACAGAGCAGCCCCTTGTCCCACTCAGGGATCGAGAGGGAAGGCTAAAGGGGTCTGATCACAGAGTGGTGAAGGCGGCACGAATCCTGCCTGTGAAAGCAACGGGAGCAGGGCTGGACCCCAAAGGACTCGTCCGTCTCTCACATACCACAAAGGACTATGCTTTAGCCTTTACAAGAGCGACAAAGGTCACCGCTCCGGAGGGGAACCCTCGGTCTCTGGGACTGGCAACGCTCTGCACCATCGGGGAGAAAACACCGAGGGCAGCTCTGGAGAGACCTCAGCAGTGAGCATCTCTGCGTCCTCGCACCCCAGCAGTGGATCTTTGCACAGGAGACTTTGCTGAGGCAAAACCAGAAAATAAAGCAAACACAGTCAAGTCCAGGACTGAACAACTCAGGAGGAAATGCTGGACCGTGGCATTTACACCTGCGTGTATGGGAAACGCAGCTCTCCTGTTCCCACCACCATCCACGTCCACCTCCTCCACTCGCAAGTCTCAACCCCCAGTCGCTCATTCATGGTACTCCCATTTGCTCCAACAGATTATTTTGGATTCTGCCTCAAATAATTTATTTTTACGTGCTTCTAAATCTCATATGCTACTAAAATATTTGCTTTGTAAACAAGTGACTTTTCCAGGACAGCAAGGCGAAGAACAGGTATGCCCCTGAGGGCATCTGCCAGTCAAGCAAGCATCTCACCACCTCAGAAGCGTGCCCCACGAGAGCAGGGGTTGCTAGAAGAGCTGGCTGGCGTGTCCGACGGGCAGATATCTGCCTGGGTCAGTGCCGCAGGAGACCTTGTTTCATGGCAAAACAATTGCTCATAAAAATTCCATTTAAGTTACTATAACTTAACATTGTCCAAATGAAAACCCAGAGGCTACAACTGAACCCCGGGTGACTCTATTGAGTTGAAGGGCATTTTTCGTATTTTTTGTCTTGCCTTTTTTTTTTTTTAAATATTCATTGATCTGAGCAAACATAATAATCACCATCTGTTGTGAACACAGTTGGAATGAAGAAAAAAAACGAAAGAGAGAATCCCACACAAGGCTGGTGTAAACCAGCATAATTCCTCTGACCCCAGCAGATCCATTAACACTCCAGTAAAGTGTTTCAAGCACTTTCTGTCTGAAATCGCTCATAATATTAAAAATGCACCTTTAGCCAGAGGGGTTTTGGTTTGGTTTCTTTTGTGGTGCAGAGCTGCTTTTTGTTTCCTTTTGTTCTAATGCTCTTGTACACTAAGTGGAAAAGGATCTCAGATCTTGACATCCCACTTCACTAGAAAGATGTCACACATAGCAACATCCGTGCCTCTGCCTGCCGAGTCAGACAGTCAAGCACCTCCTCAGCCCCCTCCATTACCAGACTGAGACACTGAATAAATTCCCTCAGCTCCTACACAGGGTAAAAACAACAAAACACAAGCAGGAATGTTTAATGACTCAGTGCAACGGAAAATAAATGGCTTAAAAACACAAGTGCTTTGCGGGAAAGCAAGCTCTCTGCTGCCAGAGAAGGAGCTGAAGCTGACGGGATCCTTAAGCGTTGCAGGTGCCCTTGCCACCAAGTGCGGGGCCAGCGCAGGGTCTCCACCACGGAGACCTGGCAGGAGGCAACGCCCCAAGCGCTTGAGGTGCCGTTCAGTTCCCCAGGCACCTGCCTGCTGGCACCCTCTGCGCCAAGCCAGGGGAGCACCAGGGACCTGCCTGCTCTGCTTTGGTTTTGCAGACGCACTGGGTGCAGGTAGCTAGAGATGAGGTGGCCTCATGGACGGAGGGTGAGCAGAACACACCATGCATGCCGTGGTCACTGTTGGCATGGTAAACACGGCACCACTGGAGCCACTAGAAAGGGGACACAGGTTTACCCAAAATCCAAATGGTCCTGACTCACAAGCAGAGTCTTACCGGGTACATGGACCAACTCACATCCAGACCACTCAAGGATAAGTCAGGGAAACAGGCTTTGAAGAAAGAAGTCCTGTCCCCACATATTCTTCACCCGCTTGGTATCTTGCGACATGCTTGGAGAACTCGAGCGCACTCACTTCAGCAGGGAGGCTGGAGAGAGGTACGACAGGCTGGGAGCGGGCGTCAGGATCAGCTCCAGCAGTCCTGAGCACAACGCGGAACAAGGTCACGAGCAGAGGCCGTGGCAGCTCCACACTTGAGCCACGAGCCGTTCTTAACCGGCTTGGGTATCTCATCTCAGGACACCCAACGCAATGCAAAGCACCAGGAATAGCTTGATATATCTGATAAACACAGGAAAAAAACCAGCAAAAATACAGGTGAGATTTTCCAATTCGCATCTGTGATGGCAACAGATTAGTGAGATCTGGATATTAAGCAGTCACCCCAGCTTTGAAAAAAAACTAAACAACCCACAATACCTCTATCTTCCCCATCACTACCTTGCTTTAACTCCCATTTCAATGTAACTTCTGCAGCCAGAATACTAAGAGCATTAGAGAATGGTCCAGACCACCTAGAGTCCAGAATGAGACTCTTCAAGTGGTTGGAGGAATTGATTTTGAGGAATAGGGGGATTTTTCTGGATTTGGAGCATTTTTATGGGTTCTGGTGAAAGCCTGCGCTGAAATGATGCTGAACTTCAAGTGGAATGGGTTCTCTCATATCACAGGAACAGGAAACAAGCTGTAGGAAAGCTCAGATGTGATGTAGGATGAATAGCAATTGGTTTCTATCTCTGGTGACTTGCGAATTTGTTATTACACTCCTAAAGCATATCACACTGATCTCAAGCCTTCATCTTGTCACGGGTTTCCTGGACAAGCAGGATTATTTTGGTATTAATCCTTCACTAGATTTAGCTGTGCCTCAGATGCTGAAACTCTGCATGAGCGCCAATCTCACTGATTTCTCCACCTGACTTTTCTTGGCTTCCTCTACAAGTACTGGCAGGTATTTGTAAGACCCTGGCATCATTCGGTCCAGGGCAATTAGCATTATTTTGTAAAAAAAGGACTTTGAGTGCATGCAACCGTACCGTAACGCTGTTCACCTTGCACTTGTCAGGCTAACAGACAGGGTTATGTTACCTACTACTTTATAACACACCTATTATACACATTTTTCCTGGATAATGCTAAGCCTGAGTCTTTTGCAGTCCTCAGGGAGCCTTCTCGCCGATGAGGTGGATCTGGCTGTAAAAGGCAGTGTGACCTAAAATCTGAGGCTACAAGTGTTGCGTAACCTTTGAAATAAATAAATAAAATAATTACAAATTAATTTTCCAAATAAACCAGAACCTCAAGGGAAGCGACTGAGCTCAGAAGCCTTTAGCCACATGTTTCCAGCTAAAATTTAATGTAGCTGGAATGCTAAATCCCCCCATCTCAAGCAAGAATATGGCCTTTAGGTTTCCCGTCCCAAGGGATTAAGAATGGGGAAGTGTGTTATTTGCATTTACACTAGAAAAACGTGTATTGCCAGATACTGAAAGAAAAAGTAAGTAAATATTAATGCCCTCCCTCAATTTTACCCCACAAAACCAAGAGTGGACCAAGCAAAACAGCTGTCAGGATAAATCATTCACCAGTTACTCGTCAGCCTGCTTTTATTACTTTACAATACAAGACTGGGTAGACCTCTCTACCATCTGGGCCAGATATAAAAAAAAACCCCAAGCAACAAAAAACAAACCACCCTAAGTTTCCTACCTTGATGATTTCACATCACATCAAGGATCTACTAGTAGTACAACAAGGCTTTCTGCAACCCAACAACATCAACCAGGAGGGATAAAGCCTAATTTTACATTTGGCGGGCCAGGTTACTTTACGGCATCCAGTGTCAATGCCACAGCAGAGGTTTCCCTACCTGTCCAAAAAAATCAAACAAAATCCCAAACATCACCACGTCAGTACAACACTGCAGCCTGGTTTTGGGTTGATTTGGGGCAGGGGAAGATTTTGCTTATTTGCTCTCTGCCCCGCAGAGGAAGGCCAAAGGAACCAGCAGTGGTTTTTCTTCTTTGTGCACCATGACAATTAAAAACCCCCGTGCGTTTGACACACGAGTATGCTTATGCCTCTGCATAGTAACAAAGCGTAAAGCTTATCCTCTACCAAAGATGATCACAAAGGCAAAGTTTAGTTCAAGCTCTCTATTTTCACAGGGATACTGAGAATAAAAGGTGCAAACAACCCCGAAGGAAACAGGGCTGACCTGTCCCTGGCTCTCGCTTCAAACGCTAACTTCATCCGTGGCTCTGGGCACAACAGACCGCTTTATCAGCAGCAGGTCTGCCTTATGCAGGGCACCGCCGAGATATTACGTCTCATTTCAGAGGCAGAGAAAATACAGGCTCTTGAAAACATCCCTCCCGCTCCGCATCCACAGGCTGAGCAAGGCGGCGAGCTCGAGCCCCCGGGAGCCGCCGGGCAGCGTCCATGGGCTCAAGGCACACGGTGCAATCGCACAAAAGCCGAAAATGAGACTTTACGTCCACGCACACACACACAGAGGGAAAATTGCTATCAATTATGCTAGTTAATTATACATTATAATAGAATTAGAGTAAACCCTCCTCATTATGTCCTGGTTCAGACCCTGCTCCGCAGCAAGCTGACCACATGCTGTACTAATGCCAATAGCCCGTTCGCATTAACCTTTATCCGCGCCTCGCAGCTTCGCTGTTTGCTATGCGTATCGGGCTTGTTTTGACCTTGTTCCTGGCTGACCTTTCGTTGAAATCTAACATTTGTAGCAGTCCAGGAGACTGGCTCATCTCCCACAGCCTTGCTACTACGATACATTTTTCTACAGGCTCTAAAACACGGGATGCCTTGTTTTCGCCTTGTTACGGGGATCCTCGCCGGCCGTCGGAGGTCCTCTGCCCTTCGCGCTTCTCACAGAGGCTATGACATTACCAAGACAGTTTACAACTGCTGCTGCATGTTCAGTTGTTAAGAGGAAATCCTGAGGGACGTTTCATTATTATTATTATTATTTTACACAGAGGCTGTCAAAAAGGCATAATGGCGCACATGCCCACGAGCAGCAGCACCGAGGACCTCGGCTGCGCCCCTCGCTCTCACGGCCGCGGCAGCCAGGACACTGAGCCCCCCGAACCAGCCTGCATCCCCAAAACGGTGATTGCAGCAGGTTAAAGGGGCCTTTTACGGCTGTGATTCACTGCTGGAGGAAGCAGTTTGTTGCTGGAGATTCAGAGCGGTGGTGTTTAGCGCAGGTGCCCATGTGGGAACCTGGGCTCCTGCGAGCGACACATCCTTAAGCATCTCTGACAAGTCCTGACTCCACAGACTTGCACTGCGGGACAGAATCATCTTCGTGCACAGGAGGAAGCCATGACCTGCATAATATTTGCTCTGCAAAGTAAACATGCTCTGTTTGTTGGGTTTTTTTAAAAGAAAAATAGAGAAAAACCAAGAATAAAGTTCTCCTTTGAATGACTACAGAGAAAAACCCGTCAGGAAGCAGAAGAGTCCTTCCAAAGAGGGCAAAGGCCCAACTGCCACGCAACTGATTTGACACAGCAGTGCAGTAAAGAGAGTAATTTAAATTCCCGGGAGTGCGGTTTAACAGAGTTTCCTCCTTTTCCACTACAGTAATAACACAAAGACGCAAAGAGCATCCCAGTTTCATTCTCTGCTGTGTGCTCCCGATAACCTTCCCCACCAACTTGTCATGGGGGTTTACATGGAAAAAAAAAAACCCACACAAACCCGAAAATCACATTTGTGAGGGGGAAGGTCCAGGAGCAAATTTCTGGCTGGTTGGGTTATGCTAGGAAAAAAAAGGCGGGGGGGGGGGGGGGGGGGGGGGGCACAGAAAAAAGACACACTGACTGAAGGTTTAGCTCAAAAATGGTTGAAGCTTCCAACCTGGCAAAGGGAGGTATTAATAAAAAAATAATAAACCCCTCAAAGTTCATAAAAACAACGATTAAGCTAAACTCATGATAAGGGCACAGAAAAATTTGTTTCACGCGAACTTCCTCTACTGTACAAGTATACTGTATTTGAGACAAAACCAGCGTGGTTACTGAGAGGTGGCGACAGTGGTCGCTGAGGAGGAGACACATCGAACACTTCAGAAACAGATAAATTAGTGTAATTAGGCAGATGCGGTAACAGTCACATGCACACCACTGGGCAGAGCATCCCGGGTTCGCTCTGCCCACCCCACAGACACGAAACCCACTGCCAGGGGCTCGCGACACCAGCACCGTGAGGAACCCCAGCCCCTCTTCGCCTGCCCCCGAGCACCCACCACAGGCACAAGGTAGATGCAGACCCCTCCCGGCCTCCCTGCACACACAGACCAGCACGTGCCACTGCCAGGAAATGTCGTGACGACAGGCAAAGAGCTTTTTTTTTTTTTTTTTTTTTCACCCTGACCCTTACTTCTCCCAAGATATAAAGCTTAAACAACTCAACATTTAAGGATCATCGACAAAAGACACAAATAGCTGTATTTTAAAAAATTGCTTTAACATTTTAAACCCTCAAATGTCACCCAAAATAACTGCAGTCAGCTTGAAAAGATGTTATTTTTCACTTTGCAGATGTCCAGTGGAAGACCTGTGCAGGGTTTATCTCTCGCTTTCAGATGGCATCATTTCTGCATTCCAGTGGAAACTCTTCTTTCTTCAGGGAGGTTTAGTGAATGGAGAGGAAGAAATGCTCCGAGCCCGAGGAAAACGAAGGCCGTGCTGCTCCATCCTCAGGGAACCAAGTTGCTCCAGGAAGACCCTATGGGTGATGGACACAAAAGCCACCGACAACTTCCAGCAGAAGCAGAAGGCATGAACCCAACCCCACGTCGCCGTCCGAAGAGCGGTCAGCCCGCCGGCTACGTCTAACAGCCGCTGCCCTGCTGCTGCCGCTGCCGCGCTCTTCTCCAGCCCCTTCCTAGAAGTGCGATAATCTGGCCTCTAAATAGGGTTCACAGCACTTGACCCCAAATCCGCAGAGCAAGGGAAAGCGGAGCGAGTAGGCCAGCGTGTCAGGTGTTAGGATGAGATGCTCTTCTAATACCTTCAGGTTTTGAACAGGCTTTTTATGCATTAGATCCACCCTTTTTTTAATACTATGAGGACAAAACTGCACTTACGGGGGAAAGGAGCATAAAAAAGGTAATAAACATTTAATGATCCAATAACTGGTTATATCAGAGTAATCACTGTTCAGTAATTAACTCCCATTCCTGCTTGCTCATTTGATATTTTTTGTACCCTTTGATAGGTTCCTGTGACTATCAGCATTCCTTAGAAACTCTTACACTGAAACCTTTTGATGAAGCTAAAAAGCAACGATACCATTAATCACTGCACACATCCCAGTGGCTTTCAGACTCCAAGATGGGGCCTCTCCTCTCTGCACATCGCTCCTCAGCTGCCCTTAATGCAGCCATTTGGCCCGAGGATTTGAGATTTTCTCCCTTGCTTCTTCACGTTGCAGGAAAAGAGAATTAGCTATACATTTTCTGTGCCAAAGGGTCAGGGGGAAAGCACACCAACATAAAATTACACCTCAAAAGATAACAAAAAAATAATTACATTGCACTATCACGGAAGAATAGAGGGAACAGCTGGCATGTTGTTGCAATGTAAAACGAGAATTAAACTCAGGTTAGCGTCACTTCCAACTAACTGCCCACAGTAAGCAAGAGAAGACAGACCCTGGGCTTCTGCTACAGCCTTCCACAACCAGTCCTCTCTCAGCCGCAGCAACACAAAGAAGTGGGAGAGCAGAGCGTGCTGGCACGGCTTCATTTCAACCACGGCAATCATACCAAAGCTTAGGAAAGGGGGTGAGGGCTCCCTTTGCAAGAGTGCCCAGAAGACCAGCTTTATCCAAAGGGGTACTTCTCCAACACTGCTCCTAAATCTAGCCAACAGTGGTAAGAGTTTTAGGACTCTTATGTCCTATAATAGAAGGAGGTTTCGTTGAAAGTCTTTAAGTATTAAAAAAATACATTACGCAATTCAAATGTCTAGAATGGCAGCACCGTGATTTAACAGCTCTAGATTCGTTTCAGAAAAAGGATGACATATTAATGCCAACTTCTGTTTTGTCCAAAGGAGAGATATTATTTGGGGGGGGGGGGGGGCCGAGCTAAAGTCAAGTTACTTTTTTTGGAGTGGATTTTGATGTTGGTCACATCAGCATAGACCCAAAGTAATGCCATGGCATTTCCTCATACTGTGCATTTATTGCAGCCAGACTTTTGTTCAACCAAAATGTCTTTCTTGAGACAAATACCTGCTGAACTTAAAAACTAGTAAAGCTATTTTTTCCTCTCAAGGAATTCTTTAGCATACACTTACTTCCAGTTGTCACCATTTTATACCAAATCAGATCTGCTGCTTGCAGTGGAGCGGCTTTTGGCTGTCAGGATCTTTGAACAAGAGGTGTTTTTCTTCCAAAACATACTCACACCTCCACGGCTCCCAGCACAGATCACCGAGCAGTAACTGTTGCCTCTAAGGTTTTAAAAGACCAGGGGTCACAGAAGGACACAAGAAAGACGACTTTTTCAGAAGTCAAACATTCTGCCTCAATTGTCAATATTATGCAAGATGCTGATATTGCAACACTGTATTTTTAACTGCTGGTATATAAATTAATGAAATGAAAGGCAGTTAGCACAAGGCATACTGATATTGAACATGAAATACCAAGTTAATCAAAAACACGTCATGAAACGGCCAATTACGCCCTGCACCGGCTAGCAGGATTTCCTAAAGCACGCCGAGTCGGAGCTAAGGCCTCTGCAGCTCTGAACCGGAGGGAGTGTTAAGTTGTTTGTACGTTACTCATGCACTCGAAGGCATTAGTAGTGATGGGGAGGGAGGGAGACAGGGAAACAGATTGAAAGGGGCAGGAAAATGAGAGCGAGCTCCTTGCCATTAATGGAAAAATAACTGCAGAGTGCTGTAACAGATTTCTCCTCTTTTGTATGCATAGGAATATTTATTTAATCAATGTTCTGTAACAAAACAGGCCTCTGGTGAGCTATTGTAGGGAGTGAACTCCATTCAGAGAGTGGTGATTTGCATCCTGCCACCTGTTTCGCTGGTACTGGAGAAAGCAGCAGCGTGTGCCTGGATGGGAAGGTGTCTGCACAGGCCGAGGAGGAAGCACCCCCAGCAGCTTCCCAAAGTAATTACCCAAATCTTGATGACTCGTCATTAACAGGACTTGCTGCAAGCAAAGCTGCCAAGTTCACCGTTTCTCCGAGGCAGAAATAAAATCCAATCCCACACCGCAGAGGCTCGTCAGAGTTCGCACTGACACTGTACATTACACCCAGACCCGAATCCGTGCTTGAATCCAGACTCCTCCGCCATCCTCGCCGCGCGGACGCACGCTTGCACTCGGGCATCAGGCAAGGGACGCGTTCAACGTGAAGGCTTCCGGCAAGCGCGGGCTCACGCCAGCCCGCAGCGCGGCCGGGCCGCCCGGCCCTCCATTTCAGTGCCGCCACCCGCGGTCACCGGGCCGAGCTGCCTGCTGGGGCTCGGCCAGCACGGCCGGCAGGCGCGCGCTCCAGCCAGCTGCCGCGCCCCGCGCCCATCCCCGCGTCACCGGCCGAGTTCAGACCGCGCCTTGGCCCTGCTGCTCCAGGAGCCGTCTCGCCGCCAGACCCGACTGCCTGAAGGCCCCAAAACAGAACACAAACACACAAAAAAACCCCACGCGCAGAGCAAAAAAACAACACGCAAGCCACTCTTCCAAGCTTTGCCTAATTTTTAAAAAGTCACTGTTACCAAGTGACTGTTACCAAGTCACCTTAACATACCATTAAGGATATACTTTTATATAGATATATACCTAATAACATCCCGCTCCTGACCGCACTTAAGCATGTGCTCATTTTAAGTGCACTCTGCTATGATATTTAACAACATATTCAAGCACTGTCTGAAAGAGGGATTGACTTAAGCATCTGCATAAATACTGTCATTAAATAAAGCCCTGACAAGGGCCTACTGCAACACCTGGGGATGTTAATGGGAGCTTCTCACCGGACTAAGTTTCCATCCTTTTTCATTTCGGCACGGTTTGCTGCAAAAACATGCCATACACACAAACTTCATGTCCATCTCACACAAACCTTATCACAAAGCAGCTTTGCTCTTAAATTCGTCATGCAAGGATTAAAAAAACCCTGCATTTATTTATTTTATAGGCCAGTTAGTAACAGAGAGATACCAGTTTTATGACATATTACACCTGCAGACCTTGGCATTAAGGACAGACCTAATTTGTTTATCACCATCACAGCTGCCAGAGTTCGTAATACAGCCTCTGACATTTCTCCTGGGTAGAATGAGAGTTTCTTCCCTATCCTGCAATGGATTTAAGGCAATATATTACCATCAGCTAGCCTTGATATCCACCACAGCTGGGACAGAAAATGTTGTAAGTGATTTAGAACTGAAGCAAGCCATAACTAAGCAACACTAACTTTTACATCATTAATAATAATAACATTATAAAGAAAGATAAAGCACTAATTGGAATTTCACTGGGTTACCCCTTTACATCAGATTTCCTTAGTGAAGTGATTGCTGTCCACAATTTTTAGGCAAAATTAGAGCTTTATTTTTTATATTTTAAAAGGTAGTTGACAATAACACAAGTGCCTTCAGTTATTTAAATACGGGTTCTAGCCAGGTCCCTGCTAAATGTGTATAAGCATTGGCGTTTTGATGTCCTACAGGTAAATTATGTAGATATTTTATGTTAACCACTTACTATTTGAGCATCCTGTTTAGTAGCCAGCCATTCTAATTAAGAAGCCAGGCAATCTAAAGAGGGAAAGTATTATTAAACCCATTTTGTGGACAGGAAAACTCAGCTACAGCAAAGCTAATGCTCTAGCTCAAGGTGACACCCAAGCACATATTTGACTTCACACAAAATAATAGCTCATACGTCAGCATTGTCCCCATAGGCCTGCTTTTCTCCGTCAAGAAACCCAAATCCACAAGCCCGGACACAGCACCTCCCACGAGCGTCCGCGTGGATCCAAGCCCAAATCCATCCTTATTCAGCACAACCACAAAGCAGGTGCTCGCACGGCCGCACCGAACTGGGAGGGGAGCGACTGCCTCAAGGTTACGAAAGACGAGCGTGCTTACACAGAAACAAACCCACATCTCCCAAGGAGCGGCTCAGCATCTTAATTAAAGAGTGTGTTTGAAGGATGAGAGATACCAGAAGAGTTCTTTTGGGAGGGACCCACACAAACCCAAACGCAACAGCAAGCGCAAGTGGCAGAAGGTGAAGGTGGCCATGGGCCAAGCAAGACCCCCCAGCCTACTTCAACGTCCCAGCTGGGCAGAGAGCTAAGCTAGGCAGGCTGCAAAACAACAGGCAAAAACAAATAACGACACTGAGAAAGAAGTTACGTAGATTTATGTTTATTATCCCTTTCGCCCTCCAGATTTCCCCTTTTGATGGTGTCAAGAGCACGAGCATCGCTCCGGTCTGGAGAGAGGCCGCGTGCCACATCCGGCGACGCGTGCGTCCCCCCACGCAAACGCTGCACTGGCCCTTGCCGAGAGAGGCACCGCGGACCTCAAACCTGGCCCAGAAAATCCACACTTGAAACCATGTGGGTAGAGAAGAGGCAAAAGCTGAACAGTTTGCTCTGTGCTGTGAAACGTGTGGAGCTGTACGGTGTAAGCGCATCCTTTGTACGTGAACACAAAACAAATACCCAAAATATTCAGAGTAGCACCCCAGCACGGAGGACTTAAAAAAACACCTTAAAATTTCAAAGCCAATTTTGTGGTTCTTACATTCTGTGTATTTTGCCATGTTGTAATTGGCACTTCCCTCCAAGACTTCTTGAAATTCTCGCCGGCGTGGCCGGCAAGCCCTGACCCAGCCCTGCAGGCGAGGCGGGGCGAGGTGGGACCACGGCCCCGGCGCAGAGGCGCAGCTCAGACCCTGTACGGCAGCGTGAGAGATGCCTCCTTCCCCATGTGTTGGAAAGGATACTATGTCAAATATCTTCAATAAATAAACAAACCCTTCCCTAACCTGTAACATAAACTGACAGAGTCAAGTGCAGCCTATCCACACGAAAATGTGGTGACCCATACTCTAACACTGTAATCTAATCCTTGAACTAAAGACAGTTTAATGCCTTTACAAATCCATATGTTTTCTAATACCACCATTGCTGTCAGCAGACTAAAGGAGAGCCTCTTTGAAGATGGAAGTAAAATGACAAAGCACATCATTGTGAAGGCAATTATATGCTGCAGTAACCATTTTACAATGGCCCATATGGGCTGTATTTCAACAACGCAATTTCCAAATCTGCCTTAGCAAACATATATCTCCGTCCCAATCCCAGGTAGATTTTGCAAAACAAAATAAGACTGCAGCCAGAACAAATCCAAAACATGGATAACAGATGTAAAAACACGCCAACAAGGATACCAGAGTACTTTTTGTCAGAGTACCAAACAAAGAGAGCAGCCACAGCAGACCTTACAAGGCTATTCACAGCAAAGCTACCCATTCAAGGGACTTAGAGACCTGGTTTTATCAAAAATCTGATTATACACTCGCATGCTTTCCTGCGCAGCTGCCCAGCCCGCTGCTGCAGTCGCCGTCCCATCCGCCTCCCCAGCAACCGCAGGGCAGGGTAACCGTAATCCCAATTTAGAAGCTAAAATCAGATGTGAACCAAGGCCATGCAGGCTCACTCTGGACCACCTCTGACACCCAGGATTTGGGCCTAACTGAAGGGAAACCAAACAGTTAGGTGTTTACCCTTCTTCTTACACTACAGGTGCAGTTTCAAACGCCCGCTCCATCCACCTCACTGCTCGGGCTCTGCTGCAGCAACCGAGGCCATGCCAGCACCCCAGCGCCGCTTCCCGCGGCCTCGGGGCTGCGATCTGCCTCGTCCTTTTGGAGGCAGACAGCAGAGAAACTGCAGCTCCAGCCCAACAACTCTCCCTTCTGTTCACAGGGAAGCAGGAGGCAGGGCTGACGAGCAGCCTCCATCGGGCAGAATTACATAAAAACTAGTGAAAAGCAGTTTTAATTCTGTTTCTTCTCGGTAGTCCCCCACAGCGGTCCATTGCTTTTGGAGGCTGTGGGCCGGATGCCTGATTCGGGATACCTCTGTGCCGGTGGCACCATTTCCTAGGAGCGCTGGGGTGAGCCATGGAGGACAAACAGCCAGCCAGACAGGAGGAGCTCAAAATCCTGACGGGCCACAAACTCGACCTACAGGCGGGATCCAGGCTGCAGGACACCAGTCGGACGGTCCTACATACACTAGCACCAGCAATAAAGGAACACACATGAACATCTTTCTCCCTGAAGTAAAATAGTAATAAAAAAATTGTCTTAAACTGCCTATAATAAAGACAGGTAAAGGTGACAATTTACAAGTTCATTGCCAATTCATTAACAACAAAGGGGCTGCATCGCCTCTCTTGCATTTCAATGCCAAGAGCAGCACGCAGAGGATATCTTGCCAGGCATGCATGCATAGCACAGAGCAAAAAAGCCCCGACGCAAGGGGAGCATGTAACTGGGTATTCAGTAGCCAGGTCTAGCAAAGAGCATGATCCAGTCCTTATCGTTGTCAGCTCCTCAAAATGATCCAGTGAAGCCGGGCAAGAGCATTTCAAAGACTTTAATCCATGTGAAATATTACTTCCTGGAACCGGAAATTCAATCCCTAGCAATGAAAACAAAAAGCACACTCATAAATGTACCTTTGAACTCGGCCAATATAGCCATATTTAGGCTCGCTCGCTCTCAAAAAAACCACTTTACTCATTAATATAGAGGAAACGTGAAATGATTGCTGTAATTGCAGTTAAAAAATTAATCATGTTTTGAGATAAATGCAGATAAAAGCATGTTTTAGTAATTATCTTTTGAAGCTTCCGCTCACGAAAGATTAAAGGTGGAAGAAAAGTTGAAGCATTGAAGACAAAAATCCTACCATTTGCAATCACTTTGAAGCCATGTTGATTGATCCTTAATGTCCAGATGTATTAAAAAAGCAGTCGTCTTCATTCAGAAAAAGTGTAACAAAACATGCCCGTTGGAGCTTTTATGCAGACAGCCCCCTGAAAATAGGTGTGTTTTGCACCTGCCCGCAGGGCTACAGCCCCCAGCCCAGCGCCCGCAGGCAGGAGCGGGCTCGTGACTCAACGCCTCGCAAGGCAGACGGCTGGATTTCCCTCCGCTTCGTCCCCGACTGCGGCAAGGAACTCCAAGCCTGATTTCAAAGCCGAATCGAAGAATCTGGGGCTTCACCGAGCTCTCTAGACCTGCAGTCAGATCAATCTACTTATCAATGGATGTTGCTAACCCAAGTGCCTGCCATCATCCGAGGAGGTTACCGGAAGCGGCAGAGGGACATGGGTCTCCGGGACAGCCGCTCAGGGAGGAAATGCCACCAAATCCACAAACGGTAAGATTTTTCAGTCTCGAGGTACCAGCATCAGCTTTTTAACAGAAAACCCTAATCACCAGCCATGGGAGTTATACACGAGCCACGTGAGGACCTATTTCCATCCCTGGGGCTTTTAAAGGAATGCAGGTTATCTGGGGTGCAAGTTACTCAAAAGCAAGGCTGGCACTTCCATCCACAGGCCTGGAACTAACAAGGCAAATAATTCCCTTCCCGCTCCATACCAATAGCCTATTTTACATCGGTACTTTGCAGACTATTTCCAAGAACCCCAAAAGCGTTAATTCAGAGAGCAAACCTATTGACGGCAGGCTTGAGTACAGGTGTACACAACTCCACTGGAAAAACGTTAGGCTTCTGCAAATTGAAACAAGTTGAAAAATACTATTAGATAAAATTGCTAAGATACTTTATAGCCATTTCACAGACTCAGTAATGATTTACATCAGATTTGAATTGTGCCAGTATATCCAAAACGTATAAATTTCAGAAGTTTCCTTAATGGCAATCCCAATCACCTGCAGCGTGACAGAAGCAAAATCTGTTGTGCAGTTTTCAAAAGCATTTAATTGAGCTCAAATGCTACAGAAAGTCAATGTCAAGGACTCTTCAGTCCTTTAGAGTTGTGAGAGTAAGGACAGATCTGAAACGGTCCGGCTGACACCTCTTTTCTAAGGGAAGGGTCCCACTGTAAAGACTATTACTCTCCAGCATTCACCTCCTCTGTATTTCTTCTTGCTCCTTCCTCACCTCTCCGCATCATCCATCCCCATCAGGAAGCATCAGTGACACCGAGTTAATAAATTCTACCGTTGCTACAAAGCTGAGTAGGGCTAGGTAAAAGATTAAATAGTTGGGTTTTTCATAACCACACATCCAAGGAAATTTGCCAATGTCTTTTTATTTGCATATCTGGCAGACTGCCCCAGACAACTAATACGTAAGTGACAGCGTACAGGTGTATTAGTTTAGAGTTTGCCTTTAATCTAGAGGTGTCAATTTGCTTCTGTTTTAATTACATCCATCTTGATATGTTATTACAACCTCATGAAACTTCTTCATTATGTGAATGGCTATAAATACATACACATGACAAACAGTTGTTATAAATTTTCTGGTTCAGCAGTGGAGGCACAATACCTTAGCCGACACACCACGTACATTTAAAGTTTCAGTACTCCCTCTCCTTCTCCCCTTCCTTCTCTTTTCTTTCATCCAGTACCGAGATTTTTTTTCCCCCTATATTCAATAGATCCTCTAGAATTCCTTCACTAGTAGCAGCATTCTGATACAAACACTATCAGCTTACAGAGCCGTTTCAGCACATGTGTGCCCTTCTGGGCTGCGTCTCTGTGAGAATGTCTGTTTGTCATTAGGCAAATATAAAGAGATTGCACTGAGGTCTTATAAACATGCAAAGATCCACTTTTGTAGCTACATAATTCACTGAGTTTTTCAACACACATTCTGAGGTTGAAAACTTGGCAAATCCATCCACCAGATGTATCTTTCTGATCTGAGAATTCATTAAAATTTACTTTTTTCTTCCCCCTTTTTTTTTTTTTAAGTCCAGCAGACTCAGCTGTTGAGCCACATTAATTGCTTTTTTATTATTTTTTTCCAGAGCTAAAATGACTAATGCTGGAAGAGTCACTGCCTACAATAGCCAGCCAGTAAAAATTTTTAATCGTTCAGTAATATCCAAATCACATAAAATAAAGAGAGGCAATTTGGTCCCCTCAAAACAGACAGTTTTGATTCTCAGTATTTATTTTGGATTTTCTTTAAGGGAAGAAAAGAGAGGAGAAAAGACACAATTTCACACCAAAGATTCCATTCAAAGGTCAAAGTGCCCTTGACGTGCATTAAGACCCACAACACTATCAGAGTTACAACACAGATTGTCCCCAGCAGTGGCACTTCTTCACTTGCCTCCTTACCACGCAGACTCCTCAGTGGTCAAAGCTACTTTTGCTGCCTCAGCCCTCCATTGGCGCCCGCGCCGGTGGATGGCGCATCACTCCCAGCCGTTCAACGCATCTGGCCAGCTCTGGAGCAAGCCGGTGAGCCCGTGTCACCCAGCTCTTGCAACCGCAGCACCTCCCAGCTCCCTCTCCTGGGCCTTCTGGAAGCTGAGGACCAGACCAGCTCCTGGAGGACCCCTGAAGGACACTCGTGGCAGCCTCCAAAGACACACGGTGTTAAGCACCTGGATGTGCAGAAGCCAAGATGAAGGTGGCAAAAGTGGCCAGGAGCCAGGTGAACAACAGAGCCTACAGCCCTGCAGTTGGACACCTCCATTTCGCAGCAACGAGCTGGGTCATTTGGCCACCTCTCCTCCATTCCCTCCACACATGTAAGAAGTCTCAAAAAACTGGAGCAGATTCTCAGACTGAAAGGTCTCAAGCCACTTAGGTCTTCCTGAGCGAAAATAAACAAAAATCAATGCCTTGAGCAATTATCACCATGTTTGTAACTCATCTGAGTCGCAGCAATAGGAAACGTGCTATAGAAACGTTTTTGGGGGTTTTTTTTGTTGTGTGTGCAAACAGCCAAACGTGGGCTGGAAAACTTGCCTGGAGGGAGAAGTTACACCACCTGTGTTTTGTCCCCAGGGGCACTGCTCTCCCCTGCCTCAGAGCCACCTGCATGTGGTCCAGAAGTCGGTGGTAACCACTTCTGTCTCACTGGTTCCCCTCCATGGGCAAAACAGTGAAAATGCCTTTACTGCACCGGAGGGTGAGGCAGCAGCCGCAGGACACTCCAGAGCAACCTGCAAGCCAGGTCACCCTGAGCCCCGAGGGTGGGTCGCCTGGGACCTGGACCCGCGTGTAGGGAAAAAGATGACAGTGGCTTGCAGCTTTCCCTGACGGGTAAGGGGGTATCTGCACCAGATATTAGTACGGTTACATACTCCCCTCTAAAAAATTGTCCCTCTCATAGTCAGCCTACCATGGAGCAAGGCTTCTCACAAACCGTCACGAATTTGGTTCTGGATCCGACCACTGTTCGATTGCATGGGAGTGTAAAACATGTTTTAAAGTGCGATACAACCCTGTTACAATTACTCTGCAACACAAAGAGTACCTCCCCCGAACTTCAGCCACTACAAGCTAACCTAACCTCCAACCTCCCGGTGCCTACCTGTGCCTGCCTCTCTGACCGAGCTGTGCGCTGTCACCCTGCAGCATCCACAAACCTGCCCAGACGCTTTCGTTCGAGCGATGCCCAGCATAGGACGCACCTCAAAGGCTGAAGATGTTTCCTTGTTTTCATGAGCTCATCCAACAAAGGACAAGCCCGGGCTTGTGGACGGGGAAGACAGGTTGGCAGTGGTTTTATTCCCAAACCAGTAAGTCCCCTTTGCTACCAAACAAAAGTATGAAAAGAGGCAATTTATTGAAGTATTGATGCTAGAGGAAATGTTGCTTACACTTTGGGAAGCTGGCAAACACATGTAAGACAGATTAACGGGCAACCATTTCTGGAGGGAACACCAAACTGATCTCCTGCATGGCTGTGGAGCAGCTATTCCCATTTTGGACTTGGGAATCGTATCAGTAACATATGCATCAGCCAGCATTACACAATCTAAAGCCCAGACAGCCAGGAACTCGGGCACATCAGATACCAACACACCTCTGCATATCTCCCACGCCTTTGTCTCGGGAAATTTTAAAACCAGTAAGACCAAGATGCACACTAAATACCAAGTAAATCCACATGAAGCATATACCATGCAATGTGATCAGATTAAACCCAATAGGCAAAAAAACTCACAAACAGAAAAATATGTGCCATGCCAAAGAATAATCCGCTTCGTTTGCCAACTTCTGCTGACCACTCCTGCAGAGAGGAGAACAGAACCAAAACTCCCTCCCGTAGTATCTACCAGACTAAAGATTTACCCTTTTGGTTAAAACCTTCTCTCTCCACCGCATGAGTGTGTGAACTTCTGCAGCAGTGTTGCCAAGATACAAGGAGAAAAATCTCAAGATATTAAGGTAACACTATTTAAAGGCAAATAGTACAGCAGAGCTGAGCTGGGGGGGTCTGACAAATTGCCACTGCACATTCTGCTGTTACAGCAAAACAAATCCCTACCTGCGTTAGCCATTCCTCCTTACTTACGAAGTGGATTTTCATATCCATTTCACAACAAAGGAGTTCACAGGACTATCACGCTCTGAAGTGGTCTTCACCACGGCTTGGCATCAAGTCAAAACGACAACAAACTTACTATAAAAAAATGCATCCAGCTGGTAATTTGTGGTGCATACCGAGCCAAAGCCCGACGAGAACATGGATACTGAACTGATAAATCATAAAGATGATGTACAAGAACACAGAGAAACGTTGGAAGCAATTTCCCTGCGCCGAACCAAGGTGACGTTGCTTCAGCAAAGCACTGCAGTTCAAGCAAAGGAAAACCGAGAGTTAAACATTTCCACATTTCAGCCCGCAACTTCCTAACTCCATTACCCTTTTATTAATTGCATTTGAGACTTCACTAAACTTGAGCTTGAGCTATTTTTAAAACCTATCTGACTCAACTTATTGTTGCTCAGAACAAAGATTAAACTTCTAATTTAGCTGCAGATAATTACAAGGCTGCAGGTCAGACCCCCGGTGTAATGTGGTAGGGTCTTCCAGTCAAAGTGATAGAAACACTTTAAAAAAAAAGTAGCAGAGACAGGGGAAACAGGGGGGCATCTCACTGAATGAAGAATCATTCTGCCTTTCTCCCAGCTGAAGAGTTACTGGGTTTAACGAGTTTTTAAGTGGGGACAGATTTTGTTGAGTATTCCCCCTCGGTACTGTCGGCAGGGCTCTCACCAAGGAGCGTTTACGCACACAGCAATGGATCTTACCTGAAACTTCCACTTTTGGTAACAACATCCCCCTCTGGTTCTCAGTGTTCCCATCCAGTCCCTCATACTTCTCTATTGATCTCAGTGTTGTAACTCAATCTTTCAATTACTCAGCCCCTTGATGTCTTTGTGCTGATATTTTTTTTGCCTTTCCCTAGTGATCATTTTCCTTCCAAGCTCCTGATCCTTTACCCTGATTTTATAAATCTGCTTCTTTACACTCCCTCATCCCAGCAGAGGCCCCAGACATCTAATGAGAAAGGGCTTACTTTCTCACCCAAACAGCAGGAGGAGGAAAAAAAAAAAGATGCCAAGATAAAAAAAGGATAAGGGTGTCTTTTGTCCTATTGATATGTGGCATAATTCCCATTAATGTTCATTTTAAAGAGCAGGGTCAGTGGAGACTACTTGAATCACATTTAACTAAAGAACTTGTCCTTATAGCTTAAACTCTTCCTTCTTAAACTCAAGGCCATTGTGCCTCCTACTACCATCTACGGGAATGGCAAAAATCCCCACCTTCGTTATACCTTCAGGAATCTACAAGAATATTTACGCAACAACCGCAATTCTCGGTTATTACCTGCCCAGAGACAGTTTCAGCTCTTCAACAGCTACAAGAAGTCAGCAGGAGTTGTGGATATCCAACCTCCCAGAAAAGTATCAGGTTTTTAAAACTAATTTTAAAGTATTTTTAAAATATTCAGGTGTCCAAATTATAGTAACATAGGTGTCAAAATTTACCCAAGAGGTTGCTTTAGTGGAATATGCATCCTGCTGTTTTCAGTCCTGCTTTCAGTTTGGGTTGCTGTTTTTTTCAGTTCTGGTCACTGAGGGTTTTCATCAAGAGATTCAGTTGCTCTGTCAAGGTTATCTCAAAATTTGATCTCAGGTCAATTTACTGTTTCCTCTAAATACACAGTGAAAATAATAAGCTCATCGCTTTGTATGATATCCCAGTGTCACATAAAACCTAATGCCACTCACCATCCACAGATATCTTCATTTAGTTACTCCCTTCTTTTCTCTGCTGGTCTAAATCTGCAGACTTGCATGTGCAAACAGAGACTAGGACAAACACCTAAGCATCTAAGCAGTCAATAAACACAAGAAGGGCTACCAAGATTTGCTGACAGCACTGAACAAACACCTGATGTTATGATGCTGCTGTGGTAAGGCATGAAGATCAAATTCCTTCTGAAATATGAACGGATAGACAAGGCAGAACAAACTGGCTTGAAATCTCAGGGAATTTAAGTGAACAGGCTAATCAGGCCAGCTAAGATGCTGGTGAGAAGAGAATGATTTGGGGAGGAAAACCACACTGCAAGCCAGTCATTCTGGTGTCCAGCTCAAAGCTTCTGCTGTCACACAGCCAAGCTGATTTCTATTTTCAGTGGGCCGTGCCTAGCAATGGGTATCACACAATGGTTATTAAAGCAAATTCCTGCATGCAGATGCATACAGAGAGCTACACTGTCAGTGCACACAGACACACAACTGAGACCATGGTATCTTCAAAACCTTCCTGTTACTTCCATATTTTGTTTGTGTAACAGTAGCGTCTCTATTTTAAAGCCCACATCAGCTGTTAAGCTTTACTCCATCTAGTCTCGTATTATTTTATCTGTCCAACATGTAGAACTGCCATAGCTAACATCTGCCTAAACCACACAAACTCGGTGGAACAATTGCTTAAAAATTATTTACACTAGGCGGATGGAATCATCTGACACAGGATTTGAAGCTCATTAAACAGCTCCTTGACAAATATTTGTCAGCATTTCTCATTTGTAATTAATTATATTGGGCTTTACCTGACGATAATTTATCATGGTCTCAAAACAGACTAATGCCCGCATGCTGAACAGAAATTAGCTCAGCAAATTTGTGCCAGTTTCATGAAATAAGAAACCCCATTTAAATGCAAGTTCCCCCCTTCCTGCCCCACGCCACTTCTGCCTGTGCTTCACAAATATCTGTGGCCCATTCCAGGCTTGTCAGATGAACTGCCCAAGTTGAAGCTAAACAAACACCCGCAGAAAAAAAACTCATTACCTTACTCAGTGTTCAGAAAACCTGAAACCAACTGCTTACTCCATAGGGATGGTCAGAGCTGACTCAGGAAACATAAAGTACTTCCCAGGCTTTAAGCTATCTTAACATTCAGGTCAGATTTCATTTCTCATCACAGTAAACCATCTCCACCACAGCACATCAACAGCCATATCATGTCGGTCTCCTGCCCAAAGTCCTATGCACCAGGGTGTAGGAAGGAGACAAAACATCTCTGCAAAATCTCACCTCACCAGAGAGTTCCGCAGAAACCTCCTCACCAGCACTGCCAGAGCACATCATCAAGAAAGTCACTCCAACATATTGATTTATCACGTCTTGAAAAATGTCCTTTCCCTGTCAAACCGGTGTCTAAAATCCCTACCTGAGTTTGGAGAACCTCATGCTATTATTGCTGGTAACAAACACACCAGTGGTGCCGCACAGGCCACATCACGCAGGGGAAAGCAGTCAGCTTGAGAAGACACCGATCACACGAACGTGGGTACGGAGCGTCTGCGCCTTTCTCTTTGCACAGGCTGAAAGATTTTGGGAGGTCAGAGAAGTGACGTGTGAGTAACTGCTCTGGAGTAAACCACAGAGCTTGCTGCTGTCAGTCCCAGCAAGGCTACTCGCAGCAGGATCTGGTGAATCAGATCAACTTGTAGGACGACATCTCAGCTGCTGAAATACAGAGTAAGTGCAGGTCTCTGAAGGTCAAAGCTTCAAGATACTCCGCTGTGTAGGCCACGGGCTTACAGGGAATATCGCTACACCAGAGTGTAGTGAGGCCAGGCAAAGATCAGCCTGGCCACATCTGCGATAACACTGGGTTTGCTCGACTGTCATCCCAAAGGAGAAAAAGAAAAAAAAAAAAAAGCCAACGAGAACCCACTGTCTTTGTTCAACTCCCTCTTCCCCCCTGTTCCCCACACAAACATTGGAGATCAAGGTACGGGCTGCCATAAATCCAGAGACAAATAACTAGAAGCAGATGGCCTCCATTTCTACACCAAACCATTTACACTTGAAAGCATGAGAAGGCTACCAATACCTGGACACAAAAGCAGACTAGGAGCTTGTTAAAAAGATAATTTTGCTTCAAGGGATGGGAACTTTTATCATCACTACCATAACAGACACAGATGACTCCTACCGAAGCTACAGTGGCCACGGGATGCATGCTCACCTCACGCAGTGCCCGAGTACCCTTGCCAGCTACGAGCCTCACACAATCAGGTATTTGGCACAATGTGGGCTATTCAGTCACCCCAACACAAAGCGTTCAGTAAAAGACAGGTAAAATGAAGCTGTAGGGAAATCCTTGTTCGCAACTTTATATACAGCGTTCATAAGAAGATCCTGGGACGACAGCCTGCATCCACCCAACACACACCTACGCTGCAAAGATGTCATCGTAAGCAGAGAGCTCAGCATGGTCCCTCTGTGGTGGCCATCCCCTCCCGGGCGAGCCCCCACCTGCCTGCTTCCCTTCTTCTGGGCCGCGCGTTTAGATCTTCCAGCGGTGAGTACGTTCTGCATTTTGGTCCTCGCTGCTTTTCACATCAAACAGACAAAACACCCTCTGCCTCTGCACACTCACAGCTCTGCTAAGGCTGAGAAAAGGCTGAAGTGCAAGCACAAAGCCTGGGCTGGGGTAGTCTTGTCACATGCTAGGCACAAAAGTCTTCTGGATCCTGGGGAGAAACCTCCACGGCCTCCAACGAGTCGGGGCAGACCCAAAGCGCGAGATGTATACATACCAGGGCACCCCTCCGTGGCACCCAAGGCTTCTCGCCTCAACCCAAGTACGTTAACACCTAAACATCTCACCAATGCTGAGATATCTCACCCCACCAGCCACTCGCAAACTCCTCACCAACATTAAAATCACAATAAAAACTTTAGGCTGCTACGCACAACGCACACAGTAATTCCTGCCACGCTGGGCTTGAGCCTTAGACACCTTCATCTCCCTCTGATCCTCAGAAACAACTTTTTCAACATCCTTACCGAGCTGCAGGATAAAGGACCTAACAATGATTTTGTGACATTATTTCTCAACACAGCATGAAATCGTTAGGTCAAAATGTGCCACCTATCACATGAACATTAAAAGTATGTCAAGTCTCAGTGTGCGAGCTATTGTTTTATCTGAATGTGATATTAGCTGGCAGAACTGGGTGATGTTTCTGCGCTCCTTTTCAGCGATACAGGATTACGACAGGATGCAAGTAGTAGCCATTCCTGGCTTCGCAAAGAGAAAAGAACACAGCAATTATTTTCATTTCAAGTAGAAACTAAGCAAATAAGAAGTGAAACAGAATAAAGACATTTTCCAAAACGCCCTACCAAGTTCTGACCATAAAACTTATTCTTCACTTCCCCTCCAAAAAGGACTACGGCCAAATTCTCGAGTCCACATTCCCATAAAACCCCTAACGACACAAACCAGGGCTTTGTTTGAGGAAGAACAGAATTTTGTCCGAAACATAAGCATGCAAATCTCACTCTTGACAACAAACACGTATCCACGTTCCTCCTCTCTCTGGTTTGAGCAGGGCACGTGTGGATGGGCTCACCAGGTGAGAAATGGTGGTAAGACTGAGTCTCATCCTTACCTCAACATTTATTCGTTATTGCTTAGATGAGACTAACACCAAGCATGTGGAGGTTTGCTGGAATGAACAAATCCTCTCTTCAGTTACACCAGGGTAAATTCTCTCAGAGGTGTTAGTCTGGATGGATACAGGTGTAACCAAGAAGAAAATGTGGTTCTGAATTAAAAAAAAAGGGGGGGGGGGAGAAAAAACCAAAAAAAAACCCCAAAAATGCAACTAAGTATTGCTGGCTAAATATTTAAACAGCTTAAGAGGTACACAGATTTTTTTGCTAAACAATCAGCTTCATCTCTGCATTTATTTTGACAGTTCATAATCGTTCCAGTTGTGACTCCAGCGCACGTAAACCCAAATAAATCTGCTTTTCGCCATGGCAAACTTCTCCGGAGCAGAAGTTAAAAACAACAAAGCCCTTCAAACAAACGGGCCGGAGCTCCCCTCGCACGGCCGCAACCCCACCACGACCCTGGCCGCGTTGACAGTAGTTCCACGGTCGTGGGTGGGTGGGTGGCGGGTACACGGGGGGGCCGAGGCCGGGAGCAGGAAGGCGCCGCCCGGGAAGCCCCCGTGAGCGCTTCCCTCCTCCGGGCCCGGCCTCGGCTTACCCGCACCCCTTCATTTCGCACTGGGGGGGGCCGGCGACGACGACCAGTGCACCCCGTGGAGTGGGAGGCCGCGCCGCCCACCGCGGGGCCCACCCGTGACAGGCCGGCAGGGAGCGCGGCCGCGGCAGGACGGGCGCCCCTCACCCAGCAGCAGCACCACCAGCGAGACCGAGACACACACACATCCCCCCCCCGCGGCCCACGCCGCCCCGCGGACACGAGTGGGCGGCCCCGCCGGGACACCGCGGCGCGAGAAAAGTTTGGTCCGTGGGAGAGGAGGCGCCGACGGCAGCCCCGCGGGGGGGGCGCGCACAACTCCCCGCGCCCCGGCCCGGCCGCCGCGCCCCGGCCCCGCCGCCGCCCGCCGGGAGCGGCGCGCCGCGCTGCAGGTGTCGGCGGCCGGGAGGGGAGGGAGAGGAGCGGAGCGCGGCACCCGGGGCCGCCCCCGCGGGCACCCCCGGCGGCGCCGGCCCGGGGCGGGGGGGGCCCGGCTGGGCGCCGCGGGGGGCTCCCCCCGCCGCTGCCCCCACACAATGAGGCGCACACAAAGCGCCGCCGCTCCTACCTCCAGCGCCTCGAAAGTGACGAAGCTGGACATCGCGAAACCGTCGATAATGTCCTCTTCGGCCGAGGAGGACTCCCGCCGCTTCCTCCGGGGGGGCCGCGGCCGGGACGGCGGCGGGGGCCCATTGTCTTCCTTCTCCGAGCCCGAGGAGGAGAGCGCCGCGGCGGCCCCGGGGCCGGCGGCCCCGCCGGCGGCAGAGCCGCGCCGCCCGCCTTGGGCTCGCCGCTCCCGGTCGCGCTGGGACCGCGATCGCCGCTTCTTCCGAAGCCCGTTGCATCGCGCCGGGCCATCCATGTCTCTCGCCGGCTCTGCCTCTCGCTCTCGTTCCCCCCCCGCCCCACCGCAGCCACAAATCCGGCTCCCCCGGCGGAATAACGGGGGAGGGAGGAGGGAGGGAGGGAGGACGAGAGGGAGGGAGGGCGGCGAAGAGTGGGGGGGATGAAAGAATCCGAGTGCGGTTCCACCACCACCAGCAGCAAGCACCAAATGTAAGAGATTCCTATGAGCGAGCCAAGGAAAGTAATGGCTGATCTCAGGTCGCCTTTGTAAAAAAAAAAAAAAAAAAAAAAAAAAAAAAAAGGCGAGAGAGAAAGAAGTGGGGGGGAAAGCCTCACCAAGCAGGCAATAAATCAGAATAGCGGAATGCTTTGATCAAGGGGCTGGGAGGGCGAGGATCTCCGAAAGAGAAAAAAAAAAAAAAAAAAAGGCAGGAAAGAAGGGGGGAGAAATGAAGAAAGAAGGAGAGAGACCCGCTGGAAGGAGGGAGCTGAGAGTATTTCCTTGCACAAAATTTATTTTCTTTCTTCCTTTCCTCCCCAACTAAAAGAAGTTCCAGGGGAAGGGGAAAAAAAAAAATGTATATCTATCTAGATGTGTGGAGCTCTCTTTCTCCTTGCGAGTGCGTGTGCACGGAAGGGTGCAGCCTTCCCCTCCCCACGAACACGCACTCCTCTCCCCCTCCTCCTTTATCTCCCTGGATCAAACACAATAATAATAATAACGATGCGTCCAGATGCAATTTTCTCAGGCACCGACCAGGGATGGACTCGAGCGGAGATCAGATCCCAGCCCGGCCCCTCCAAAACCAAAACCAAACAATAAAAAAAAAAAAAAAAAAAAAAAGGAAAAAGAGAGGGAGGAAAAAAAGCCCCAAAACACGCCCACCCACCCCAGCTATTAATACGGATCAATCATGGCAAATTCATCGGATTAATTGTGGCGAGGAGCGGGGGGCTGGTGGTGGTGACAATAGATCCGAGCGGAGGGGAGGCTGCCCCCCTCCCCAAAACCGGCAGCAACAACAACAACAACAATAAGAAGAATAAAAAAGGCAGCGGCGGCGCCGAGACTCGGATGCGCTCCAGCGGGGCCGGCACCGGCGTGCGCCTCCTGCTCCCCACGCTGCCTTCCCCGCCTCTCCCCCACCGCGGGGGGGCTGCAGCCGGCCGCTGCCCCGGCCTGGCGGAGGGGCCGCAGGCGGAGGGGCCGCCGCCGAGCCCCAGCAGCCGGCGCGGGGCGGATGGCGGTGCTGGCCCCCAGCGGCCGCCCGGCCCCGCGCCCGCGCCGGTCACGTGGCTGCTGCCGCCACCGCCGCCCCGCCCGCTCCCCGCCGCGTGAAATGCGGCGCCCCGGCCGCGCGAAATAAGTTGCGGGCATGCGCGCAGGGCCTGCGCACTCGGCGGCCCGCGCTACCCACCCCCCCGCCTCTCGCGTCCCGCTGCCTCCCGTGGCCCTCGCCCGCCTCACGCCCCTCGCCCCCGCAGCCTCCTCATCCCGTCAACTTTCTCCTCAGTTTTGGCCGTCCCGTCTTCCCCCCTCCCTGGTCTGCCCCTCATGTCCAAGCCCTTCTCCTTCCCTCACAGCCCGTTTCCCGAGGGCTCGGAGCTGCCTCAGGTGGTTGTCCCTCACCACCTCAGCTGCTGTTGGGTGCTGCGCCTGCCCCTGCTCACCCTTATGTGTCCAAGCTTGCCGTCTGCCCAGGGACATGGTGGACTTTTGTGTTCCTCCTCAAGTCCCTCTGCCCCGGGAGACCACAGCCATGCCCACTGCCAGGGTGACACCCCAACATGGCTGCCACCCCAACATAGCTGCCATCCCAGGTGGTGGATCTGCAGACAAAACAAGCTGGGTCGTCCCACAGCCACAGGCTGCTCAGGTGGAGTTTGGCCACCTGCAGCTCAACTGTCCTTCACTCTGCCCTTCTAGTGTGGTGTGTGGCCATTTCCCCTCCTTGCCCCGGCTTCTCTCACTTCAGGTTTCCTACCTCAGTTCTGTGGAGAGGCCATGTTAGGGCATGTTGCCCATGTCACCTCAGAACCACAAGGACTGTGGAACTAACAATCTTACTTCTGGAGTTCTTCCTAGGGCCACCCTTCTCACCTGGTGCTTCTGTGTCCTGCCCAGGGGAACCAGTGGAGGGAACAGGCATGGAGGGAGAAGGGGGTGTGAAGCTGTTCGGTCTGGCTTCAGGGGGAGAGCTATAGGAGCAGAGACCTGCAAGGATTAGATTTGCTAGGAAGGAAGAAAGCTAGTGGAGGAGCAAGGAACAAGGTGAGGAAGAGAACCAAACCTGTGGAGTCTTCATGTTCAAGACAGAGAAGAGGGCCTCTGGAAGCACAGCATTGGTTTTCCTCTGTCTACCAGATGATCCGGCTATTGCAAAGTTTGAAACATATTTGGGGAGCTTGGGGGGTGGGGAGAGAAAGAGAAATCTTTTCATACTCCATCTCTATGAGAACCAAATCTGCATCTTGCTGCCTCCTGTAACTGCTATTCATTTCTCCATTGAGGTACCAAGAAGGGCGACAGCAAGGGGAACGAACACAGGCTGAGAGCGTTGGTGTGTATTTTTCCATAATCTCGGCTGCTCTGCCTCTCGGGAGATGATACTCAGCTTGACTATGTGATGTGCTGTTTACTCTGTACCCTAACTTGGGCCGCCAATCAAGTAATATTCTTCATATATTTTCTACGAGTGTTAAGTGATTCTGTGAAATACTGGGAGTCAGATACACCCTCTCTTTCCAGAAGGCAAATGACATCTTTGCCAGCTCTCTCCACACCACATCTCCTAGACGGTGTGCAGTGCTTTTTTGTATGGGTGCGAACCAGAAGAGGAGGAAGCACAAAGCTGTCGGTAATCTGATAGTGTGAGAAGCGGGTACCTTACAGAAGGCCACCCTGCTCATTGCGGAGGCACATGGCTAGTTTTTAAACATTCTCAAATATCGAGCTAGAGAACATCACCTCCTAGATCTGACCTTACATCTCCCTGTTCAGATTTTTTTCTGTTTAACAAATGCATTTTTCTACCTTGCTGCAGGTTCTTCTGTCTCACTTGTAGCTGCCTGCCAGATCTATATAATCTGACTATACAGAAGCAGCCATACAGGTATTGTTGAAGTGATACAATTTGTGCGTACAGGCAAGCTCAGATATTACGAGGTCTCTGTTTTCTGAGAAATATTAAGCTGTACTGTATCAAACAACTGTTACCTGTTGGGTTTTTTGGAAAATAACTATGTAATTTTCAGGGCAATGTAATTGATTATAGTTTCCTGCACATCCATCACCATTAAAGTGACTTAAGAGACCTACAGTTCTGCAGACGTTCATTGCATGGCTGAAAGTCTGCTCAGTCTGTTTTCTTCTTGAATGCACATATGTGGAAAACAGAAACGATGCGTGATTTATTTTACATTCTTTGTAGAAACAAATCCCTGGATTTGCATGTCTGCTGAAAAAATAAGATTAAAAACCATCCACCTAACTCATCCTCCATTGCAAAACATTTTTCTTCTCATAATATTTATACCAAGCATTGGAAATCACTGGTCACCTTCTTGGGTACACTACAGGTGAATTATCCCTTTTCTGGGTCTGATCCAGCAGGAGCGTTTCCACCAACCTTAATTGATTGGGGAGGGAGGGCAGGTAGGCCTTGCTGTTATACAAAACCTCAGACAGATACTCAGGAAGTTCTCTCTCAGGTGTGTTCTTGCCTCCAGCTGAGTGTTTCAAGTCATCTTACAGGGAAGGATACCACAGACCTCCATGCACATTTGTTCTTAGGCCACCTGTTAGATTTTCCTCTAGAAATACATCTTGCCTGGCAGCTGGTGTGAGAAAACAGTGCTTTTTGATTCGGTTTGGGGTTTTTTTGTTTTTTCTTCTAGGCACTAGTATGCTTTGGTACCTTGCTGAGTCACTGTTTCTGAGGTTAATGAATAGTGTACTCAACTGGATACTCTTATAGTTATTAACGCCCACAGAAAGGGTACTTCTTGAACATATACTAACAGACCTATAATCTTCTGATTTGAGACAGATACCAAAAGCTTTCTGTTCCTAAATAATTAAGAGAGAAAGGTTAACACAGACCAAAAGCAACAACTGCAATTTCCATGTCACTGTTAGGCATCAGAGCAAAATAAAATTTGCAACCGTAAAAACACTATAAGGGGTTTTCTTAGGACTAGCCCTTGGCACATTTATCTGAAAAGGATATTTTGAAATAACTTGAAAATCAGGAGGTAGTTCATTGCTTGAGGAAATGGCAAGACCCTTGCTTCTAGCAAGAGTGATTTGCACTGTGTTTTGGCATTAAGCTTTAAAGATGGAATTTTTAAGACTTTAGTCCACATAAGATGCTCAGCAGAGGCAAATACGTCTTTCTGGGGTTAGCATCTTTTTAGGAGATGGGTAGTTTAAAACAGCAGAATATCTATCTTGCAGACCATGATTTTTATTTTAGGAGGAGTTTGGTCTGGGAATGAAAAAACAAGGGAAATGGGAAAAAGATACTTTTTGTTATTGTTTCAACCCTGCTCATACAGTGCATTTATAAGAATAGCAAATAATGAGAACCAAAATTCTAATACAAAATAAAAGCCAGGGTGATTGTGTGGATGGCAGAGGAATTTAAAACAGTTCCATAAAACTAAAACAATTTTACTCCCAAATTGCATTGCTTATACAAATTGTGTTGCTTATAAGGGAAAATTGTTGTAGCTAAGGGCTGGAGTGGTTGTTGTAAAAAGTGTTTTCCTAGAAGGTGGTTTGAAACAGAAACAGTTAAGGAAGAAGGAGCACCCAAAGTGAATCAACAAGGAAAAACAGAAACCCATGACCTTTAAACAAAGAAATAGTTCAAGAATAATGATAAAGGCAGTACCAAAAGTAGTTAGTTGAAACCCAGCAGAAGACAGGTTTCCAGAACCACATCAAAAGAAAATATACAGAGATAAGACGATCATTCCTTTCACTAATGAATGAACTAACCCAATCAGTGGAACTCACTGCCACAAGGCAGCTCTGAGGTCAAGAATCATGGGAACTTTCAGAGTAACCATAATATTGATTACAAAGTGGCTGAAGGAGACATACATTTTAATGCCTCCCAAAATAAAACAATTTCTAAAGCAAAGCAAGAGACAGAAGACTGAACTATATGGGCCCCCAATCTGAGCCAATCTGCCAGCATCTGCATCCTCCGGAGAGTGATGATCAAGGCAGGCACACATCTGAATCTCTCTTCTAAATCTCTTGTGTCTTATCATTAGAAAGTAAAAACAATGCTATAACTATCCCTGTCACTACTGGGAAATCATGGAGTACCTGAAAACATTGGTAAATTAGTCGGCACAGAAAAGTAGAAGTTTAGATTTTTGTAGCTGGTGGAAACCATTGTGTAATTGGTAGTTATTTCTTAAAAATAGCTTAGAGTTCAGGAAATCTGAGAATTGAGAAAGAAAAAGCAGGATGGCATCAGCGGAAGTATAAGTTTTCCCAGAAAAAATGGAAAAAAAATTTAATCTGCATTTCTCATTTTCCTAATTGGTTATAATTAAACTATGAAGTAAAAATTTTTAGTTTTATCAGGGAAAAAAAAATAATCAGAGCAGCAAGGAGATAAGATCTTCAGAGTCTTGATCTATTGACTCCAGTGGATCTATGCTAATTTACACCGGGGGAAAACTTGGTCCTTGGAGAACAGAGGAGTTGCACGCAATAAAGCTGGGCATGTTTATCATGTACGGCCAGACAAACTCAAGAGGTTTTGGATCCTGCTAGTTCCTTGGGATTTCTTAATAAACACTCTAGCAGAAGGTGACCAAACCTGTGCTTCTAATTGCCTGAGTTTCCTTACCCACAGCATGAGCATTGGTGGACAGCAGCATTTGAAAATACAGGGAGTAAAGCAGTTGTCACTGGGTTTCAGAGAGCTTCATTTGAAAATATGATTCAAAATTATGTGGATAGAACAAATGCTGTATTGATTGTGAAACTGTAAAAGCATGGTCATAAATGGCAACATCAGTTTGTGTCATTGTGGGTGGAGGATCCTGGAAGGTTTGATGCTGCAATCCCATTTTACTGAATATCTGATCTAAAATATCAAATAAATAGCACATTAATGAAATTTGGAGACTACATTAGATTTGGAAGAATTGCAAATATTCATGTTGGCTGAGGAACAAATACAAGGGACACGAAGAACAAAATTTACATAAAAAAAGAGACGAGTAAAAGGTAATGAATTATATCTGCCATGGAAGCAAAGCACAAACTGCAAATATTATTACAGTTCTTCAGTTAGCATCATAAAACGCTAACTGATCTTCTAGGGTGAAATTCTGACCTCAATTACATGTAAATGAGAAAACTACTATTGACTTCAGGAAGTTCAGCATTTAGCTCTCAGCTGTTTTTTTCAGTTTGAGAATGGGATTTTCAAATGTGACTAAGATTTAGAAGCATATCCCTGCCCTTTGGTCCCTTTGAAAATAGTTCACAAAAGGATATTGCTAAATAGGTAGCATACGTATCTGCCCTGAAAATTGGTCGTCAGCATTTACTACCAGAAAAGACCAACTGTTTATATTTCAGCAATGCCAAGTTCAGATTGCACCGTCGCGTGCTGTACCAATTCTACTGGTGTGTCACAGCGATCCAATCACTTAAAATCTTTCCTTCTCTCCAACCTTTAGCAAAAAGCACGTGAAAGAAACACAAAAATGTGTTTTTCCAGCATCTTAAATCAATGTTTAAGAGAAACCATGTTTTAGCCCAACACAGGTTATGAGATAGGAAGAACTATGTGAAATTTAATAGCCTGGGTTATCCAGGAGGTCAGACTACCTGATCCTGGACCTTTCTGGCCTTTAGCTCTGTGAATAAATTAGAAACCTGATCTCTCAAAGTTTTAATTTCAGAGCAGTCTTTGTAAATGGGGGTGGAGTGGAATTCCTAATAAATTACATCCTCCTCCAACATTCATTTTTCTCCCTGAGAAAGGGTTTCTTTTAAAAAAAATGTTTAGTTCCACATCTTCTAAATTACAAAAAATTTATATCTCTTCATGTCTTACACTGTACTGTGTGCCAGCACAGCAATTATTAAAGCATTTTTATTGATATTACACAGCTCTCTATGTAACATGAATTAAATTTATCACAAAAATTGATTTTTAATGACAGCTCAGGTTTACATTTCTGAAGTTCATACCTTTCCACTCTTTTTTTGTTGGGACTGGAGTAGGGCAGCTACAATATCTTTATTTGTCAGAAATGGATTAGGAGACATCTTCTAGTTTACTCACATTTGTCACTGTAGTTCTACTGTTGAAAACAGTAAATTGTTCTACTGAAGTTAATCTGCGGAGAGCAGAATTGGGCTAACTGGTCCAAATCTTCATACCCGAGGACCTGAAGTTCCTACACCTGCACTTAGGCACTTACAGGAGTGTCTTGATTTTTAAAGCTGTTGAATGTGCTCAGCTTTCAGTTGAGTTTTATAAGAATTATGAGACACCACATCCCTGGAATCACTTTGTCCTCCTCTGCCTCTTTTTCCCCATATATTGACTTTCCTTTTTACTAACAAACTGCTGGAGGTAACTTCTGGTTTAGCAGACTGAACATGACACTGGGTACTAAAGCAGTTAGCTAACAGTGCAGGGAATGCTGCTTTTTAATCTACCTGGTTTTACATCTGCTGCAGATGGAAGGGATGAGAGGTTTTTTCTGGGCTTGCTTTTTAACATATTGTATTAATATGCTTTTATGAAAACAGTTATCTGACATGGAACGTGCAGGAGCAGAGTCTGGGCTTGCAGCACAACTAGGTCTCCTCTGGCCTTAAGTAGACCGAGGACGGAAAGGTACAATGCGAAAGCAAATGCAATTATTTACCACGCCAAACAGTATTACACCAATGGAGCATCGAGCGTGCTTGCTGTTCAGGTAGCTTTCAGAAGGAAATTAGGTCCGTCTAGCATAAGCTACTGTGGAAAAAACCTCCAGTTTGGCAAAAACATCACTTCTGCTTCTCCAAAATAGCTGTGTTTCTCTAAGACACGTCTGTGCAGGAGGTGGGGGGAGGCTTGGGTTGTTTTTCATTGGCTGATGGGGGAAGGATTATTGGTTGCTGTTAAAAATGATCCCAAGCAAACTTTTACAAGGTCTTCTGTGACTAATAAAACTTGAGTCTTTGAAATGTACTACAACCCAAGTTGTTGTTAAGAGATAATTCTCTTCGATCCAGATGCTTCCATCTGAAGTGCAGTGCAGAGAAAAGAAGAGGGAGAAGGAAAATTGATGGAAAGCCCCTGAAAGCAGACTGGGAAGAAGTCTGCAATTTCTCTCCCTTTAACACTTCACGCACTGGAAGTAGCTGAGGGGTTTCTGTGCAGAGCACAGCACGCCAGGGATCGAGGAAGACCCCTGCACAGTGTGCTTACCTGTGAAGAGATGTGGGAGAAGGATAGTCCTTTCCAGGCTGGGTAGGGTACTGACACATCGGGATTTCACCTGAAGGTGACAGTAGACAGGGCGGGGTTATCTTTCTCGTAGTATAATCTCTGTAACAGTGAATACACGATCACAGATCTGTGAAAGTGCCGAGGAAGAGCTTCCCTTTACACGAGTGCCCTGAGATTCAGGCAAAGGCATTTGATCATCCTCAGCGGGTTTGGCATATTCTGTAGACGTAAAGGGTAGTAAAATCCTTCCCTCTGTGATTTGTGTTGTATATTTCCAGCCATTTTTCACCTCTTCCTGCATTCAGACCCAAGGGCCTGCTCATGAGCAAATGAGTGAGACAAGGCATGGAGGCATTTTCTCACAGTCCTGTAAAATGTGGTATGGCTGCTGCTTGAAAAGTGATGTAGCATCGTCTCCTTCGTGTCTTTAGAATATTCCCTCCAGAGAGGATAGAACATATTTTCCTGGCCACCCATGTCTTGGGCACGTATTTCATTTTTGACCAGTCCTTCCCCACCTCTACCTGTGCTCCCTTGCATCTTGTTCCTGACCTCTGGACTTTACGTTCTAGTCTGGAGAGATGGAGACTTCAGTCATCTCTGGAAAAGCAAGTTTGTTTGTTTGTAAACAATAAATCATGACTGGCAGCCTTGTTTCATGGGACACCAAACGCTAACTACTACCGACAGCTGGAAATCTAAGGCGCCTTTAAAAATCCCAACCTACACATCCGATATATTCTGCAGATGGTATACAAGCAGCCCCAGTATTTACAAAACTTTGCTGATATGTCTCACTTACCTGTTTACTTGCCTCAATATAAAATATCCCATCAGCAGACACTGTATATATTTTGTTCTGAGAAGGCAATCCCTTTTTATCTTCCATGAATTTGAAAATACACCGAGCTCCTTGAACAAAAAATAAAAATAATAATGAGGCAGACACAAGCAGTATAAATCAATATAGCACTATTGATGTCAACAGAGCTATGCAAATATATACTAGCTGAGGATGACACATACAGTCAAGCACTAACTTTATATGGGAAAAGATAGAAACAACAGCAGCAATATTAAAGACACTTTTCAGCTATGCTCAAAATGGATTGTGGAATAAGTCATTGTCATAATATGTAATTTGAGAGGGTTGTGAATTCTTCTGTGAGCATGTTGCTTCAGGAGACAAAGAAAAAAATCAAAGCACAGCCTTGCAAGTAACATTCCCCCCTGATATTAACAATAAAACTGTAACACTGCTTGGCTTTAAATAACAATTCTAACCAGTTTTTGCAGGTTGCTGTAGATTCTGATCTGCCCCAAAGAGTCAGAGTTGCAACGGTGCTGAAACAAATGCCATTGCGGGCAGGCGATTTGTGACAGCATTGGTCAACTTGGAGTTTTACTAAAAACATGATTATTTCAGAAATCGTTTCTGCCTGCAATGACCGTTGTGGTCATACTGCAGGCAAAGTTCCCAGTGAGGCGCTGGGTCTGCTTGGATAAAGTCCCTGAAGGGTAAATAAGAAACATATCAGCATCATTAGTGAACGTGCTACTCCTTCTAGCAGACGAAGCTGTTGGGCTCACACAAAGCCGTGGTGGTGACAGAACGATGTATCTTTTGGTTAAGCTGCCAGTCCAACGTTGGTTTACCAGCACAAGGTTTAACATGTGCATGAAGCCCCTTTGTAAGCTGATGAGCTCCTCCTGACTCTGAGGTTCCCCACTGTCAAATCTGACCACAGAAATGGGTAGTGGGTAAACAAAGCTGAGGAAAAAAAAAAACCTTAATAAATCAACAGCTTAGCAATTAATGCATGTGCCTACTCCATAAGTTCTTCATGTAGCAAGCTCGTACGAGTTAAATATTCGCCTAGTATTCATTTCACAGAATGGAATTATTCCCCACACACATTAACTGAGACAATTACTGAAACACCAAGATCAGATTAGCTACTGTATCTTGAAAAGAACAAAAAAGAAAAGAAATCATTGCTACAGCAAATTGCAGAAGTGTTAAAAGGCTCAAAAGGTTGTTCAACTAGTAGACAATTCTAAGTAAAGCTAATAAAACATGGCCACTTCATTATTCATTCATGAGAAAAGGCTGAGTTCAGACACTGCATTTCAGTAGAGAAGACGGTCTATAATATCCTGTCTTTTGTTCATCGTTTCCACGATCTCCATATACATCTTGTTTATGTAGCAATTTTTCTAGCACACTGAAGAGCAGCCCAGCGAAGTCAAAAAAGAAATCCCTGCCGTTTTAACAGGCTTTAAATCCGGTCCTGATCACTCTCTTCCCAGTTCTGGGACAGAGCCCTGCAGAGTGCAGGAACCTCATGCTGACAGCGCTCAGTGTTTTCCAGGGAATAACCTCTGCCTTGTTTCACTGAATCCTTGATAAAAGCCTGGGTCCACTCCTCCTAGAACTCCACCGCAAAATTCCCTTTGCCTTTGGTTTGTAGCAGGACTGCAGGATCCAGATCAAGAGCCACATCAGGAGACTTGTGATCCGTTTTCTGGCTCTGGTTCTGACACGCGTTGCGAATAGAGGTGTGCAGAGTGCTCCGGTCATTTTTCACTCAGACCATCCATGGAAACGGGCAAGGAATTCATTTCCCTGTTTGCAAAGTGCCTCGATACTGCTCACGACAGCAGTCGAGAGCCAAGGCTGCTGTGGTCCGAGGGCATGCTGCCTCGGGCACTAAAAGCAATGGTGAACTGAGGTTTCCAAAAATCGGCTAGAGAATTTGGATGCAAATTACGGGAATTTTAATACGTGTTCAAATCACCAAGGCAAGTTTAAAACATCATCTTTAAGCATCACTAACCATAACCACTCCGGCTTTTTGCTCCAGTCATTTTCTCCTGTGTACCTAGTTAGTCTTTATTTCTGTGTATTCTCCCTGCCTCTTTCCATTCAGAGACCTTCTAGCCATAAAACTTCCAGGAGTGTAACATTCTGTCAAGTGAGGCAAAACACTGAATACTTAAAAAAATAAGCAGCATCAGGGTTCCTTGAAGGAAGATTTGGGTTAGGGAGAGGCTGTTTTATGATTTTACTGATCTGATGCACCTTATTTTCATCTTCTCCTTTTCCTGTCAGACGGTTCTTGCCATTTAAAATCGAATCTCTCGAGTTCATATTTTCTCCTCTTCTCCATGCCACTCGCTATAATTACAGTTCTTCCACTTTCCAATACAGCTCTTAAACACATTTTTATTTATAGTTTTTTAATCCTTTTTTTCCCCAGACTGAAATTTATTTGTAATTTTTCAGAAAAAATCTCCTAGTTAAAAAACAACTACCATGGATTATTGAAGGGGGAAGGGGAGGAAAATAGGATCGGGAGGGTTATTGCTTGTACGGGACACAGTTATTATTGGGCTAATAAAGGAAAACAGCAAGTTTCAGCTCTAAGGGTTGGCCAGATCTCTTCAATACCAGACAGACAGGATCATGAACCCCTTGAGGCGGACATAATCTCTGTGTTCTCACTGCTGGGCACTGCGCAAGCAGAGGTTCTTGCTTGTGACCATTACTTCCATAGGCTGTCCCAAAACAAATAAAAGCAACAATAACTTCATAGTAGATAAATATGGACCATGAGCTAATGAAAAAATGGTATCACCGGGATACCAAGAAGAGGCCAGCTATAGCACCATGGGGATGCGCTGTGCGTAGCCAAGACTTTCCCCGTCCCCTTGGCACTGTGGCGGCTCTGCAGAGACTGCTACAGCCTACTTGTTATACATAGAGCAAATTAACACTGTCTTTGGGAAGAGGACATATTTTAGCCCTTATCTGAATCATTTCTGCAGATCTTTTTTGAAAAAATATGCAATGACCCAATGAGGCTTTCAAAGAACAACCACCCTACAGTGTGCATGGTAATACAAAACACACTGCTTTCAGACCTAACTGCCTCCAGCAACGGCCGATGAAGCACTTCACCTCTTTCACGGTGATACCATGAAAGCCTGCTGCCCGAAGTCATGCTCAGGAGCCTGCATCCATACTGGCCCTTATTCCCTCATCCTTTCTCAACGTCATTTTTTACAGCACACCTTCGAAAATTACGGTAGTAGGTTGATCAGGGACCAGCTTTGGAAGGTCCCTTTAACAGAGCTGCTGTAGAGCCATGTCCCAGCCCTGCGACAGTCCTCCCAGCTTCGTTATAAACCGATGGCTGGTGCTACACGCACTGAATTTCTCTGGGAATGCCACACCAAACCAGAATCTGGAAATGCTAGACACACTTCAAGTAGTAAACACTTTTCCTGAACATCTTAACTTAATAGGGCTTTATTATTTCAGCCAACTGTAAAATCAGAACATGACTTGTTAGCCTGACAATGTAATCACTCCAAGATCCCACTTTGTTGACTCCTGGAGTTTTGGGGTTTTTTCCATATTGTTTTCTATTTGCTTTTGGTTTATCCTCAATTTTCTTTTCATTTCCCTTTGTATTGATTTTGCAATTTTCCTTTCTGTTTTTCACATTTCACACACTTAGATTTCAGTGATTTCTTCTCTCCCTGTGTTGGTATTTAATATGTCCATTTGTCTCCATTCTTAAACATACAGAGTCTCGATATCTTATCAGCTTGACAGAACTCCCACCAAGATGGTCCTTCTTTTGTTTTCACTTGGGTCACAGCAGCGGCACTCTGGCAGATGAGTGTTGGGACCTCTTTTCAACTAAAGAGATCAAACCAGAAAAACAGAGTACAGGGGTTCCTTCGATAGCTCCTCTGGTCTTTAAGCAAGTTCACAGGCTCAGAGTTTATGGCCATATTTATAGCAGCGCTGGACAAGTGTTAGGATTTTAGCAAAAAGCCTTATTACATTAATATGTTGATAAAGAAGGGAAAGGGAAGTACAAATGGCAGGAGTGTGAAATAGGATTGTCACTGGGCTCGCTGTTTCCAGTGGATGCAATATTCATGGGTACAGCTCAAAAGAGAGGGTGCAACTCTCTTGGGTTTTTCAAGCCTTGGGTTTAACACAGAGCAGCTGGGACACGCCGCTTACACCAGCCTTTCCACACAACAGTCTGCGAGCTGCTCTCCAGACGCTTCGCAAGCAACCTCGGCTTCAGGGACAGCATTTCCGCAACTGCAGGACTCTTTGCCTACCCTTCAGTGGTCTGTCTTGCCCTTAGCCACTGACATAAATTGCAGCTCAGAAGGAGCTCAGGAGCAGCATGAATTCTTATCCAGTCTGTTGTCAATCCTTTTATAATTATAATTTGTTGCTTTTGTTTAACAGCTTAATTTAGTCATTCTGATATTTTTAAATTTTGAAAAAAACAGCACCGAGTTTCAATGAGTTCTTGGCTTTGTAGAGTACGATATGATCTACTCTTGCCCCAAATCTAAATTGACCAACAGTATTTCTAGAGTGTTAGTAGCTGAAAACAAGTGGCTGTTTGGTAATCTCAGCTTTTAAATAATAATATTAATATTAATAATAATAATAAAAGGCATTAACCTTCAGGGTTTTGAAAAATTGTTTTAAAAGTATATGCTGTAGTATGTAGTATACCAATTACATCCTTTCACAATGAGTTGTTCAACGTAGTTTTCACAAGTCAGCCTTGTAATTTTACTGGCTATTGCCTTGATTTTAGAAAATTTGGACTTCACAGTTTTGAGAGTATGAAATATCTCTTTGTAATTACTGAGAACCTTTTTTTTTTAGAGACTGATTTTTAAAATTAATAGGAAATTAATTTACCTAGGTTGAGTCTCAGAAAATTAATTCTGTATTCACAGAGTAAGTTGCAAGTTTGGGGAGGATATGCTGTGTTCATCATACAAATGAGAGTTAATAGCCGTTTTAAGCACTGCATGCATCTCAGTCTACAGTGTGAAGCTGCAAAAGATGCTGAAGATCTGTATTACAAAGATGAAGAGGAGTGGGTCAAACAGCATGAGTTATTCTTGTATTTTTTTTCATTTTTGTTATTCAAACCCTCATAGGCAGTGTCAGATGTTGCATTTTACCAGGAAGCTCTTTCAGAAACACTTCAGACATCGCTTTCCCTGCAGGGAGCTATGGTTCTCCAGGACTGATTCTCCAACAGTGAGGTGTCAATAAGGCTCCATTTTTGGTAGCTTAGCTAGACTAAGGCTGTACAATAATAAAGCTGTGACGAGAGGAAATTTCTTGGCTGATTTATCATTTCTCCCCAGAGTAGGAAAGAGTCTTCTGTCCAATTTTATCTTGAAGAAAAAAAACCAGAAACCTCACCGGTAAGAATATAGTAGAACGCCCCATTTTGTCAGTATATGGAAGACACTGGGATGACTGCCATTGCCTCAACAGCTCACAAAATTCCTCTAGTGCTTCACTAGAGGAATTTTATTCCTCTAAAGAGCTGGATCCTCCCAAGGAGCCAAGCTGACTTTTCCAGAGCTTAGGAGTGCTATAGCTATGGAGATAAATCAAAGACATTGCAGAGAAAATGACCAATCTTGGAGTAACCAAAATTTAAGGAACGCCAAGACTGGACTTTTATTTATGTAATAAACAATGATGATGTAAAAAAAAAAAATAAAAATCAAGTGACAGTAGCAATTTAACAACCTCTAAAAAAATTTTCAAGCAGACTACTGTACAATTTAGACAACCAGAATTACCATCCCTGAGCATACAAGATTAATTAAATTGTGACAGAAGACAGTATTTTCAAAATCAAGTGAGCTGATAGAAGAATCCCAAATAGTAAAATGACATAAAATTCACGAATACCTGCTCTCTCAGATTTATAGATCTGCAACCTCAGGTTCTCCACTTGCTTTACTTAATAGGCCATACAGCCTGCTTGTAGAGGAAAAAAAAAAGGAAAAGGAATAAGGCAAAAAAGCAAATGGTCTATAAAGGACACCTAAATTGGACGGGGTTGTGTTTTCTGCTCCTCTCCCCTTTCTCCACTCTAACCGCCCCTTCCCTCCCCCTCATGCTTTGCTACTCACTAGTGGTTGATGAAGGCCTGTCTGGGTTGGGTTTTTTTTTAATTATTATTATTATTACTGTTTTATTAGAAGTTCAGTTCCTGCTGTGTCTGAAACATTCTGCAATAGCTGGAGAATAAGTCAAATGTGACACTACGTAAAATAAGAGACTTAAGTAGCTGCGATAGGAAGAGATTTACAACCTGAGTGTGTAAAGCTTTGTGGTGGTGTTTTTTGTTACCACTTAATTTCACTTCTGTGGCTGGTCTCGCATTTTCCTGTATTACACTTTCACCCAGCTTCTCCCTTCAGATCCACTAGGAGAGCTGGATAAGTGCGTTTCCTGAGATACCCTGTCGAAGGATTAAAACACGAGTGGTTTGGCTGAATTGCTGGGGCCGGGGGGAAGAGTCTGGAGACAGAAACCCCAGGTGACGAGACGAGGTCGGACGCTGGGAACTGGAAGCACCAGGTGAAACACGGACCCACTGCAAAGTAACTGCAGAAACATGACGTTTAAGTCGCAGCAACCCTAGTTCCTGGTGGCAAATGTCCCATGTCCCACCTGGAAGGTTTCACTCATTGAGTTAACTCGCAGCTCTCAGTGAGGCTGCCATAACACTTCTGGTAAAACCAGAACTGCTCTGTACCCCACGTTTTAAAGTTTTTTTGGTTTTTATTTAAAAAAAAAAAAAAAAAGCAGTTCCCTCACCCATATTCTCCTCCCATCACCCCTTAAAGAGCTGTCAAGCAGCAGGTTTATTTTTGCTGAATCCAAATTTAGGGTGTTTGGGAACAAACCAGCCAGGGACACATTTAAGAAAAAGACTCCTTTGCGTTTCAGCACGATGCGTGAGCATCGAATCTCTCTCTGAACACTTATAACCCCCACCATCTTTTCTTGCTCCCGCATTTCTCTGAGCAGAGAGTCACTTGGGCAGCTTCTGCTCTGGCAATAAGGAAAATAAAACAATATTCACATTCTACATCACGTTAATAAAACGCCGTCTGACCATCCATTCCGGCTGCCAGAAGCTAGCAGAGACGCCCCTTTGCAGTGAAAGGGTAGGTACCCCCATCAGACCGCCACGCCGCGGCCCCATCCTGCCTCGTTCCTCACGCTCCCGGCCCGCGTTCGCTCCCGCTCTCGCCTCAGACGCGAGCTTTCTGGGGCAGCAACCGCTCTTTACGTTTTACATTTGCACAGTAGCGAGCACAATGCAATTCCTGCCCCTAGGCATTAGCTCAAAACAGTCTTAAAAGGAGTATTACATATTTGCCTCTACGGATGGCTTTGTGTAGAATGTGGCGTCTCTGAACTTGGCTTGGCCACAGCCGCCTTCTCTGTGTGCAAACAAGCCGGAGGGAGCGAAGCAAGTCCACGGGGGCTCCAGGAGCTGGGCAGGGAGAAGGGCTGCAGGGTGGTTCTGTGGAGGACTGGAAAGCCCCTTGACCCAGCATGACTCGAGGAGGAATTTCAGCCCCAAGGGGAGGCTGGATCGCTGGGCGCGCGCAAAGCTGGTCGCTGCTGAGCGGCGTAAGCACCTGGGACCTTGCTGGGTCCAGCAAGCCCCAGCGAGCACAGCTCCCCGGGGGAGCTGGGCCGAGGCAGTCAGCGACCGCCGCTGCCACGCTTGCCCCAGGGCAGGAGACGGCAAGAAGGCTGACAGAGGCCACCGCCCGGGTGGTTTTGGCAGCTGACAAATATCCTGGTGGAGAATGACCCATTCATCCAAGGCAGAGTTAATTACGGATGAGATTTGGAGGAACAGTTCAGGAGTTCTGTGTTTGGTTGTTGGGTAGTGGTGGTCCAGGCTCTCAAGACCACCACTAAAGGGGATGTTTAATGCCCAGCTGACACTCCCCTTTGATTTCAAGCTCCTTTTAAGATTCAGTTGCACACTTCCTCGCTAGCTCAGATACACGCTGGATTAGTAACATGCATCGCTGCTCCTCTCGGCTCCCTTTCCTTTTACTGCCTTTGAGTATCCCAAGTTCTCCTTTCGCTCTTGCTTATCTCAGATTTTGTATCTATCTATCTGGAGTGTTTTCCGTCTGTGCTGCTCTCATTTCCCCTCTCTGTCCCTCTGTGTAATCCTTATCCTTCTCTGTGCTTCGTTTAATCCTGGCTGCCCGATTATGCAAATTGCACATTTACATTTTGACAGGGCTCCTCCACCCCTTCTCACCTCGTTATTTGTAATACATATCATTTCCCCTCGCTTCCCCCCGTTCCTAGCTGCTTCTCAGCGTCTTCCCTGGGCATCATGTTGAAAACACGGGGCTCAGCCATGAGCCTTCCTCCAGCCCTGGGCTGGCAGGGCAGGGTGCCCTCATCTGGGGACCGTGCTGCTCAGGGCAGCTCGGAGAAGCACATGGACCTTCTTCTACCGTGCTGGCTGGCAGGAGAAACAGGTCTTCTCCCCTGACCGCCCACCCCTCTGCCGTCAGATACAGGAGGGCTATAATTGCAAGAAACTGAACTGGGAATATTAGCCCAGGGGAAGTGACCCCCCTCTTCTCTTCCACTTCGTGTCAATTGATGCAGGTTTCTAGTAATTTTTTTCAGGATGTTGTAGTTTTACATCTGTTCCCCCAAAGAGTAGCTGCACTTGTCTACTGTGCATCTAGGGGGGAAAAAAAAAAATCACCCACAGCACCCTTAAAAATAAAGTTCAGGTAGAGAAATCACATGCTATTCCTTCCACTTGGTAAAGCTCACAAGATTTTGCAACAGCTTCTTCCACCTTTAGTTGCATTCATTACCACTGTACTCCACACCAGATACTATATTGCCCTCAGCTCTATAGCATTCAAGGTTTTTCCAGCAGAGTGGCATCAGTTTCTGCTTCTGCTCCCCCTCTTCCTTGGAGCAGATTTGTTTGTGCAGATTAGTGTTTTATTTGGGTAAGGCCTTATTTATCTTAATTCTAAGTACATCCTGCTCTGCGTTTACATTGGAGAAGACAAGGTCAGGGAAGTATACATCTTATTTAGACTGGAAAGTGCTAAAGTCTGAGGGCTCCTGGTGAGAAGTCTCCCAGCGGTGAGTGTTATTCTTACTACTTTCTCATGATGACCTTCATTAGCTGCCACATGAGTTCATTACCTCATCTCCCAAGAAAGCTCCGTATCTGTGACACTCTACACAGTGGTAAAATTACATGTAAAAGTACAAAAGCCACCTTAACTTCGCCGGACTGGGGCCAGACTTACACAAAGCACCGTTGGCATCTCCAATCTTAACCTACCTTCTTGACACCGCCAATGCAGAGGATTATTTGTACGTTACCTACAGATGCAGCAATATAGCCCCAAGAGACGGCCATCCCCAACGGTAAGAGAGGCAAAGGCTGGGAGCGAAGCGGCGTCACCCACGGTTTACAGAGGGGCAGAAACAATTAGCCCAAGCTTAGCAAGAAGCCTGCAGGAGAGCTGGCAGCCGAGCCCAGGCACACTGAACCGTGCGCCATGAAGTTTGCCGTGTGATTTACGTACGTATGAATTTTTATAACAGGAATGTATTTTTCCTCTTCTTTCTCTGTCAAGCTTGAGTGAGCGCACAGCTACAAGACAAAATTGCCTTTGCTTTCCAACAGTGCTGTCCCCGCCTGTTTTCCGTTGCTGCTCTCACACCCGTTCTTCTTTGTCATTTCCAGCCCTGTTACAGCCCCCCATCTTTGCTCTTCTTCTCTTGGCCAAGACAACATGGAAAATCTGCATTGCTGAGGGTGAGGTTGCTATGTCAGAGCGCTTCCTTCTCTCCCTACGGCTCCCTGTTTTTCCATTGCACACATTTACCTTTGAACTTTTGGTTTAATCTCCATTTTATCCATCTCCAGATAAAGCCCCGTTGGGTTTCTGTCCAGTCCAGCACCTCATTTACATTCCCAGCGCGTGCCTTTCTATACTTAGATTCAGCTTCCTTCCCTGTCTTATCACCCCTCTTATCTGCTGCCTTCAGCTTAGCGTCTTTTGTCTTTCCCTTTTCCTTCCCCTCATCTCTCTTCCCCGTCTCCTTTTTCTGTCCATTTTTAAGTGAGCTCTTCACGCACCACGAAGCCCGCGCCATCATGGCACCGCTGCCGTTCCAGTCCCGAGCGCAGGCTGGCCTCGGCACGCCTCGCCTCGCCAGCAGAGCAGCGGCGTGCCGCCCCTGCCCGCGCCGCTGGAGAGATGGCCGGCGTTGGGAACGTTCTGCGAGACGGAAGCCTGTGGCAGTGCTCACGTGCCGCCACTAGTGCGTCTCGCTGCAGTCGTCACATCAGTCCTGAGGGAAATTACAGCAAGATGATCTACGGCACTAGGCCTCCTGTTTTAGTCCTGGTTCTTTTGCATCCCGCCGGAGAGAAGTACAGTCACGCCAGCAGCTGGAAACGACCGGCCTTTTATCACGGAGTGGCTGTATCATTGCTTATTCCACCGCGCGTTTGCTCCCGTCACGCGCCAACCGCGCATCGCTAAGAGAAGGTGCAGGGGAGCCGGACCAGGAGAGAGGAGGGCTGGAGGAGGAGGTGATGGAGGCTAATAGCTGGCGCTGGCGAGACGAGGCTGATAATGGCTGCTTGTTGCTTCCTTGCTAGCGGAGTCGAGCAATAGCCGTACGAGAAAGGGAAAGGTCAGATACTGAGGGAAATAGAAGATACTTAAAGCTAAATGCCAGAACATCGGTTTAGCGAACTAAGGAAATATTTCCCTCTCTGTGCATTATGGCCCTCCCGAGCGGCGCGGCAGGGCTGGGGGTGCCGCCGCCGCCGCCCTGCTCCCCAGCCACCGAGGGGCTGCTGCGGCGGGGAGGGGTTTTCTAAGCAGTTCTTTGGCATCAGTCAGCACAAGCGCTCGGTCCCGTGTAAATAGGATGGATGCAGCCACGGATCACTTGCTTGTTGGGACTTGGGGGTGAAAACCTGCCTATAATAAAACGGTCGCTGTCGTTGCCTTCCGCGCGCTGTAACCGTTCTGGCCGGAGCACCGGGGCCTTCAGAGTTAAAAGCTCAGCTGCAGCTTCCCACCTCGGGCTGCAGGGACTTGTATTCCCAGCGCAGCGGTCGCGGGTCAGGCTCTGTAGTACATACATCCCAGGAGCCCGTACGTGCGGAGAGCCTGAGAAGTCCTGGACACTGCTTTGAACTTAAATTATTTATACACACCTCAAGGCTTCCTCAAGAAGACGAGCTGGAAGCCACAGTCTGTGTTTCGCTTGGAGGATACTCCACCTTTGTGTTTGTGTCAAAACAGGGCACGTTCACAAATGTCTTTGTTGCCAGGGGCTTGAATTATGTACAGGGAACTTGAATTGCGTACAGGGAACTTGGTGCTCTGCTGCATCGCGGTAAACAACAGTACATTTCTATGCATTTATTAATCGGTTTTGTATGCATTTGCTTTTCTGTAGTGGTTTAAGCAAATAAAATGAAGTAACCAGAGGATTTTTACGGAGTTAATTAAAGAGGAGAGCGGTTCCAGGCAGGCATGACATTAAAGACTTGCCAAATACCTCTTTTCTGAAAATACTACCAGCCACTTTAAAGTCTGCTCCAATTCTCAGACCCTAATGGAAAGTCCTTTCCAGACAAACTGGTTCAAGTTCCAAAACAAGTTGTCTGTCTGCAACCTTGAAAAGGGGAATGGGCAGGAGGAAAAGGTTTGGGTTTTTTTTATGGGAAAGGTAGGGAAAAAGAGAGTATCTGAGATAATAGCTTAACAGTTCTGTGAGTGTCCCCCTCCCAAAGTTTTTCAACTATCTTGGCTCTGCCTGTGGCTCCCAGTTCAGGGGTAGCGAGGTGATCCAGAGTCTCACTGACTTCAAAACCGAGTCTGAATTTGGTCCTAGATACCTAAAATCTGTTTGATTTAATACTCGCGCGCTCTTTTCCCACGCTTTAAAGCTCTGTCCTGCTGTGCTGGCTTTGACGGGAAGCCCAAAGCAGTCATCAGTTTCTATAATCAAGAAAATTGCCACAAACAGCTCTTTGTTAAAATCGATGATGGACCTGGCCTGTTAATTTCTGAAGAAGCCTCCTGTATGCAGAGAGGCTCTGCAACATTGTCTGGCTCTCAGATGTGAGAAATGACACTTTGCTTTGCTCCTGGGGTGCTAAAAATGTATAGATGTGAAATAGATTGGGAGATCTGCCAATACAAAGTTAATGGAAGTTCTCATAATTTCCCCGAGTGACATTACTGACCTGGGCTTGAAGTGAAGCCAGGTCTGGTTTCACATCATCTAACATTTCACTAAATGTTAAACGATTGAGATAGAATTTTTATTAGGTATGCCAGTATTTCATAATTTACCACAACCTCTAGATATATATTTTCCTTTTACAGTCCAGGAGATGTTTATTATAGTCTTTTGAGATGCATTAAAAGGGTGTTATTACAAATAAAGCTCCCTTCCTTGTTCTCCAGGCAAGCTGCAAATGCAATTTAATACCAGGAGACTGGATACCTGGTGTGCTGCTTTAACACATAAGGATCCAACGAGTACACTCCAGTGCTCTCGAGGGCAGATGTTTGATGACTTAGAGCTGCCGCAGTGGGAGAAGGTAACACAGTGATGCCGAGGGGAGAAAGACCTTCGCAAAGGCAGCCCACCAACAGAGTGTTATTTTTCAAAATGTACCCACTCAACCCAATGGCACCCACAGCAGGGAAACATAAGGTAAATTAGTGACCTTTCAGGCCCAGATGTTAAGAGAGTAGAATAGCTGAGAAATCCAAGGGCTAAGGTCAAGATAAAGAGTGCTGCATAAATGCAACAGCTGTAAGACACTGAAAAGGCATCAGAGACTGTGAGCACCAGGAATATATAAATCACTCGGCACAATCTGCTGCAGCAAGGCGTGCTGGTCTAGACAGTCTCTTTAAACTATTGCCAACACTTCCCAAAACTGTGTGGTTAAAATTAGGTTTCCCAAGTCCATATTTAGAAATAGAAAGGCACCAAAAGTACTGAGCGCCCATCAAGACATATGGGCTCACAAGTCCTCTGGAAATCAGGTCGCAGAGATTTCTGCACCGAGTTGCCCCCGATCTGTGAAGGGTCTTGGTCAGAGAGCGCTCCCCACCTCCACCCCTCCAGCTCCAGCCTAAAGAAACATTTAAGGACCAGCTTCTAGATTATGAAGAGCTTTGACCTATATTGAAAACCCAGAAGCCTGAGCAGCAGAACTAATGAAATATGATTTCCAACATTTCTTTTCCACCTGGGTTTCCGGATACCTATTAAGGTGTGACTTGTGACAGGGTCTGTCTCCTTTAGACTCCCCTCACGTTCTTAGAGCTTCCCTAGCTTTAGCGTCTTCATCATGGGTGGTTAGTTAGCGCACGTTTCCAAACATCTACTTGGTTATGTGGAAGTACGCTCAAGGATTTGGGGATCCTGTCACTTATAGTAAAGGTTATATAAACCACATGGTGATACAAACTGAAGGGCTTTGTGTTGTTTATGCATCTGCAGCTTCTCTAGTTTATTACAGGATTTTTACTAAGTGGAACCCTTTCCAAGGCCGTCCACGTGCTTACAGAGACTTGATCGAATCTTGTTCTGTCAATCTTTTTGCTGTTTAAGCAGTCTCTCAACTTTCAGGAAGCTGATTTGTACTAATATGTGTACTATATGTTCCAATTTGCTTTACTGAGAAATTTCCATGAAACATTCTAAAAGCTGAGGGCAAAAAAAAAAGAGTCACCTTTAATTAGTAACATATGTCCAAAAAACCCCCAACAAAAAGCAGTTCGCCACAACACCAGGTTTTTTTTTTTTTGGTCTTATGAATTTGCTTTGCAGGTTTCCTTGTTTACTAACACACCAGCATCAGTTCACAAAGGACGTAACTCTTCATATCAGATGGGACGCAAACAAACATTATTCCACTGGATTAACACACAGGTTTCTGTAAACAACGCTGAGTATTCCCCGTGGGCAGATGCAATTTCTGTGACCCCAGCACCTACCTGTGCTCTCCGCAGGCAGAGGACGCACCACAGGGCGCAGAGGACAGACCAACAGTGAAGCACTTGGGCACTAGAGAGACGGAGCCTTATTACAGAGAGCAGCAGGCTCCAGGCATAAAGCTGACCAGGAGAAAAATCCCATCAACCATTGGGTCTCTTCCCCCACCAGATCTGTGTTTAGTCAGATAATTAGAGTTCTAATTTATTGATTGCTCATTAGTTTTTTTAAGGCTCTGATCTTGTAAACACTCATGTGTTTGCGTTTATTGCTATGGTTTCAATTGTTGCACAGAACTATTGCACAAAGTTCAATTACTGTGTTTTTCTTTCTTATGGAATTGAGTCCTACGAATATGGCCCATTTAAAATTAAAATTAGGCAGTGATTAACAGCCATTTGCCAAATCAAGAGGAGACAAAAAAGCCTTATTGAGACAATACAAAACTGTATGGCTTCTGACAAATTTGCACATCCCCCAGTCCTTGTCCCATTCAGGCTTTACTGGGAGAAAGAGGAAACTCACAAAAATGCTCTTGTTTTCCTCAGAAAGGTGTGTTTTTCCATTTAAAAGAGCTTTGAGGAAAATGCCCTACCAGCGATTTAGAATTGGTTTTCTCAAAGCATAACAAAACACACTACAGCTCATACATGTAAGTACAAAGAGACATAAACAAACACTTACGAAATCCTTGATTATTAATATGTGTATTTTCTAAACATGACTGGCTTCAAGACAAACTTACCTTGAAACCACACATGAAGGATCTTTCCTGCCCTGACAGATGCCAAGAGCAGCTGCAGGGCCCTCTGCAGAGATCCTGGTGCTCGGCTTGCTGGTGCTCGCCGGTCAGGCTTTTTAACCCCGTCCTGCAGAAGGGTGACAGGGCGCCCTGGCTCCGTTAAAGAGCCTGGAGCAGAGGAAGGAAACTCCCTTTGAAGAAAAGTTTCACAGGGGCTTGACTTGTGCTCTGATTCCCGAGTTACCCAGGCAGCTGAACCTCAAGGAGGTGAAGCGTTCTGCTCGCTCAGTCAAGGTCAAGCGCGGCTGGAGTATTTGTCACGTTCTCTCTCTGGCAGCTGTCAGAGTAAAGGGAGGCGGCCGGCTGCAGCAATGAGCTCATGAAACTCATCTGGTACATTAGGTAGAAGAGGTGTAATGCAGAAGATATCGCACGTTCAATCCCTACTATTGACTCACGCAAAAGTTGGCTGTGCGCTCTTTCCTGAAGAGCGAGTGGAGCTTGCAGTGTCATTGCTGCGAATAAAGATGATAAATGACAGCTGCTTTTCTAACCATGTGCATCTTTTCTTTGCGCTCCAGTGTGACTCAAGTTGCTCCTGAGATTCACTTGGGGCGGCTACCACTCCAGGTTTTTTTGTCATCGTGCTTTTATCAAGCCACTAGGAAGCACTTGCTCTCGGATGAGAGCACGCGTTCCATTGCACGCTCAGTGATTTGCAATCCTGCATGTCCCTGACCGGGCAGAGGAGCCCTGTGGTGGTGTGAATCCCCCCGTCTGGACCTGTTTGATCGTCCCCTGGCTGTACACCAGGCTGTAGAGCTCTTAACTGCGCATCAGGGATCGTGCAGGGGCCCCTTCTCTGGTTTAGGTGAAACCACTGAATAGGAGCGCTCAGCATCTGGCTGTGATCCTGGGCTCTGCCACACGTTCCCTAATGGACCATTAGCAAAGCACGTGGAGGGCAGAGAAACGCAGGGTTTGTTTTCAGACACAGACGCTGCACGGAGAGCTGATTCCCAGAGGTTCAGCTCGCGTTGAGCCAGATCCTTAGGGGAGCTCAGCACTCAGTAATACCCTGCTGATGTGAGAGCTGGCTTGTCCGGAGAGCTCGGCATCCATGCACTGGACTCGCTTGAAACCATGGGAGTTTCTCCATGAGATGGAGAAACTTGAATCAAAGCCAAACTCTTCCTGCCACCTGCCCCTCAGTGTGGGAAAACACTGGCCTTCATCGCTCCAAATGAAATCCTCAACCCATTAAATTCAAGAAGACTCTTGCCTTTAGCTTTGACCGAGTAGCAGGATTTCTCCCACTCTGTCTCAGTGCCCACCAGTAACACTGGGAACGTCAAACTTCCTCCAATACACCTGGTTTCTGAGCTCTCACGGGTGTGCACAGCAATGGTGCCTGCTGCTCTCGGGTCTTCTGGGTGCTAAAGGAATGAAAAAATGCTTTAAAACATTTAATAACCAGTTTAGAGTCTTTTTAGGGGAGTGCTTAACCAGCTTGTGGGATTCATATGGCAGAATTAATTTGGCTGCAAATTAATCCACAAAAATGCAGTACCCCTGGGGACTTATTGATACAATATAAAGTTACAGATAACATCTTTGCCAATGTTCTGTAGTATCAATGCTGTTGTCGATCTTATTTTCTCCCTTATAATTTCTTCTTGTCGGTCTTCTACGTGGAACTAGCATTTTTGTCCTAATTAGACAATTACACATTATGATGCACTAATTTGTTAACCTATGTTCACAAATCTTTTAATTACAGCAGTCGTCTTTGATGTGCTGTTATTATTCAGCTATGGCAGTAAACAATTCAACAGCTAACTGGAAGGAACTCATTATTTTCTGAGAGACATTGTCATTATTTTTCAAAGTATTTTTTCCCTAGAATACAGACGGAGAATAACCAGAGAAAGATGCAGGGAGAGTCATTACAGAAACCAAACACCTCATTCCACCAAACCGATAGTTATTAGATAGTTAAAGAAAATGGAAAGATTTTTGCAGAATAAATAAGTTGGGGACTCATCCTTCACACTTGTAATCCCCAAGCTTCAAAGCAGCCAGAGTGATGAGAAAGCCTTCTCTAGAGGCAGCACGAGCAACAGCAACGGGTGCTAGATACGTAGCCCCTCACTGTGCTTCCAGCTTTCGGTGTAAGCCCTGCAGTTAGGTGGGACACAGCCACACGGCAAAGGTTTTTGCTCATTTTTAAAGTTGGAGTGCAGACTCCAGATGCTTAAATCCCTTAGGCACCATTAAGGCCAGTAGTTAGCCCTTCTCTTGTCCTTACGCCTTGCTGAAGCAAAACATAGCCAGGTGGTGCATTTTTTTTCTTTTGGTTACTGTCATCGGGCAGCCTTTCATCTTTGTAAGGCTTAGGCCAATATCGTCGAGCATTTTTTTCCCCCCTCTGGTGCAGGGATGCGCAGCTTCGGGGATCCCCGCTCGCGGTGATCCTTCACTGGTCTGGACGAGGTGTTGGCCTCCGAAAGTCCAGTGTTTTTGATGATGCTACACATATCCCAGCGCGGCAACGTTCACTGGTGGACATCAGCGTGGAAGTAACCTCCCTTTTCTTCTCAGTGCGACTAAGCAAGCTCTCATCCCGCTGTGTATCTCCGCTGCGATTGCAGGAGCGGCGCTGCTTGGGGCAGCCCCCCTTACAGCCCCCCGGGACCTGTGTGACCTTCCCTTCCACCAGAGCTCTGCGCGGCTCTCCGCTGCGGGAGGGGGAGACTTGGCGACGGTGCCGGTGTTTGGGGGGTTTCAGGCACCCCGAAGCCGGCTGCCGCTCTCGCAAACCCGCACGGCGCGTTTCCCTGCGAACCAGCGAGTCCTCACGCGTCGGGGCTCGGGCCGCTCGGCAGCCGTTCCTCTTCCCCTTCTCCTCCTTAGGAAGGCATTGCTTGTGGATTTGGTTTTTAAGCACAATACCTAGCTAAAACTATCAAAACGGTGGAGACTTGTGCTCTGTCGCCAAGAGCAGCCTAAAGAAGCCACCGTTCCATTACGGTTGCAACTCACAGATTACAAGTAACAGACCATCTGTCTTGGCAACCAGGTTGTCCATGTGAATATTTGCCGGACACAGAGGCCAGATCCAAGTTTTTGGATGCTCCCCTTTCCCAGGCCTGGGAGAGACTTTCTCCTGGCTTTGCATCCCTCAGGAGAGCAACAGCAGCCACTGAGAGCTCTGAGGAGAGTAGGAAGGGCGAGGGGAGTGTAACCAGGCCATCTGTTGTACTACCACAAGTCATTATTGTTTTCAATAGACTATTTTTGGCCCAGGCAGTTTCCCAGCACACAAGCGCTCACATAGCCTTTCTGCTGGCAGTAGAAAGCAGTAGCTGTTAGTGAGAACGCGAAAGCCAACGGCAGAAAGCAGCGTTGGGTCTCCAAAGCAAAATCAGCTACCCCTCCTCTCTGCTGGCAGATGTTTTCCTAACCCCTCCTTACAGAGCTGTAATGATGGAGGTGTCACGCCCTCGCCAGCAATCTCTCCCAGTGCTGAAGCCTTCCTGCCCTCCCAGTGCTTTTTCTAACGTCTAATCTCTGTCACCTCTGCGGCAATTTAGGGCCATTATTTGTTGCCCTACCCACTTTCCTGGAAGAGAGGAGCGGAGCGGAGCAGACGAGATAAGAGCGAGAAGAAGGGAAGACATCCGCTCTGTTTCCCTGGGAGCAAGCCTCTGTCGACCTTTCTCTGGTTTTCAGCTTGTTTCATTTCTCGTACATGTACTCTGGTTTCCACTCCATAAAACCCAGCAGCGAGCGCGCCATGCTGAGACGATCGGCAAGAACTTAGAGGGTTTGTTTTGTTGCAGTTTTAAAATGTCAGATTAGGCTGCGTAGTCACATTAGTACCGTTAGCTTTAATATACTCGACGTCTAATCTGCCAGGGCTTCTTTATTGACAGGCTGTGTCTCTATTTGAGCTTGAATAAACTCATGCATAAAATGTTATCAGCAACGACAGCTGAAAAGAGGTCTATTGCTCTTTAAATTTTTGATGGGAGGCAAGCATTCTGTCATTTGTGATAGCATTATATGTGATCCAACATAACAACTTGATAGTCTGATATAACAACATCCCAGCTTCCCTGCTACCATTGTGAAGAGATGCTGCGTACAAGCTGCTACGGCACGCAATAATATCAGCACCGACAGCTGGCAGAGTCGTCATTCTTTCTTCTCTCTTTAAATTCCTAGCAAAACCCCCTCATCTTTATTGATTTTTTTTCTTGGGGGTGGACATCTTCTTTGTTTGCCCAAAACTCCTGGGGAAATTGGGCTGGTTTGGAAACTCGTTGCAGGACGAAGGTGCCTCATGAGTTGTCTTCATTTTCACAGGGCTGTCTGCAAATCTGAAGCCTGTGCTCGCTGCACGCTGCAATTTCACCTCCATCTTCCGAGTTCTTCCCTCACTGTCGGCTTCCCTGCCAAGCTCTCAGTTCCTGCCAGTCAGGAGTTGAGTGCTGTCACCCAGAGCCTCTTCCTTTGTCCTCGAAAAACCAGGAGAGGGGGATAACCTCACCACCGGCAGCAGCTTTTGGTACCCTGCCAGGGACATCGCGTACCTCGTACCTCTCCTCAGCAGGTACTTGGTCTCTTCATGCTGGATGCTCCCTGCGTTCACACTTGTCTGAGGGAAGTGTGCCGTGCTAGTACGCAGAACAAATATTTTGACCACTATTGGTTTATTAATTGAATTGTGACTTTTTAGATTGCAGTATCTTAACTGCTTGAGGTCAGTTAATTCAGAAGTTAACTCCAAGTGAGTTCTCACAAGAAGAAGATCAGTACACGGGATAAAAGATATCCATTGGATTATGAACAGTTCATGTCCTAAAGAAATATCTACTCTGCTCTTTCTTTAAGTGGACTTGATTTTCACTCTTTTATACCTCTTCCATGCTACTATAATTGATTTAAGTCAATGAAAAGCCAGTGGAGCAATTCAGTTTAATTTAGCTGAGCTGCACCAGCATGAAACTGGTATGGCAGCAAGGACCAGCGCTAGCCGATACGGTGTCACCAGCTTTGGCAGTAACATCGATGACCGGTTTATTTTTTTTTCCATGCTCCACTGCACACTACAGCAACGTCGGTAAGCAACCAAGTGACACCGAGAGTTAGCCAGAGGTATGTTCAAATGAAGGAGCACGTTTTAATATTACGCCATATGTTGCTAAATGAGCTGTCAGGCAAAACTGATAGGCAGGTGGATAGCAGACCTGTATGTAAGTAGCGGAGGTGTATGAATTCCAAGGCACAGATTTGTGGAGGAGGCTGTACTTCACCTGGTTTCTGGCTGGCAGGGAGCACTGCGATAACCTCGCCTGACCTTCGGCCAAATAGGAACCCCAGAATTTCACATGGGGTGTTTCACCCGCCTGGTCTCATTTTCCCTTCTCTCTGCCTTACCTGTTACAGCCTTACTTTCTCTTTTGATTAAGTAGATGATAGCTTCCCTCTTTCCCTCATCGCAATTACAAAATAGGCTTCCCTTGTTCAGCAGCACCATTGCAGATGTTTCTGTAGCGTTGCCCGTGCATATGGCATGTCAGTGGGACACCAGATTCAGGCCGACGCTCTGCGGAGCCGCGGCTGCGGAGCCGGGGCCGGCCAGCGGGTGCGGGGAGCTCACCCAGCTGGGGAAGAGCACATTTGCTGGAAGAGCACCAGCATCCTCTCCAAAGGCGGGCAAGCACCGTTTCCATCTGCAGAGGGAGGCACTTCTCCGGTGTCAGCTACCGGCCATTCTCCTGATGTCCGTTGGGCTGAACCGGCGCAGAGCCGGGGAGCCGGCATCCTGCTGCCGAAGGGCCTGGCCTTGGAGCTGCCCACGCGGAGTGCCGAGATGGAGGCTTGATCACGTCGGATATGGTATTGAGAGTGATTCCCTGCACAGCTGCATGGAAGAAGGCCTTACAGCAATGGTGCTGTGCATATACGTACGGGACTGGAAACCTGTAGGGTGAAGGAATGTCGCAAGAGTGCGTTCTCCCAGACCTCCAGACACTGGTCCTGCTGCCTTTGAAAATCAAATGTGGTTTTACCCTGATCAGTCCTCCAGTGGGAAGCGGTGGGAAGATCAGAGCTTCTTGAATTAATTGGAGATTTTATTATTAAAAGAAAATAATAAATTAGCCCAGTTCCTGTGCATAAAAACAATTTTAATTTTTGTGATGTATTCTTTTCCAGGGCTTCCTGCGGCCGTTGCTAAGATAGGTAGCTGTTAACATCTTTATATTACTTTAATTCATAGTCTTTTGACAAACTTCTTAGGCTTAGACTCTCGAACACAAGTGTGTGTGATATAAAGTAAGTACATAAGTAAGTGTCAGCAGTTAATAGAGGTAAATTAATGGTTAAACAGACCACACACGTATAATTAGTTCCAGGTTCTAGGTTGAAAGTAATAAAATACTTCTGTTCCAAAAGAAAAATTGCAGTTACTAAAGTAATCCCAACGTGTTGTAACCAAACCCCAGACTTCTCTGTGTCTCTCACAAAGCCGAAGGCCAGAAGCTGCGTCCATCCGTGCTTCGCCAGGGATGGCATCAGGCTTCTCGGCCGCGCGGGCAGAGGTCTCTGCTGACCTCAGCCCACCTTCCCACCCCATACCTGCGCAAAGCTTTGGGGTTTGCCCCTTTGAAGCTCTTCTGAAAGGCTGCGATTATGCAGTAAAGGTCTGCTTGGGTGTGTGGTTAGAGGATGTGCCCGTGTCTCCCTGGAAGGGAAGTTTCGGGAAGCTCCAGATAGGGCGGTGATCTCCTTCCTCTCTAGATTGCTGGATCTTCTTCCAGTGATGCACAGAGAAACCCCTCCTGCCGTCAGCTCCGCACTGCTCCCCTCCTGGGGTGGCAGGTGGGCCATGCTCGCTGGTGCCCCACGGCTCCCGTCGGCTCTGGGCAGCATTTCTCCAAGGGCGTTTGCCAAGCAGGCGTTTGGTATCGAAACTGTTCGGGTTGAGGCTGCAGAAAGTGTCTCTCTGAATCTCCGTGAGCTAAATTGCTTAACTGCAGCCCAGCAAGGGCCACTACATTAAAATAATCTCTCTATTTTAAATGTCAAGAGCAAGGCGTTTGCTGGAAGATCAATAGAAGCACAGGAAGAAGTATTTTCAGTTTTGCGTCCTTCATTCATCATTATCTTCATTACTTGCCTCGTTTGTGAGGCGGCCCTGAGCCAAGGAAAAGAGGTGCAGGCTGCCATCCGTCTTGTCTCTCCTCAGAGCTGCAATCCACTTGCCCGTCCCCTCCAGCCCAGGTGGGATGGTGGTGTGAGGAGTGGGTGGGTTTGTGCCGGGAATGAGCGCTTGGGCTGAGGAGGGAGCACCGGCTGGCAGCAGTGGGAGTCCTGGGCAGGGGTGCAAGCCCGGGCTTGCTGGAGGGAGACAAGTGCACCAAGATAGTCCTTAAGGGCAGACTTTTTTTCCATAATTTTGCTATTAAAATGTAAAATAGGAAAGCGGAGTCGAGGAGGGAAGTCAGGAGCTCTGGAGACACGCAGTGACTCCAGCCTGGAAGCTCCCTGCCTGCTAATGAGGCATGACCCACCACGCGGTTTGTGTCCCGCAGAGCTCAGTCACGGGTTAAGCTGGACAGCTTGTCTTCCCGCAGAAAGCGAAATGGCAGCTGTGAATTAAGGTAGGTGCACGAGCGGGTCTAAAAAAGGAATCAAACCAGTGTTAGGGGCAAAAAAAACTAGGTTAGGAAAATGCTTAACAGCATGTAGCCTGGCTCAGGCTTAAAAGGCTTAGTGCTGTCCCCGTGCCGCCAGAGCAAATCCACTTACTTATCACCAGCTTCGCTTATGGGGAAACTTCATTTTACAGACGGGCTGGTCCCTGCCTCGCCTAACGGCCACTGTCTGTTCTACTACTGGCCACTGGTTTTGTGTGAGCTGAGGAGATGACACTTATTCACAACATAACTACCTTTAACAGCGGTTAAGAGATCTGAGAGAGAGGCCAAAGGTATGTATTTAACCGTAGACAGCTTTTAATAGTTCTTAAAACGCCTTTTCAGCGAGAACTTAACTCAGGAGGTCACATAAATTGCGTGAATACTGTGATTTCATTTCTCTTAACGTGCAAAGGCAGGTTCCAGAAGACAGCCATTTCAGGTTGGAAGCCTTTGCATTCGTGGGTTAATTTGACCACTGGTGTTTTTTCAGGTCTCATTTATGCTGTATTTTTTCAGTTAACACACATCAGCTCTGAAGATCTTAATTAGAGTCTTTGGAAAACCCAATATGCTGTAATTCTTCCACTGAGGTCTATATGGAAAACAACATTTTTCAAATGCAGTGGTAACAAACAAACAAGTGTGCGTAGCCCCAGTATATAGACCCAGTATATACACACACACTTCCCTAATATGCTTGCTTAGACTTTACAATCTGTTTATTAATTCGTGAATAGACTTGATATGCCCTCTGGATAAAATACTAAAATAATATCTCTCAATTGGCTTCACTGTTAGCATGCCTCTAATTAACTAATGTACACCTCCACTTGCTATTAAACAGTTTCATGATTCTTAACACCAGTGTTGTTAGGTGCCAGCTATAAAAATTTTTAACAGCTCTCCTGTTACCACTTTTCTCTTAAGTACATGAAAGTAGCTTTACATATTCGACCTTTCCCTTCCCTGCTCCCACATTTTTAACTTTTCTTTCCCACTGCAGCAAGGAGCTGATGCCTCCAATATCTCGTGGCTGCTCGGCACAGGGCTAGTTTCCAGCAGCACGGCTCTGAGGACAGCGACCTTCTCGTGCTTCCCGCGAGACTGCAAGCGACTCTTTGAGGAGCAAAATTCTGATTTTGCGAGTAAGGCCCTGACCCATGGCGAAGGCCACGGACGATGCTACGGCAGCATCTTTCATGGGTCAGCTTGCATCAGGAGGCAGGAGCTGTCAGCCGGGCACTAAAATACCCTTTTAACGCCAAATACAGCAGAAACCCGTTAGCCGGTCCACCAGCCTAACACCCAGTAATCACCAGGAAGGCAAGGGCAAATCCACAGGATTATTTTCCTTTTTCAAGGTAAGCAGGATAAGGTACTCGGCTGGAGCTCAGCCCCAAGGCTCACAAATCTGGGGATGAGCCACACCCAGCGATCAAGGGGAGCATCAAGTGCCGGAGGGGATCAGCCCCATGGATCACAGTGCAGAGCTAGAAACCCCAAATGGCTCAGAGGGAAAGATGCCATGTCTTGACCAGCTCCTACCGGATACCAGGCTTGTAACTGGAGGTCGGTCCACCGAGCAGCGCCAAGGTTATAATGGTTATAATCCTGATGGCTGGTGGAGCGGGCTGAGGCTACGGTCTGGAGGGGCATGGCTCTGGGCCGTGGACATTATGTGTATTTTCCTCTTACAATTCACAGATAATGAAAATTCTGATTTTTACCCATTAGTTGAAGAAAGAAACACGGGTCCATATCCCGTCCAAACAGAAGGCACAGGCAGATAAGCCATTTTTTCTGACGCCTCTGATGCCGTGTCATATTGAATGCCGTTAGCAATTTTGGTCTGGATCATTCGTAAAACATACAAAAGCCTGAACTCTAAATCCATCACTGTGCAATCTAACTGGACAGGTCAGGGCGAGGATTGCCCCATGGGGTGTGCGAAGCGCCTCACTCGGGATCCAGCCCGCGAGTGTGCCGCCGGGGAGACGCCGAGAGCGGAGCAGGAGGAGCAAGGGCAAGGTGCCACACGGGCTCTTCTGGCTGTACCCCCCGGGCATCAGCCCGCCTCGGCCAGGCGCCGCGCATCTTCTGCGGCAGCTAGCGGACCACGGACCGTCTCTTACCCGCCTGAGAAATCCTTCGTAACATCCCGGGGCTGGGAGCGTCGCAGCTTAACAATGCGAGCATGGAAAAGCACCTCCTCCTGTTCTCAGCAGTGAGGGAGTCCGGCAGGAGCTGGAAGCGCTTGAAATCGGACCCTCAAAGCCTTTTGCCAGCAAGCTAGCACCCACCCGCCCCAAGGAGCAGTCCCCGGCTCTCTGGTCGAAAGCTGCAAATGGCTCATGGCAGCTCTGCGCAAAACCAGCCGTCCGGGGAGTTATCAAGCCACGCCGCACAGCACGTGCACTGGAGCCTCCCTCAGCCCTATGGAGTGTCTTTGTGGTCTTAAAACAATTTTTCCCGTGTGGTTTCCACTTCCTAAGATAAGGGGAGATCAGCGTCACAGCACCTGCCGTGACACTGGATGGATTTGCTGCCCGCTGGCCTCGTGCAGGAGGACTCCGCGGCGCGGGAAGAGCCCGTCCTGGCAGAGCCCTGCCTGTGCTGCCTGCCAGAGCTGCTGCCTGGCGCCCATGATTATCCTCTGAATTGCACACAGGTTTGCCTCAGCAAAGGCGCTCCTGCCTCCGGAGCAGAGCCAACCCAGCGGCACCCACAGGCGCAGTGCAGGTGACCGAGGGACCCACGCCGATAAGCAAAGGCACAAACGTACTCAGTGGCGTAGACCCACCCAGGTGCGTCCGTCGTGATTCCTCAGAGGTTGCGAGAGCAACGCGGGGCTGTCGCCCCGGCCAGGGACGGCACTCATAAACACCAGCAGCCTGCGGCAGCCGGAGGTGTAGCTCTTTGCGGGCGATTGCACGCGAAACAGGCAGGCAGGTGTCGGCAACCCAGCGGAGCCCAAAGCCAAATCATGCCGTTCGATACCGCGGGTTCAAAGCACAAGTGTCGGCTACAGCCTGGAAGCTAACTATCGCCCTTAAAAGCCAGCTCCTAACGTAGGCTTCGGTTGAAGCAATTGCTGTGTCCCTGCGGTGCCACTATCCCTAGAGGAGAAGTGTGCCTAATGGGGGGAAGGGTAATCTCATTTGGTATGGAATTATATTAGCGACAGCTCATTCCTGTGACGGCTCAAAGGGCTGGGCAGGTTGGATGGTGTTTCTCGGTACTTGCAGTAACCGACTGACGAAGCAAGCGTCGGCGGGGCACGGGCGGCGGGGGGCCGGGAGAGGGCAGGAGCGCGTGGAGGCGAGGGCGGCCGCCGCCACCAGCCTGGCGCTCGAGTGAAAAGGCCTGGGGAGAGGACAGGGCAGCTGCCCCCCCGCGCAGAGACGGAGAGGAGCACCAAGAGAGGAACAGGAAACCTGGGCAACAGCAGGGCCCGTTTGGCCATCCCAGTGCGAAGGAAGAGGTTTCGTGGGGGTCTTTGCTGCCCTTGGAGCCCGCGGCCCAGCTGAGCCCCTCTTGCGGGAGGGGGCTGGCTCCCGTCGGCACCCGCTGCCTCCCCTGCAGCCCGGGCAGACGCCCTCCTCAAGCAGGGCAGTCACACCACACAGCCGGCCATCCTCGCTCTGCCGACGGGCGGCCGGACTCCCCCGTCCCTGCCAGGCTGCTGGAGGCCCGCGCCAGCCCGGAGAGGGTTCCCCGACTGCTCCGCAGCTGGGACTCGCCGCACGGAAGACGCTCCCAGCGCAGAGGAGGGAGAACACTGCTCGTAGGTCCGTGGACTGACCCTTGCCTTGTTCCTGCTGTCAGCACACAACACCTACACAGGCAGTTAACAAACAGATCAATAATTAGCTATTACTGTTTAAAAGCAGGAATAAAGTACATTATTTGTGTTTTATTACTTACAGTTAGTAATGTAATAAAATTCAAATAACGTAAGCTAATGGCGTAAAGGTTTTGGGAGCTGCGATTGCATAGACAAGAATCCACTTCGCACATTAAAGCACTCCAAGGAGTGGGAAATGACACTTCTTCTGTCTTCAGGTGTCCATGGGAGCAGGAGGCCTCTTGAACTGCCCTTGCCCCAGGCCGTCCCATGTCTCGAGGCCAGAGCACGCTGGCAGGTTACCTGTGGTGCTGAGCTGCAGTCAGTGATGGAGCAGCACGTGTTGCAGGGGATGGATTACCTGCCCGCAGGTTTGGTTTTGTAGAGATCTGAAAGGAACTGCTTTGTGGCAGGAACCGCTTTGTTCTACCACCTGATGAGCAGCCAAATGAACTGAATCACGGCCAGGCCTGGCATTCCTCAACAGCAAGGGAAGTCTCTCACCCTCTTTCCCAAACACTCCTGTCCCTGCTCAGACACCTCTGCTGCATCACGTGCAAGTGTCAGAAAACATCTTGTTTTCCTCCGCTCAGAAAGGAGGCATTTGCTTTGTCCATCAGCGAGGTGCCATCTTCCCCTTCCACCACTGTCTCCATCTCCTCCTGCTCACTTTGGGCTGGTTCTGTTGTCCACAGAACCCTTCTGCAGCTCGACTTATTTTGCTACAAGAGCAAAAAACAGCCCAGCAAATGAGTAGATTTCTTTTGGTTCATGCCTTAAACCACTCAGAGAGGGTCTGAGGACCACCAGAGCTGATGCAGGAGAACATTGTAGACCTGGTGTGGATTCCACTGGGTAAGACGAACCACGCTGCGTCTCCTGTTTGTCCCCTCTGTTGACTGGGGTAGTGGAGGAAAAACCATTTTCCATTTCCATTGCCAAGATTACGTCTGCTCGAAGGCGCAGCTGTGAGACGGTGGCAGCGCCGCTCGCCTGCCTGCGGTGTCCACGGTCGCTTTGTGCCACCTCAGTGACAGCTGCCGAGTCCAGCTCTGCGCGTTCAGCCACTTCCACAGCTCAGAGAGGTGTTTTTGCCAGCGTGCTGCTTTCTGCTGTTTACCTTCATCCACAGCTGTAAAAGCTGGATTTCTTTTTTTCCTGCATCATCCCCAAAACTGCTCACAAATAAAACGCTGCAGCGGTCGCTGCCCCTCTCGTCATGCAGAGGTCAGCGCAGTCTTTGGGTCCTATTCCTAAAGCACACTGGACACATGTTATGGAAGTGATAAGCATCAAACAACTCTTTAAAAATGTTGATTGTTGGCATGCAATTTCAGGACAAAGAGTTTTTTTGTCCCCCAGGTTATCACAGATATCAGAAGAGGAACAGACCACTTAGGACTATTCCCTGGGCAATTCCCTCAAGGGTTTTGTGCAGGGCAACGTATTACATGAAAGCAGCACCCTTTGCATGCTAAATCATTTGTACCTGTGATGAAATACTACTGAATTAATTCCTTGTGCTGAGAACAGTCCCCACATGATCCATCTGGGATACGAGGGCAAGCGGAGGGACCCTGTGTGTCCGGCTCCTGTTCCTTTGCCATGGCCTGATGTTTGTCTCCAGCCATCACACATCCTTGCAGCAGCACCACAACAAAATGAGTTATTGTGGTCACATTCCTCCACCAGCATCCACTAAATAGACCTGGGGGAATTATTCTGTGGTACTTACACAGAATCACACAGAATCATTAAGGTTGGAAAAGATCTTTTAGATCATCAAGTCCAACCATCAACCCAACACCCCCATGCCCACTAAACCGTGTCCTGAAGTGCCATGTCCGCATGTTTTTTGAACACTTCCAGTGATGGTGACTCCACCACATCCCTGGGCAGCCTGTGCCAATACTTGACCACTCTCTCAGTAAAGAAATGTTTCCTAATATCCAATCTAAACCTCCTCTGGCACATCTTGAGGCCATTTCCTCTCGTCCTATCACTGGTTACTTGGGAGAAGAGACCGACACCCACCTCGCCACAACCCCCTTTCAGGTAGTTGTAGAGAGCGATGAGGGCTCCCCTCAGCCTCCTCTTCTCCAGACTGAACACCCCCAGTTCCCTCAGCCGCTCCTCAGAAGACTTGTGCTCCAGACCCCTCCCCAGCTCCACTGCCCTTCTCTGGACACGCTCCAGCACCTTAGTAGCTCTCAACTACTTACAGAGGGACACCACTGTTTTACTGTAAATTAAAGCCAAAATATCTACAGAAAGTGGAATCCATCAAGGCAAAAAGAGATGGGAGTGCTCAGGCAGGTTAACTGGGATGACTGGTTTTGCTCATCCCTAATAAATCAGCCGCATGTGCCACTGCACACAGGTGGCTACGAGGGGCCCTTTGGGCCGTGCCTGCGCGCTGAGGGGTTTCAAACCAAGCGAACGTGCTGGAAGGCGGCCCGCCGAGGTGCACTGGTGTATGACCAGGTCTCTGGACTAAGAGGAGATGATTTCAATGATGTGTCACATTCTAAAACAGGGCTTGGGCTGCGCGGGGCTCAGCACCGTGCTGAGCAGGTCCATGTGGGAACCTTCTCCACTCCGCCATCAAAATCGCATCAGCTGCACTGTGCGGTGAAACAAGCTGAGCTTACCCTAGGCCAAGCCAAGCAGAAAGGCAGCTCTGACCTGAGGAGCATAAGAATTGCATGAGGAACATATCTGCAGGGCACAGAAGGGCTGGATTAGGGTATTTATGGTTCTCCAAGGCTAATTTCAGAAGCAGAGCCAGCCAGCCAGAACGAACCTTTAAAGCACTGCGTAACCCCAAAAGGCCCAAAGCAATTAAAAGCCGGATGGAGGGCACACGGTTGCTGTTCAGATGGGAAAAGGAGACTGTCACTTCGAAACTTCGGTGTAGAGAAGCCAGGCCAGGCTGGAGGTGTTCCTCAGCCCTGCTCGGGCTGGTGTTTCAGACCCCGCTGGGTGCCTGCAGAGACACGGCGCTGAGCAGGAGACAGCAGCAAGCTTCGTGTCCCATGCGTGCACCTCGCCAGCGACAGCGGCAGAGCCCACCACCTCCATCCGCCGTGCACTGCCTCATCTCTTCGCGCAAGGAACTCGCTCCCAATGCAAGCTGGTGCCGTAGATCTCTGCCCCGCTCAGCAGCAGCCACCCCATGCACTGCCTCCGGCCCAGGCGTCCCCACCACCGCTCACATTTGCCTTCCACGGCGAGTGGGCTCTTGCAGGGGTTTGTGTCGTGTTTTTAATCACAGGTTTTGATATTAAATGCTCCTGTGTATCTGCTAGAGCAGCATTTCACTCCCACCCCCTTCCAGCCTTTCTTGCTCTCAGAGGCCAAACCACAATGGGGGAAATTTTTTGTTCTGTATCTTTACGGTGCTTCTTCCAGTAGCACATAAAACAAATTAGCCACTTAGGCCATTATTAGGCACTTACGGCCTTTTGATGTTTATGATTTATAACAGCAATTTGCACTTACGTAGCGTGTTTCAGCCGAGGCTGATACGGCGATGACAGTGCTTTGCATTTCAGGCGCATCTTCCCTCTCCGGCTCTCGGAGAGCTTCGCAAGGCCGCGCTGCGCCCGGCAGCGAGCAGCTCCTCTGGGGTGCCGGGAGCCCGGTGCCGCTGGGCATCTGTCCACAGCCCCGTAGCAGCACCCGCGCCCAGAGCCAGCCCGGCTGACCGGGCGCTATAGCCCTGGTAGGAGAAGGCACCGAGGAACGGGCTCCGCTGTCCTCAAGGGCTGGTTCAGGGAGCGTGGCTATCTCGCTGCCTGTGTGGCACAGGAGAGTCCGATTGTCCCTTAGCTGCTGGTTTTGGATGCTCTCCCAAGAGAAATAAAGTGTATTTACGAATAACAAGCTTATTCCCTCCCGTGAGGAGATGCATTGCTCCTGACCCAGGCTGGGTGGGGTGAACGGCAGCCGCGCGTCCCCGCAGCTGGGCTGGGCTGCGTGAGCAGGGCAGGTCAGGGGGGACAACTCTTCCCTTTCATGTGGCACTTGTGCTGTGTCCCTGGTGTTGGGGGTCCCAGCCCCAGGACAGCTCAACACGCAGAAGCCTGGTTGTACCTGTAGGCACTGCTGAGCCCACACTCAAAAGCAATCAAGCTCTCCTGGCCTCTCCAGAGACCCAAACTCTAGTGAAATACAGCAGGACCTCTTGGCTCTGGACATAGTTTATCTCCTAGAGCAAGCTGAGCACTGCAGTACAGAGGGACCCCAAAAACACCATCACCTACAGCATTGCCTCTCCGTGGACTTACAGGTGACTTGGGAAGAGTTATCTGCCTTTCTTAGGATCTTATTTTCTCCCTCAGTTTTGGCAGCTTGCTACGGCTTATTTTAGCTCAGCGAGGAGACCAGGAACGAGTGTCCCCAACTGGGGCATGGGGAGGTGGATCTGTGCTGTCTGCTCTGGGCTCGGCCGCTTCCCCCCGCGGGCGGTGATTTGTCTAAACCTCCATTCCCCCGGCTGAGGGAGGAGTATCTCCTCGCTGTTCTTCACAAGGATGCCCTCACAGGTCTTGTAGCTTCTTTGCAAGGCTTTAAGTACAAGGTTTTATCTGAAGGGCAAAGCCGGGTGGGATTTGCTGCAGAGGAGGAAAAGATGGGAGGGCAGATTTGGGATGGAGGGTGCTGGAGCTGGGGTTGTTCCTGCTGCTGTCCCCCTATGAGACGGCATTTGTGAGTTCCTCCACAAGCCGTGGAGAAACGTCTCAATGTTCTCCCTGACTTGCAGCTGCCCCGCTCTTACCTCCTGGTCACCCCCTCGGCTGCCCCCCCTTGCCCGGGCACGGGGAGATGCTCAGAGACAGCAGAAACGAAGATGCTCTAAGCCAGCTTGCCAGGATACAGGTCTGGCGAAAACTGCTTATGATGCAAACTCATTATCTGTGAACATGCCCTATTTCTTGGGGATGTTTTAGAAAATTAAACATGCCATCAACTCAAAAGTTTACCTTTATGCAAATCAAAATGTCAACATCTGGCAGGAGGACTTGTAGATTTTTTTTCAGCCTGTCTGTAGCAAGGGGCTGCCTTCTATATTTTGGGTTTTTTCCCAGACATTCATCATCATATGCATGCTAAGCACATCCTGAAGTAATTTTCCTAGTAAAGGCAAGTGTAGAAAGCTAAGTGTTAAATGCTCTTTCAAAGCCACCAGGAATATCACTGTTTACTTGTTTTCCGGTCTGTAACAGATGCTGGCATTCAACATTCAGAATGCCTCCGGAAAAAAAGAAAAAAATAAAGATTGCCATTACAAGGTTAGCAAATGACAATTATTTGTCAGTAAATCTTTTTCTCCTCCTCAGTGAAGCTGCTCTTCATGAATGAGCGACTGCCGCCTCCCCGCGCGCTGAGGCCCGCGTACGGAGGGTGCCGCGGCATGGCGCGACGGGCAAAGCTCGCTTAGTGCCATGGCGTTCTCGAGCAGCTCCGCAACGCTAAGAGCGGCCATGAGACCCAACCCGCTCCGAGAGCCTCCGACGTGCTTGAAAGCTCAGTAGTGGTTGCTGCTGCCGTCTGGGATAAATCCTCCCCTTGCTGGCCCTGGCAAAAGTCACTCAAACAACGCAATTCTCAGATCAGCATAACTCTGATGAGTTGCGGGGAGATTTAAGAGATGTCTAGGAACATACATGTTCACCCAAAGACACATGCACATCCACGCGGAGGATCCAGAGCTAAGCTCTGCAAGTGAGAGGCCCTTTTATCTGTTACCAGCAGAACTTTCTGGTGGCTAATCCTGAGCAAGGAGCTACAAAGACCTCCCAAGACATCCCCAACATGCTCCACTTGCCCAGCGCCGGCTTTCTCCTTTCGCCCCCAGTCCTGTGCAGCCCCCTCCTCCCGCGGCAGCGGTGGGCTCCAAGCTTTGCCCTTCTCCCCTTTTTGCAGTCTGGGAATTTAAAATGTAAAACTTCGGTGCTGTTGGCTTGCCATAAAGAGGGGCTCAGCCGTGCTACAGCTCTTTTCCTATTTCTTGTTAATCACCCCGTAGCTCTTGCCTCCGGGTTTCTTCTTGGGACAAACCTGCCGTTGGCACTCTCAGCTCTCGGTGATGCTACAAGCTGCGAGCCCTTCCCGCACGCTGCACTATGAACGTATTCAAACTGATGGGAAAATCGAGAGCAAGCAGCTCTTTTGTGATGCCTGGTGACGTGTAGTTACCTTGAAGCACGCTGCGTATAAATAAAAAGCAATGGACATGCACATAAACAAAATCTACTGCGTCTTCTGCTTTTTGGAATGAAGCGCTATGCTGGGAAAACATTGCCTTTTCATTGAGTTTTACCACTTGCAATCAGTTCATTGGGCTAGCCAAGAAGCTTTAGAAAAAAGACTCAGATTTTCCCAAGTTTTGCTTTCAGAGCTGGCAAACCATCCCCATCGCTCTGACGCCGGGTTTCCGAGTAAGCCTGGGAAAATGCAAACTCAGCGGGACCCGGCAGAGCCCGGGTGCTCCCTCCTCCCCCAGCACATCCCAAGCCTTACCATGGGGTGCCGGTCATACCCCTGCCACCGCTGCTGGGGACAGGACGATGCCAGCCCTGACTGTATGACCCCACTCCCTGTACGTCAGTGGAGGGTTTAGTGCAGAAGCACCGTGGCTCCTGCAGAAGTGAGAACAACGCCACAAAGGTGCTGGGTTTACAGGCTGGTGTTTTGGTAGTGGAAAGTGTATTTTTTCCCCTCGTGGCTATAAATCTATAGGTTAAATTCTTTGCGTTGCCGTGAGGAACATGCTCTTTTATGAAAGAGGGGAAGAGCGGAGCGAGCGAGCTGAGGAGGGATATTACCCTTAAAGGAGGCTGGGAGACAGTGTCGCAGTCAGGAAGCCTCTGGGCTAGCTTCAGAATTGATTTTGTTTTTTTCCAGACAGAAAAATACTCTAAATACTGGCTGACTGGCTTTGTTCACTGTGAATACGCTCATCTCACAAGGCAAAACTGAGTGGTTTGCTGGGGAGCAGAGGGTGTTTTGGTGTGCTGCAGCCTTGGCCGTGAGCTCTGTCTGGTTAACCTGATCTTCCCCAGATGCTGGGTGTCAGCTCCGGGAGTCATGGCTTCATGGGACTGGCCAGCACAGCCCCTGCAGCCGCTTCTAACAGGGCACGTTTTTGGCTGGTTTAGACCAGAAGAAGGCAGGACTGACCACACATCGCTGTCAGCTTCCCCAAAGGCTCCTGTGGCTTTGCCAGCTTTGACGGTTACTATCAATAATGGGTCATCCTTCAGCTGCTCTCAGAAACTCCAGTAAGAGCTGGGCTCAGCTGTGCCGACGGCTTCCCAACCTCACAACCAGAAATGGGCTGCCTGTGCTACTTGGGGCTTGGGCTGAAATGGGCATTTATTCCCTAGTTCCGAAATCACCATGAAGTTGTCTCCCAAGCACTGGAAAAACACAGCTGAGGTCACCTTCCTCATCACCCCCAACACTTTTGTTCCCCAGGCACTAAGGTTTGGATGCGATTAGTGCAATTTGGTGCGCTTTTTTTCCCCAAACATTAGGGTGCAGTCCAGTGACAGGTTAAAATTTCTCTGCAACTGCGAGAGCTGGAGGTGGGCTTTCCTCTACAATAGTTGGTACAGTCAAGGAATAACATGACTGCAGGCACTGAAACTCTAAGAAAAAGCATTAGAAGATGTCACGGTGCAAATAAACTGCAAGAGAAGATGAGGCAGGAGCTGCGATAAGCAATATTAGAAGGAATTTCTTTCTCCCAGTAGCATGCAAATCCCAGCACTGTGCTGATCCAGGTGCTGGCTAATTCCCCCTGATGGATGATTTATGTCGTGGTCAAAAGGCAAGCTCCAGACTAGCCCACTGAACTTGCAGGCAGGTTTCAAGCTATCTACTGTAACAGCTTTGGCGGTGAAAGCTGACCCAGGGGGCCACAGAAGAAGCCAAAAAATGATGATACCCATTGCCAAAGAAATACATCACAGCACACAAAGCCTCGATGCCAGATGCACCTTGGGCTGGCCACAGCCAGGAGCTGGAGAGCTGGCCCCGTCGCCACGGAGCTGCTGAAAATATTACAAACCCAGATGGATGAGGGGGAGGATCGGCAGCCCGAGCCGCGAGGGAGGGCACTGTGGGGCTGGCAGCGTGCGCGGGCACGCGTGCCAGGCTCCTTTGTCACTCGGCTGCTGTTCAGGGGAGGGAGAGGAGTCGACAAAGGCTCAGCGAGGACAGAACAGTCTCTCTAGGCGCGAAGTGAAGTTTGCAGTTGTGCCGGGCTAATGGGATTCAAATCAACTTCTTGTGCTGGCACTCAAAACAGGAATTTTTTTTTTTTTTTTTTTTTGGCTCGTGTAACAGAGCCTTGCAGGGAGGGATTCTTAAAATACTTCATTGGAGATGTCGTGGCCGTCTTGCTCAGAAGGGAGGTGGAAGGAAACGGCGGCTCAGGGAGAGGGGCAGGAAAAACAGAGAAGAAAGGAAGCCTGAGGGAGTTTTGTCGTGCAGAAGTTGTATCCCAGAATAAAGCCTCTTGCAAAAGACAGGCAGTTACCCTGTGAAACCCATCGTTCTGCACTGCGTCAGGGTTAAAACTGTGATCTTAAAAATTTACCTGTCTTCTAGGAATCAGGCTGGGACACAGCTGAGGACATCTTATGCTTAGACTCGCTCTCTTTATGTCTTAGGTCTCCAAATCACTCAGAGCATGTGCTTTCCCATCCATAGATCATAAAGATTTTAAACACAACCATAAATGTGCAAATCTTGGGACTGTCTTGATCTCAAAAGGATTTTGATCCATTTGTTATTTAGTTTCAAGCAAGGAGACACTCTGCCATGGAGGTTAGTACAGTTGGGTTCCCAACTAGATTTACAATCCTTGCTTTACTTTATGCTCAGGATAAACGTGATACTATTTACAGCCTCGTAGCAATCCTGATGTTCAAGGCTTCCAATTCAGCAAAGCACTTAAGCATATGCTTAGCATCAGAACTACCACATCAAGCACACGCGTATGTTCCCTCAGCTTAACGGAGATTAGCACATGCACTGATAACTGGAAAGATTCGAAAGAGATTTATGCAGTTGCCTGATTGTGAGCTTATGTCAACAGGCTCTGCAGAGCAGGAAACGGAATGGACCACGTGCTTCAAATTAAGCATGTGCTCAAATTACTTGCTGAAATCAAGGCCTTATTTTGTTATTATAGGGCAGCAAGGGACACCATATCTTCAGACAAGATCCTCAAATAGCAGGAAACTAGCACCAAGCCCAGCAGGAGGCTCAAGGAGTGGGTCAGGGTACTGCCTCCAGCCAGAGGATGCTGAATACAAAAGCTCTGCAGGAAGCTCTGCTATTCAACATGTTTAAGCCCTCTTGGAAAAACCTCCTCTCTCTACAACTGTGCTAGAAGCTGATTCAGACCATTTTCTCCCCTTTCTGAAGCTCCAGCCTGGTTTACTTTGCGTTTTCCTGTCTATAAGCTGTCTAGTGTCTTAGGTAATTAGTACATGATAGCTTCTAATAGCCTCATCTTGTAATAACTTTTACCACAGACATAAAATTCACATTTAAACATATTTAGACAGTGCCATCAGCCTTCCTTGCCCGAGTTTGCGGAGTGGGAGAGTTAGCTGCATGCACCAGCTTCCCTGGTCTACCTCTCTATTTTTTTTTGTGCATTGTATTTTTCTGCTTATGGATGGCTTCAAGTAGAGACATCAAATACCAGAGTAACGCTTTCTAGCATTCTGCACCATTTGATTTAGAAATAAGCTGTTACATGAGCCTTACAACGCACAAAGCCTGGTGACCCCCTCACCTTCTCCTGTGGGGACTCTTTTGAAGTTTAATAAAAGTGGAAGTTGACAGCCTTTCCCTTGCTGAGCAAGTTAATGCCACCTGACTTCTTTGCCTGTCTACTTATTTTCATGATGTAAGAACCTGATATGTGTGAGCATCCCCATCTCTCTGTCAAATTTAGTTGAAATCGGCCAACTGTTCTTGAGGCAGATAGACACAGCGGGTGGTGTCCCGAGGCCTGTTTTGTTGAGGAATTGGGCTAATAGGTAGGCAGAAGACGTCACCGGTTGGTAATTAGGCTGATGGATGGGCAGAATGCAACGTGGCTTTGCTGGAGGTTTGGCTTGCTGGGGCAGCAGCAGCACAAGCCGGTTGGAGCTGCTGGGAAGGAGCAGGGTCCTCGGGGCACACCTGGAGCTATCCCTTGGGCAGGCTGGAAAGCCACTGGAGAAGCTTAAAGCCCTGAGCTCGTCTGGGCAATAGATGAAGAAACAGGAAAAGCAAGAGGAACCTGCTAACCGAGAGGCTCCTTTCTCTCGGATTTGAAGCCTCCACCAGATGCCTAGGGAGGAGCTGGAGGCCCAGGAAGCCATAGTGGGATCATGGCAGGCATCCCCTGTTCCAGCCAGGCTGCGGCCACGTGCGTGCATCGCTGCATCCTCCGTGCCGGCAGCGGTGTGAAAATCCAATGGTATTGACTGGAACGATGCAGGAAATAACAGCATCTCAGTCCACCAGAGACCCGATCAATTGGCTAATTACTTCATACGAGGCTCACGCTAGGCAGCCTGACGGTCGCTGACGTTACCCTTTCGGCAGCCTGTCTGCTTCCAGGCTTTCATGCAAAACTGGTGCAGACACGGAGAGGCTCTGGAGGCCTGGGACATTCGTTCTCTCTTGTGAGAATATGAGACAACATTCGCTGGCCTTGGTGAATTTGCCGGTTGCCTCTCTCTGTCTACCTCAGTGGGCTCAAGCGATCTCACTGAATCTGATCTTATTGATTTAGGAAAAGGCTTTGATTCTGCAAACCGCCAGCTCTTACTCATGAAACTATGACAACTTGGTATTAGCTGCAAATCAATGAACTTTTTAAACGCAGTCTAGGCAACAAAACTCACTTACTGCTAAACCCCGATAAGCCCGGTGCTGGGACAAGTCAAACCTTTATCTTAACTGCCATGTGATCTTTTCCAGTTTGATAGTTCCATTTAACATATCGATAAGGATTATAACCTGTCTGCAGTGAGATTTTAACCTCTCTGGAAGCACTTGTACAGCAGATGATATTGAAAAGGAATTTTTTTTCAAACCTTCTCTCCCTGCCAAGTATTCCCAAATACGTTATTCTTACTCGCCATTTCCTTTCCAACCCCCTCTGTCTGCTTTCCTAATCTCTGCTGTTCTGAGACCAAACACAAACCATGAGCACGCCAGAGGAGATTTATGCAACGTGGCAGAACTGTGGCCGGGATGGGGCTCGCGCTGGCGACTGCTGTGTGAGTGGGGACCACGGGCTGTAGTTGCCTGCCTGCAAACGCCGGCCTGGGGACACGCGTGCCCTCTTTCTTCCCGGGGCTCCCTATCCACACCTCCCGTCGGCGAGTGGGAGTAACTCATCAGGACCGACATCACTGGCTGTGGACAGTGACTGGCAGATTGGCATCATCAGACTAAAAATCAAAAGATTTTTGCTGGAGTGATCCACAACATAAACACTTCTCTCTGAATTTTGTTTTTCACCCACCTGCGGGTGCTGGGTCTGTCCCCCAACGAAAGCCCCATTGGGGTCCTTCCACCTCAGCAGCTTTTTGGGTGGCATTTAGCCCCCAAGTCCCTGCGAAGGCAACAGGAGTGAGATACCTAAATACCATCCCGGTAGGGCAGCTTCAGCTCGACGGCTCAGGAATCTGGGAGGCTGCTCCCAAATTAGAGGCTCGTGCGCTCAAATGCCACCTCAGGCCAGCTGGGTGTCACCGCAAAGCACCGAGGCTTATAGACGGGAGGCACCCGCGCGTCCCCACGCAGGCGATGCAGACGCCAGGGAAGCCGGTAGAATAATGGGCCCATCTATTCCCCCAGGGGGAAAATGTCAGAAAACACTGAAATGAGAAAAAAATTGCCTCTTTGTTCTGCAAATGGTCATCATTGTGAGAAAGTTTATACACCCTCTGGGAATTCATTTAGCATCATCAAAAAGAGGCTTTACAAAGTGAATTCTTATTTACCCACAGTAATTTTACCAAAATAATTTCTTTACTGGAAGAAAGGTGAAGTGGGGTCACCCACACTGACAGATGCCCTGTCACTGCTCTATAGCAGCATAAAGATACCTTAGAGCAGAAACCTGCTCCCGTTCAGAAGCGATTTAAACCCCTGTGAAACGCTGCAAGAGCTCCCTTAGCCACGGGAACGTCCTCACAAAGGTAAGGCTGTTCAGCAGAGCATTTCCACAGATTTTTTTCACTCTCCCCATGAAACAGTGGTTATCATTATGTTTGCGTATACAGGACTTAACAACTTTAAAACATATTGGCCAGCCATGGCCAGTGTGCGGGCAACCCTCAGGGACGGCGCAGAGCAGCCACATGTTTTTAGAAGCATGTATTATTTACAGTCTGTATTGTTGCTGCCATTACAGACCCTGCTGAGATCAGACCTTGCTGTGAACATATATTCAGTGAAGAAATAAGTCCAGCCCCAAAAGCCTTACACTGAGCATCTCAGACATGTGGAAAAGCATTTTCCTGCTCCTATGAAGAGTAGGTTACTCGTTTATATAAAAAAAAGTCCTCTCCCTTTTTTTTTGCCAGATTCATACCTTCAGTCTTATAAAAAATATTACATTGAATCCAACCAAGTGAGAAAATAGATGTTATTCCAGCCTTCTTGCAGATTTTAATTATTTTAAGCTTTGAGGCTCTGTTATAGCCAAGAGTTTGAGAGACAACCCAAATCCCAACTTCTTACAAAAGAGCTTCTGAGACAACCAAAGTCTGTCAAGTCAGCAGTCTTTAGGAGTAACCCTGCCTTGACAAGCCCTCCCACACTTCTCTGAGACATACTTCAGCCACTACCCGCTCCCCCCAGAAAGGTACCGTGAATTATCCCGTGCTGCATGCCGGCTGCTGCGGCAAAGGCTGCCCAAAGGCCACGCTGGACCAGATGGGAGCGGGGGTCCCCCCTACACAAAGCCAAGCTCACAACTGGGTCTTAGACAAACGTTAACAAAAAGCAACTTATTTTCCAGGCTGAAATCAAATGCAAAGGGAAAAAAAAAAAAACAAAAACCAAACCACCAGTCCTGAGTAATTTTGCAGCTTAGGAATATTTCACATACTTCTTTCGCCATAATGTGAAGGCCAGATATAACTTTCTGATTAATGGGGGCCATGGAGTGCAATAAATGCAGCTTTAAAGGAAATTCATTTCACAGCAAGCACAATCAGTCTTTCAAAATCCCACCCCCTCTATACACTGGATATTTTTTGCCTGCAGATTTCAGAGAGCCTAAGAGAATTAGGTACCCAGCTCCCATTCAAAGCCAGTGGCGTTTGGAAGTCTGGTTCCTAGAAATGTCTCTATAAACCTCGGCCATCAGATCTTTGCAGCAGCCCCCCGCGCTGCTCTCAGAGGAGCTGGGCTCTTGTGTAGGTGGGCTCCCAAGCTGCACACAAACCTTTCCACTAGCGTTTTCTGGCATTTTTTACTATGTTTTACTCCCCAGAAAAGCCGAGGGGTGAGCTGGGGCCCCAGGAAGCACCGTGTGAATGCCTGTGGTTGGCCAAAACTCCCTGGGGCACCTCCACTGCTGTGGCCAAAGAAGCCAAAACTGGGACGGGAAGCACTTCTGCGGAGAAGCGAGAGCACTGCTCATGTTAATGAAAGATGTTTTCTGACCTGGGGCTGTAGCTGATGGGAGGTGTCTGGCTGGATGTGAGAGGATGGAAGAGCCTTATAGTGTAAGGGTTATCCCTCGTACTGTAAGATGTAAAAAATATCAGCATAGGAGTAGAAACGGTGCACGGAAAATATTTGCTGAGAGTCACATGCCCAACACCGGGCAGCCAAGCTGCTTGGGTGAATTAATTAAAACCTCAAAATTTACTAAGGTCCTGTGAGGTTTCCTGGTGAGCATGTGCGGGGCAAACCGGCCTGTAGTACTGGCCACCAAATACTGCGTGCCCACGTCAGGGCGGTATCCAGCCACCCCCCATGCTTGTAGGTATTAATGCATTCATTTGTTCTTACTCCTTGGCGGTACCTCCTTGTAGGAGGTTCTACAGGAGGACAAGGGAGGTTAAGGAATTCAGGACATCCAGCTTTAAATACTGCAGCAGGAGCTGCGGGGCGCTGAGCGCCGGCTCCCTGCCTGCCTCGCGTGGGGCATCTTGCATAAAACTGCTGCCTTTGAGACCCCAGTTGCTGTTCTGACCACTAACCTTCTCCTTTCTGCAGCAGCGGAGGTGTCACCGGACGCACTTACGGGCTTGAGCCACGAAACCAGAGCACCCGTTTTGCGTTTAGGGCCTCCTTGGGGAAGGGCCATTCCTACTCCGGCACCGTGGCCTCAACTTACTGTACAAAACCCCTTAAGACTGGGCTCAGACCGTCCGAGCCTTTGAGCCCCTGACATGTTGGAGAAACAGCTGCTATTTAGTGAGATGGATTCACTCCATGCCTCCTTCTGACAGACACGAGTGAGTCATCTTTAAAACCAGTAGCCTGTGCAGGAGGTGCCGGGGTACCCCGCGCCAGCCGGTGGTGGTCCGTCTTCCTTCGGGCTGGAGAACGGCGGTTCTAGTTCGTTTCTGCTATAGTGAACTGGCACTTACTAAAACATGGTTCCACGCTGTATAATTTCTATGGCTTTTATTAATGCAGACAGTATAGGCTCAATAAAGAAGAAAAATTACCAGTGGAAGATAAAACTAAAATACTAGTTGCATTACAATCACATTCTAGTGCCGCAATAAATTGCATGAAGCCAATAAAGCAAAACTAACTGAAGATATTTGACACAAACCAAAAATGAAATGAGAGTCATTATGCAGTCTGCTACAGGGACCTGCCTTGATGTAGTTAAAGCAATAAACTACCTGGGAGTAATCTTTACTTATTTTAAATTGCATATTCCAATTGCAAAGCTGTTTCTGGCATTTCTGCCACACTTACTTTACTCTGCTCAGAAAAAGAATTACATGTCTGGATAAGTCATGTCCTATTAAATGCGCATCATATCTGCAGCACTCGTAAGTCACTTGAGTCATAGTATTGTTTATTCTAACATTAGTCACTATTTTCTGTCATAAATTAGCTATTCTCCAGAAGAGTGGAAACGAGATTGAGCCAAGGTTGCAATTATTTCACACATCCATGTTGGCATACGGAATAGATTAAGTGGCTATCTTTACAGAGGAATTATCATCGTCAGGCCGCGGGTCAATTACAACAAATGTATTCATGCCATTAGCCCCCAGGTATCTTCAATAATAAGAGTTTGCATTCCTTTCCCTCCCTAATTATCCTCCTCCACGGTCTGGCTGACCCACACATGTGTCAAAATGAGCCGAAGCAATGCCTTTTGCAATACTCAAGGTTAAACCCTCCCAGCCATCATTTCTTGCCAGCCCCCTTCAACCCTCCCTGCCCACGGGATATTTGCATGCAAATCGACAGTGGCATGGTGTGTCTTTTCCATGCAACCGGTCCTGCTGCTAATTAATTGTCTGTTATTCCACCTTTTTGTGCAGAGGTAGCAGCCCTCGCCCCCCTGCCGGGAGGGAGGGAGGGGACTCAACTCCGCCGCCTTTTCAGTCACCCCGGTTTTAATTTGGCCGCATGTGCCGGTGTTGGCATTTCCCTGCCTTTGTGTGGCTTGGAGCATGTCCGGGCTTGGCCCCTCCATCATCTCCGTACTCCCATTTTGAACCTGCACAGACGGTGCCGGGGACCCGCTGTTGCTCACCGCCGGGCTGCGGGCGGGTGCCCTGGAAACACGCGCTGGTGTAGCCGGGAGAAGGGGCAATTTTGCTTGGGATGCATTAAGTCTTGTTTGTATACAAACCCCTTGGAGTTAAAATGGAGTGGTTTTCCCCAAAGGGAGCAAGCCATTATAGCAGTGAATGGTGCTTTATAGGACAGCTTATTGCCTTAGGGAAGAGGCAATCGGTTGCCCCAGTTGAAGGCACATTCATACTTGAATTAAAAACCTTCAATAGCGATTTTTTTTTAAGTTGCCTCTCATACAGAGCTAGATGCGTGGCTTGAAAAAAAAAAAAGAAAAACAAAAGGAAAAGAGGCGACTCGCACATCAGTCTGTTCCCTTCATAACACATGCATCCCCCTGGGAATTTGGGCTCACGGAAGAGTACAGCACTTCTGCGTCAAGGCTTCGGGTGCCCTCACCCGAGCAGGACCAACAGAGCAGAGCGAAAGGCTGGGCTGCCCCTAACCTGACGGCTGCCCTGCGCCGGGCTCGAGTAGAAATGCCTCATGCACTAGTAGCGCGATGGAAATACGCTGCTTGCAACGTTGTCTTGGCCTTTCCCTCTTCCGAAGCAGTGAGGCGAGCTCAGGAGCGCCGCGAGGCCGGGGGGTGCCCTGCTCCATGCCCTCGCTGTCCTCCCCTCGGAGGAAGCCACGGCGTTGCGCGTTGTGGCCGTGGTATAACCAGCGCCGAGAGAGGCAGAGCTGAAGAATCAAAACACTTTTACAGGAGCTGCCCCTGTCCCCGTGCTGCCACGGAGGCTCTGAAAGATGAGAAGTGGCCCAGCATTAGGTGAAGCACCCTTTTCGGAGGGGAACAAGATGGCTGAGCCGCTGCTGTGTCGATAAAACTTCCCTGCACTTACGGCAGAGGGTGTCCACCTCCGCCTCGGCTCCCGGCACGCACCAGCGAGAGGAAGGCATTCTGCTTACCTAAGCTCCTGCTCTTGCCTTCGAAGGCTGGACACTCTGCTTGCTCTGTTCTGGGCTATTTTTTGCTCCATCCTGACCCAGGCTGCCTCGCTGAGGGGGGATGAGGAGGTCGCCATTGCGATGCACCGTTCCCTCCTGCCTTCAGCATGACAAGGAGGACCAAAAGTCCATACAATACCTGGTCTTGGACACTGACTGAGAAAAAGCATCTAAAAGAGACTGTAAATCCAGGGCAAGCCCATATGGATGGATTCCCCACGTAGCATCTCCACATCTGGTGATCCATAGCTTCACACCTCCAGAGACACAGATAATGCCATCACATTTAACAGCTGTCGACAGGTTTTTGTCCCACAGGTTCGAAACGTAATTGGATAAAGTTGTGTTGAAATTTTGTACCCAAGGCGGTGTGTGACAACCGCTTCAGCTTAGCAACGCACGAGGCGAAGCCCTTCGGCAGGGTTTTGGCCCAACCTCTCTTGGTGACCCTGGGCCCACGCCTTGGAAGAGGTGTCTGAGTGGAGGGATTGTCCCCTATGCAACATGCTGAAGATGATTTTTTTTTAGACTTTTAAAAATAAAACAGCTCTAAGGCACCGAAGTAACACCGTGAACCCACGTCCCAGGACATCACCTTGTACCTTGCCCCCTTTTCCAGGTAGCTCCAACTGCCTGCCCTCGCCAGACTTGGGCTCGCTGCTCACTGCCCACTCTTCCTTACCCTCATGATTATTAAAATTTACTGAAAAAAAAAAAAGTCTTCTACACCTAGTAAAGAGCTTCTCTGGTGCCTTATCAAAAGGAATTTAGTGTCCTTTCTGTGCTGTTTTGTTTGGCGTAGGGGGAATTTAGAGCCACTCGTGGTTCCAGTGAAACCAGCGGCAGCGAACACACCAGCTTCTCCCTTTCTCTGGAAAGCTCCTGGGCATTGCTGGGTAAGACACTTCATGACTTGATGGGGACCAAAAAAAAAAAAAAGAGAGAGAGAGAGAGAGGAGAGAGAGGAAACCCAAGCAAATTTACTGAGAGAAAAATACCAGTTTTCACAACCATTCTAGCTGCTTCTCAGTGGTTTTGCCGATTTACATGTAATTTCCATATAAACACAAGTATACGCACACATTGCGGGGGGGAAGTGGGATTCTCAGGATGGAAGGTGCCACATTTGCTGTGTTTACACAATATTTCCAAACTTTCTGAACGAGGGATGGCTGTGTAAAGGCTGGGGCTTGTTTTAGCTGGCCAGCCCCAGACCGTGCGGTGCCAGGCTATACAGACACAGCTGCACTTGGAGTTGTTGGAAGATGAAACCCTCTCGGCTCCCGGTAAATCAGCAACTGGTTATTTTATGAAAACATTTGCAAATACGCAGCTATTCACCCCACCTGAAGCTGTCCCGTAAAGGTGGGTAAGAGCGGTGTGTGTACCGGCCGACCTCCCAGGACGCGCACAGCCCCTCTCCGCAGCAGCACGTCGTGGCAGTGGCAGCTGCCCTCCCTGGAAGCGAGCGGGGCTGGAGTTTTTACTTTCTGTTTGCAGAGTAAATAAGAGCCAGAAATGTGCAATTCCACTTCAGTGTGGAATCAAGAGGTCTCATCTTGCGACCGAAGCGTTCATGGTGCTGAGCACAGGTGCCCTCCCATTCACCTTTGAAGCCTGCATCCTTTCTGTGCTTCCCACACGCGTCCTTTGCCTTCACCTCCAGGATGTCTGTCTTGCCTTTGAAATATCACCGCTCTCCTACTGTTCAAGTATGTGGAAGGGTGAATCTTTTCTGTCCCTTTTCTATTAGGGGGGTTGATTCTGGGTTCATTGGCGAGGTTTAAGATGTTACAAAAGCCACTGCCTGGTGGGATTTAAAGATGACAACCCTCCGGTGTTATTTCAATGCAGGTAATCGCAAATAGATCCCCCTGCTCTCTTTACACCGCGCTAGGAGGAAAAGCCTGTCTGGAATAAGGATGTAGAGATAAGAAGAGATTAGAGATTCAAGCTCAAGGCAGCTTGCTCACACGGAGAGCACGGGGAGCAGCACAGCTGAGCCCAGCTCCGCTCCCGCGGGCAGCCTTTCCACAAGCGACGCCCCGGATGGGCTGCGGAGGCACCTCTGGGCTCTGGGGGATGCTCCCCTCTGTCACAACACGAGATGAGCTGTTTCTGCTCCTCGTGGAGACAGGTCCACCAGAGCCAGCCAGGTCTGGGCTGCAGGCTGCTGTCGGGGGAAGCTGCTTTAAATCATCGTGGAGTCCTTTCTGAAACGATTCCCACTAGAAAAACGCGGTTTTGGATTAAACTGAAATTGCTCAAAGAAAATTGGAGAGATTTCAATGGCGTTTCACATATATAAAAAAGGATTTATGACAAAATCGATTATTTTTGAAAAATGTTGGTGTTGTTTCCAATGCACACTATTGTTTTACAATTTGCTTGCTTGTAAATTTTCCACTTCAACCATATTGCTTGGCATAACCTGAGACCTTTGCTCATGGTCTGAAGCACCACGCTGACTAACATTGCACGGCTCGCTCCTGAATGCCTGCCCACACGTAATGGCCGAGAGCATCTCCCGCTTTATTTTCCTTTGCTTGCTTTCTCAAACACTAAGGAGAGCTCCAACTTCATACAAAGTTGAAGTCATCTAATTTTCTGGATCAAAGTGCCTCCTGTTTTGGTTGTAATGAAGCAATTTGACACTTTCGGTAATACAAACATTCCCAGCCCTAATTAGAGGGGCAGCTGTTTTCAATATCTCCAGAAAGCTTTTCCAGATTAGCACAAGAATATGGCCAAAAAGTACAGGACACCAGAGGGTGGGAATATTCCCTCCCAGAAAGGCTCTTTCTATCTATCTGCTCCGATTCCCCATCCCCCTGCTCCATACTGGCAGAGGAGCTGCAAAAAGCCTTTTTTTCGTGGTTGCCGCAGCCAGCAGCGAGGCCGGGGGGGAGCGCTGGTGGAGGCTGATTACCAATATCTCACCGGGGGGGCCCTTCAGCCCCGCAGACGATGCACGGGGGCCCGGTGCCAGTCTGGGTCTGCGTTGCTGCTCCTACCCCAGAGCTGCCCGCCTGGGATCCAGGGGGGAAAGCAGCAGATGGAGTGAAGGGAAGGTGAAATTTGCTGCCTCTGTGCTGTGAAGTGCCGAAATCGCTGGGGCCGTGCCCGAGAGCTTGCCCTCAGCTGTGTCCCCGCTGGGTCAGGGCTACGTGCTGGGACGGGGTTTTGGCTGGGAGGAGCAGAGGCTGAGCTCAGCCTCGGGGCAGGATGGAGCAAGGGAGCACTGAGGGAGCAATTTGTGCCAAACCATGGAGCTGTAAACCCAAAACTTGAGAGAGACAAGATTTGACCCCACTTTTCCATGAGCTGGTCAGGGACCAGCAAGCCCGCAATCCCGTCCTGTGCCTCAGTTTCCTCATGGAAACCGGGATGACAACGGCAGTTTTGGGAGGACCTCTGAGAGCTGCTGTTGTGAGGAGCTCAGAGTGGGGCTGTATTCGGGTTGTGACCGTCTTGCAGAGACTGGGGAGACAAGCAAAGCTCCGGTCTGACCCTGCGATACGGGCGAGGATGCTGTCTCCAACAGCTGGACAGAAAAGGGCTGGATCCATGCCGCAGGCGTCGGGGGGCTCTCGCTCACGCCTGCCTCTCGGCTAAGGCACCGAAAAGCCATTTATTCATTTTGTCTCCTGAACAAGTATTAAGATGAATATCAAAACATAATTGTCTCAACAATCTTCAGGCTTTTACTTATCAGTTGATGATAAGGCTATACAGCGATATGTTCATTTGTCTGCAGATCTTTGTAATCCTATTAAGTACAGAGTGATAACTATTAAACTGTATATATACACCCCCATGCACACATTTGTTGAGGGAAGTATTTAACACACACACACGTACACACTCAGTAAAATTTACTGCTGCACAGGGAGGGTAAGTACCTCCGTATGGACAACAGCAACACAACCTGCCTCGATTAGCACTGGATCACTCGGGGTCACAGACCCCCTCCTAGCACAACATGAGGAACGTTGCTGGAGCTAAACCAGGCAAAAAATAAAATTGCCCCTTGTGTTTTATTCTGAATTTCCTCCCAAGCAGAGGGCATTTTCCTGGCTTTCACGCCTGGAAGTTGTGGGACCAGGCTGGGGCAGAGCTGGCCTCACCTGATGCTTAAACCCACCACTGGTATGGGGTTCACCCGTCTGCGGCACCCCTGGACAAACGCACAGTGCGGTTTCTCCCCTCTTCCAGGCTGTAGCTAGATGAGGAAAGACCATTTGTGAAGAAATAACAGCGATTTGCACCCACCAAAAAAACGGCAAAGGAAGAGGAAAGCTTGTGCTTCAACCCAGCAGCAGCTCAGGTTGGCCAAGTGCTTTTGCTCCGAAAACCGAACTTTTGTGGTTGGTGCCCAGGTACAGAAATCTCGTGCAGCACAGCCTGACACGGCGTCGGCACAGCGCGTGGCCCGGCAGCGCGAGCCGCCGCCCGCAGGGACACGGCCCATCTGTAATTCAATCTTCACGCTGGCTCACTCTGGGGTCTCTGGGCAACGACCGTGGCGGCGCCGCCGCCACCGCTGCGGGGCTTTCTGACGTGTCTGGGAGCTGACACGCCACCGCCCTGCCTTTCCCTTCCGACCTCGCCGTACGCTGGAAACCACCCCCAGCCAAAGGAGCCGTTTCCACCCGGTGCCTCTCTCTGTCCTGGGAATTTATGTGGCACCAACCCATTGCTCAGCAACGTGTGCGCTTCACGTCACCTCTGGGCGGGTACAGCCACACCAGTGCTCCTGTTCACAGCTGCTTCTCCCCTCTGCCCCTTCTCCATCTTTGCTCTGCAGTACTTTTGCACTGTGCCGGCGTCCAACACTCCCGTAACACCTACCACAGACCTTCTTTTGTGCGTTATCTCCCTAAACGACCGTGAACTCAATCTCACAGTAGTTCCAGACACTCTCCAGTTTTAAATACACCGTTTTCAAAACAAAGCAATCACAGCCCGCAAGCCAGGAATAAGGACTCACATCCTTCATTTCTCCCTGCAAAGCCTCGGGTATCGCAGGCTGGAGGAGCAGGACAAGCCTCGCGAGACCACCAAGCCAGCGCGCATCCCGCTCACATAGCGTCTCCCTTAATTTCCAGACTTGAATCTTGACCTCAGCTGGCCACTCTTGTCCTTGCCTTTCCATTTTTAACTCTCCTCTGCCCCATGTGTCCCTAAACACCTGCTAAATCATGGCCCGAGGGCAGCTGGAGCTTGCCGGCACCTCGGGGCCAGGACCACTGGGAGCGGGCAGCGTGGTGCACGCTGGATTTTGGACGTCGGTGAGCTCAGAGCAGCTCATGGGTTTCATTAGTGCTCAGCATCACTGGTAAACCTGGTTGCTGCAATGCTTTTACTGCCCACCATAAACAAGCCTTCTCCCTGCTGTAACACGTGGAGGGTGCCTGGGCCATATTGCCTTCTTAAATGCAGGCTGAAGGTACCAAGATGCACTGAAGGGAAACGCAGTGCGAACGGGGCTGTCAGGAGGCAGCCGGAGAGCGTTCGTTTGCCATTAGGGTGGCAGGCAGAGGAGCAGAAGCTTCTCCCAGGCTCTTGTTAAATGCGGAGCTGAAATGCCAAGAAGTGACGCAGACATATAAAAGAAAACATCCCAGAAAGTAGCATCAGAAATATTGATAACTCAGGCAAATCACTCCTATGGACCTTCTTTGATTACATTATCTGTTCATTCTTCCTTACAAAGCACTGTTATCACACAAGCATAATAAAACAAGAATATATAAATGGAAGGAATTAAGAGCCATCCTATTGGGACCAATTTAATCTTTGCTTCATTTAAAAGGAGAACATGGCTCCCTTATCTAATGTACATAAAATTGCTCTTTATTCCCCAGGTTTACATATAGATGACAGATCTATGTAAATATGGATCTTCTCTTTTTCCCCACTCTGTTCGAGAAGAGCCACCTTCCACCACATTTATTCTCTGCTCTAGACGCTTGAAGAAGGGTCCCTCTCCTGCCCTGTGTTCTTACTGTAAATGCAGAGGACGAGGGTATGGCAGCATCTTCTGGAGGCAACGATCTTTGGCAGCTGATGTTTGAAGCAAAAGAGCAGCGAGAGCGGTCACAGGTAGCTCTCACTCGGAGGCATCTGGTGTTGAAGGGAACAGGTTTGCTAGTCTGCAGCGTGGGACTGCAGCCCAGCCAGCACATGCCCTCCCGAGAGCTCTCCACTCCCATCCGTCAGTGGTAGTTTTCCTTTTAGGGCGTTTCGGAGCAAGCCCGCAGAGTTTTCCGTGTGGTACAAGACAGGCAGGAAACCACAAAGTCTCCTGTGAACTGTCACGTTCAGTCCGCTCAGAGTGAAGTGGAAACACAGAGTTTTGCTGTGAAGTTACCAAAAGCAATGACTCGGCCGTGCCGGGACGGGGGTCCTGCCGAGCTGCCACGTAGGCGAGAGCAGTCCCGGAGCTCTCCCGCGGGAAGGGGTGAACCACGATCCCAAGAGCATGTGGAAGGTATGGAGCAACCACCAAAAGCCATTTTAGTCTTCACAGGTTCAGGTTTTTACGTTAAAACTCAAAGTTAGCCCCAGAAAGCAGACTTTCCCCGCACTCAAATATATAAACTGAAGTTGAAACGTGGAGCTCGGTCAAGCACAGCGTCCCTGCCAAACTTTTCACTGGTCCCGTTACTGCTACTGAATAGGACCCCGAGTTACCGTGCATTCACATCCTCGCCCAGATGAAATCACGTCCTTTTCCATTCAGAAATGTGCACATATGTCCTCTTTTCCTCACCTCTGAGCTGGGAAAAAGAAGAGGTATTTGTGAATTGTCATTGCTTTCTAACATGCCGAAAGCATCAGAGGACTGCCTGCTCTTTCAAACCTGCTATCACAAGTCCAATGTTAAAGCGTTTCTCTCTTCTAATATCCAGTGGCTTTTCAAAAACGCAACTAACAGCAGTGCTGGAATGGCGAACACCTAATTAGCTAACGGATAATGATGCTCCTGTGAATGAGGCTGACATTTCACTCTATAATTATCATCTAGCTTAATATCATGTCCTGCAGTGGGCAGTTGTAAGTGCCTTGGGACAAGGCTAAGGACAGGCTCGACGCTGCCCTCTGAGCCGCCGACACGAGCCGGGCACACCAGCAAAGCCGCGGCTGCTGCTGCCATACCCGACACGGGAAGCCGACCATGGCTTCTGCATGTCTGGGTTTCCCCAGACATATCCTCATTTTCCACTCCCAAGTTTATATGTCTGAGCTGAAAAAGAGGAATTTAGTTATTTTGCTGGGACTTCCAGCTGCCCAGCAGCCTGCGAGCAGCCTCTGCGCTGGTCCACAGCTCTGCGTCTCCATCCAGGCGCAGCAGAAGAGCTGAAGAAGCCACCTCCTGCCCTGCTGGGACTCATCGTGAAGACCTGAGGAGTAACCACTTGGTGTAGCCCCCCTGAGGCTGAAGACTCATATGCTGTATTAGCCCTAAAAAAGGGCTAAAAAAGACTTGGGCTCACGCAAACTGTTAGGAAAGACCTGCTCATACCACATTTTAGTCCGCAGACCGCTGTGTCATCTTTTTTTCTTTTACTACGGTAAATAACAGGAACAACTCAATTTTGTTCCTCAGGCCATCAAAGAATGACCACCAACCCGAAGGCGTCAGGGGGGGTTAATTCCAGCGTGCCTAAGTGCAAAATCAACCCCTCTGGAGTCACTGCTTTGCCTTTCCCCTGCCACTGCCCTACCAACCATGCCAGGACACCCTCTCCAGAGATGAGCCTTCAGCCTCAGGCTCCACTTCAAAATCCCCACTGCCAACTGCAACTCTTAGAAAAAAATAGTCACTAGAGGATCTCTAAGAAAAAAAAAACAACCACTGGAAACTTTCACCTAGCGTCCTGGAGTTTTAGGGATGCCACCGGCCTCATGCTCCTGCAGTGCACGCCAGCTTTCAGGGAGCTGCCCCAGGGCACACGCGGGCTCTCTCGCATGGACATGGCGCTGGAGGGTTTCCGGGCAGTCTGGTAGGTTTTTCTCCTCTTGTCGTGGTTTAGCCCCAGCCAGCAACTACGCACCACGCAGCCGCTCGCTCACTCCCCCACGGTGGCACGGGGGAGAGAATTGGAAGAGTAAAAGTGAGGAAACTCATGGTTTGAGATAAAGACAGTTTAATAAGTAAAGCAAAAGCCGTGCACGCAAGCAAAGCAAAACAAGGAATTTGTTCACCACTCCCCATGGGCAGGCAGGTGTTCAGCCATCTCCAGGGAAGCAGGGCTCCGTCACGCGTAATGGTTTCTTGGGAAGACAGATGCCATAACTCCGAACGTCCCTCCACCCCTTCCTTCTTCTTTGTCCCAGCTTTATATACTGAGCATGACATTATATGGTATGGAATATCTTTTTGGCCAGCCTGGGTCAGCTGTCCCAGCTGTGTCCCCTCCCAGCTTCCCGTGCACCCCCAGCCTGCTCACTGCAGGCCAGCATGAGAAGCTGGACTGTCCTTGACTACTTACCAACAACTCAAAACATCAGCACCTTATCAACATTTTCTCATCCCAAATCCAAAACACAGCCTCACGCTAGCTTCTGTGAAGAAAATTAACTCTACCCTGGCTGAAACCAGGACACCTCTAAATCTCCAAATCTGCACTGCAGGTTTGATTTTTCAGACAGGCCAAGTTGTCCTGGTTAAGGAAACTTGCTGGAGCTAAGCATTTCCAAGGGCAGAAAAGAGACGCTCAGAAGCTGTGACACCGAAACAGAGATGCTCACGCGCTGGGATGACCTGCTCCAGCCCTTCCTTCAGCAAACCCCCGACAACAGGGCACCACACACACTGCACAAGTTTGTTTTTCCGCTTTCGTGCTCCTGCAGAAGGAGGGGAGATGCGCGAGCGCTGGCGAAGGCTGGCGCGCGGCAGAGGCCAGCGGGGATGTGTGGGAACAGGAGTTCACGCAATGCGGCACTTGATTGGCGCTTTAAAATAATAATAATGAAAATTCCCACTATTCATAAGCAGAAGGAGCACACGGAGCCCTGGGAGACACATTAGCTGTTTGAACAGGCAGATATTTCTGTCCCTCCCTCCCCGTGTAATCAACATGTATTTATTTCTTTATTTAGCTCAACGCTCGCCCTGTCAGGAGAAGATGGAAGTGTCAAGATGACCCTCTTCTTATCGCACCCCGCACAGGGGAAAGCTTTGAAGATATAATATGCAGAAACACCAGGCTCTCTGGTGACTTCTTCAGATTTAATTAGCCCGACCTTCTGCGCGGATCCTGCCTGCCCCTCCAGACAGCCCTTCTCCCCCGCCTCAGACAAGCTTCTGAGCTTCTGGACTCGGCGGCGAAAGAGCAGCTGCTCAAGCCCTCCGTTTAATTCGGAGCTTGGCTCTCCGAGATGAGCTAAAATAAAGAAATGCCACCCCAAAGATGGAGCTGCTTTTAGCATTATACACGAGCTGCAACTGCCAAGGAAAGTTTATCTTGGAGCCAATGTGAGCTCTGTTGCTCCAAGTTAAATATTTCCATTTAAAAAGTAGAATGAACTATACTGTGGGACTTCCAATTGCTTCCTGAAATATTAAGAAGGAATATCTTTAAACATTAATATTTTGTTATAGTGCTGAAGTCTTTCTAAAGGAGGGTTATTTTTTAGAGCTGTGTATTTTTCTCCGCATAATTGGAGCCTCTGGTGCGGGTCTGTACCCTCCCTTTCCAAAAGCCACTGCGAAAACGGTAACACTCGATAGAAATCCCTCATTTTTGTCTTTGCTGTCATTCTTGCTGGTAGGAGGCACATGCAAAGGACGCCCGCGGTTAACCCCTCGCGGCAGGCGCACCCTCATGCGCCGCACCCTCAGTGAGCCCAGAAGCCGAGGGCCGCCGGAAGCCAGAGCCACCTCCCGCTGCTCGTTTTGGTGCACCGGCCGCCGCCGCTGTCGTGCCGGGATGGGCGCGGACGTGCTGCTACCACCCGTCCCAGACGGCCCAGCCAGCAGGTCCGCCGCATCCCCCGGTACGGGCTGTGCCGGAAGGGCACGGGCGCAGCGTCCCCGGCCCCAGCAGCGTTAGTGCACCGGGACGGGGGCAGGACAACGGCCAAGCCCCCCGCCCCGAGCTCTGCTCCACCACCGGCCCATCCATCCTCCCTCACGCCAGGGAAGTGGCTATTGCAACAGCAGATCAGGAGAGCAGATTTAATGCTGCTTTCGTGGTAGGGAAGGGGGGAAAAAAAAAAAAAGAAAAGAAAAAGAAAAAAGGAGAGAGAAAAATGATGTTGCTTCCAGGCCATTTACATGTTCATTTCTCAAGAGAATGTGACACTTTATTCTTTTTCTCAAATTAACTTTTGTGTCACATGCGGAATGAAAAGAGACGATGGACGGGAACTGAAACATAGCGAAATAAAAGACTGTGAGCCTGCGTGCACGGAGCATATGTTTGTGATCTATAGGAGCCGGGGGAGGGACGGGGAGGGGAGCCCCGCTATGTCAACCATTGTTCAGCAGCTTGGTATGTTGGCGTAATCTTACAAGGTCTCCCAGAGGTCCTTTTTTCCAGATTTTTTTCTCGCCCCCCTTCAGGGCAGACAAAGTGCTTTCCTGAGCAGGCAGTTGGAGCCCCTTGACCGCCGGCGCGCGAGCTGGGCGAGCCCCCAGGACGAAGGGCAGGCCCGTGGCGCCGGGGCGGCAGCGGCGGGGGCGAAGCCCCAGCGCCCGCGGCTGGAGGCACGAGCCGGTCCTTGCCCGCGGGGCTGCGCGGGTATGTGGAAGTGGCTGTGCAAAACGTAGTAGAAAGAAACTGAGAACGGATGACAGAAAAGGGGGAAAGAGGGGGGTTTTATGATGCATTAAGCGTCGTGTGACCCTTGGCCAACATCACAGCTCAGCTCGCCCTGCCGCGCCGAAGGACCCCTCAGTTTTGCTTTCCTTGGCCAACGACGTGGCCTTACCATACCTTTTTGAAGCACCCCGTGGCCATTCGCTTTTATATCATGGGACATCCTGGTCCCAAATCCACTTTCTAAAGTGTAACTGCAAAATGAGCCCAGCCCCGCAGGCTGGCCCGCAGCTCCAGTACCGCCGCAGTGGGCAGCCAGACCCAGCCTGGCACGTGGGGGCACAGGCTGGAGCACAAGACAATCAGCGAGCAAGTCCTGAACGCAGAGAGCCCCTGGCATAAGGAGGATTTCTTTGGTGTTAATTAGTTGTGTAGCTTTCGCCTTCCTGACTTTTATCCCTTTGCTTTGTTTTACAGTTTCAAGCAGCTTAAAACTGGTTTTGCTGTGAGCAGTGATCCCCGAATTCTTAGGCACGCGGCAAAGCAGAGGTACCGGCGTCCCCAGAGGAGAGGTGGGTCGGTGGGGCAATGCTCCCTGGCATGCTGCTCTTCAAGGCTGTTCGTACAAGCGTTTTAGGTACTCGACAGATTGTCCTTTCACCCACACATATGAACCTAGCGGGTGTATTAAAGACTTCGTTACAAGCTGACTTTGGGAAGACACTTGAAGAGCCGAATGCTCTTTTCTGGCTGGTTGCGGGGAGTCTCACCATGAGATTTTCCTTTAGGGAACAAGAGTCAAAAATCACAACATGAGAGACTATACAAGTCGGCATTAACTATTGCCCCCGGCAAAAACGACTCCCCTTTCGCGTCCTTTCAGGCACTGAAGAAGGTGGCTGGATGTCCTTCAGACTTCACCAAGATTTGGCCAAGTGTCACAAGCGGGCTCCCAGGGGACCCACTCTCCAGCCTCCCGAGGGAGAGGAGCTGTCAGCTCCTCACCAGCCTCTCACCTGGGCATCAGACATCGTTTACGAGCAGTATACCCCCCCCCAGAGAGGGCTGGAGGGGCTCCGGGTGTGGGATCGCAGCACAGCCACCCCACTCCAGCTCCATCAACCCGGGGACCTCCATCCCGGGAGGAAGGCTCAGGTCAGCTTTTGCAGCCCACTTTGCTCCTGTGTGCCCAGGGACTGCCCGCAGCACCGCTCTCCCTGCCGCCGGCTCCCTTGATTTTCCATCTCTCTCCCCGTGCTGCCGGGGGTCAGGTCTGCCAAAGCAGCAATGCAACCGTTGCACCCACCCCTGCCGAACGGGACGCAACCCCCTCGCCAGGACGCTGTCTGCACAGAGCTGTGAGCACCGGGAACAGGGCTGGGGACGGTCGGACACTCGGGCAGGTGGACAAGGTCTGTAGTGTGTCATGGTGTCCTAGCCAGGAAACACGAGGCACATAGTACAGGTAAAACTGACTTCATTCCGATTCAGAGTGAATAATCAACGATGTTACACAGGCTTTTATTAAGACGGAGGAGGGTCCTGGACATTTTGAGTGCCTCCTCTTCTTCCCTCACACCACCTTTCCCCAAGGATTGGTTTGGATAAAGGGCTAAATCCTCATTTCCAACAGATGCTTTCGCATCTGGGGTTTGGGGAGCCCTAAGGTGGCGAGCAGCTCCTGATGCAGCCCCAGCCGGGTCAGCAGGAGCCTTTTCATCATCTCCCACAGCCTTGGGCCAACAAGAGCCGTTTCTCTGCTAAAGGGAACAGAAGTCAAAAAAATCACTAAACTTTGGGTGAGGATGAGAAAGAGGATCAGAAATTTGCCTCCTAATTGCAGTTACCTGCAGCTTAAAAATCAAAGAAGGATTTGTTGGGGGCTGAAGGGAGATGGGGAAGTGAAAGAGCAGAACAAGAGATCATTTCCCTGTGAGATTTGGCTCCCGGCTAGCTTAAGCACTGAGCTCCACAGCTGTGCTATGGGGAGGTGCAGCCGGCTTCTCTGGGTCACATATGGTTTGTGTTTGGGGTTTTTTTGCAAATTTTTTTTTTTTAATTACATTGCATGCTATTGCCCTCAGAAACCAAAATTCACCATTCTCCCTTCACATTTCCCTTCTGCAACAGCAGAGAAAGGGTGTTACAGTTCACGCCTCCAGCTTCACTTAAAGCTTCATAAACTATAACACCCACTTAACTACATTATCATTCTCATTTCTGTTCAAGATGGCTCTGAAAAAGCGTAAGTTCCGAGACAGCAGAAGCCAGTCTGTCTCTCGGGCATCCCCATTCCTGGCTGAATGCAATAGCCTGGCTGCATTTAGGATACCATGTATATATGCTTTAGGGACCTTCTAAGGTCCATCCAGCCCCAAACCATGTGGGCTGGACACCAGTCACTGTAGCTTGATGCTGAACAGCCCCAGTGCAGGAAACGTGCTGGAGGTGACCAACCTCAAGCTGCTGCTGGTTGACACTTAGGGCAGGACACCCTCAGGCACAGTAGGCAGCCGGCAATAATTTTGGCTATGTAGAACTGCAATTAAACCTCAAGGGCCAGAAGTATTTAAGTACTTTGGTTCAGGGAGTAGTGGTTTCTGGGTGTGCAGCTGAGAAGCATTGATGTTTCGGTGGTGCACCCAAGGAGGGAAAGAGCTGTCCGGGCTCCTTCAGAGACACCTGAAGCATCCACAACATCACTCCAGCAGTGGGATTTATTTTGAGTATCCGTAGCATATTTAGCTATATCAGAGTTTGCCACCGATGACCCGTAAGTGCCTGGGGAAGAGTGGGTATTCCCAGGACATGATCTCCCCCACCTCACATGGACATGTCACACTGGATAAGAAGACTGGCATACCACTTGTGCCTGTTCCTCCCCAGTGCTACAGCGGGTGCAGGACAGCCCTGGCAGAGGATCCCACTCCACAGGGTCTCTTTGCAAGCCTCAGCCCCAGCCCTTGGTCGATCAGCAAAAAATATGAGCAAAATATTATTATTTGCAGCATTCAAGCTGAAGAAGTTTGAAAAGAATTTCCATTTTTGAAGAAGAAAACATACCTGCCTCATCAACAGCATTTTCTAGTTCGACATTTCGACTCTTTTTTGCAAAAGCTTGAAAGAAAGGAGGTCAGAGAAAAAGAAAAGCTCTCCTTGCTTGCTTCCAGCAAAATTCAAATGGATGAACCTTGCCTTTCCCACCAGCTGCAGTATGTAGGTCGAGTCACATATGTGCTCTCTGGGACAGGGCTTAGAGTGGGGAAGACTGGACAGGGACAGCAGGCAAGTTTCCCAGTGCCCCTGCGTGGGCCACCCACCCGTTCAGGGAAGGACAACGGGACAGGCCGTGTCCCTGCACCCGAGGCTGATGATCTGCCCACACTCGAGACCTGCACTGCGTCAATCACACTGCTCTGGAAAACAGCCCAAATCCTACCCCAAGGAAATCACAGCTCTTCTGGTGAAAAGGAGCCACGAAATATTTTCTCCGGATCAAGTTCAACTCCTAATCAAAGACAGCTACAAAGGTAAGCTCTGAGTTTAAACCAGACCTTGTATCCACAAAACACTTTTCAGCTAGACCGTGTCCCAAGAGTGGAAAGGGTTAGAGGAGCTGGGGGACAGCTGGCTGTGCTGGCTGTGGTTTTTGTCAGCCCCACACCGCTGTGCTCCCACCCCACCCATGTGGGGCAGAGGAACTTCATGCATCTTCACCTGCTAAAAATATCCAAGGCTAGAAGTTAAAAGAAATTAAATATTTAGCAGCTGCATAAAGGCACCTTGGGATGAAAGCGTTAGGGATACAAAGCTGTCACCTTATCCCTTCATCATCATATTTTTTATGTTAGCAGACATGTGTCTTGTTGGCAAGGCAACTTCTCTGTTTTAAACCAGCCTCATAAATCTCATTAGGATGCCTTTTTTAAAGCCACTGATGCAAAAAAACAGGAACAGGCAGCCACTAGACCCCACTCCAGGTCCCTTAGGACTCTTCTCATCATAGCTCGCAACAGGAGCTTGTGGGATGCTTCCCACTGAGACGTTTCATGATGCCTCCCAAGATACCTACAGCAGGACTAACATGCACACACCTTGCTTCACTTCACTAGAAAGGCTCCTGCTGATTTTTAACTGGTCACGTCCAGAGCTTCCTTCCCCACTATAAACACAACAAAACAAACCCGTTCGCCAGCCTGTGGCCAGCAAGAGCTCTACGTCAGCAAACTCCTCTGGGCTTAACTCCAGTTAGTGTAGCCTGGGTGGATGAACAGGAGATGTGTTTTGCAAAACCATTGAAGTTTAGATCAGCTCGTACATTTGCAACGGCAACGGCAGCGGGGTCAGGTTTTTAACAGAGGCGCTTTGGTTACCTCTAGGCAGAACTAAATCAAACACAAATGGTTTTCCTGAAGGAGAGCAGAGCTGCGGAAAACACACTTACAGTTAGGATTGGGGTTTTCCTTAATGCACAATGTTGTATTTCTGGGGAATCTTTAATTCCAACTGATTAAACAATGATCCGCTGTAGTGACCTACCCTTTCAAATACCCGCTCAAGGAGTAATTCAGCACACTGGCAGCACAACAGGCTCGCTGCACATCTCACATGAGCTCGCAGGACTCTGACATACTCTCACAGTGGCAACGCCTCCCGCTTCAATAGCGCAACCAATTTCATTTAGTGGTGGCTTTGCTCTCCCGTATACACTTTCCTTTTTCAAGCAAGCCGCCTCCGTGATGTTTGGTGGCATCTGGCCCACAGCTGCTTCTCAGGGGGTCCCATCAGCCGCTGGGGAGTGGGGACACGCCGCACAGTCCTGAGCAGCGGCCGCCCAGCCCCGGCAGCAGAGTCCACGGGAGCTGCTATCAGCCTTGTCCGAGCGCTGGGAGGGAGGGATGGGCGCAGGGGACGGATGGAGGGGGGACGGATGAAGCAGGGGAAGGACGGAGGCCACGCTGCATCCCGCGGGCAGCCCATCGCTGTCCTGCCGGCCCGCATGCGTGCGCACGCGTTGTTTTACAGACGGCTGCCCCCCAGATCAACACAACGTGCTGAGCCTCTTCAGAGGCGAGATGCAGGTTTGCCAGAGATCTGATTTTTGCCGGTCACACACTGATGAAAATGGTCCAGAAACAAAGATTTTGGGGGCAAGTAAGGGGAGTGTCTCCTTGAATGGAAACACTCTTTCCATCCCCGGCTCCACGGAGAGAGGGCATTTCCATCGGTGAGAGAGGCAGAGCTCCACAGGGACCCAAGGCACCGGCTTTGCTCTGCAGGGCGGCCCCGCCAGCGCTCTGCCTCCTTCCTCCCCACCTGCTACACACCAGCCACCAAGGCAAAAGGAGGCAACTTGGGCATTAGAGGGAGGAAAAGACGCTGCCACGCCTCAGCCCCTGGGCAAGCAGAGGGCAGGGACATGCTGGGTGGCCCTCTCAGCACGGAGGGTGCCCGTGTCCATCACGAGTCTTCCTGCAGAGGCGTCAACAGGGCTGAAGGACCGTGATTTCTCTTTACTGGTGAAAGCAGTTTTTCCAGACCGTGACCGATAATGATGCCAAGCTTGATTCTTAAGGTGCCTTTATGTATTTGTGCCCAGGGTCTCATCTGGGACGCACAGTGCCCCTTCCCTCACTCACAGCACGCTCCAGGGACACACGGGACCGATGCCAGCGGGTTTAGGAGGCAAGTACAGGGCCTGTCTCTCAGCAGAGCTCCTGAAAGGAGTTTTTTTGGAGGCCATTTATCCAGTCAAACTGAACCCAGCTCCCTCCTAGCCAGAACAGGCCCCCCTCCCACCCCACAAGGGTTTTTTGGAAGTCACCCTCCCCCAGATCTCCAGCGCTGCAGGATTTAGCGGGTCCTGGGAGGCCACGGCCACTTTTGAGGGCACCCTCTGAGAGACATCCGTGGGTTCACTGTTTTTTTCACCAATTGCACGTGCTTGGGAGTGAGGTCAGTTATTTTCTCTGGCTGACACAGGCAGGACGTGGCTCTCGGGAGCGGAGGAGCGTGTTCACACACTCAAGCTCCTGCCGCGTCCCGCAGTAGCGATACCCCACCACAGCCGGAGCCTCGCACAGCGGCACAGAACCGCTCGAGCGGAGATGTTTCTGCACAGGCAGCCCCCAGGGTTTGGGCAGGCATCTTGCCAAAGACCCTTTGCCTGCCGACACCCCGACTCCTTCTCCCCCAGTTTTGCTGTGCTTCAGCCCAAGAGCATCCCTTGCTCCTTTATTTACGCTGTGCATAAAAATACGTGGCAGCGCTCGTCAGTGGGTATCCACGTCTCCATCAATAACCGCGTACCTCTGCCCAATTAGTGCCACGCTGCCGGAGCGCAGGAAGGAGACGGCTCCCGAGTACCGGCCCCCACGGCCACGAAAGGCAACTCAGCATGGCCTGTGGCTACATAACACATCTCCCCTTGCCTGCTTCTCACTGTCTTAGGTTAGCTGAACCCAATGAATATTTCAATAGCCTCTACCTGCCCAGGATACTATTCATTTCGGAGTCCCTATAATCCAATTCCTTTTCCTCCAAGTGGGTGGTGATTATTAATTTCACAAGCTGTGCTTCCACCAGCTCCTTCCTAGTCCCTTGTGGCTAAGGAATATTAATCCACATTCATACTGTCATTCAGCTGCCCAGGAGACTCTGCTGTGAATAGTATTATTATTAATACCACTGCTTCACACGTGGTTAAAGCAACTTAAAGGCGCACAGGCAGGTTGCAAAGGTCATTTGCAGAATAGCAAACCTCAATGCTTATGCTCTGAGAAAAAAAATGGGGCCCAGGCAATGCTTTTTGTGGAGGTTTCTTCAGGTCCTGGACCTGCTGGTGCTGGTCCTGCTTTGCCAGGGCACAAGGGACAGACAGTCCCCCCAGAAAGTCTGTGAAGAGGAGATCAACCGCAGCCTTGTTCCCAGATGTCCCCGGCAGCCAGCAAGGAGCAAATACGCTTGTCCTTCTTCTGGGGAAATTGGCGGGGGGGGAAGAAAAGTCCAAACATGATCTCTTGACTTAAATAAATAAAGTGCCACGATGCTCTGGAATGTAATCACTTTTGACACCTCAACCTTATTATCAAATTTGCTTGGAATGAAGCAATTAATTTGAGTTCTGCTGGAAAGGCGGAGAGGGGAAAAAGGCAGCTGTTGTGCTGCTTTGGAGAGCAAGAAAGCCTTTCCCCGTCAGCCAGGTTTACTCAGGCAGGCGACACACATTTCAATCAAATATCTCTTGGAGGGATTTGACAACACATCAAGGACTTCTTCAACATGGAGCACTAAATGGCAGAAAGATAGATAGAAAAAAAAAAAAGCCAAGAAATGCAGCATTAAATGACAAATAGCCCCAGAGGGCTCCTGCTCACTAACAAGGGTCAGGGCATCCACCGACTGACAAAGAAAGGAAGGGGCAGGGGGTGAGGCGGCACAAGGGGAACCTCGATGGATCCCAGCTAAATATGTGGAAGATCCACATCTCTGCTGGAAACCAGAGCTCAGACACCCCGACTGCCGGGCACTGGCAGGGCTGTCCCTGGGTCTCCTGCGGAGCGGAGCATCTCCGCATCCCCAAAAACTCCCTCGTCACCCGGTTCCTCTCTCTCAGCCAACGCCTCACGTGGTCTTTCGCACCGAAATAAACACAAGCGCAAGCGAGCGCCTGCCTCGCACCCTCGCTCCTCTCGTTCCACAGAGGTTGTCGTACAAGCTGCAGTGGGAACGGGCCCCTTTTCGAGACGGTGAAGTCCACAGCGTCTGAAACCAGAGAGCGTTTCGCTTTTGTTGCTTAGCGCTTCTGGCAGCTGAGATAGGCTGGAGACTCCACAGATGCAACTACTTTCCCAGTTTTTCCTCCTAGAAGAATGTAGCCTTCCCAAATTGCCAGCACCTCAGCCGGCGCAGCCCCAGCAAAGGCACCGACGCAATTACAAAAGCGGAGGAGGAAAAGATTGCTCCCTCCCAGGCCTTGCCCTGAAAGGTCGGGGACAAGGAGTCAAATCCCAGACCTGCCGAGTCCCACTTTGGGTGGCAAACTCTTGGTGTTCCAGACGTCGCACAGCCTGGGCTGCCAGATGTCCGCGAGCCCCGAGCCCACGGCCCCTGCGCGCACAGAGCGACTCGGCGGCACCCGGCCGGGGTGCGTCAGCCCTGCTGCGCAGCTGCGGGCGGCCCCCGGGCTGGCAGCCCCCCACCGCTCCTGCACCAGGGCAGCTCGCTGAACTTGGACACCTTAGAGGGGTCTGGTACAACCTGGAGACCATGAGCGGCGTGGCATGGACAGCAGAAGCTGCCTGAGGCGCGGGAATTTCACGGGAAAGAAGGGAAGATTTCAGCCCCTCTTTTACCCTCCCAAAGAATAAACAAGCAACTCAAGGTACTCACTGTTTTAAGTAACCTCCTGGTAGATATTCACTGAAAACCATCCCCTTTCTCTCTTTTCCTATCAACGCGGTGAACTTGGAGCTTCTGGTCTGTTTTTTCCCCCTGCAGAGCCTGCAGAGCCCAGGCAATCAACAACTAATTACCCCCCCGCCCGCCCCGGTCTGAAGCCTGTCCTCGATTTCTGTTAGAGGCCCCATCACCTGGTCACAGGAGGTTTCACCGTGAGCTGGTCCCATGGGGCTGGAGCCAAGCAGCTGTCTCGCCAGCGGAAGAGCTCTGCCCGAGGGGTTTAACCCAACATGAAGGTTCAACGCCCACCTTCGGCTGGTGTTACCTGCTCTCCGAGCAGGACGAGCGTTGGCTCTGTGGCCTCAAGTCCCAGCCCTTGGGTAACCTGGGCCCTGCGTTTCCAGAGCAGCCTCACCCAGCGCTGGTGCTATGCCAGGCAGTGGTCTCACCACCTGCATTAACCCAGGGGAGACCTTTGTAGGGGCTTCCAGGAAGATGTTCTTCGCTGAAAACACTGCAAGGTTTCCAGACCTTCTCCAGAGGTCTGGCGAGGTGCTGTGCCTTGGCCTTCCACCTCCATCCGAACCCTGCGCTGCCGGTCCACACTTTCAGCTGTGTGAGACACGCTCTTCCCCCATACCATTATTTTCACAAATGGAGCTAATCCAGATGACTGTATTGCTGATATTAGTGTTTTACATACAACGCCCTGCCCTAACTGAGCTTAATTACAAGTCAAGCCCGTCACAGACTAATGGTAGGTGAAAGAAGGAAAACCATTAATTTCTGTACCCGCGCTGCCATACAGCAGCGGGCAGACTCTGCCACCTCGGCCCTACCGGAGCGATCTCCTGCCCTGCAGCGGCCGCTGCGAACCCGGGAACGCGGCAGGGCACCGCGAGACGGGCTGCCGTGTCTCTCAGCGGGTACTCTAACCAATTACGCGCATGTAAGTACATTGCAAGTTCTTTACAGCCCCGCTAAATCAATTTTTCATACAGCGGGGGGAAGAAGTCAATGCACTGACAATAATGCCTCAAACCTTTCAGCGCTTCCCAGGGCGTCTGGGGCTTCCTACAGCAGCTCTCGCCTCCTTCTCCAGGCGTGGGGATGGAGCTGGGAGCTGGAGGACACCTCGGCGCAGCGGGGTCAGGGGCTGCGCATCCTGTACATGGCATATATTTTATGAAAAATAGTGGGGCCAAGTTAAAGGGGTAAAGCTTATCTCTCCCCTTAAACCATAATCTTGCCGGTGAGGTCAGCAGACACACAGCTGGGCACCAGGAACTCTTTCTTTTCTGCACTCGCCCAATACCTGAGGGAGATGGTTTTCAGGAGTGATTTAGAGCCTAAAACTAAATTTTTTTTTAAGTGAGTGATACAGGCATTTAGGAATTAAAATCGTATTGAGCCTCATTTGCATTTAAGCCCTTGTATATCCAAGTAATATCTCAATAAAATCTGAGGCTGATTCTGGTGCTCATTATGGGATGGAGTGGGCAAATGGACGTCCTTCTGGGGAACCAGTGGAAGCAAAGCCCTTGCTCCATAACCTGGTGACTTCTCCTGGAAGGTTATTTGGAAATCCAAGGAATCTCTTAAGCTGTGCCTGGAGCTTTGTGAAGGTCCTGTTTGAACAGACTGCATAGGCAGGCGCGGAGACATTTGCCTTTTTCTTCAGACCTGCACGTGCTCTCTGACCTGAGCCTACCCAGAGCACTCAGCTGTGGGGACGGTGCACCTTGCTGTTTTAATGGGATCCGACCTCTTTTAGGAGCCTTGAAGGATGGGATACAGTGCTGGAGACAGTCCTACAAGGAGCCTCTCCTTTTGGTCCGTGAATGTGCTAAAACTCTGTCTGAAATGACACTGCCGTTCATTAGAGAGTGAGAGCTTTGAACATGGCCATAAGTGTTGGCTTTAGAGATATTTAATCAGCTGATCATTACTTGTACATGTAAAAGGCAGTAAAAAGGAAAAATTAAGCCAAGAGTGATGACCTCACTTGCGTTTATTAAGGGAGCCATTAATTCTGGTGTGATGCGGGTTGATAAAGGGCTGCTCTCACACGAGCACTGCTGTTGTCTGAGGCAGTCCCAGGGAAATGCCGGTTTGGCTCCAGCCTGTAAGACATGGGCCGTGGGGGGAGATCAGGGCTGTACCATGCTCGGCGCGGCGCATAAGACCCAAGCTCCTCTGATGGGATTTGCACTCTGAGGAGAGGAGGGGAGCAAAACTTGGAGAAGTAAACTAGGGTTTTTTTAACCTGTTTTGCAGATGGGGAAGGAGGAGGTCTCAGGGTTATAGAGGATGTCGGGGTAAAGCTTGAATCCGGCCGAACCCCACAATCCTCTTTCCTCACAAACTGGCAGAGAGTTTCTTTGCAAGCCTGAGCTGATTCAGGGGGTTTACCACTGACTTGCTGCGTGGTCATAGCCCTTTCCTTAGCCCTGGCTCAGTTTCCCTATCACAAAACAGGGATTCTAGTCTTAGCCCATCTCACAGCATTAATCCATGATGGATTGCAAGGCACTTTTTTCTTTGCTCTCTGTAATTAACAACAACAAAACACTCCGATACTATCACAGCAGAAACAAAGAGAGAGAGAGAGCAAAAGAGAGAGCAAAAAAAAGAGTGTAGAGAGCAAAAGGCAAGAAACGTCACCAGTCGCAAGAGCAGATCCTTTTCTGCTCAAGTGCACCGTGGTTTTGGCATCAGAAACAACACTTTGGTGGACTCACAGGTGTTAAGAGGCCGAGCAAGCACTGGTTTCCCCCAGCCTGCCTCCCCGTTGCTCTGAGTGGAACTTCACTGGGGAACAAAACGTGTCCGACCTGACGGGCTATGGTGTGGTAGAGCCCTGCGCCTCCTGCTCTCTTCACCCGCCAAGCTGAATGAGGTGTAGAAACACTTGGGTGCTGCCTCCGTGCCTTCCCAGTGCCTGTGTTGCCAGAGGAAAACCAGAATGTTTTATTAAGCATATTACAGCAATAACACTGACTTTTTGGGATATTTCCTGGCAGTTAACATCTTGCTGGATCAAATACCTTTGGCTTTGCCTGGGGCCCTCAGAGCCTCCAGCCATTTAACTGCCAGGAAAAATACCCTCTCTGTTGGCGACTACAATTTAATTAACGAAGCTTTTCTAAGGCATAGGATCAGGAGACTTTCATTTTAAGAAACACCTTTCCCCCTGCCAAGTCATCCCCCAGTGCTTTACAAAGCACTGAAGGACGATAACAGCAGCGCAACGTCCGAGTAAGCCAGCCCAGCAAGCGCCAGGTATTACTCTCACTCACCCCGCAGGAGACGTCGGGATTCCTGAGGAGGAGAATTGTTGTCCTAAAAATTGGTTTTGCTCTCTGAAGTGTACCTTTGGTGCACTAGTCTACCCCCAGGCAGGTTTTGCCGCATCTGTCTTGTACATCATCGTTATGGACTAAGCCAGAAGGATGTTTGTCTGACCGTAGCTGTGAAGCTGGGCAAGCCAAAGGGACCGAGCGGAATTTGGTACCCAAATTTCCATCAATCTTTGCCCTCGGTGCCCTTTCACAGCAGTAGGTGAGCGGGCATGGGAATGTCCCTGAGCACTCGGGCTGCCTCTGCTGTGCCTGCGGTTGGGCTGCTGGAGCGGTGCCCGGTGCGGCTGGACCGCCCCGCGAGCCGCCGGTGCCTTGGCACACCCGGGCGCTGCAGGTCGCAGGGCTCTTTGCCACCAGGCACGCTGCACCCACCGCCCCACTTCTCAGGCTGCAGACACACAGTCGGGCCCTTGCGTGTCACCTTTCGTGCCCTGGACACACATTTAATTTCTTAGCTTTGGTGCAAGATACCTGCCTCCAGCCAGTACCCTGCAGTAGCACCTTGAAAACCTTGATTTCTCCTTATAACCCTTCTGTGAAGTCCTGTTCACCCCGCTTCACCCAAAAGGACAGCTGAGGCAAGAAAAGGCCAAGCATCTTCTTAGACATTCACAACAAATGCCCATGTAGTGCTGGTCTCCCAAAACCTCATTGCATTTAGTGGCAGCAAAGGAAGAAGTACGATTCTCTGGTGTGTTTGTAATGCTGTTAGGATTTAAGTTCCTATAGGGGTAAAAGGCATCCAAAGAGTTGCTGGGGGCAAAAGCCTTATTAAGCAGAGTCTGAAGAGCGGGGCTGCAGCTCCGTGTGCTACCCAGGCACCGAGGAGCTCACCACGGGGAGATGCCAAGCCCCTGCTCTGCCTTCAGGCTCCAGCTTTGCTCAGCACCTCGCCCAGCTCTGGTGCCTTCAAAGTGAGGAGCGTGCACACCCCCAGCACACGCTGCAGAAATTACAGAATATATGGGACTGAAGATTATCATTTAGTAGAGCTGAGCCAATCCATTCATTATTTAATGATTTAATTGATGACCGCAGCAGAAAGCTGATAAAAGCACAGCCCTGGCCTATGAACCACCTTTTGCTCTATTTATTAAGTGCAGTGGCACAACATATTGAACTGAATCTATTTGAATGTAAATAGGGCATTCTTTAGCATACAGGTAATTATTGCATTTCATAGCTATTGCCACTATAGGTGTCTTAGATTAATTTAGCACCCCTCACACGAAGGGAGGGTATAAACACACACAGGTGTGAGCGGCTGCTCCTGCTAACGCACACGAATCCCTTCAGCCCAGCAGAGGGGAGGGGAACGCAGCCGCTGCTCCGTGCTTCCCCACCATTACATCAAACTTTTCCCAGCGCTTCTTCCCAGCCCCAGGTCGCTGCTGTCGCTACACCGCCCCGGGGTCACCCCTCGGCCTTTGCGGTCGCCCACTCGCTGTCCCACCACAGCCGGCTTTGCGGGCTGAGCTGCAAAAGCCGTCAAACAAGAAAGAATGAGGTGGGAACCATGAAACGCTTTGCCCATGGCAAATGTGGTTTGCGTTTGTTTAGGAAAGGTAATGGGGGATGATCTGTCGCTATTTACCTTTGTCCTTTGAGGAAACTTGTTCTGGGTTTTTTCCCAGGCACCAGACTTGGTGGCACAGGCACACGACGCTGTCAGCTCAGCTGTCAGTGCCCAGGGCTTCCAGCTCCAGCCGCTCGGTGAGCATGGAGGCTGCCTTCAACCACCTCGCTGAAGCACCCTCTACAACTACCTGAAAGGGGGTTGTGGCGATGAGGGTGTTGGCCTCTTCTCCCAAGTAACTAGTGATAGGACAAGAAGAAATGGCCTCAAGTTGCGCCGGGGGAGGTTTAGATTTGGATATTAGGAAAAATTTCTTCACTGAGAGGGTGGTCAGGCATTGGCACAGGCTGCCCAGGGAGGTGGTGGAGTCGCCATCTCTGGAAGTGTTCAAAAAACGTGTGGATGTGGCACTCCGGGACATGGTTTAGGGAACATGGTGGCGCTGGATTAATGGTTGGACTTGATGATCTTGAAGGTCCTTTCCAACCTTAGTGATTCTGTGATTCTGTGATTCTGTGAAATACTCCGCTGCGCTAGCACCCAGCAGCCGCCTTGATTCATCGCTCCTCCCTGTACCCCAGTGGGAGTGAGTCCTACTTTTCTGCTGCCCGAGCAAACAGCCGTTGTTTATCTTTGTGATAGCCCGACGGGGTTGCGGAGCGGGATGTCACCCAGCGGAGCGGAGCGGACTGGAGGCACCAAGAGCCCTCACAAGCTTGGTGCGATGCACGTAGCGACGCAACAGCTGCAGGTGCCCAGCCTGGCCCTCATAAAAGAAGGTGTTAAGACAGAAGGGAGTCTGAAGGCTTGTAAAGCATCCTGTTGTTAAACAGGTGATGCTGCACCAGCAAAATATTTAGAGAGCATTGATGCTGCTCACAGCTGTGCCCAGAAGAGGGTTGTTCTGCTCTGGTTATACCTTTAGTGTCTTTTCTAACCTGGTTCGATGTTGTGCTGATGCAAGTGCTGACAACGTCCCTTCTCCTGTCCTTCCCCACCCCGATCCTCCCCTCCTTCGAAAGGCACGCACGCATCTGCAGCCCTACTGCTGAGTAAGTAGCAAGACCAGGGCTCTCGTCCTGCAGAAATTGGTAGGGAAATGTATTCCCTGGGAAACACTGAGATTGCGTTAGACGTGCAGGTTATGGGTACTATCTGAAGGGCAATACGTTTTGGCAAGACGCTATTATGTATTTATTTGCACGTGGTACAGTAAAGATGACAATCAACAGATTATGTCAGAAGCGGGGATGTCCAGCAAAGATTTCAATTTAGGAGAAGAGCCAGCACCTTGTTAACTTCTGCCATTTGAAAATAGCTCCCAGATGCTCACAGCCTACCTTGGCTAGCCTGACACGCCGTCGTCATTTACGTCATCTTAGTACGATGGTCAGAAAGACTTACTAACTGCTTAATGCTTCAGAGAGAGGTGTAAAGGTTACTTTGCACTTTGTAGAGTAAAAAGTAACCGTATTTCAGCTTCCCTCGGTTCCTCCCTGCCTCGAGGGGTCCGGGTCACCACAGCAGAGGTGGCCCTGTGACAATGCTACAGCTGGAGGAAACTGCAAGTCCGGCAAGCAAATATTCCCACCAGAATTTCAAGGATACCTGAAAAGTCCTTTTGAGGTTGTTTCAATAGGTGACAATGACTTTTCAATTACAGACAAACATGGATTTTTATTAGACCGAGGTGACAATGCCTGTGGCACCTTTGTGGCCATTTTCACAAGAAATTCTCTGGCAAACACTCTCTTAGAGATGAAGGCTATTGCTACCTCACAAGTGTGCCAGATACCTCACCACAGGTACAATCCATTGACCCAGTGATGTCCTTACCACCGTGGCACATGAACGGGCATTGTTATCTACCCTGTGTCCGGCTGACATCAGCTTCTAGAGAGCAGTTCATTATGAAATACCGTTGATCAACATCCATGGGTTAAACCCTCGAGCGTCTATCCGCATGTGTTACTCACTCCACAGTTTCCCCTGGGGAAACCGAGGCACGCAACAGTTTGGTTGTTATTTTTTAAATTATGCTAATGTGAACTTTTGGTCTTTAGTAGCACTCAAAGCCAAGCGGATGGAAATCACAAGAGCCTGTCTCCTGTCTCCATATCACCATGTCCAGCTGAGCTGGTGGTGGTGGCTCCCCGGCCAGCCAGCCCACCCTCTTCGCACCCACTCCCATCAGCAGCATCGCTGCAGGAGCTCCCTGCTAAAGCTTGCTGCCAGACCCAGCATGGCACCAGCTTCTTGTGCTTACATGGTTTTCCAAACGTTGGGCTTGCCTTGCATGGAGGTGAGGTCCTTGCTATTCCCATAGGTGTTCGAGGGAGATGAAGGTAGTCTCTGATCTTCAGGCAGGCTCGTTTTCTGTATCTGCATATGGGTACACCTTAAATGAGAAACGATAATACACCAGCCTACTTTACATTTCACTTCTCATTCTCCTAATGAATGAAGGCTAATTATGAGTTTCTAATTCCCACTGTTTCTGTAAAGCACTTTTGCTTTATTTCCTTTTGACTTTCTGTCTTCAGAAACCGTAGGAGTTCACATAGCCTCTGGTGCCTTTACGCAACAGGAAACACAATCAAATAAGGAAATTTATGTAAACCCTGGTTTTGCAAGAGGAAGATGTGCTACTGTGTGTGAGCTGGCAATGAATAGGCTCTCATAACATATTCCTCATTGCTTTCCTCTTCCTTTGCAGACAGTCAATACCCTTGAGAGCAGTTAATTAGATCCGCTTCACTCTGTTTGGTCCTACCGCTCTGAGCGCTGAATGCAGGGGAGAGGGAAATCCCAGCAAAGCCAATTGACTCGATTAGAGTAAGAGGCCACTGAGCAATTGTTTCCATTGTCCATGATCACAGAGGACGATCTACTTTAAAAGCAAGCATGAAAATGTTAAAACAATTATTTTAAAATATTTGTGCAAAATCCCCAGTACAGTAACAGGATGCGAGCGGAAACTTAAAAAGAGCCATTTTCAAAGGCCCCGGTATACGCAATCTGTTCCCAGAGCTCTACACCTGCATGTGTAGTTGTTTGAAACCACTCACCGCAGACATTAGTATTTCTAAGTAACCATTTGCACATCAAACTAATGAAGGTGATCGTATGTACAAAGCAGGCATCTAATGCGTGTGTACTTCTGGCTGCATCGCTGCAGAATTGGCTGAATGGATTGAAAATGTACAATAAAATCACTCTTCATGTAGGTTTTTTTGAAGACTGCTTAGAAAGCTGACAACTCAGGAATATCCACCTCTGGTTTAGCTTCCCTTCCAACAGGCGATGATTTTGTCAGCCCACAATTACAGTATACATCTACGGTATTTTAATTAGTCATCCTTCAGATATGGACTGACCAGCTATGAGGACAGTGGTACGGACCTACAGAACAGCTATCTGTGCCTAAAACTCCCAGTTACCTTCTTTTTAACCAGCAAATTTCTCATAAAGTCCCAAATCAGGACCCCATGGGACCTGTGCAAACATGAGTGACCTTATCAAATCCCAACTGAGTTGTTGGCCTGGTTACAGTATAAGGCAAACAAATATCAAAACGAAGGAAACTTGTCTCAAATCTTCCAGGAAATCAGTGAAAAGAACTCGGATCCTGAGTTCCACCAGCCCTGCTTGGCTGCCTTTACTTCCTGAGATACACCGTTACGCAGTGCAAGTCCAAAATACGCTTTATAGGGCAGAAAGAGTCTTTCTCTCTGGGGTCAGATAAAAGCAAGCTTCTTCAAGGGCTTCAGTGTGGTCAGAATTAAGACCATTTTTGTCTCGGTTTTCTCAGGTAAAAAGACAAATGCATCTGGGTGTGCCAAGGGAACAGCCTGTAGGTACCAGTGCTCATTAGGAGAGATGAGCTGCAGGCAATTTTAACCAGATTTGACAGAGGGGCAGAAGTCTCAGAGGCACTAAGCTCCTACCAATGTTGTAACTTGGGGCATGACTTGTTGAAAAGTGTCAGCTAAAGCCCAGGCACTGTGTAACTGTCAAGTGCAAGCTTGCTGGGACAAGCCACAGGACAAATTCAGCCTCTGGGAGTCCAATCCCATAGAAACAATGAAATAAAGCATCGTCTGTGAGGTACAAAATGCTCGCTGGTATTAGGAGTAAGTCGTCTCGTATGAGGTAGAGTATTTTACTGAAGCTCAGCACTGGGAAGCTTTGTTATTTCTAGTCAACCCATCCAAGGGGTAATGGAAATGGCCTTTGGGGTGAATTGCAAAGGATGGACATTTGCCTGTTATAAATCACCTGGTGCAGACACAGAGCACAAAGAATTGTGTGTCCACCAGGTAAAGCTGAAGGGAGACCTTTTACTAGGAAACTAGACCCCATCTCCTGCCCTGGACACGGGCACTTTGGGTAACCACCATAAATTAACCTTTCAGTGGGGATGAGTTGGATGGCTCAAGAGAGAACAAATCCCCTGAAAATACAATTATTTCATATATGCACAATATACATTTTATGGTCTCCCTTACTGTCACCGTTAATCCATCACTTTGGCCTACCTTTGCCGCCGCGGGGTCGGTAACGCTGCACCGCAGCAGGGCCAGCACGCTTCACGCACCGGCTGCAGTCCTGGCTGCTGCAATCCTGCAGTCTGCCCGTTTAAGCAGGGCCAAGCTGGCATCGTGCCTTCTCCAGGCACGTTTATTAGCTTTGCCTCTGGTTTTGTGCAAAATTCATGCTTCTGTAATTCATGATTGGTGTTGCAAAAGGGCCCAAGGCAGTTACCAGATCCTAATGGTGCTAGGAGCTGTACAAACTCAAGGAGACGAGTCTAGTGCCGCTGCATTTCCAACCTATTCTGCTTGCAGTAGCTTCAGTAACACCTTTCCCTCCCTTTCAGGGCAAGAGACTCTCAGCACCTGCTTTGCCTCTTTATTTTCTGTACTTGTTTCCCATCAAAGCTTTGGAGCAGCAACCGCCACCCCTCTGGGGTAGGATTAGATCCATATTTGTCTGAGCCCTTACTAGCAAAAATTTCAAAATGCCTCTTGGAGGGCTCAAGTCCCAGCTCAACTTTGCAGCGCTTTCCCACTCCTTGAGAACAAAGACTGAAGATGCTGCTCCTAGGAAGGCAACACGGCCATTAGAAGAGCTGACTGCTTGCTTTTGTTCTTCCTTTCTAGAGCCAGGCATAAATACTTATTTCAAAAGGATTGCCGAAGGGCAGTCCTTAAAAAAAAACCAACAAAAAACCTCCAGAACAGAAAGGAAAGGCTGGGTCTTCTGGAACAAACTCAATACTGAAGAACAGGGTAAAGAAGCAGCATCACCCTCAGGCTCAGCTTTGCTTTTATCAAAGCTTTTTGTTGTAGGGGATTATTTTAGTGTTTCTGGGTTTTCTTTATCTTCCTTTTTTTTTTTTTAATAGTAAGCTATCACTTTCTTTTCTTATATGCCTGCAAATCCTACCTTAGAGAAGTAGTGTTTCTGGGCAGAGGGCAATAAAAAGCGAGAGAATTAGGATTATATTTTCACTTTCCATGTTGGCCTTTTACATTTCTGTTCCCTCGTCAGGGCACACTCCAATCCCCAAAACTGATTTCCTCTAAAAACAGACCCATCCACTCTCAAGGGCATCTCACCGTGCTGGAGCCATAAATACCAGCTTCAAACTGTGAGGGCAACCTCCGCGCTTCAAGATGCAGGCTGGCACCATGAAGGCACGACGAGCCTCTCCAGAGCCCCGCTTCACACGCGGAGGTTCACAGACATCGCTTCAGCCATTCCTGAAGATGCCTTTTCATCTCGAAGGCTGACAACAAGCCATCGCCGTTCTTGGCGTGGGGTTTGTCACAAACATCACCTTTAAATTTCCATACGTTCGCCGGTCCCTGAATTAGCTGGGTGCTCTTGCATTTTACCCTTTTCAGCATTGCGTGCCTTGATAGGCTCACTCGCCTCCTTTGCTCCCCCCAAAGTCCCGCTAACCTCTGGGGAAAGGGACAAAACATCTAGCCAATAAAAATAGGAAATACTGAAAAGGTCAAATCACACTATTACAATAAATTACCATAATTCAAAGTGTAAATCAGGCATTAAAATGATGATATGTTGCAAGACAGAGATTGGCATTAGACCTAAAAATGGCACAACATTAATGCAGTCCAAGGTCAAAGATCCAACTGGGAAATGGTAAACATTTTAAAACTAGACCCTTATCACTATAATCTCGTGATCTTCTTAGGCTGTCACGTCAGGCATTACTGAATGATGGAACAGCACATTGAGCTATGATTTATTTTCCATACTAAAGACTTCAAAGCCAACAAGTGGGGGTAATTGAAAATAGAGATACAAGCAGCACTGGATAACCTTTAAATGGTTACCTCAAGCCTTCGACAGCTTGCTGATTTGAGAGGGTGACATTTATTCTGCGTAATGTGGTAGCATCTTCTGAAACGCCTCTCTGCCGTGGCTGGGGCAGTAGTCATTTAATGCAATAATAACGGCACTCGCAGCAGCATCCCCGGGGATGGCAGGGAAGGTCCTACTGTACAGGGGGCTGGGGCTCACACCGTGCCTCTGCCTCAGGTATCTTTGGTGACTTTGGATGGGTCCGCAGCTCAAGAACTGGAAATAAGGATCCTGCCCTTTCTTTTAGGTGTTTGGGTAAGGTATGGTGGTCCTATATTGGCTGGAGTAAATGGTAGGTAAGCAGGGTTGAGGAAAAAAAGTGTGCCAAAAACAAAGGAGAAAGGTAAGTTGCTGCCTTCCTGGTGCTGGGACAGACGCCTCACCTGGCCCGACTGGCTCACCACCACATTACAGATGGTCTTGGGATCTCCCCCAAGCATCTCTTGACCGTCTTTGCACAGTGAAATACAGACAAGGGCAAAACAGGGATGAGCTCCGAGGGAGCCTCTATCTCCACAAGAAGCATTCGGCTTGGCGTGCCACAAAATCTACCCAAATCACCAGGCTACGTGTGCAGGTACAACCTTCTCCAGCCATTCGTTTTTTCCACAGCTTCCCAGAGTGCCAGCTAGCCCTTAACATGTCCATGAAGACCAAACAAGACCCACCCCCAGGGCTCAGCAACAAAAGTTCACTCACATTCAGGGTGGCCTTGAGTTATCCTGGCTCCAGCTCTGGTCTCCAAATCCCACTTCCAAACCAGTGCATCCCACTTAGCCCCTGCATCAGCGTCTACTGTGGCCAGGGATGTGTTCATCCCCTCATGTTCTTGAGATGATCTTGGGTGAGCCATTTGCTCATCCTGTGCTCTGGCAGATTCCTCTGAGGCGCGAGAGGACGCCTGACTGAGCTTCTCTTTTTCCAAACCTGATGGAGCAACTTTTGAGCCTGAAAGTTTGGGGTTTTTTCCAACTGCACGAGTCCCGCTGTTGCAAAGATATGAGGTGGGGACGTCTCCCTCTGAGCAGCCTCTGAGCAGGCTGCACGAGGAGCATCCACTGTGATCCTTCCACATTTACCTCGTGCTCATGTCCGCAGGCCTAAGGAGACTGCTCCCAACAAGCAGAGAAACCATCTCTCACCCGGAGCCGGTGCAATCTGGGGACATCAGGGGGAAGATCTGCTCCAAAATGATCTTCCTCCCTTGTGCCACCCTGCAGATTTCTTTGATAAACCCAAGATAACAGCGGGAAACAGCAAGGATGATTGTTCTGCTTTGCTTCTGCACCGCTTACCAAGGGACAGCGACTGCTGGTGGCAAGAAATCTTCTGCCCCTCTCCTCTGGTTAGTGACGGGGGGGGGGGGGAAGAGTAAAAAAAATGAAATGGCTAATTTTCCACTGCAGCAGCCAACAACTATTTTAATCCACAAGTCACTCGGCTGCAGAAACCTCCTGTTCTGAAAGGATTTTCCATCTTTTAAGATTTTCTGTATTCCAGTAAAGCTCTTTCATTTCACACAGATTAAGAGTTAATTCAGGTCAAATAAGGATTAATTAGTCTGTGTAAACCAGCCCCAGACACTGATGCGCTGGAGATCTTTTTTAAATTAGTTGCTGTTGCTGTAAGTCTGTATCTTCTGATGGCAAGACCTCTGGTGTATTATAAATTTGCAATCAGGTACCCCACGGGATGCGAGATGAGGGAAAATGTCAGTCTTAACAGTGTTTAAATCCCTCCTGCCGCTGAACTGCAGCCTCTTTCAAATTAGGTCCTGTTGGCAAAATCAGATAAAGAGATGAAAATAAATGATGTGAACAAAGGGCATCAAAGAGTATCATTTAAATTGTTATTGACTGTGGGCACAAAAAAAAAAGGCACAGCATGAAAACATACTTAATAAGAGGAGATAATAGGACCATGGAGACAGTTTTTTTTGATTTGGAGGAAAAACATCAAATAGTTTGTGTGTTTGTGCATGCTTTTTCACTTAGTTTACAGGTAAGGGAGAGATTAATACAGAATATATTGCACAGACCAGGCCAAATCACTTTGATATGCCACATGCACTAACATCAGAGATTATTTATTCAGACTTTATTGCAGGAGAAAGGACCAAACCTGTTGCTGTTGGGGTGACTTCCAGGGTTTTAAGAGATAACCTAAAAACTTTTAACAGAACTGCCAACAAAATCCAAGTGAGCAATTTTTTTTTTTTCTGAGGGGTAGAGTGTGGGAAAACCTTTCAAACAAAGACTGATCCAAGATTATGTAGCAATCCCCAGGTCACGGAGGGCTAAGGGGTAAGTAAGGAGACATGTATGGCCCGTTCATTGCTCTGAAAGATTGGTATTGCAGATTTAGGGAGCAAAGAATCCGCTTGGCCACATCTCTGTGTGAGTTGGCTCCACATGTAGGTTGAAAACAGGACTGAATTTAGAAACTCCAGGCCCAAGCACCTTGAGCTGAAGGATAACAATTTGGACATTACTGACTTTTTTTTTTTTTTTTAACCCCCTGAGTGATTGAGGACTTTACGTTCTGGTTTTGGGAACAGCTTCTGTGCTGATTCACGCTCACGGCAGACCAGACACGGCGGCTGCGCTACGTGGTGCACGGCGGAGAGCTCATCCGTGGAGCTAGAAGGTGACACCAAGCACATCAGCAGCGCTCTCCGAGGCTGAATGCCACCCAAACACTGTGTGCACGTGCTGCCTTGGTGTAGCAGTTTATCATCCCGTGGAAAGGCCTGGGCAAAGTCACCAGGGTGCTATGAGACCCCCGTTACCCACAAGTGCCGGTGTTTAGCCTGGACACCAGTGATGGTGGGGAGGAAACCAAGTTGGGTGGGAGTGTTGATCTTGATCTGCTGGAGGGTAGGAGGGCTCTGCAGAGGGATCTGGACAGGCTGGATCGATGGGCAGAGGCCAACTGTATGAGGTTTAATAAGGCCAAGTGCCAGGTCCTGCACTTTGGCCACAACAACCCCATGCAACGCTACAGGCTTGGGGAGGAGTGGCTGGAGAGCAGCCCGGCGGAAAGGGACCTGGAGGTGCTGGTTGACAGCCGGCTGAACATGAGCCGGCAGTGTGCCCAGGTGGCCAAGAAGGCCAACAGCGTCCTGGCCTGTATCAGGAATAGTGTGGCCAGCAGGAGTAGGGAAGTGATTGTGCCCCTGTACTCGGCACTGGTGAGGCCACACCTTGAATCCTGTGTTCAGTGTTGGGCCCCTCACTACAAGAAGGATGTTGAGGTGCTGGAGCGTGTCCAGAGAAGGGCAACGAAGCTGGTGAGGGGTCTGGAGCACAAGTCTTATGAGGAGCGGCTGAGGGAACTGGGGCTGTTTAGTCTGGAGAAGAGGAGGCTGAGAAGTCTTATGAGGAGCGGCTGAGGGAACTGGGGCTGTTTAGTCTGGAGAAGAGGAGGCTGAGAGGAGACCTTATCGCTCTCTACAACTACCTGAAAGGGGGTTGTGGCGACGAGGGTGTTGGTCTCTTCTCCCAAGTAACCAGCGATAGGACAAGAGGAAATGGCCTCAAGTTGCACCAGGGGAGGTTTAGATTGGATATTAGGAAAAATTTCTTCACTGAGAGGGTGGTCAGGCATTGGCACAGGCTGCCCAGGGAGGTGGTGGAGTCGCCATCTCTGGAAGTGTTCAAAAAACGTGTGGATGTGGCGCTTCAGGACATGGTTTAGGGGACATGGTGGCGCTGGATTAATGGTTGGACTTGATGATCTTAAAGGTCCTTTCCAACCTAGTGATTCTGTGATTCTGTGATTCTGTGAAACTGGAAGCCTGTGTGCCCTGCAGCCACACCAGCCCCTGCTCTCAGCAGATGCACATAAACGTCTGCTGGGTCATGGGAGCTGCTCTGCTCTCTGAGTTTCAGCCCACGTCTGCTAAGAACAGGTCCAGGTCGCTCAGCGAGGAGCGGCGTAACAACCAGACGTATGGCCAGAGCTTGCTGGCGCCCTTCACACCTTACCTAGATCCCCATGGATCACACTGCTTCAGTGAAGGCAAGGCCCTGTAGCTGGTCCATGGCATGAGCAGCCCCAGGTCTGCAGATCCAACGCCTTAAAACCTCCAGAGGACCTGGGGTTCAGCTCCTGGGGGCACCCCCAAGTTCAGAGCACACACACTGATCTGACCTGGGCAGGAGTTAACCCACCTTGACCTGTGCCAGACCAACACCCCTCTCCCCTCCCCGGACTTTCTACACTGCTTCTATGCTCTTTGAAGAAAAACTGTGAAGACATTACTTCAGGTTCCTCATGTCCAGACTTAATGGCATTTTGGGAGAGCTTGTGGGACTTTCTCTCCTTTATTGAAAAGGATGTACGGTAGCCTAGATAAGGGTGATAGAAGTGACTTGGGTACCTTGGTGGTTGTGCTAATGAAGCAGAGATGATGACTGCACCTTTTCTGGGATTCTCCATCCTTGTGCCGAGCCATTAGGAGAGCTCTACCGTCCTAACGAGTAGCAAACATCTCTTCTCCAGTCACATTGTTAAGCAGGGACAGATCAGGTGTGCAAATTTTCTTTTCAGCTGACACTTGGTAGAGACAGGATGGCCCGAGGTTTCCCACAGTCCATTGTTCACTTGGGAAGCTGTCACCAAAAATGGAAAGGCAGCAATTAAAATAAGAGATCCTTCAGAAGAAAGTCACGCTGGGAAGAATACCTGACATATGGGTCTTCCTGTTAATGCACCACCGAAATCACTCAGTGCTGTCCTGCGGGGGGTGCAGCCCCTAGAAGAGACAAGAATACCTATTCAAGCCAAGGATTTGTAATAATATTTCTCCAGACCTCTCTCCTCTTCCCCAGAGTGGGTAAGGCATTCATTTCCACAGCTTGTCTGCAAATACTTGCATTTATCTTGGAAACGGGCCCAACCTAGAAGAGACACGGAGAGACTTCTGTGCTTTGGAGACCTTCTAATCTGGGCATGACAGGACTCCAGGTGCAAATGCCTTTGTAACATGGATGTACATTCAGCCCTGGATGTGACCAAAGGATCTGAGGCCCATTTCTCCAGCTAAGAGTGAACCGTGGAAGAAACAAGATTCAAATAGTGCATTTTCAAGTGACGCATACAACACAGAAAGCCCACGAGACAGGCACACTCATCTCCTGAATTGGACTCAGCTTGATCCAGCTCACCCCTTTTGACTCAAAGATATTTTTCCTCCCTTCGTTATGTTTGACGATTAATCTGATGCTGCAGAGAGCTCGATCAGATGCACAGCTCCCGGAGCACTGGGGAGCCAGGCTTGCAAGAAAGCTGTTGTCTGAGATGCCACGCGAGCAGCACCTCAGCAACTCACGGAGGTTTTTCTTCCACAGAGGTTGTAGAAAGATGCCACTTCTTTTTGTTTTACCTACAAAGACAACAGGCAAAGTGTTTGGCTTTTCAAAGGCTAACTTGGATGATGACAAGAGTTTGTGACATGGTGACTCGTTATTCAGAAAGTCTGCATAAAAGTCTTTTCACCTTGAAAAATAATGAAGCCAAAGCAGCGCTGCCCCATAGCAGGATGAGACCCACCTGCCAGGCAGAAGCTGTGGCTGCTTCTCCCTGAACAGATTGCAGCAGAGATGAACGCACTGGATTGGAAAAGCTGTTCCCTGAGATTTTTGTGGCAAAGCACCAGATTTTGCTTCAGGAGGGGCAGGTTCATATTCTGGCTCTGGCCACAGATATCACCGGCAAGCCTTTTTTTCCCCTGCCCTGGGATGCTACTGCAGAAGCACCGGTGGATTAAGTCAAGCATTTTGTCTCCAGGTATGCTGAAGTAACCAGCACTGGCAGGAGGTAGATACATGCATTGGTCATATATTAGAGTGGTTTGGAGGCTGCTTCTTATGCAGCAAGTCCTACCATCAAACAGATGCCTCCACAGAGAGGAGCACTGGGGACCACAGCCACGTCCCATCTGAATTTAACCCCCCTCAGCCCCAAGCTAGCCCCTCGCTTTGCAAAATGAGGAAATGTTTCCCTTTCCTGTTGTGTCTACATAGATTTTAAACTCTTCCCTGTGGGTCTCCCTCCCTAAACACGCGCATGGCTCTTGGCACAGCAGGCTGCCATGCAAGCGAGGACCTCCAGGCAACAGCATAACGTAAACAGCAGTAAAGACACGCTATGCCTGAAGTCTGAAAAAAGGTCGACTTGAAAAGAGAGGGAGGTTAAAAAGGAGATGTGAAGTTGTTTTCTTGCCCTTCAGGGCCATGTCTACATGAGCCAATTTAATACCTATTACTACAAGTATTAGCACAGACAAGGCTTAGGTATCTCCATTGAGCCAAATTACATCCCTGAGCTGGCATTTCTTTTTCCATCCACTAGCTCTAATGACTGAATCATGCGCTCGTTGAGGGGGATACATCTTTTATGATAGCCCCAGTCTCCTGGAGGTTTTAAAGCCCAAATTCTTGCTGAAATAAACTGTCTGCAGCTCACCATATAGCAAAGTGGCAGGAAATGTTGGCTCATCCTTTGCATCAGGGCCATGCTGATAATGCTGTGGGTGGTAGGGCTGGGGAGGGGACAGGTCTTCCAGGTGTGGATGTGAGCACTGCAAGGGGAAGAGGGGAAAGCCAGCAGCTGAGCAGCTCCCGGATGTCACGGCACCCACAGTAAAGGGCAGAGGAGTTTTTAAAGCTGGTCTGGTAGCTGTGATCCCAGCAGTAACTCTATGGAGACCAAGCCACCTCCAGAGCAGCTCTGCTGGGGACATTCGGATATGCCTTGGTCACACCGATGCAGGGAGCACACAGGTGGGCATCTGAACCAGCACATCAGCTCTGTGACCTCCCTGGGGTGAGAGGGGCCAGGCCACAGGTCCCCAGGCTTTCCCCAGCTACCTTGCCTGCAGATCCTGGGTCCCGCTGCAGACAACTCAAACACTTTCTGTGCTCAGAAGGCCATCACAGAGTAGACAGTCCAACACTTCTGAAGCATGGGGCAAAGAGCTTAAAGTGCTGACCAGAGGCTGCTTAAGAGCAGTCAGCAAGAAGCGTGTGGCTCAGGGTCAGGGTTGAATTTGGGCTGTGTGAACTACGACTGTCCCCATCGCTGACTTCCCAGCAGCTCCCCTGGGAGCTCACCAAAAGAGCTCAGGATTAGCCACGTCCTCCCTGCAGAGCGCAGAACCACTGTTTCAAGACGCTGGTCAGCTCAGAGGTGGTGGGTACAAACTGGCTGCTCACTGCTACACGGGAATCGGCCTCCTGAAGCCCCATAGGTCACCTCCAGACTTTTAAAAAACGTTTTTAATGATTCATATCATGTCCTTGAGATGAGGCGTTAAACCAGGCTTCCCGGAGGGTATCGAAGTGGAAGTTTAAGGCTGCGCAGCACTTTTTCAAAAGCAAAAAGGATGCAGCAGCACTGGAGCAGAGTCAGAGGCACCATCTCACTCTCTCCATCAAGTCAGCGAAACCAGCAAGCCCTGTGCGTGGACTGCTGCTGAACGCCCTGCGAGGCACAAGACCCTGCTTGGTCCCTTGAGCACAGACAGCTAATGCAAAGGTAAAGCACGTCATGTTCACGAAAGACTACCTCAGAAGACATGGTCCTCATCTTACTCACAGGTTGTTTTATCTGCTGTAGCATTGTGCAGGCACAGGGACATTTGAGAAACACGACGAGTCCCCCTTAGCTGAATGCAGCTGTGTTTGGACAAAGGCTATCTGAATAAACCAAAAATTTCCACTGCAGGAGACATGATTTCATTTCTGAGGAGATACACTGGATATTATTCAAGCACTTAAAACAGACCCCCCCAAAGCCCAGGGAAGACTGCAGGCAGGCATGCACTCCGCAGGCAGCGTTAGCACTTGCCCCTTCTCCGCTGGCTGGCAGCACGGAGCCGGAGCAAGCGGCAGCAGTGACACAAGGCTGGAAGCCCTGGAAGCATGCAGGCATCTGGTGCCCATCAGATATTACACCTTGGTGACCATGCAGCTCAGTAAGTATTAAAGTGATTACTTATACCTTGACAGCATGGCCACAGCACATAAATGGGAAGCTTTATACAGCAGACTCACAAGGAAGACCTATGAACAGCAGGACAAGTCGCCATTTCAGCTGTGAGAATATGTCTGCGTCGTTCCTATTGCTGCTGCAAGACATTCATTGCAAAACAGCTGCAGGTTGATGAAGAGCATATGGACCATCTCAGGTAGCCCTGATTTCACTTGGGTGCCCTTAACCAGCAAGCATCTGTGGCAGTGCTGGGGCCTCCCAACCTCCTGCCCCGGCAGGAGTTGCACACGAAGTCATGGAGATGGTTGTAGCTTCAGCACCAAGTCCCTGACGCCAAGACAAACATCATGTTGACCTGCCCAACTGTCTATAGTTTTACCCATGTTCAACAGCAGAAATAATTCTTTCCCTCTGTTCACCTCTCATTCACGGTCTTTGGGCACTATAAGTACTTTTGGATCGCAGCTAGGTAGACTGAAATACCTTCCCTTGAAGAATTAAACACAAGTCCCCAGTTCATTTTCTGCTGTGGCAGAAGGGGCTCACAGAAAACTGAGCAAGACCAGGCCTGGAGAAAGCCCGAAGGATGGGTAAGGTTTTAGGACCAATAATTCATGGGGATGAAGCGTCTGAGACAGTGAAAGTTGTGGGAGCCAGAAGCTGTTCTCATTTTTGATACAAAAGCAACGAAGATCTCCCTGGGGCTAGAGGGGTATGGGAGTGGAGTGGGGAGGAGGATATAAAACCCAACAATTCATGGAATCAGATTATTCAGTTTGTATCTTCTTCAGAAGTGGCTGGAGATTGCAAGTCTTCAAGGGAAAAACCTGGACCAGAAACCTGATCCAGCAACATCTATGTTCTCATGCAAAAAACCTGGTCTAGTTTCAATAGAGGCCCCAAGGCTGAATATCTCATCCCACTGTCCAAACCCCTCTGAAAGAAGTCTTGAATGATGCATAAGACAAATTTCACATCTCTTTTCTCCCCACAGCCTCCTCTCAGGAGAGGACAAATGTAAAACAACCCCTGTAATTCCAGCCAAGCCCTTGCTCTTTTGCAGCCGCAGCAATCCTGCTCTGCCCTCCAGAAAGGAGACTTTTGAACAGCACCTTCTGGGCAGGTGGCACCACCCTCATGACCGATTCTGCCCCTGCTGGGGCTGGACTACAGCGGCAGGGCCTGGAGGGGAGTCTCAGGTCTCCGGGTCCCTTTTCGCAGTGTAGGCTCTGTTAGATCCAGCGGGTGAAGTGCAGAGGACGCAAGGAGATGCGCTACGAAGATACGCGTGTGGAAACATGCCTTCTGGTCCCACGAATTAGGGAGTCTGAATTATGGTTGCTGAGATGACGCCTGGATCATGCAACATTGATGTTCAAGCATCTTTAAAGAAATGAGGTAATGGAGGCTTTTCTCCCCTCTGCCTTACAGCGGAGTTTCTCAATCTTTAGGTTTTCTCTTCCCCACATCGTCCTACCCCAAGCTCTGCAAATCTGTACCTGTGTCTCCCCAGGTCTTTCTCCAGCTAATTGCTTATAAAGAGTCAAATCGTGAGCTGCAACTCAAAGCTTTTCACAGGCATTAGGGGAGTATTGAATGGGAAATTCTAAAACTAAATTATAGTTTCCCACTGCAAATGTTTAAAAAAATATATATCTGCTTTTAATTAGAAAGAAAAATAAGAAGTCCCACAGTTGACTACAGGCTCCTTGTACCTACCACATACGGAGGCTCTGGCCAAATCCTCAATGGGAATAGAGGAAGAAAACTCCACAGAAACTGGTGCATTTACATCAATGGGCTCCGGCAGAGGATCCGGCCCTGCTGGCGCCTGGACGAGCTTGAAAAATCCCTGCAGAAGATCCCCCGTCTCTCCCCTTCCAGGCAGCTCAGGTTCCTGTTGAGCATCTCACACCTCTCTGCCAGGAAGGTGTGATTTATTTGGCAGCTGGGCTTTCCCTCCCGGGGAGCTTCCTAATAGATCTGTGAAAGCAAAGGTTACGTGGAGGCAGCTCCAAGGATGAAGTCATTGGCTTTGCTCTGAGACCAGAGACTTTAGCCAAGCCTGATGGTTTCAATAAAACAAAGCTCACGAGCTTGCTCTTTGCCCAAACGGGATGAGTTTTCCGCTGCGGCACCAGGCGAGGACTTGGCGAGAGGAGAGCGGCCGCTGCGCAGCCTGCCAGGGTGACAACGAACTGCCTCGTCGCGGCGAGCCGGGCGCTTTCCCTAAGCTGTCTGCAGCCGCGTGTCAGGCCCCGACTGCTGCGGGGATTTCAGGTGCCGAAGCCAGCACGAGCCCTTCCCGCAGGCGCTCGCCCCCTCCCCTGCCCGAGCCCCCACCCCACGCCGGGACACCCGCGCAAGGGCGGCACCACCTCCAGCGGTCCGTGGAGTTCCCCCTCCTCTGTCCGCATCTGCCTCACCAGCACTCATCCGCGGCATTCGAGCCGGGGTCCTCCAGCTGTGAACGTGCTGTCTTCGGGGGAAAAAAGAAAAACTCCAAAATATTCAATATCAATCAATCTTACCGATTGCCTGTAGTTATAGTGGCTCATAGACAGAGACTGATAAGAAGTGAGTACAGTCGTGCAAGAGAAGAGCTTTCCTAAAGCAGAAATGCATATATATAATACACTGCTATATAATAGATATACATGTAGATGCACAGACGAGAACAGCAGTGTGCATAAAGCAACGCAACATCTTGTCTTTTTGACTTTCTCACCAACTCATTGCCTGCTAATCGATCCCCCTGAGGCTTATTCCCAAATCCCAATGCCTTGAACAACTTCCAGCAGATCCTACTGCGGGTGGGGGAGAAAAAAACCTCAACGTAAAATGTTCCTTGGTCTCAGGAAGAGATACATCCATAGCCAGAACTACATTGGCTTGAGGGTCTCACAGGCAATTTTCAGGCCAGGTCTTTTTTCATCTTAATTGAGCATTTGCTTTTAATTTTGGAAGGTTCTGAGTTAATGCACTTTGCATTTTTTATATTTGTATATAATTACATGCTGTTATAGTAACTTAGGCCAGATCCACGTCCCAGTGAAATTAGTGTGAATATTTCCAGCAACTTCAGCCTGAAAACAGAATTCCAGCCCTCACAGAGCTGATCAAATAGTTAAAAACCCAATCTTGTAAATATTTTTGTGAATGAAAGTGGTTGGCTGTGACTCACAAGTATTTGGAAAACCACAGGGCATTTGGGAAATGTTTGCAATTCCCAAAGGCTTCATGCAAGTCAGCACGAATTAGCGTTCACCCCAAATTTTGTAGTCTGTTATTCATTTCTCCCTAATTTAAAACAACGTGGGAGTAAGCGTGATACTGTATGACTTTGGTGACCAGTCACAGACCACGTAAAACTGAATTGCAAACACCGAGCGCCCGCAGAGGACGTGTCACGAACCACCCACTGGCAGCACCTTTCCAGCCAAAGTGCCTGAAGAATAATTACAACTAAAAACCCTGAGTCAGAAACGGTTCCTGAACAATTCACAGAGGCAAAAATTGCACATGAGCTCACTCCAGCAGCTGCAGCAATACCCAAACCCCCGAGGTCCGTAAGTTGCTGCCGTATTTATAGGGCTCAGGGTTGCCCCATGCCAGAGCCATAAGGACACCCTTCACACTTTCTGATTTCTCTCACAAGGTTTCCAGAGAAGTAACAAATGCCCCTGATCTTCCTCAGTTTGGAGGGTGGGAAGAAGCTTAGCGTAGTGTGTGTATGCAGGGAAAGAGGGCATAAGAAGCTACAGAATATAGGACTGGCTGCCAGCCAGTCAAAGGGGAAAAAAAAAAAAAAAATCAGTATTTACATGAGCCATGATTTAATTTCATCCCGAGACCTGCAGAACAAAGAAGTCTTTCAAAGGAAAGACACCAAGACTGTGAAAAATGCCAGATCAAATTTTTTCCACCAGAGAAATCTGATTTTTGATCATATTTGGTATGACTGGTCCTTTAGATGACCCCATAACATGGCTTATATGTTTGCATTGTGTTATCCTCCGAGAGGCTTGCCACGCTATCTCGACTGTGCTTCAGCACTTGCGGTTACGAGGCCTGAAGTATACTCCAGCTTTTGACAACAACCCTTAGACGACACATGAATTTTTTCCTGCAACTCTCTCATTCCTGAGAGCACTTTCTGAGCTCCAAGAGTCATTATACGGGCCAGTTAATTAACAAGAAATCTGGAAAACAGCACCGCATTATTTCTGTAAAGCTCTCGGCGCCTCAGTTTCCCCGGCTGTGAGACGCAACAGCTATGCTGCAAGAGATTTGCGACAGTCACTTGGCCTGGAGTGATTTTTCACCCGTTAGACTCAAAGGCAGACCACAGCCGCCAAATCCAACTCATTCGCCGGGGAAACCGTTGGGTACTTGGTACGGGAACCCCGGTTCCCAGCAGCTCCTCACAGCCCCAGCAGGTCACTGCTCCGCTGCGAGGGCACGGCACCTCGCAGGGAGCGTCCCCCGAAGCGGATAACAGTTTGAAACCCTTTACGAAACGTCCCGCAGGAGCGCAAACCGAAGGGAAATCGGTCTCCGCCGGGTGCACCGCAGCGGCGGGGAGCAAACCCTGGGGGCACAGCAACCTGCCCGGGCGTCACCTTGGCTCGTCCGCGCTGTTTAAAGAGAGAGTATCAGCCTTCTGCAGGGTCCCTGCTCGGCAGCTCCAGACCTTGCTGTGTGCCCACCCCCGTCCTCGGCAGCGCTGGGCTCCTCCCGGTGCCAAGGCAGGTCGCTGCAGCCCCTCTTCAAGGGGTCTGCCCCACATCCAGCTGTGCTGCCCTGGGGGTGCGCAGCTGGCTCCAGGCGTTGCTCGTGCTGCTCCTTGCGAATCTTCCCTCTGACGCTCACCAGTTAACCAGAAAGAGAAAAAAGGGGGAACGAGAGACTGGAAGTTTAGGTTACATCGAGTCAAGCAAGTGCCAGACAAGTTTAGGGATGGGGTGGATTAACCCCTGCCCAGCCGGGCAGCAGTTCCCGCTGGGCTTCATGGGGCAGCTGGCTGAAGTGACTTGGCTTGGGTTATACAGGCAGTCAGAACCTTTAATAAATGTATGAAAAAGGATTTAGCCTTAATTAAATCAAAACAAGCTATTTCAAAGAGGAATAAGGGCACGGTTTCCTCTGTAAATTGAACTAATTGGTTTAAATATCACACTTTGAGTTAAACAGGTGCAGCATCATTTAGAAAATGCCACAATTTCCATTGGAAAGGTGAGCTTTTTTTTTTTTTTTTTAAAACCTCCTAATAGAGCTGGAGGAAGTAGACAAGCTTTTGGGGACAAAACCTCTTCTGTTGTGCCCCAAATCTGAAACAGAAGCAGTTTCCATATTCTTAGCTCGTGGGTCTGTGCTGACAACACTATTAAGGGCTGCTCCAAAATTATGGGGGGTAATAAATATTTTGCATGCCACATCCCTCTAGAAAGTGGATAGGGTTTCATCTGGACTGAAATGGGTTTTTTGAACAAATGAAATAATCAATATAATAAACATTATTTTTTTCATTGATTTTGAAATATTTCCCCCAAACTTTTGGAAAAAACCCTAGAAATCTTTTCTGGCATTTTTAGTAATTTTGGTTCTTCCAGAGCAGTTGAATCTTTTCTGAGAGAAAATCTAATCTTCCTGTTGTAATGGCAATGTTTTTTAACAATATGAAGACTTTCAGCTTTGGGCTGAAGACACTGAATTTTGAGGAGCGTTTACCCACCTGTCCCACCGTGGGTTTGGACAAGCTCTAAGCAAAACCTGCAACAGTAAATGAATTTTTGACCATTTTGACCTCTGCTCTTGAGCCATTCCTATCTCAGGGTTTGCTGGTAGGAGCTTTTTAGCTCCTGAGAGGTGCAAATACCCACTCCTGTTAGGTGATTTTCCAGTACCATTAGTTATTGTATTTGCTTTGAAATAGCTGCAATGAGCGATAGTTCATCTCCCAAGCCCAACGCTCCCCAGCGCTCACACAGACCTCTTAAAGTGTTGCTTTTGCCTCATAACCCTCCATTTTCTCTAACCTGCACAGAGCCCGCAGGAATAGACCAAAGATTTGTTATTTATCCATGAGGATTTCATACATCTTACTGTATTTGGGAGGCAGGAAAAAAAAAATCTTCTGGATTTCCTGGTCTGTAAGAAAAAAAAAAACCCAAAACAACTCTGTAACCTTCAGACCTAATATGTAAAGAGTGGCCGGTGGGTGTTGCAGTTGTCGTAAGAGCCTGCGGGAGAGCTCGTCCACGCCATCCTACGAGAGTCTGCTGGGGTTAGGCTTGGTCGTTAATTACATGACACTAATCAGCCTTTGGTGGCGGTGCATGGTTTATAAGGCACACCAGAGAGCTCCCATGCTTGCCTGAGAGCAGCCTGCTACAGGGATGTCGGAGCAGGGAGATGCTGAGACTCCAGCGCCGGTGGGGCGAGGGGAGGGAGGACCACCAGCAGCCTTGGCAGGGCGAGGGGCTCAGGTCCGGACTGGGGGACCAAGCCCTTCTGGCCCTGGGATCTGCCTGCAGGCCCGAACCCATCAGCGTCCTGAGAACAAGCCGGGAGCTTTTCTCCCTGTCGACATCGTGCGATGGAAGAAAAACGTTCGCAGCCGCATTACGAACAACTGTGTTGAAACCAGAGTTTCAGAAGCGCTTGCGCTAGGACTCATCCACTGTAAACTCCCGCTGCTCCCACGGCTTTCACTAGTGTCTGGTGTAAATCTGCAGCATGGGTGTGAAAAAGAGCCATCAGCTTTCGCCGCCTTGGCTGCAGGAGGAATCCCATCCCTTTGGCAGCGCCTTAGCCCGTGCCTGGGCTGGGCTTCCAGCTGCCGTACGTTGGCACCGCTCCACTGGTTTTAGCAGCGCTCCACTGGTTTGCACCACCCGACGGTCTGACCTCAGGGAGTGGGGCTGCTGCCTGCGTTTGCCAGGTGAGTGCGTCTCATTTTGGCAAATGTTGACCGCACGCCGGTTAACAGCCTTTTCTGTGCGTGGCCTGGTACTGACTGCAATCATCAGAGGAGATAATGATGTCATACACTGAGGCCTGAGCTGCCCTGTGACACCTTTATGCACTTGAAAAGCCTGCTCTATATATACAGGCAGATAAAAATGTATACTGTAAAGCAACGAGGGGGGCTAATCTCATTACAACCTCTTCAAAATGCAGTGTGAGAGCGATATTAAAAGAAAGAGGCAATAACCCCATGGATGCTGGTTTCCATGCGGTGGAAGGGCACTATGAGAGGAGCGCATCATGGGCAGGATGTCAGCCGAACGGCTTCCACATCCTCCCCGTTGAGCCCATTTTCCCCACCGCCCTCCATGACGCTGACCCTAGAGGAGGACGCCGTGCGACTTGTCGTGGAGCAGGAAGGTGAAGAGGTGGGCAGGAATTTGGAAAGACAGAATGAGACCTGGGGAGCCAGGAATGGGGCAAAACCACTGGGTTCAGTGCGGGAGGTCAAGGCTACAGGAGCCATCGAAGGAGGTGGGGATGGGTTGTGAGAGGCTGATTTAGAGATGTGGGAATCATGGAAAACCGGGAGATTCTTGGATTCCATGGAAAAAGGATGGCTGCAATTATAAGACTCAAGACCTGCCCGAGGATAGCCACTTTGCAGAAACGGTTGGAGGCGCATAAAGGAGCCACAGGAGTGGAGGTCCCGCAACACCGCTCCGGCAGCACATCAGCCAGCTCAGTCTGGGTGCCACGTGCTCTGTCCGGGCATGGGACATGATGTAAGAAGCAGCGTTCATTTTCCATGAGGTCGAAACCCTAAAACGGCCGTGACGACTGGTAACAAAGCCAAGTGTGTGACCACCAAATTAAGGCTTTTTACTGCTGAAGTACCCATGATTCTTTAAGAATTCATGATGTGGTCTGACGCTGCATGTTGATAAATGATCTGACCCCTCTGGTGCCTACAGCCGTTCGTTAGCGATCCCATGAGGATTACAGGTTCTTGCTATGGGAAACTGAAATATAGTTTGCTAACTAACACCAGCGTATCAGCAGCCACCAAGTCAAGGTGGGGTTTAGCAGCTACCAAAACAAATTAGCCCTCTAGGGGAAAAAAAAAAACCCAAACATATAAAAAAGTAGAGAACTGGGCTGCGAGAGAGCAGTTTGGAGGACCGTGTTGATTTAAAATGGGGCAATGTGCCCGTTGTTCTAGTTCACGGTTCCAAGGTTGTATTAAAAGTCCCCTGTATGGGGAGAAAGGCGGTGACACCAGCTTCTGCCGTGAATACAGTGTTGGTGGAGCCACCCCTGCGGGTTAATAAGCACAAGGATTCGCCACATCATTTGCACAGGTGTTACACACCAGGTTGAAAGTCTTTATACATCAAACGTTTATCACGCCTTCTACCATCCTCACTCTGATTTTCATCTTCAACTAACACGCAAACACGAGCGTAATCTGTAATACCTGGGCTGAGCTTCCACTTGCTTTAAATCATCTTCCCTCCAGGGAGGTGTGCGGTGCTGCCCTGACCGGCAGCAGCCGTAAGACTGGGCCTTGGTAGGGCAGGTACAAAGCGGGGCACCCGAATCCTGTTGGGAATAACCCGTGAGCCCTGCTCCCACGCCCTCTAAGAGCGTATTTAATTGCAGAGCTGCGATGTGTGAGATAGGGCAGATATAGGGTCTGCATCTGGTATAGGGAAGCAAAATGTCTGCAGTGGAGTAGCTGTGTGCACTAACACATTTGCTCGTCATTATGAAGTGCAGCCGAGCAGATAAAACCATTAGATATTTAAAAATTAGTTAATGCTAGGATGCGATGATTTGGGCATTTGTAATGCTGCTTTAAATTGGATCAATATTTTCCAGTTCATTTTGCTGTAGATTTTTAACTCTGCCATTGCATTTGAGATCCACGCTCTGAGCATGGTAAGCTAGCAGACGTCGGAAAGCTTTCTGCTGGGATGTGAGCACTTGTGTTTCAGGAAGTGCATCAGCTCCTGGAGGTTCGCTAGGCACCGTCTCTTTTATTCGAGAGAGCTTAATTGTCATCCAGGACATCTGGGATGATCTCTCAGGGGCTTGTGTTGACAGAACATTAACTAACACACGAAAGCTCTGGGATCCCATGACATGATCCATCACTAAGTAAAGACAAGTTGCCTGTATCACATAGGATGAATTCATCGAGGAGCCAAATCATTAGCATAGAAAGGTCATCTCTTGTCTGTCATTATCGTGTGAGGCAGATAGTCTATAATGTGTGCAGGAGTTCCCCACGGAGCAGCAATCAGCCCCTCACTTCACTATTTCATTGTTCTTTTTAAAGCCAGTGAAGAGCTTACTCATTGAAACCTGCAGCTGTAAACACCTGAAAGGAAATGTATAAGTCTTGGTTACTTCTGTCTTGTCTATATGAACACGAATGCCCTGGGATAAAAGTTCCTCGCATCAGTATTACTGACCTCCACTAAACACAGTCAGACCTAAAGATTTGAAATGGACTCTTTATTGCTTGTAGCAAAATAAGATTTCGGTTTTGAATAGCGGAAGTCTGCATCTGAAAGAAAAACTCTACCGTATTTTTCTCCCCGGTTATACCAAGGGCTGTGCCACGTAGTTTAACCACGCGGCTGTAGATGTCCACCAACGAATGTCAATACTGCTGATTCCTCCGGCTGTATCTCCCAGAAGGTCAGGTAAACCTTTGCCCAGCAAATGCTAGCTGGACAATTCTTTTCACCTCATCAGCCAACCTGCTGTATCTGCAAATAACATCAAGAAAATGCCCCAAAAGCAACGTATTTTGGAACTGGACAAAAAATCAGTTATTTTGCTCTGTCAGTGGTGAGCGTATGGTTTATGTCATTCCATTGCGAACTTGGATATAATCCCATTTGGCACTTGAAAAATACAAAACCAGCCAGCTACGAATATTACTTCATTGTGGCTTGGGCTTTGCGGGTTTGCAGGTTCTCCACTCTCTTCCATTCTGCCCGATTTCCAGTGCTGCTCAGACAGGAGCTGCTCTCTGCCATCTCCCCCACCACGCGCTTCTCCCCAGCGGTGGCTCGTGGTTTCTGGGCCAGAGCACCTCTGGCCTCTCCACGCTCAGTCTGTAGATGCCTCTCTGCAGCTGGGGGTGGAAGATCGGCAGTAAATTGTATGCGGACAGGTAAGCCTTCAGCGTGTCCTTGGAACGCTGTCTTGGGCAGCGCTTCTTCCCCCCGCACGCCAGTTCACTGCGCATGGGCTGCTTGGGCTTCCGTGCATCGCTCGCCTGAATGATAGAGTGATCACACGATAATAAAGCTGCGAATTTCAGCTGGTCTGAGGGTCGGGTTGAAAACTTGACCCTAAACAGCAATGACGCATATCTATAGCGGTAGTATTTCACAGGCTTTATGGGAAGACCTTGGAGGCTTTATAGTGCATCTTCTCCGAGGCAAACTGTCCTGCCTGCCTTTGTGATAACCTCGCCGGCAAACAGATCTATAGCACCTCATATTATTTCATTTCAGAAGTTCCCATTCGGAAAAGAGGCACTGAAAATCCATAACAATTGAAATATAGTAGAATTTGAAGCAAGGTCGCAGTAGCTTGAGAGATGACCTGCCGTGTTCAAAATTAACCTCACCCAATACATGTGCTGCTCAGTTTACAAGTGATGCCCTGAACCCTTGAGATTCAGAGTAACAAAAAGAGAAATGTTTCCAAGAAAGGGTGGGCTGGTGGATATGAAGGGCAGTAGGAAGCCGTATGATCATTTCACCTGTCCTCATGCGTAAAACAGGCCAGCAAACATCACTCCGAGATTCCTCTGGTGAGATCATTCATACGTACTTCTCTGAGGTCAGTTTACCTCTGAGAAGAGTCAGGACAAAATCCGAAAAAAACCTCCTAATGACCTCAGGAGGGCCAAATTTCCAAGGTGCCTTGGGGCAGAACACAAAAATCTATGTTTTTCTGTGTTACAAGCATGACTGCATCCCTGCACCCCGCCCAGCGAGCAGGGGCTGGCTGGTTGTGTGAGCTCCATTAATATGCTATGGGCATTTTATGCACAGAAAAGGTGACCTGTTGCTTTGCCTCTTAATAGATCTTCTACCCGGGAATGTTTCTATAAGCCAGCTAAAAAGTTTGCCAGCTTTCTCTGTTCGGAGTTGCACCAGTTGACCTCGCAGTGTTATTTTTCAAAGGATTTTGCAAACCTATTGCAGAACAGCTGCGTGATGTACTTCTCTCAGTTTTGTCCTAATTGACAGCGACTACAAACAGGCTTAGCCTAAGCTGAAATAAGTACTCTTACACCAGGGGAGGCTATGCACTGGCCTGGCTGTGTGCAGCGAAACTGGTTCCAATTTTGCTGTGGTCAAGTTCCTGGTTAAAAGACTGAGGGTTTTGCAAAATGCACAAAAGCAGCACAGAGGGTCATGGGCGGGACTGTGAGTAACCATCTGGAGAGATCCACATTTAACGGGAACGACGGTGATTGGCTTTCTTGGTGTGTTAGCTGTCTTCAGTTTTCTAAAAATGCAAGTTCATCAAAATGGAAATTTTCTACAGCAATGTGTCCGCTTCAACAAGAGTTGAGTCTGAAAATGCCCTGAAACAAAGAGCTCGGTGGCAGCAAACTCTTCCAGCTTGACGTCACTGGACCGGGGCAGTCGGAGTTAGTTTCTACAATTATTTTTTGGCTTCACACCCAAAGCATGCTTTTTTATCATTGAAGGCAACGTGCAGCCATTCCACCTCCTCGAAACAGAAGCTGTGATAGACCTAATCCCCTTTCTGATTCACTCTGGCAGAAAAAACTGGGAAATAGTCTACCTAGAGCCTAAGTCTGTGTTAATATTTTTCGTTTCAAATGCTTGGACACGATTCCTAATTCCGGCACTGCCTGGACAACCCAATCCCCTGAACATGGCACCGACCATCCGGACGGACGCTGCTGGTGCCGGGCTTTGCCGAAGCCGCCGTGGATCCGGCTGCTTGCGGGGCAGCAGCGCGCTGGCCGGGGCTCTGCACCCTGCAGCCCCCAGCAGCCCCCGGCCGCTGGTGCTGATGGCCCTGACAGCAGCAGCCAAGAAGTGCCTGAATTATCTCAAGTACCGCATGTCTCAAGCAGGGCTGACAAACAGGGGCAAATACGCCAGCGCGCTGGCTCGCGTATTTTCCCTGTTTCTTCTATATTAACAAAGGGGGGGCCGGAGGGGAAGAAGCCTAAGTAAGTAATGGATTTTTTTTCTGCTTCATTTTACTCCCACCTTCTCTGCCCCCTGTAATCTGATTTTTTACACCTCATTTATGTGTTTTTATTCAGCTCATCTTTGTGTTTTCTTTTTTTCACACCTTTGGATCAGCTCTCTCCCCATGTCTGGCACCTGTGATTATATCCTTCAGCTTCATAATGCAGACTTGCAGAGCAGCATTTAATAACAGGGAGGATTTGACTGACTGGAGCTTTGATAATGGTGGTGGGAAAGGCACAATTGCCGCCTTTTCAACAGTATACTTCGTGCAAAAAGCGTTCGACAGTGTCACAATCTGATAAAAAAAATTCCCAGATTCCACCCATAATTATACCTTCTCTCCTTTACCTATCCACCTTCCTTTCAAAACTAAGCTATTGTGGCTGACACCAGTCTCCGAGGAGGTGGGGGTGGTGGGACACAAACCCAGAAAGAGCCAGAGCGGAGAAAAAAGTTCAATTCACCATGATTTTGCCTCGGCCCCTCTGCCTGCCCACATTCCTGCATGTCTTTTTTCGGCTGATACCTTATACTCGGCCGTGGGCAGGCCAGCTCCATCTGTGACCCGGTGAGGTTTTAGGATGAAAAAATATCATCTGACTGGTGGCACTGCTGGTAAGCCCTTGGAAATGAAAGCCCTGAAGGGTTTCCAGGAAATTAGAGACCCAGGTGAACTAAGAGGTTGCACGGCGTTCGACCAGCTCCACTCAGAGTCCCAGCTTGGAAGAGGAGGGACTGTGGATGTCCAGCTCTCGCTAAAAATAAGGTGCACGTGTGCCCTGCTGCCTTGGGGCTTCTCGGGACGAAGGACCCCTCAGCAGCTCTGAAAATGCACCCCGACCCTTTCCAAAATGCAGATGGCCATGTGGGGCGAGGTCCATGGTCCTAAAGCCGTGCATGGTGCTTCCCAACTGTGACTGGACTTTAGGTTAGTCCTGTATGTCCACACAGGTTTAAACTCTCCAAAAGAGTTCATAAACATGGCATGGACTGTCCAAAGGTCTCCCGAGATGTCAGTGCTGGGAGCCAGAGATCAAAGCATATTAGATGCCTTCAGCACCAACCACCAAGACTTTGGGGCACCCAACTGCTTTTGTAAACGTCCAAAGGCACAAGAAGGGGACAGGAGTGTGACCCCAACCCTGGCCCCTCAGGTACTCATCCGAACAGTGCAACACCAGAAGCTGAGACCCCACTGCCTTGGTCTTCTGATTTAAGCTAGCTAGAACTTTGAGGGGCTGGTGTGGACGATGGGGGTTGAGACGCTCTCGGCTCTGTTGCAGGCAGCAGCCGGCACCGCCTTATGCTGCTCCGTCTCCGCGCATCCACTCGCTGAATTTCCAGTAAGCTGGGACGTTGCATCCATCCACGCTGGCAAAGGGCCAGCACCGTGAAACGGTTTTTAAGAAGCGTCCTTGGGAAGAAATTCAATTAACAGCTGTCCTGGCCTGTGTGGTCAGGCCATACCTGATTTTAAATGGCTGGGGGAGCAAGGAGCTAAGCAAACATCCAGGAAGATTTTAGTGACAGGGTTGCTGGCATCAACTTCTGGCTAAATACAGTAATGGGGGGGTGGAAAAAAAATCTGCTGTTGTGACAGTCTCAGGGCTGGCTGCTGGCAGGAGGACTTGCCCGCTGGGTCCGATCGATTCGGCTCTGACAAGCCTGGACAGACCGACCGGCAGTGGCAGCTATCGACGAGGGAGCGCCGGCAGGCGCGGGTGCCGCAGCGCTGTCGCCAGCGCCCGGACAGGGCCGGCACAGGCGGAACACCAAACCCAGCATCACCCGCGCCCGCTCAAGAGCGGGGCACCTCCTCCCGACGCGGGGCCAGTGCCGCAGCGAGTAACGGCCTGGTCCTACAAGGGGACGTTATAAAACCTCCTGGCTGCTGCGGAGGCGGATGCAGCCCCAACGCGCGCCTGTAACGGGGGATTTCTAACGCGCCAGCGCAGCGTGGCCAACGCGGGGCACGACGGGGCTCGGCACCGCGTCCGCTCCCGCACCACGCAGGACTTGTGCGTGTCAGAGAGCCCTGATCGTGTTTTCCTCAGTCGATGGCCAACCTTATAGCCCTGTGGCAAATAACAGCATCGGGGACTGGGCTAGGGGAACCACTGAGTTAAAACAATATGCCTTTATTTTTTTTGCTGCTGCTGCATTCCTTTAGGCTGAATTAGGCATTTTTCTTTCTATTCAAGCTCATTTTGAAATAGTGTGTCAAAAAAAACCCGAGACCCCCAACTATCATTGAAAATAGAATCCATCTGGTCTACATAGATACTTGAGATCTTACTTTTTTAAAGTGACTTTTTTAAAAATCAGATTTTAATATTTGTTATGTTATGGCTAAGGCCATGCAAATTCTCTTGAGTAAAGGACCTATTTGCCAAAAAAAAAAAAAAAATCCAAGTTGGGTAATGCTGAAATCTAAAAATTTATGCCAACATCAACATGAGCATTACTCCTAAACCCATTGTTCAGTTCAAATGCTTTCTAGGCACAATGCTTTCAGTTGTTGTTCTTTTATATTTACCTAAATTTAACTTAAAAGCATAGCTGTTCTCACTGCTGTTCCCTTTCATTCCCCAAACCCAAACTTAATTTGTCATAGAACGAGACATTTTCGGTAACTCTGTAACTACTTTTTTTCATTTATCCAGGGGGGGAAAAGGTTTATCCAAACCATTAGGTTTTGTTTAGCCAGTAAATCCAAAAGAAATCTGTATTTCACACGGTTTTAACAGGAGCTATTATTTTAAGTAACGGAGTGAAAAAGGAAATACCTGCTCTTGAATGGTGAACAGTCTCAGTAGTGGAATGTCAGAGTAATGAAACAAAAATTGAATGATCTTATTTTTCTCTCTGTGCGGGGACCAGCCCGCCTTCCAGCGTGGTTGCTCCGGGTATAGCCCCAGGTTGGCGCCGCAGCCATGAAAAAGGACGGCGACGTCAAGAAGCCAGCTGGAGGCTCGTTGTGCGAAGACGAGAGTCTGAAACAACCCCGTAATCATCACCATCTTCGTTATACCATTGTGCTGCTCGTTTTGGGGGAGGCGTCTTTTTACACTTTATTACGCAGTGCCCTGTCCTTCTCCATGAAAATCAATGGCAGACACAGGAGGCGGCCCGTTTTGTTACGGTCTTCCAGGCAGCGCAGACACTTCTGGGAATCAGGAACAGAAGAATAATGCGTTTCAATAAGCAGCTTATCGACCAAGTAGGAGTTAAGTGAACCTGTGGTGTGCTTCTCTAGTTCCCCTCCTCTCCTATGATCATTGCACGTTGCTGGTGCTTTGCTTTTGCTCCTTTGACAATCAATATCTCGCAACGACTCGCCTGCGCCGCAGCCCGGCGCGAGGGGTGCGGCAGGGTCACGGGACGGCGGCTTTGCTCCCCTCGCTCCCGCCAGCTGCCCCCTCCCTAAGGTCTGGGAGCGCTGGCGGCCGCCCGAGCGAGCAGCCCGGCAGCGGGGGAGCGCTCGCCCGCTGCATGGCCGGCTCTGTGCGCAAGGCCGGGCCCGCAGCCCTGCTCCTGCGACAGGCGCGGGGCGGGAGGAGAGGCTGCACCAGCGTCAGGCCAAAGATTTCCTGTGGGAAACGCAGGAGCCGCTGTCCGTGTTGCCTCCTAACCCCTCTAGAAAATTAAGATAGTGGCACTGCAAAGAAATCCACGGAGGGAAAATGCAAAGTGTAAAAGCCAAGTCAGACACTGTTTCTTTTCCAGGGTTGAAATGGCGAAGCCGAGCAAGCAGCAGTCGGGCGAGTCACGGCAAAGTCAGAACTACGAGGTGACAGATCTTGTATTTTCTACCTTGGGATGAACTGATCGTCTTTCAGATCCCGGTTCACCGGGAGACCCCGTACCCGTTACAAACGGTGCCCGACGGACCCTCGCAGGCGACGGGCCCAAGAGCAGAACCTCGCTCCAGCACGCAGAGCTCTGCCTCGATGCTCCGCATCACAGAGCTTTCCACAGACGTCCCGAAGCAGAGGGGTGAAAACTTAACGCCATTTGCGCTCCCCTGTTACAGGAGAGACCCGCAGCCTCCGGCACCGGGACTGGAAGGCTGCGGGACCGGGGAGACGTCGTCTGCTAAACACCTCCTGCGGGTAACAGAGCCTGCCCCTGCAGCGCAGGCAGCTGCCTGACCTCTGCTTGGTACCAGACAAGGCTCACACCCTTCCTCAGAGGTTTTTTTTTTTCTTTAAAGCAATTATCTGATGCATTTTGCAACAGTTATGAACGATATACAGCATCCTCACAGAGAGCAAGCGTCCGTGGATTACAACCTGTACCCTGCAGCTCCTCCGTGTTGTGCAACATAGTGCTAAAAGCAGTATTTAAGCTCAAAGCAGGGACCATTTTCGTTGACCTAAGAGAGCCAGAGGTGAAACCGTGTCACGGGCTTCTCCCGTGCACAAAAGCTGCTCCCGCGCCCGTGATGTGCAAAGCATCTGCTGCCCAGGGCACCTGCGGTGGGGCAGGAGCGGGACGCGTGGGCAGGTTTTAATTACTCACCATGGCAACCTACCTTAATAGCTGTAATCCCCCGTAAGGAGCCGGATCAGTCCTTCTCCCACATCCACAGAAATAACTCCAGGAAGGACACCGGTGCTGCAGACGCGCTCGCGGGTGCCCAGCGCCAAGCCGCGGGGCCTCCGCACGAGGCCTGATGCCAAACGGACCCGCCCCATCCACGGCAGCTCTTCGCACCGGCTGTCCCAGCCAGCGCCGGGGTCCCACCACGTCCGCCCCAAGCCCACGGTGCTGCCCACACTCTTGCACCTCCGGCACCCAAAGGAAGCTCATCTCGCTGCACGGTGAACCCGCCTGCAGTTGTTTCAGGACAGTTTATCCTGAACTCATTGATCTTACCCCATTGATCCGAAGTTTGGATTCATTTGAAGCTAAACCTCTCCCATCAGTGTCAGGGAGATGGCCCTCCAGGAACTGACGGAGAAGAAATATTGTGTCCCTCCTGCGGGCAGACACCTCTGGGCCACGCATCTGCATCTCGCTGTCCTGTGGCACCCGGCAGCCCTGCGCAGGAGCAGCCGTGAGGCCGCTGCGTGCTGTGCGGGCGGAGGAGATACCGACAGCCCTACTCTCCTGCAAGGAGTTACAGACCCAGGGAAGCCCCAAGACAAAATGGAAAATCCCAAAGGAAAATGAAAAATAAGTTGCCCAACTTCCAGGTTGACCCTGCAGAGATGGATGAGGAAAATTCTGCCAAATTCAGTATCGAGCTGCTAAAATCTACAAACAAAAACCCCACAGAACGGCGACAGGGATGCATCATGCAATCAGAGCTTTGAAGTTTCCGCTTCTCCCTTATCTGTGTCTCAGTCCATAAAGGTGACCTGAACTTTGCCCACTGCCAGAACCACCAAAGCCACTTTTGGCTCTCAAGGTGCATTCCTGTGGCACAAAACATGCCAGAGTTTCCTCCAGATCTCATAAGGCTCCTTGGGAGCAGGCGACAGGGCCACGGGCAGCGCAGCACCTCCTGCCAGCTCAGCGTGACACAGCACCGTTATTTGGCCCAGGTCAACTGCGGCTCAAGTTTCCCATGCCTCTAGTACTGACATTTCCTATCTGTGTACTCAAGCCCATCCTGGTTCCTTTTATGTGAAGTTACAGAGGGCTGCAGAGCTGGAGGCTTGCTGGAAATGACTGGAGCTACAGCAGACCAAGATGACCCAAGGTCCTTTGCAACCGCATTTGAGATGGACTTTTCCAGCTTTTCCCTTGAAGCAGTGTCTACACTTCATCTCCCATCCTGAACTGCCGTTCATCTTTGGGACGCTCCCACGAGAAGACAATGACAGCAACGCGTATGGGGGACAACGCTGCCTGCGGAGCTCAGCGTCTTCTGCAGGCCCCACCACGGAGGTGAAGAATGACCCACTTGTTTCGTTACTCACTCCCATCTGCCCAGACTTTTGACTTACTGCTTCCCCAGCACGTGACCAAACCCCTTCCTCTGCAGAAGTGCTGGCAGAGGGTGACATTAATTATAGCAAAGGCAGATGTCTGATAAATAAACAACCTTGGAAAAATGACGTGGCCCTTCAAAGGCAGCGTCCTTTGCCTCACGGCACGGCATGGGACTTTGGTGTCCTGGGAAGGACTGAGGAGGGGAGCAGCGCCTGCTGCAGCGCTTTCTCCCGCTCATGCCGAGTAGTTTCCCATGCTCATCTCAGACTCAGCTTTTTTTTTTTTTTTGAAGTGACAAATCCACTGACTCCAAAAAAGCAAAAGGGCCTTTGGCCAGATAAGGATCCGATTTTTACTGCCTTCGCAAAAACACTTTGCGCAAGTCTAGTGCTTTTTATGTGGAGATTTTAATCAATCATGCACGGTACAATCCTGCAAGATGGGCTAATATACTTATTTTATGGCAGAGAAAATAGAAACACAGAGACCCAAATAAACTGTTTAACAACATGCATTCAGGGACACGATACAGAGCTTAAGGACTGGCAATACTGGGAGAAGGCAAAATTAATCTAGCCCAGATTCATAAAAAGATATTGCTATAATCCCCCTCTGGCATTTTTTTTAACCAGACCATGAGCTCGTCTCACAGGGCCTGACCATTTGAAAGTTGGATGTTAGACCAACCTCGAAACAACCCCCAGCCACGTCCAGGCGATGATGGCAGCAACAGCCTCCTTCCAGACAACAAAAGCTCTCTTCAGCAGCGCAGGTGGGAGCCGCGTGCTTTTGAAAAGATTGCCTAGATTTTGGGTATTGTCCATAAGGACCATTCAGAAAAAAGAGGCAGGCAGGAAGGATGCCCACAGGGAGAGGGTCGTTCCTGCCATGAGAAGGCGGCTCTGCCCAGCTGATGACCTTCACAGCTTTCCCTTTCCCCACGTCACGCTCCGTTCCCACGACCCTTCTGTGGGGATGCGCAAGACTTGAGTCTCAAAGGCATCCGTCTGCTGTCGGGGTGACATGCCCAGCTCAGCCCCCCTCGCCCACCCTGCACATGCAGGGAGGCTCATGTCGGCTGGAGCTGGAGGTGCCCAAACTCCATGTAAGCCAAGTTAGGAGCAGCCCTGAACTGCTGCCAGGCTGTAGAGAGGGCAGGGATTCGGCTCGCCTGGCTCTTTCGCAAGGAGGGAAAGGAAGGGGAAAAGAAAGAAGGAAAGAAGGAGGAGGAAAGAAGGAAAGAGAACAGTTACATTGTTTATAGATTACTTTTTTTTTTTAAATTAAAAGTTTAAATAGAGCCCTGAAACTTGATAATGGACACTTTAGCAGAGGGTAACCACATGGAACCAAACCTTAAAATCCATGAAAGACCTGATTTATAAGAGAGGGCAATAAAACATCAGTGGGAAAAAAAAAGTAGTATCCGTTAGCAGACTGTCATCTTGCCTTTGACCCTATTTTATACTGGTGCATTTCTGCTGGTTTTCATCTGGAGTTACCGGTATAACTGGAGCAAAACCCCAGGATGTCGCTCATGGGAAGGGGATCACACTTGGACACTGCTGAGCACCAGTCTCAGCAGACAAAGCGGTTTTGTTGTGGGCCAAGGACTTTTTACCCGTTTCCACAGGCATATGAGAAATTCCAGCAGGTAATGAGCCTGGAGTTGCCTAGGTAAGGGCTGGACATCAGGGATATTTAAAGAAGGAGGGAAAAAACCCTCCAGCAGCCAAGTTTTGCTGATTTTAGACTGAATTGTGTTAAGACTGAGGAATGACATGTTGAGCTTCAGCCCACTACAAATTAGAAGACCCAGGTTATAAACCCCTGAAAAATGGAGTTTATGAGGGAAATGGCAACGGCTCACTAACTCCAGCTGAGCCATGGGGCTGCTCTAATTCTCAAAGCAACTTCTTTATAACTCAGCACATCGCTTTAGGGGTGGGCAGGGGTGCACGTGTGTGTTTTAGCACAAACAAGATGCAATCTTAATTGTTTTGGTTTGACTCATGTTATGAATATTACAATTGTACTCATATCTGGCAATTGAAATAAATACCCCAGAGAAGAGTTACAGGTATTTGGCCAGACCTGTAAACCAAGCCTGAGAAAGAACCAGCTTCCATTTCTGATTTCAGACACTTGACAGAGCTGCCTCGGGTCCGTGGTCTGCAAAATTTAGCTCGGTCAGACCCCAAGGTAGCAATGAGCCGAGCTCTTCTGCCATTTCAGGTGACACTCACCCCCACAGATGTAATTTAAAGCCAAAGAATCTCAGAAAGCCCAGGCATGGCAAGCAGCAAGAAGGCATTTGCTTCATTTCAACAGCTAAATTTTATTTCTCCCTCTTTTTCTGTTTGTTTGCAGAAGGAGAGGAGCAATGCATCAGCCTCAGCTGTGCAGAAAAAGGGTAAGAGCAGTCTCTCTTTAAGGCATCTGCCTGGTTCAATGTAGGTTGATTTAATGATAAGACACTGTTTGAAGTTAATTGTAACTGCAGGGAACAAGAAGAAAGCTGGAAACTCACTGTCAGGCCAGATGAGGAGCTGAAAAAGGCACAGGGTCAAAGTGTGATACGACTCCAGGGAATACGTATCGTGATATGACTCCTTCAAAGTCTGCAGAGTTAGAGTCAAGATTGGCTTACATCATCTTAAATACAGAGCACAGCTTGAGGAGTTTGGCCATTTTAAGCCTCAAAAATGCAGAAAGCGGACATGTCCTGCTGAACCCGTGGAGATGATGTACAAGCAAAAGAGGTTTCCACCTTTATAAATACTCCACGTTCGGGAGTGAGAGCGGGAGACCGCATAGAAGATACCCAAAGATTAAATTTGATGGCAGACGTTTTCCGCTCAAACGCAGGCGAGCGCAAAAGCCAGACTGCCGCTGCTAGCGCCCGGCCTCGCGGGCGGCGGGAGCCAGGGCACGGCGCAGGTTTCTTCGCTGGGTTCGAGGAGGCAGCACAGCCCCGGGCTCCCGCACTCGGAGGAATTCAGCGTCTCGGTCCTGCCCTCTGTTTGGGGCTTGGATCCTCGCTGGGGAGGGCTGCCCTGCGCCCAGCCGCCCCACAGCCCTCCCCGGGGCTCCCGAGGAACGTACGGGAGGGTCCAGCCCTGCCTGAGGGTCACGTACAGGCTCGTTCCTTGGGAAAAAAATCCCAACAACTTAGAAACTCCCCAAAGGGAAGGGAGAAATGGAAATTGGGAAGGCTTGGCATGGCTCCCCCCTCTCCAACGTCGGCACTTAAGGCACGGTGTTGGCAGGCACCCGAGCAACATCAGGCTGCGGTAACTGCGGGAAGCGCGTTGGCAAATACCGGGTCACTGCCGCTGGGTGGGGGGTGCTCCGCAGCCATGCCGCCCCAAAGGCGGCCGCTGGCTCCGGCGCTGCCGGGATCAGGCCCTCTAAACCATTAACAAACCAACGCCCTGTAAATCAAGCATTTTAGTTTCTTTAAAAGTGTTCCTAATTGCAGTAAATGTTAACAGCCTTTTTTCCCCCCCTCATGCCACTATGGGTCCCCTAAATAAGACTGTCGGAAACCAAGGGACCTGGCAGCCCCAGCCAGTCCACCACTCACCACAGGATGCTCTGAATTATAGCAATATTCCAAGCAATAAATCACAGTGTTTTCTCTACTGAAAAGTGGAAGGTGTGGGGAGGGAGAGAGGAGGAGGGGAAGGAAAAAAAAAGAAAAAAAAAAAAAAGAGAAGCTTATCTAAATCTATTTACACGGAATGATTATTCAATTAATTTTTTCATTACACTTGCCAAAAAGAATTGCCTGTGTCTCTAACGTGGTGCGTGAGATTTCATTAATAATTAATAGCAGCAGCTTTTTCTCCTCTGTTTAGCAAGCAGGAGCTTTTGCCTTTGGAGGTCACACCCTGACGCACACCGCAGCCCCGCTCAGCTGAAGGCGCAGGGACTTCGTGGCCACCAAGGTGCGTGTGGGGACAAACCCTCGTGCCCTGAGGAGTTTCACCCTCCGTGCAGCGGCGTTCGCCGGGTGCAGGTGCCACGTGAGGTGAACAGGTTCGGGGCTGCGGGATCGAGCAGGTCCCCATCCCCACCAGCCCCGTCTCCCCGCCTGCCATTTGTCCCTCCACTCCTCACGCCCAGTTCGGAGAGCCCGATCCTGTCCCCCCCCCAGCTTCTTTGCCCCCTGTGTCTCCCACCCACCCCGCGTCCCCTTCGCTCCTTTCCACCAAACCTGCCCGTTCCCACCGCGCTGCTCCCGGTGCCACCAGCTCCACCCCCTTGGCCCCCCACGCCTACGGGCCCGGGGTCCTGCCCGAGCAACTGCCACAAAGACCCTCCTTATACTTCAGCGATCTGGCTGGAAGAACTGAGCCACAGCGGCCCTGGGTTTTCGCAGGACACCCAAGAGGAGGGTGGTTGGGGGGGTGGAGGCACCTTCCCCGCCGCCACGCGAGCTCTGCAGGCCGCGCCCCGCTGTTACAGTGGTGTGAGAAGGGGCTGCGGGGCTGCCGGCGAACGCCAGCCCCGCTCGGGCGGGCCCCGCCATGCTGGCTGTGCGGCCGCACGACCGTCCCCTGCAGAAGGGCGGAGGGGCTCTGCGGTGCTCGCGCAGCAGCCGGCTCCAGGCCGGCTCCCGGCCGCCATGCAAGGGTTAGGCGACCTTAAAGCCGCGCCTCGTCCACGGGACAGCCGGGTTAGCAAAAGCCACGGGGCGACGCCAGCAGAGAGCGCGGTGCGAACGGCAGCTATAAATCACCCTATCTCCTTCCCAAACATAACATTTGTAAGAGAGCCCTGGGTTCTTATAAATATTTAAGTCCAATTTCAGCTGTTTATGTCTTACATCTGTCTTTATCTGCCTGTAATCATTTCTCTGCTCGCATCCCACGCCACTGCCTGCTAATGTAGGCTGGCTGCCCCCGGCGCAAACGCATCTTCTCGCCGCGGCTTGGACAACCAACACCTGAATTTTTCTGCCTGGCGATCCTCTCCGAAGAGGCCTCTGCCAGAGTGGCTTTTCAGGGAGCAGGTAGAAAGGAAAAAGAAAGGGCCTATTGAGATTTAATGATAGCTCAACCAAATCAATTAAAATGTACATGGTATCCTTCTCCTGGAACAAGGATTTTAATGTGGCCAGCTGTGCACGCCTGCGCATTTTACTACTTCTCCTTGCCTTTTAGTGCTGCACAAGCTATGTATTATAATGATCTGATTTCTTCTAAGAGGTGCGTGCTGCTCTGTTCGGCAGGGGGAAAGGTGGAAGGGCAGAGTTTATCCGCAAAAAGTCGGCTGGTGTGGATTATAGCCAGAGACTGCCAATTTTCCAACTTTTTAGTAGAAAGGAAAACAAAGGGGAGATTGTTTTTGAGAACCTCTTGAAGAAAAAAAATCCATGCTTTCCAAGCAGCCATAGGGCTGGTGAAAACCGCAAGAATTTGGCAATTGTGAATATCCTGTTTCACAGAGGGGAGGCAAACAAAGGACAGAAGGGGAGCACCCCACAGAACCAAGGTTTCCTGGAGTCCCAGCCCTCCCTTCTCCTCTTAGTGGCCCTATAATAAAAATTCTCCGTGACGGTTGATAAAGGCCCCGGTGTCCCCTTCAGACAGACCGAGACACCTCACGGTACCGTGTACCATGCAGAGGTACCGCCGGCTGTTTGCTGCAAGTAAAGCACAGGGAGATGCTGAGGCTCAGCAAGGGAAAAAAAGAAACCTCGTTCCCCGCTATTCCCCTTCCGCTAAGACTCTCCTGATCGCCCGTGAGCTCCCGGAGCCCGGGAGGAAGCGAGGTGCGATGAAAGCGTGAGCTTTTCTCCACAAGCCTGGAAATCTGCCAGAGCTCGACTTCCAGCGGTTCCTCAGGAGCGCCGCTCATGCCGGAGCACCCCACGAGGCCGTGCCATCACCCGTCACGGCGGCTGGAGGGTCACCCACAACGGCAACTCAGCCCGGGGAACTCCAGCTCTCTGATCCCAGCCACGGGGCGAAATCGGCTCCTGTGGAGGGCAACTCTGAGCATGAACCACAGCAGACACCTCCAAATCATCTTCCAGACATGCCTCTCCCCACCAGGGAAACTTGCCCCACCATGTTATCATGAGCCCTCACGAACATCTCCTCTGTGAACCGCTGCAGCGGGGAGCCCTGCAGAGGAGCCGGGACTTACAGTCCCTCCTCCACGCCAAGGAGCACCGACGCATCCCTGCCAGCGCCACGAAGCTGCTGGAGAACAGCACCGGCTCCGGCACGCCCTGCAAGCTGCCGAGCACAGGTATCAACACGCCGTGCTGCCTGTGAGTGCCAGCGCTTTGTCCTGGGCTGTCTCAGCTTGGCAGCCGCCGGGACCACAGAACCGGTGCCAGCAAGTGATCAGCTCGGCATCCCCAAGTGGTCCTGGCACCTCCAGCACTCTCTGGGGCTGGAATTTAGAAAATCTGGGTTCGGTTCCCAGCTCAGCTACACATTTTTCTTGTCCCTGTGGGCAAGCAGCTAAACCTCGCTGTGCTTTAGTTTGCCTGCTACAAGCTGGAGTAAGGTTTCAGCCTTTTTTCTCAGCACTCTTTGACTTGTCTACTTACATTACAATCTTTTGGGAGAGGAGGCTGTATGTGCGTATCTACCAAATCTAATATAAGTGATCTAATCCTGGCAGATTTCTCTAGGTATTACTGTCATACTAAGTCTGAGCGGCTGTGTCTATATAGACAGCTTAACCCACTCTCATGCGCCAGTAAGTGACTTATCTCAGCACTGTGCCCATGCACCATGGTCTCCAGCTTGCTTTAAATTTGCATTTCAGAACCCGAGCTCCAGTTGCCCACGATTACTGAGCCCAGAGACCTGATCCTGGCAGCCCACTCCGCTCCCGTGGAGGTAAGACAGGGCCAGCATTTGGCACTGGAGCAAGACTTTCCCATACCATTCTGCATCCGTGAGAAAAATCAGCCTCAGCAAATTAATTTACATAAACAAGTTAGGTCAATCACCATTTCCCATCGATTTTATTCATGCTAGTAAATGAGCCAAACAGGGTTATTTCTTTCCTATGCTTTGCTGGTTCTCTCTCAATCTTTGGGACACAGTTCCCTCACTTTCCTACTTAGTTAGGAGCAGGAGTTAAACACTGAAAGTTACCAACTCAAACAGCCTCATCTCCAAACACGGAACCATCCCACCTGCACTGACAACCAGCAGCATCTGCCACCCCCAGCACTCGCCCCAGGGGCGAACAGGGACCCGTGATCTGTGCAGCCGAGGCGCTTCCCTGGGGGAACAGGCTGCTCTGGTACGTTTTGTTGGTATTTCCTCCCCGTGATTTCTCAGCAGAGGTACAACTGACTGTCAGGACACACCATGACTCTGCTCAGGGCTCTGCGCTTCTTTCAGGTCTCACGCGGAGGACCTTGCCCAGCGTAAGCCTCCCAAGGCCCCAGAAGACAAGAGCTGCCGCTACTAAGGGCCCGAGGCTGAACGCTTGCTCGCGCAGGAGGGACTGACGCTCGAAGGGCTTCTCAATGGCGTCACAGCTCAGAGCGGTAAATAATCACGATACGCGGCTGGGGAGACGCAAGAAGTCACTCTTGCCTCCATGTCCGTTACAAAGCTCCAGTTGTCCGTCCCCTCCCCTCCGCCCCACTCCCTCTTTTGGGACAGCGCAGCCTTTTCTCTGCTTTTAATCAAGGGCAAGGAAGAAGAAAGGGAGAAGCAGCAGCCTGTGCAGTAACCAGGTCCTCCGCTGCCTCCTGCACGATGCTATGTTTGTTCGAAGGTAAAGAGGAAGCACTGGGGATTATGGACATGGCTTTGATTTTATTTTAAAGGCTTTAATATTTGGAGCTGTATTGATTTGATTTATCTCAGTGTGCCAGCATACTGCTGGTAACTAAGCAACACCCATCCTCTCTGTATTCCAGGAGGCTCCCGGGATTTTGCCTATGAACGATATTACTTTGTGTATATGAAACTAAATGGACCATAGGCACCATTTGTAGGTGGAGGATATCTGAGTTTCATATATTTTTTATTTCTTGCTGGGGGTGGACATACTGCCTGGCACAGCACCGTACCTGCAGCCCAGGCTGCAGAGCAGCAGCATGCACAGCCCTCCAGGAGATGCCAATGAGAACAACTTAACCCAAAGTCATGCACCAAAAAATAGGAAGCAAAGCAGCTGGTGTGGTGTGACCATGCCCTCCTTCTTGGCTATCTACAAAAAAAAAAAACCAAACCCAAAAACCAAACCCTAAAGCAGGGTCAACTTCTGTGGGACTCTGAGGGGCACAAAGGAAAGCTCAGCAGGCAGAGAGACTAGAATAGACTAGACCAGAAGAGTTTTCAGTTGGAGGGGACCTACAACAATCATTGAGCCCAACTGACTTACCAGTTCAGGGCTGACCAAGTTAAAGCATGTTGCTAAGGGCATTGTCCAAATGCCTCTTGAACACTGACAGGCTTGGGGTACCAACCACCTCTCCAGGAAGCCTGTTCAGGTGTTTGACCACCCTCTGAGTACAGAAATGCTTCCTAATGTCCAGTCTGAACCTCCCCTGGTACAGCTTCAAACTACTTCAGGACATGGTTTAGTGGGCATGGGGGTATTGTGTTGATGGTTGGACTTGATGATCTTACAGGTCTTTTCCAACCTTAATGATTCTGTGAGTCCCACACATTGTATCCCTGGACACCAGGGAGAGGAGACCAGCACCTCCCTCTCCACATCCCATCCTCAGGGAGCTGCAGAGAGCAAGGAGGCTGCTCCTCATCCTCCTTTTCTCCAAACTAGAGCAATGCTGGCTGCGCTGAACCCCGCTGCAGCTTTGTGGAGGGTTTCCTACCCCTCAGCCCTCCATCCCACAGAGCGGGGACCTTGGCCTTTGCCCCATCTGGTGGCATCTCCCCCTTCCCTCCCCTGTAGCTGCGGCAGCCCTGGCTGTTTCTTTAAGATGATGGCATCTGTGTGGTCAAAGTCAGCAGGCAAAAGAGGCACTGTCAGCTCGCGCTATATGGTTCAGTGGTTTGGCGTTAACGATGTTTGTTTTGGAGCCCGCCCGCTGGTCTGACCCATTTAGGATCCTTGCCATACTACAAGCTCGCCTTTCAATTATAAGGAGGCAGAGGGGTCTTTAGAATGAAATTGGAGCCCACCAAGTCTGAGGCTGCCAAGCGCGATGGCAGTAAGTCAGGCTGTCGGTGCGCGGTTGTCCTTCCAGCCGACCCGGGGAGGCAGCGTCCATAATCTCACAACGCGGGAAGGAAGAACGGAACAGGCTCTGCAGACGGACGGCTTCTCCGGCTCGGGACGGCGCCTGCCTCGCCACTGCTGAGACCCAGGGCTGCTCTGCAGTGCAGAGAAACCACCTTTTTCTGGGAAAGGCCTTTTCTGGGCAGGGGAAAGATTTGGACTGGCAGAGACACAGACCCTTGGACCCTCGGTCTGTGCCAGCAGACAAGAGCCCTGTGCTGCTGGGCAAGGGCATCCCCGGAGGCAGAGGGGACCGAGGGATCAGAGGTGTGTGCAGGGAGCTGGGGACACCCACCAGCTCCGGGGGAGCTCTCACACGACCCCTGCTCATCCCACGCAGAAATGAGAAACTTGCAGCTGCTGGAATTTGCCACAGACCTTCCTAGAGGAGCTGCAATTGGAGCATTACTAAACGCCCCGTTCAGAACCTCTTTGCAAGCCTGCGCTGGATGCTCTGGTTGTCCTGGCTTTGCCTCAGGCCTCTGCTGCCGGAGGAGCTCGCTCTGAGCATCACCATAGACCTCAGGTAAATCCATGTTCACCAAGAACGTGCCAGCTCTCGCAGAGCACAGTGGAGACCTCTTTGGCCTTATGCGTCACCATAAGCATTTTAACCAGCCCCTCCAATAGGGAGAAGGGGACTGGGCGGGCATCACTTTTTATCCTTTCATGGATAAAAAAAGTTGTTGCTTTTTAACCTTCCGTGGCTTGGCGTGGACCTGCCAGAGCCACACGCTGGACTGAGACACGTCACATAGCTGAGCCTGCTCCCACGATGGCCTCGGGTATGATGCTTCGCACTGACAAATACTTCCAATTAAGAAGCACAATTATATGCTTGTCGAACGGACAAATAGTGCTAACAAAAGTGCTGCAGAGTGATCCTGTGGTTCTGGCATGTACAAATTGGTCATTATTTTAACTTAGCTGAAACAAGAACCATGTAGATTAGGGGCTGGGTGTTTTTTCACATGAAATCTGAAACCAGGCAAAATGCACACCAGCCTTGCCAAAGAGCTTCCCTGATGTTTGCAGATTTTCTCAGCAAGTCTGGACTGAGTTAGAGAAAGTCAAAATAACGGGGGGAAATGCTCAGCCTCAGAGGGGGACCCAGAGCAAGAGCTTTCTCCAACTTTGAATCCAAACCCCTTATCACAGCCTCCTCAGCTCAGCTCTTCCCTGAGAAGCTGAAAATGGTGCTTTTCTCTCCTAATCAGGCAAGAACTGGGATCTGCAAACACCTTTCAATAGCATTAACATGGATACACAACCTACAACGGGGACACCCAGGGCCAACACCTGGACTTGCTCTGTGCTTGGGCACAGATGGGTTTGATAGGTACCTCAGCCTTTCATGGCCTCCCAGAAATACCAACAGGTAGTTGGGGAAACATCTCTGGTCACCTCAGCCAGGACTACAGAGTCTCAGTGCACCCTGTGTATAAGCACACATCCAGTATATAACCTGTTTATGGGCACAGCATCACCAATGCAAACAGCAAACTCGAGGATGGGCCCCATCTCTTGTGCTTGCCCACCTTGGTTTAAAGCACCCAAAGCAATCCGTTCCAAAATCCAACTAATTAAAAAATTAAGGAAAAAAAGTAAGTACTTTGGGAACAGCGGTGTCCACATTTCACCAAGTCTCACTGTCGCTTGGAGCACTCTGGAATTAAGCAGATGCTCAATTTTAAATCCTCAAAAAACTCACACCAGAACAAATACTTTCGCTCCTCATTTCCAAAAATATTGTGTAAAGGGCTGCTTATGTGCCGTCCGGCAGCGTAACAGAGGAGACACCCTCATCGCGGTGCTGAGATGCGGGGACAGATGAGCCGGTCTGACGCATCGGGGACGGCACTTTCCCCTTCGCGGCGCTGGGCAGCAGCAGCGCAAACTCACCCCTCCACCAAGTCACCGCAGCTCGGGAGGAAAATCCCATCGCCCTTCCTATCGCGGCCAGGTGCTTGGCCTCTCCAGAGAGAGAGGGGACAGGGAGGGCAGCGGCAGGTTTAGAGGAGGTAGCTGCCTACCTGCTGGCGATATCAAAACGAGCTTCATGTAAACAGAGCGACAATTAACTGATAATACTTTTGTGCAGAGTAAGTTGGATTTGAACCAGCCATCTACCGGTAAAAGCCTCCGACTCCCAGTGAGACTCAAAGATATTAAAAGACATCGGGAAGGAGCTGAGGCTCAGGGAAGAATGACCCAGGATTAGGGAAAGAGAGCTCGAACCCATCAAGCATTTCAAAGTGAAACAAAATCGCCGGATGTTGTTTGGCTGCTTTTATCCGCAAATTGAGTCTTATCTGTGGGGGGAGAAAAATAAACCCTACAGGAACGCTTAGCACAGTGGAAAAAAATAATGTTAAATTAAGCTTACAAAAATGTTTCTCTTTCTGAAAGTCTTGGCTGGCGACAAATGGCTTGTGCCAAGTTATAAATCAAGCGTTGGGTTTCTTTTAACGCTCAGCATCCCCTGATTTATGACGCCATCACAACCTCTCGATTGATTTCTGACTCGGTGATCCATCTTCCTCCATAGGTAGCTGCCCATTATAACGCCTTTTCCGGAGCAGGCAGCACATTTTGCTTCCCAGCAGGGCTTTATAAAGGAGAGGCTTGAGTGGAAACCCGCTTGCTGGCAGAGCGCAGACCCGAGGGGCCGAGGTGGCCACGGAGGGAGGCGAGACGGACAGCAGCGTGTGAAGGAGCAGCACGACTCACCTGAGGACACACGCTGAGGGGCCGGGGTTTGCTGGCCATCGAACCGGCACGGCCTCTGGCAGCACGGGCATGCTCCTGGAGGCCCCAGCACTGCCCTTCCTCCTTGTTTTGGAGGACTACAGCCCCCACGCTTCCGCGGGGTTTAGTTCCCGACAGCCACCATCCCCCATGGGTAGCAACAAATGAAACCTCGCAAGTCAGAGGGAGGATTCAAGCTCACAGAACCCCCTCACCAATTAGGAAGGTGTCCTGGTTTTAGCCAGGGTAGAGTTAATTTTCTTCATAGAAGCTAGCGTGAGGCTGTGTTTTGGATTTGGGATGAGAAAATGTTGATAATGTGCTGATGTTTTGGGTTGTTGCTCAGTAGTCAAGGACAGTCCAGCTTCTCGTGCTGGCCTGCAGCGAGCAGGCTGGGGGTGCACGGGAAGCTGGGAGGGGACACAGCTGGGACAGCTGACCCAGGCTGGCCAAAGAGATATTCCCTACCATATAACATCATGCTTAGTATATAAAGCTGGGACAAAGAAGAAGGAAGGGGTGGAGGGACGTTCGGAGTTATGGCGTCTGTCTTCCCAAGAAACCATTACGTGTGACGGAGCCCTGCTTCCCTGGAGATGGCTGAACACCTGCCTGCCCATGGGGAGCAGTGAATGAATTCCTTGTTTTGCTTTGGTTGAGTGCACGGCTTTTGCTTTACTTATTAAACTGTCTTTATCTCAAACCATGAGTTTCCTCACTTTTACTCTTCCAATTCTCTCCCCCGTCCCACCGTGGGGGAGTGAGCGAGCGGCTGCATGGGGCTTAGTTGCTGGCTGGGGCTAAACCACAACAGAAGGCCTCTTCCTCCAGAAGCACCCCGGTCCCCAGCAAGGCCAGCTCCCATCAGCTCAGCGAACCGAGGACACCAGGGCTTACCTGGGACTCAGAGGACCAGCGCCGCGACAAACTCCCACGCGCCGCGAGGCCACCGCGCACCGCCCCATCAGGTACCAGCAGGGTGGGAGCTGTACAAGGGCTTGTTCCCGCAGCCTTGCTCAGCTGCAGAGGTCACCAGCCCGAGCTGCTCAGGGGCACCTGCCTCCTGCGTATCCCAACCCACAGAGCTCTCCCAAACTCCCTCTTGTCAAAACAAGCCAGAGCAATAAAGAGCAGCTATTTATATGGAGCTTGTTTTAACCAAAGTAGGCGAGGGTGGGTTTCTGTGAGCCGCAGGGATGGCCGTGGTGAGCAGCTGGGAGCACTCACCTCCAAACCCAGCACAGCTGGAGGTGTTTAGGAGACCCAAACACCTTGGAAATGAGAGACATGGGAGGTGTCAGGGGGAGGAGGTACCGAACACCAACCACTCCAAGCCCTTCGACGTCTCTGCGCTGCAGTGGGCTGCGGGTTAGCTCTGTGTGCCAGGCAATGCACCTTGGGGCGAGCGCGGGGAGCACGAACACGGGCTGGAAATCCCCAAAGTGCTGCAAATCCCTGGCTACAGAGCCATGCCTGCATCAGCCAGGTTACATATCTTTTATCTAAAGCCCGGTCTCCTATAGAAACATTTTCTTGAGGAGTCCAGAAGTCAGCTGCCCACTCAAATGATGCCTTTTTAACTTCCAAGATAAACAGGGCATTTCTGTGTCACTATAAAGCATTATTTATAGTGGAAAGGGCCTGTGAATGGCGCATGCTGTCAGTTCAGTATGTAAATGATGCCAGCTCCGTTCGCTACATCCCATCAATTATTTTCATACACTTTTCTTTGTTTTCATCTGTCAGAGGAAAAGTCACCTTGATGCCTTGAACTGGATTTCTTCTCCCATTTCCTTTGGTGTGTGACTCTACCTTGAGGCTTGGCAGGGTGGAGAACACGGGAGTTTCAGAAGCAATTGGGTGAGTTGGGAGAACAAGTCCCAATGGCCTTTGTAGCTCCACCAATAAGCAAGACTGAAGAGCTGCCTCTCAATTAAAAATTGTGTGCTATGAGGCTTCTTCCTAGGAGCTTCAAGGATGGGATGGCCCAGAGAGCCAACCCTGATCTCATGGAAAGGGTAGAATACCCACAGGAGCAGGCTAAGTAGCATTAGGTCCTCCACATCACCCATGTGTATTTTTTTCAAACAGCCTTCGCTCATCCCGTTCTTGGAAGTCGAGTGCTGCTGGCATCCACCTCTTGTATCTTTTTTTTCTCCAGGCTCAACTCTTTCTCTATTTTCATTACTAGTCTTTGGGCTAGATAACTCACTTCCCACACTTACTTTGGGTGTCCGTCTCCCATTCCCACTCAGCACCACCAGATCATCCCCAGTAAGACCCTTAGCTGGTATAAACCAACTTTCTTGGACAAGTATTAGCAGTTACGGATCTGACCCAGTTACCTGTCCCTTAGAGAGCACTTTACGTGGGTTCAGCAAAAGACTTGCAGAGCTTTTGGAAGCAGAGACATGCCCCGTTCTTATAAGTAGGGCACATTTTCTTGTATGACCCAACTTCAGCCACGCCTTCCCCCACGCCTGCAGATAGGCAGGCAGCACCCGGGCTCAAGGTGCTCGGTCTCTCTTCTGATGCGGAGAGAAGAAAAAAATAAAGCAAACGCATAAATCACAAAGCTAGCAAATGAAAATAAATACACTTAACAATATTTCCATGCCGCTTTTTATTATTATTATTTATAATGGTATTACAGAATTTTTTAAAATTAAAGTAAATGTCAAGCAGAATGTAATAATTTTCCTTGGGGTTTGGCACATTTGTGCGCCTGACAGTTTCACATTTTTCTTTATATCCATGAAGACAGGAGCCTGACAGGGCTATATTTTGTTACCCACTTTGTTCAATTTTGTCATAAATTGGAGCGAACAAAACAGTGAAAATACAGACACCAAATTAATCAAAGAAATTACATTTTAAAGCACCTCATACAAACATGTATGAAATAATCATACCGTGCCAGGAAAGCATACGAAGAAAACAACTATTTCCCCCCACAAAACACAAGCACTTTGCCCCCAGAAGGGCAAAGACTCACCCCAGAGCCGTTAGCGTTACACGCCAAGATGCTGCTCCTCGGCTGCTCTTGCCTTGCAGAGCCCTGAATGAATTTCTCTCCCATGCCTGTCTCTACCAGCTTACACAAATCTCTGCTATTCACATCCCACGGCAATGATGAGCTGCATCTTTCAATGCGACGGCGGGTGCCTGACTTGCAGCAGCTCATTTGGGGTGCCAGGGCGCACGGTCATGCCGGGACCTTTTGACAGGTTGCGTCCAAGTTCACACCTTCATCCTCTGACTTCTGCTGCCGCCGGCAGCACCTGCAAACGGGCTTCACGTGCAGCGCCCGGCCGTGACTGCCAGGCCATGGGGACCCTCTGCTAAAAGCGCAGCGAGTGTTCCTGTTGTTCAAAGGGATGCGTTTGCGCAGCGTAGGAAGAGGCACCATGCATAAAGAATTGCAATTTCCATGAGAATGACAAGGAGAAATGTGAAGCGAGTGGTAGGGCTATCCTCGGGCCAATCCTTTCTGCCTGAGTAAATTCGATCTGAATTCCTCTTGAAACACCAGCTCTGCAGCACTTGGACTATATTGAAAAGGTCACTGGAGGCAATGTCAGACATACTCTCCAGCTGCACAAGTGCACTGATAGAGATTCATAACAACGTATTACCGCAGCTGGAGGTCCAAAGTGACTCTCCAAGGGATCCTCTTCACTTATCTGGCAGCAGCGGACTATGTCATTACACCCCGTCAATGCCTGGGTGGAGGCGGTAGTGCCTTCTCTCCCTGTCCCCCAAGCGCTGACTTGGAAGCACTTCTTGGAGCTTGTTAGCGTTGGTGAGGATGGTCGGCTGGGTCTTGCAAACCTGAAGTGCATTTCAGGCAGCTGAAAGGGCAGTGTTGGTTATCTCACTCACTTTCTTCCTACCTGTCTGGGCTTGAGAGGACTGTTCAGATATAAATGAGACCTGGAGCACTTGGAAAGCCATAGTGGCTGAATCAGCCATCCCCTCGGACTGTGCGTAACACCAAAAGCATCTGAAACCCACCTCTGGCATGGACAGAAGTCTCATTATTTCCTGCTAGAATTAGGCTTAAAACCTGAAATGTGAGATGTTTCCTTACCTCTCAAATATGGTATTTTGCCTTGTAACCCTGTGGTATGAAAACATGAATTTTCCCCTTATGCAACTAATACCCATCGCTGTGCAGTGCCGGACGCAGGCAGCGGTCACGCTGCAATGAGTTGCACGTGCTCACCCATCCCAAGGAACAGGAGAGCAGTGGCGTCGTACTGAGCACAGCGCAATGGGAGACCTGAGCTGCAGGGACCTGGAAAGCTGCCACCTTCCCTCACAGATGTGGAAGCAGTTCAGTGGTAGATTAAGGGATTTTTTCCTACCCAAACTCCACACACCCATCAATATATGGCAAAAATGCATTTTAAGCTTATTTGTGTATTCGTTGCTAAATACCATAATGGTCTCCAGCTGTATAGAAGGAGGGCCCATTCACTGAAATTTTACTGTTGCTTTTATTTTTAAATTTTTTTCCTTTTGTTATTGCACCATAAATGTATTTCCTCCCATTTTGTGCTGTGCCTGTAGAATGCCTGACGTCTGCTATCACACCTGTTTTCTATTATTTGTCATCCATTATTTTAATTCCCCTTCTATTGTGCGGAATCTGAAAATTGTCTGATAAATCCCATTCTTTGCTTTAAAAAAAGCCCATGAGAAGGTTTTAAGAAGTGAAATGTGTATTTTTCCACACCGTGCACAATGAAAGCGTACGGTGAATAACCCCTGATTGTCAGGTGTTCACATTCCCATCATCTAAGCGGGGAGATAATTAGCAGACAAACGAAGGTTTACAATTCTGCAAATACGGTCTTTCTCAGAAAGACCATTTGGCTGCTTGATCAGGATATTGAAGGATATTTTTAAAACTGCCATTTGAGACTCAGTTGTATTGCTAATTAAATGAGAATTTCATAAAAATAATCTGAAAAAAGTCTCTGTTAATTGGAGAACGATAACGAACAGACTTGCTAAACAGAGGCATAAACGTCAAACAATTGAAGAGGGATAATAAAGTGCCATGTTATCGTGTACTGCCAGGCAGCTTTCCTACTTCTGTTTGAAGTTCTAACTTTTAGCCATTTTTTTGTGTGTGAATGGTATCCAAAAATGTGTTTTGCAATCATAATTTCCAGAGCTTCAATTCGGCGTTAGCAATGCATGGGTAACAGCGACTGTCGCATTCACGGCGTCCTTGCCTTAAGACTTCTTGCTTTCTGTTAACAGCTTTTGTGTTCTGCAGCGAATATGATGAGGGAAATGCATTAATATTGTATGGACGTTATTCATGCAGGATAGTGGCGTTACTGAATTAGTGATTCTCCGTAACAATAATGACTTCCAGTACTGTATCGTACAGTAAAATACACGGAGTCAGGAAGGAACTCATGAGCCTAATGGAAGACTTGAATACAGTTCTGTTGGTGCTGCAACGCGCAGGGAGCAGCGTGCGCCATCCTTCCCCTCAGGTCATCAAATTAGGACTGATGGTGTATTTACAGGGAGCGCTGCCGGGACGGTGACCCTCGGCCACCCTGTGCTGGGACGAAGGTGCCATCCTAATTCCTGCAGCTGGCAGGGGGTTAGCATGAGCTTGGGTCATGATCTTGGGTTAGCAAAAGGCTGGCGGCTTGCAACCTCCACCCCGCCTCGCTCCTTCCCTGGCCCTTGGCACCGTATCACAGGCACGCAGCAGATGGCACAGAGCTGCCCGGAAAAATTTGCAGGAAAACCTTTATTCATTTTACACCAGCAGACAGTTCGGCAACCGCGGCTGCCTCCCGCGATGTGAGATTTGCTGTGCTGCCTTCGCACTCTCAGCCCAAAGCGAGCAAGAGTGTGAAGCAGAGACCTCAGCCTGAGCATAAAGTGTCTCTTGGATATTCCACTTCTGTGAAAAAAACCCACAGCTTTGTGAAAGCCTGGTGTAATGAGAATTGACTGCCCTCCATGAGAAATATTGATTAATTACTCTGCAGTGGAGAAAAAGGCAACCGTGATGATACACGTTTTCCAACTGCAGCACAAACAACTGCTTTTGAGGCACAGAGAGCCTGGGCTGAGAAATCTTGTGAAATGAAGTCATCTCCAGGCTGGAGACAGCAGCCAGGTTTACTGGAGTGCAGAAAAACAGCAAGAGAAATTTTGGCCAAAGAGACTTTCTTCTAACAGTGTTTGAAGCAAGATCATCTCTTGTGCTTTTGGCTCAAGCTCAGTTTGGGATTTTCTAGAAGACTTTCTTTATGGGAACGTGTGCTTAAGCATCTGCTTAAGTTCATGGATCCTATTTAAATGTGTTGAATCTCAGCAGCCTGAAGTACTCTCTGGGGAGCGGCCTTAACGTTTCTGGTTGTTGCTGTGCTGGTGGCAGTGCTCTGGCCATGCTACTCTGCCGCAGTCCTGTGTCACCTCCCTAATTCATTTACAGACCGCAATGGAACCACCGGCCATGACAGTCTGACTCGCTCTGGAAATGGAAAAATCATTGAAAAATGGTATTTCTGCGAACGGTAAGAAGAAAATTCAATTTTGCAGGGCTGGGCTGATACTGTGCCAACATGAGAGTGGGAATCCAAAGGCAAAGGAAGGAATCAGCTGTGCATCTGGTCCAGCTGTGGGCATGCCGTGCCTTTCCCAGAAAGCTGCACAGATGCCCTGGGAAGGGAAAATACTAGAGTATGTCTTCTGCTGACCTGCTGTTCTCACTGGCTTTGGAGGTAGGGCAGCACTTACAGTGGGCTGTGAAATCCTTTTCCTTGAATTACATCCAGAGCTTACGCCATAATGCTCAGTCCCTGCTGGGAGAGCCCGAGGTTCAGCTCCTTTCTCTCACACAGGCCTTGGGTGACCTTAGTCATGTCACTTCATCCATCTCCACAGCAATTCCCTTTTGGGCAGTTGGATGTAATGCTTCTTCTAGGCATGCTGGGAAGAAAAAGCACATTATAGGTGGTAAAAAGTTGGATAATTGGATAAAAGCCGTAACAGTATAGAAGATAGATAGAAATAAGAGTTCCCCATACGTTCAGGCACCCGGTTCATTCTCTCCAGGGATGTATTGTGTAGGATTGTGTAGGTGAATTATTGGACTAACTGATTCTCAGCTGCATTTTTGGGTCCCCAGTGCCACAGGTAGTGGCTGCTCTCTGGGAAGAAAGAATTGCAAGGAATGTGTGAAATTTAGTGTGCATAGTTATGTACTATACACACACAAGGCAGGGAAGAAAGAAACCTGCATTACTAATAAAAAAGGTGTAAGTTAATGTTATCCCTGCGTATGTTTAAGCACATTCTCACACAGGCTTGTGCCTGTTAGCACACAAAGTGTGCGGTGCTCCCCACTCGCCCTGGCTGCTGAAGAGGGCAACCTGGCAGCCCTGCTACTATTACTATGTCCGTATCACAGTCAGGGTATATTTACTAGAGCTACGTGTCAGGATATATGCATGTATGTGGAACTGTATTGCTAAAAGCATGTCCTTCTCTCCTCACCCACAAAGACCTGTAGTTACATACACGTTGTAAAATTGAACTCTAACGCATTTTCTCTTTACCCTTAGAAAAACTTTGAGCTGTCCACACCCAGTCCAGTCATGAAGGTCAGGAGAGATGAAAGTTTCGCCTTGTAGGTAGACAAAATGGAAGGTGCAGTCCCAAATGACTTGTCCAAGAAGCATCCTGCCATGAAGACACTTCCCTGAATCCCATTTGCACCCTGATTAGGCCAAGGAGCTAACCGCAGCCTTTAACTCTGGCTTTCCTCCCCAGACACGCTCATGATGGCCAACACGGGGTTGGGGCGGAGGAGGGAACAGAGGACATGTGCTATCGCCTCCCCAGCGCTTGCTCCAGGAAGGGTGACCTCCGTAAGCAGCCAGCGAGCCCTGCCTGCCTGAGGCCGAGGAGCTGGGATCCAGGGAAGCAAGTGGGCTCTTTCTTCTACTAAGCCTCTGGCACAAGCACCAAGTAACTCCAGTAGAAATAAGATCCTAACTGGACTGGTTCAGAAGAGCAGAGGTGGGTCTTACGTGATGAACCGGACCACGAGAGCAAATGTGCTGAACTAGTTCTCAGAGATTTTCCTAGCATAGGGCAAGAACAACAGGCAGGGATGGATGAGAGGCTTATTTACAGCACTGTATGCCCAATATTTTGCTTTTTATAGTCTGCTGCACTCAGGCAGTTTTTTTTAAGTGGTGCATGGTGATTCTAGGCACAAACCACATCAGCAATTAATTGGATTTGTGGGCCTCACTTCCACGCACCCCTTTGAAACGTTCCCTCAGGAGATCATAAAAAAGACAGGGACTGAGCAAAGTAGTAAGAGGAAGGTATAATGTGGAGAGGACCCTTTTGTTAATCCTGTTCTGCCTATCTTTCATTAGCACACCTCATTATGACATCCTATAGATTTGCTGCTTCGGCTCTGCTGGCGAGAGGCAAATGATGTCTTAATGAATGATGGTGCCTCGAGCTGATAACGGACTGCCCCCCTCTCCCACTGAAAAGAGCTTGTGTTCGGCACAGTGTGTCCAACTGCACTTAACATAATTGGATGAAACTTGTAATAGTTTGTTCACTCCAGGTGGGTACAAAAGTCACGGCAAAAAAATCCCAATGATAAAATATCAATTGCTGTCTCTTGCTTAAGGGTGTAATTGTGGCTAGTGGTACTGGCGGAGCAGAGCATCTAGGATGGCAGAGAACGCGAGGAAGGACTCGCCTTGGCACGCAAAGCGCAACGCAGAGACAGCTTTGGCATAAAGTCGCTTTGGGCCGGGGCTGGAGTGGACGGCACGTGTCAAGACACCGAAACCACTTTGCAGATCGTCTGGGCTTAAGCAGCATTTACTCATCCTGTGCTCTGAGGATACTCGGCATAGTCTCGTGCGGCTCAGTCCCGGTGCGCTCGTCTTCCCGCTGCGCTGGCACCCAGCTAGCGCAGGAGCGACAGCTGTGCCGGTGCCCACTCCAGCTTCAGCCCCGCGTGCCTCAGCCGCTGGACTTTAGAACATTTTCCCAAAGCCATTACTTTTATGCCCTGAATGATTACTTCATTTAGCACATACATCAGAACTAAAATACCCAATATTAGCTCATTTAAGTTCATGTTCAATGATGGATTAATCGTTCCTGTTTTCTGGAGCAAAGCCCAGTCCATTTCATCTAAGGACCAAGAAGAAATGTTCCCTTGTCTCTTGAAGTCTGAGACATCTGCTGTGCTTTGCATATCTCTTGCCCACAAGAAAACAGTGAATACTTAAATTAAAAAAAAAAAAATTGCTAAAGCTATAGATCACACCCGTTTTTCTCCTGCTTTCAGAGCAGGTGCAAAGGAAGCGTATCAATAGCACAGTCAGCATAAGCATGCGCATCCTTTGAGGTTTCAGATGTCACATCACGTTACGGTGGCTATCGCTTCGCAACGTACTATGCTACATCACGGGCCACACGGGAAAATGCAGAGAGCTAAACGAGTCCTTAATGGATGCACACCTACACAGCAGAAGAGCAGACACCTACATTAGCTCTGCCAGGCTGAGGCGAAAGAATCCTGTAGGCTAAATGTTATGGCCAAAATAAAATAAAAGCAATGGGTGAGTGACCAAACTGAAATGCTCGAGGTCTCCCGTTCCCCAAATTAAGAGAGATGTTGGTGAGTCACTGCAATGAGTAAATGATGGGAGGAAACGTCCCTATCTGTCATCCTCATGGGCAGCAGACTTGTAGCAGGAACCAAGGCTGAGTCTATCACATGTGCAGGCAGCCACAACTGGAAGGCATCGCTCAGCCAAATCTACCTTGGCTCCAGCGAGAGTTTCTCAGCGCGACCTCTCTTCTGTGGAAGCCATGCTTGGTGGAGCCTGTTTTCCTTAGAGCATGGATAACAGACTTTATTTTTTAAAATGTTTTTTTCTCCTTTAGAAAGGCAGCACGTTCCAGTGGCAACGGGACCTGGATTTCAGTGCTACCTCTGCAACTGCTCTGGGGTTTCAGTCACGTCACTCATCCCAGCGCTCAGTGGCTGGTCCTTTTAAGCAGGGGCTGTGTCCCATCTCGGTGTGCCCACATGTGCTGCAGGCACCACGCAGCCACAGTGTCTCCAGGACTCTTGGGTGCTACTGCCCTGTGCTGATACCGAAACACAGCTGTAATTGTGATTCATTGGTTTTGTTCATCTGTCTTTTAATGATGCCTAAAACGTCAGAGGGTTGTCGTGAGGAAAGGGGCAAAGAGAACTGGGGATGGGAGCTGAGTTATTCTCAAACTGAGCCACTTTGTTGTTGAGATTCCTATGTCTCCCCTGCCTCTTGGCAGGAGAAGAAAATGTCTCCTTTTGTTTGGTCACAGGCCAAGAATGCCACTGTCTTTTTGCATCGTGAAAAAAATACAGAACAAGAAAATAGTGCTGAAACATTTCAGACAATCTCCTTTATCCTGTGCTCAGCAATTACTCTTACTGTCAACAGGAGTAAAGAAGCATGTTCCATTCGAAAGTATTTAGAACTGACTGTGTGTTTTCAAAACACAGAATCTTTCAAGGGACTATCTCTTCTCATTTGGTGACACAGGCAATTAAGTTTTTAAGAGATTCTCTGTAGCATTAACAGACTATATGATATTCTTGAAGGCGCCTTTATAGCATCCTAAAGACAAATTGCTTGCCTCCTCCTTGGAAAGTAAAAGGCTAAATTCCAATACTGGAAGCTGACCAAGCTCCATTTTACGTGCGATCCAAGCTGGCTGGCTGTGTATCGCCACTGCTCCCCGCTCCACCGTGCAGCCATGGCTCTAATTCACCATGGGGAACTGCTCCCCCAAACCAATGCCCCTTACCGGGGAGGGAAGGCTCAGTCCTGCCCCTTTGGCTTTGCCCTATGTCCAGCTGCAGGGAGAGGGAGTCAGGGTGTCAGGAAGCACCAGGATCTGCATATGTCCCTTCATTCAGCTCTAGCTATGAGGAAGGTAGAAATCAGATTAAAAAGAAGCAAGGAAGAGCCCATCTTGGGATTGGCCCTCAGCTGCTCTAGAAGTATATTTCTATTAGACACTGCCACTCTTTTGGGCTATAATGTATTTCCTCATTATGGTAAACATTCACATGGCATTTGTGATCATTTCTGGAATGACATTGCACAAAGTTGGGTAATAAAATCGCCTCTGCTCTCACAAAGCAAAAGGCTCAAGACAAATAAAGTCTGTAAACAGTTCTGCACTTCAGAACATTTTATGAGCCGGACCACCGTTTACTTAGGGCTAAACCTGAAGAAGTTAATTTCATCTCCCGGAAAAGGCACCGTGCCTGCAGGAGGCTCCGTGCCTCGGGGGTATTGGCATGGTAACTACAATCAAACTTGCAACTACCTTTTTCCCGTTGCTGCTTGCAAGTCCATGTCATTCATTCCACATCTCCCTCTCCCAGCAATACTTCTGTGATATTTAGAAAAGTATATAAATGTCAGCAAGCCGGCAAAAGCCCACAGGACTCCGCAGGCAGCAGGTAGGTATGGAGTTCACCGGGATTGCGTTACACTGAAACCCGGGTGCTGGGGAAGGGGCCGAGCTCTCCCCTCCCAGGGTTTCTTGGCTGCGCGGCAGGTTGCTGGAGGGGACTCCTCAGGGAAGCGTGACACGAGGCAGTGGCACGCGATGGAACATGATTGACGGCATCTCTCACTGTTACTGCCAGCGGTACCAACCTAACGAGCGCAGTGATGGGTGAAGGCAGAGCCGTGCAGGAGACAGAGACAGACCCTTGTTTGAAGCATCTGCATTGCAGTGGAAACCGGAGCGGGGACGTATGTGTGAAGTGATGACAACGGCACGAGGATGATCCCTTTCCATTGAGGCTCAGAGATGTTGCAGACCAGGCTGTGCTCCAGCTGAGGCCAAAAAGCCTTTTGCTCACTCCATGAAGGCACGCAGGTTTTTGAATTTTAAAATACAGCTGCCAGTTAGGACACCTTCCAGAAACAAAAGGGCATGACCGGCACGGCACTGAAGTGAACCTCCCAGCCTGCCAACCCACCTGATTCCCAGGGGCTGCCGTGCCCTGTGCCTGGAAGGGTACTGGCTAATCACCCCATGCAGGCGAGGGAGACTGAACATCCCACCACATCCGATGATAGCAAAATCAAGAGGCATCACCAACCGGTTCCTCGGGGTCCACGTTGAGCTGCTGTGGGGAGCAGGTGGCTCACAGGGTGGTGGCAGAGGTTTCTCCTTTCCTGCTGGCTTTGGGAACGGTGCCATACCTAGCGTCCCACTCCTGGCTCCTATTTCGAAGGATTGTGCCTGTGATCTCCAGGACAGTGCCAGCAAGATGCATCCTGCAATGCCGAATCAGACTATGTAGAATTAAGTAGACTCACCTGGAAGATTTAGCTAGGACTGGACTGGGCTTCTGCTTGGAAAGCTTGAATCTAATGGATCACTACAGACTGAAATCAGCAGCGTCATCCCCAGTGTCACGCACACGTCGCACCAGCCACAGTTAAAACCATGATCTCCAGACCAAGCAGGGCCAACTTACTGGCTTGCCTTGCCCCGCTGAGTTTCGAACATCTCCAAGACTGGAGATCCTACAGCCTCTCTGGGCCCACCACCTGGCATTCGGCCATCTTGAGGGTGGACACTTTTTACAGCATATCTAATCAGAATTTCCCATGTTGCAATTTGTGTCCGTTGCCTCTTGCCCTGTCACTGTGCATCTCTGAGGACAGTCTGGCTCTGTCTTCTGTCAAGAACTCATAGACATACCCTCCTAATCAAGAGTCATAGACAGCAATAACACGTTCCCTTTGCCTCCTTAAAAACCCCTTTTTTATCAGCCCCTCTCCAGTACACTGATGTCTTTTCGTATGGGAAGTCCAAAACCAGCCACGCCACCTCCAGCGCACAAGTTTGCATAGGAACAGCTCTGGGATTCGCATCTGCAGCCCTCGAGTAGCTCCAGCTGTGCTGCACTAATTCATCACCCGCCGGCGGGTGTCAGTAGCTCCTGGAATAAAGCAGAAGTCGGAGAACTTTCTCGGCTGGTTCCCCTTTGACGGATTTCAAGCATTCACTCTTCTCTCATCTGGCTATTTGTAAGGGGTTCACACGTCTATACCCGCTCCGTTAGAGCTTGTCTTCGCTGCTGGAAAGCTTCATTAGTTCAGGACAGCTAGTGCATATCTACTGTTCAGAGGTAAAACCAGAGTGTAAGACAAGCCACATTAGTTATACTGTGAGGGAAACTCATTAGAGTCAAGCTCAGCTGCAGACTTAGGCTGACTTTATGTTCCTGGTGTCTTTACCTTAGCATAGCACAAACCTCTGCTACACAGGGGAAAAAAAAGGTGGTGATGTTTTTGTGAGAGGCTAAAGGAATCCTCTTACAGGTTGTTTTGGGACAGACCAAAATACCCAAGGGGTTTGGGGAATAGAGGAAGAGCGAAGGGTAAGATGCCCCCAGGCAGCACTAACAGGGTGAAATGCTATTAATGCACCAACTGCTCTGTCTCACCACGAGCCCTTTCCTTGGGAAATTCCAGAAGGGCCCAAATCGAGCATGCAAGAGGAAAAAACTAGTTTAATTTCTTGGGTCTTTCTTGGGTTTACAATTGGTTCATTCTTGAAGCTTGTATGTAACTGGGATTATGTACATTACATGATCACACAGATGCCATCTGGGATTTTCCTATGCCTTCAGTGATTTCAGATTCCTTAACATTTTTAAGCACCAAACCAGAGATGCTGGCAAGACAGCAGGTATTACCGCTAATGGCAACCATTCCTCTGGAAGGGCAAAAAAAATGGCCTTTGCAGGCCTGAGTGAAAAAGTCCCCAAGTCAGCCATCCTTCTGGAAACCTCTGGCCTCAAAATATACTTTGCCACTGATCTATTCTAATTCCAGGAATAACACACTGAGCTGAGGCTTAGACCTTGGGCAAATTCGCCTTTTGGCTCAAAGAGCAAAGATCTTTAGCTGAAAATGCCTGCTGCTGACAGCCTGCGCGATGGCTGCATCCCAAGCACTGCTGGCATAGCCGTGGTGGAAAAAATAAAATACATTTCATTTCCCAATGGTCATGCTGAAATGGCATGAAATTAGAAACTCTAATCAATAGCGCTTTACACAGCATGACTCTCATGTCAAAAGAGCCCATGATTTAAAAAAGAAGAGTCACAAATAAAAATGAAAATCAAGGCTGTGAAGCGTCAGTAATGAAGTATAATTCTGTCAAGCAATCCCAGCCAGTGATTCTCTTCACAAAACCTTCACTCACCAAATCCTTCCTTTTCCACACCTCTCTGAACTTCCATCTCAAAATAATTTTCATGTATTTATTTGCCCTTCGCACGTGAAATGTCACTGATTTGAGCGTGAGTGCTGAAACTGGGAAGGGAAAGGCTGTGTTGCAGCCCTTGCTCTGCCTCTTGCTACTTTTGAATACTTTTACCTCTCTGTTGCTTCATCATGGGGCTTTGGAAAAGGCACCAACCTGTGTCTGTTCACCTCGCTGGGGTACACAGTAAGACCAATGACACAACTTTCTTTTAAAACATACCTCTTACGTTCCTACAAAATGTACATCAAATGCAGATTATTATCATTACAACAACAACAGAAGTCATAGTTCTCTTATTTATATCAAGAATTAAAGGCAGCCATGGGTAAGACCCTTATTTTTTGTTTGTACAGGTGACACTTTGCCAGAAGAACCAACGAAGAGGTAAAGTATTCAAAAATAATAAGTAGAGCCCCCGAAGGGCATGACGAACTGACAGCTACAGGGCTCTCAGTCTGTCATACAAGTCTTCCGGGAGCTGGCGGCGTTTTGTTCAGGGACAGAGTTTGGGTTTTTTCCAGCGCTTGTTTTAAAACTCCTCTCACCATGCACTGCTAACGTTAGCACAGCTTGGCAGGTGGAGAAGTGCCCTGAAAATAGGAAATTCTTGGAGTGTAGATTTTGTTAATTAGACCTTCTTTCCGCACACAGCCCCAGCTCTCCGCGCAGCTCCTGTGGCAGAGATGCAGTGATCGGCCAAGTGTTGGATGTTTTCAGGAGGAGAACAGATACCAGCTGCCTGACTTCAAGATGTATAAATGAAAGTCCTCCAGAAAGAGCTGCCTGATCCAAAGGCACAAAAGTCAGTGGGGAAAAAAACCGTGCACGGCATCAAGTGAAGGTCTCAATCTTTGTGAGGGGTGTCCCCAGCAGTTTCTGGATCCTTTTCCTAATTTTGCCACTGAACCACGTTACTTTGGTTAACTGAGTTACCTGCAGCCTTGTCTTTAGCATGCAAATGTATGCTTTTCGCTTGAGCCAATACTACTTGAAATCTCAGTGAGGACAAAGCAACTGGGGTTTGCACACCGAGTTCATGGTCTGGCAAGGCTTTACGCTGATCAGCGAACTGATGAACGGCATCTGTTGGGTAGGTGACGCAGCCTTGGCTTAGCAACATGGTCTGGAGCTGCTTGGCTAGACTGTTTTTCAAATGTAGAGACCTCTTTGAGAGCCTTACTGCAAAGGCGATGCCCTTCTCACCTTGCCCTACACAAGGCTGCACAGGAGGCAAAGTTTTGTGGCACCTCCTCCATAGGTCTATGCAGAAATTGAAGCCCAGATGGAAGCAATAAAACCAAAACCCCAGGTAACAACCCTCCCCTCCAGACATGCCAAGTATCTACAGAGAGCGAGGTGTTTGGGAAAGGGCATGCCTGCCCATGCTTCCTGCTGCTGAGGTGAGCCCCCAAAACACCTCCTGCCTTTCTGTCCGCCTGAAGAAGGTGCCTGTGGCCCCATCAGCGCCAGGATACCATGGTCAGGCCCTGCAGAGCAGTTCCCACAATGCTGCTTCAGCTCGCTCTCTCCAAAGAACAGTTGCCTTCACTTCAGAGCAGTTACATCATGCCACGTCTGAAAAGTGGGATAAAAGCCAAAAATTATGTCTCTCCAAAGCCCTCAATAAAAACAGTGACTTGTACAATACATGCAAAGCTTTAACTTCAGGAACTTCAAGTCACCAAGCATCTGTTAATCAAGCAACGTGCCAGTCCCCAGAGGTTGCAGAGATGTTAAAAGGTTATCCTTCTCTCCTGCACATTATGCTGCCGAGCTCCATTTCACACAACTGGAGGATGATTTTATGTGTGGCAAAGAATTTCTGATTCTCTGGATATTAATTTAGATGTGGAAACCCAGCTGCTGAATGCTGCTTTTCAGGTTAAGCAAAACTTTCAGCCAACACTCATTCTCACACTATTAATGAAGATAATCTTGCCCTGCCATTGACTTTTTTCTAGAAATAGCATGAGAAGGATTTTCAAATCCTTTCAGGTTTGCAAAATGTTATCTCACTGTATTCCTTTAATCTCCTGATGTTGAAAGATGGATCTTTCTCTCTTACGGCTGGATGTACTTCTATACTCCAGCAGCAAACCATGAAAGGGAATCAGGCTCAAGGAAAAAAAATAATAAAGAATTTGCAGTGTTAACTTTTACTTGGGCTTGTCTGGACTTTCTCAGCATTGAATTCCAACATGATTGACCAGACTGAACGTTACATGGAACAGACAAACAAAATAACAAGCTTTGTGTACAAAGAAGGGCTGCTAGGCAGAAGAAGGGACTATGCTCTTCACTACAGCAGTGGTGGACAGGACAAGAAGTTGGAGAGCTCAAGAACAGCCAAGGAGAGAGGTAGGTTGGACAGTGGAAAAGCTTCCCGCAGTACTTCAGCAGCAGTACTGAGTGTTGGGATACACTGTGGAGTTGCAGAGTTTTAAGAACACATTGAGCAAACGTGACAGGGCTGAAGTTGACCCTTACCTGGAGGAAGAACAGGGCTGGAAATCTCCTGAGGTCCCATTCACCTTCTAGAAAAACACACAGATAAACTGCACAGCTACAGTAAAAGCAGCACGTTCCCCGAGCAATTCCTCCTCCTGAATTGCAGTGAAGGCACAATTCATAGCCTGCTTTTTCATTTCCATGAATCTTAATTGTTCACATAATAATCGCAGAAGTATTTAATAATACAAAGCATATGGGCCAGATGTTCAACTGGTGTAAATCAACAGCACTCGGGAAGCTTCAGTGGTGCTGTGCTGGCGTAATCATTTGAAGATCTGGCGCTGAGTTTTTAAGGTGGCTCTCAGGGTTTTAGTACCTTCTTATTGCTTCCACTAAAACCAAGTCACAGAGTTTATTGCCCACATACAAATAGCCGCTCCCCCCAAATGCTCGGAATCTAAGATCAAAAACCCAAAGCTCAAAATAGATTGACTCAAGGTCACTTAAAAACCACTGACTCGGCCTCTGGCCATCATCACAAAGTTTTAACATGGCCATGTATGCTCCCAGCTGACCTTCCCCTAACCCAGGCAGGGATAGACAGCACTCACTTGACCAGATGCCCATCCAATGCTTTGTTTTGGTCTCATCAGCTAGTGTGTGAGCTCTGCTTTATTTGCTTCCCACTATAAAAAAAGAAAAAGAAAAAGCTTTTAATTCACTTCCTCCTGGGAGTTTCTGTGATGCTCATTGATCCACTCCACAAGTACTTTGCAAACACTAATGGATCTAGTGAAACTCTCTACTAATCTCCTCCTGAAACTTGGCACCAAACTGCTCACTTCTGACGGTTTCTCCTTTTACAGTTGTTTTTCTTTGCTACCTGTTTCAGAGTCGCTCCAGGGCTCATTAATTGTTCATCCTTTGTCCCTTGAAAATTTTCCTTTTAATCTTTCCAGTAACGTGTTGGATAGTGATGTGAAATAGACTTCAATTTGCAGTCTTTCACACCTGCAAAGACACTATTTGAACTGATTGTGGCGTTACCAGTTGCACATGGATATATCTAATTGAACTGAAAAGCTTTGCAAGACATGTATTCATTGGACTTCTGATCTCATTTGTCAGAGAGCCTTAGGGAACGGGCAATTTCAGCTCCTCAATTTATGAAAACTGGTCATAGTTACTTAAATGGAATAAAATAAATCCTGGGGCATGTGTCCCTTCTGGAAACCAGGTTGACAGTTGTGCCCAGAAGAGAATTAAATTGCTCGGTGACAGTACTGTATCGAGTGAAAAATACATATAGCAGAAAGTCAAGGTAAAGTTTTTTTGTGGAGGTTCCCAGGTTAATATTCATTCTGCTAATGTGACTCCCTGGCTGAGATTCTTGCAATTTCAATAAATTGTATGGAGACTATGCAAATAAGACGGTCTGCTGTAGTTGAAAATAACCTACCCTTGTTACCCTTGTGCTACTTATATCTAGGGCTAAGCTTTGACCTACTCCACTTTCATAGCTAGGGCTAGATTTTCAGCTGTCGCTAACAGCTGGATTTTCAGAAGACCTGCAAACCAGCACAGCCGGGCTCTTTTGGCAGCACAGTGCGCAGAGGAGGAATTTCACTGACCACCCAACCGCAACCGTCAGCCCTCAAAATGCTGGTCCTGAAGCCCGATCAGTAAATCTTTCTTTTCTTCTATATAATAAGCAACTTATGATTGTTCTTCTTTTTGTTTGTTTGTTTCGTTTTGTTTTTCCCTTGGGGAGGAATTGTGACTTCTGGAAATCAAAGCAGCTGCTTCTAGTCTCAAACAGCTAGTTTTAAAGTTGAGGTCCGTATTGCCCACGGCTCCCTGTGGACAACAAGTTCAACCTGGTGTCTTGAAGGGCTGAGGAACTGGGACATTGCACCCACATGGGATTCTGCAGCAAGAACTCAAACTGAGAAGCTCTCTGGACTGTCTCTGTCCACTCCACATGCTGAACTGGCCTTCAGTTAGGGTCCTGAGAGGAATACGATCCTCCTCCAACAACAGCCTCTGTCATGCTGTGAGAGTACAGCTTCTTACGTCTCTTCGCCAATGTCCGTCTTCGAGGATTTTAAGCCAGGTTGCCTCTGAGGTCAAGAAGCTATGCTCGTACAAGGGTTTTTCAAATACTGCTATTAAAGACAAGCAGATTGAGGTCCTCATCTGTTCATGGTTATGAAGGTACCTGCCGGTTCAGATCAAGCCCTTAGAGCTGCCCAAGAAACTTAACAGAGAAGCATTTTTCTCTTAGTGATATTGTCCATCTGGGATGAGGCTTGTCCCTCTGGAGTACATTTCTGCATCACTTGCACAAGAGTTGAAGAGAGCCTAAAATACTGCTGAGTTTTCTGCCTCTCACCCCCAGGACACAGACATCTTTACTGACAAACTACAATCTTTTCCGAAAGGTTTGGACTAATCTCAGTAGGTCTAATTTTGAGTTGTAGCTAGAAATGGCCTAATATCGAAAGACCATGATCTTTTTTGACCTTTAAGGAGGTTACCTGCAAAAGAAGGTTTGTTTGCCCCCTGAAGACAACACAGTGACACCTCTGCTCTGAACTGGCACACCACCAGAGATGCTTAGCCTCCTCCTTCTCTCCCCCTAAAGAGACAAGAGTGTTTAGCTACATCAGCAGAACTTGACCTGAAAGCTGGCCAGGCCCTTGTGTGTTATAGTCCTGCCCTCTTTTTCTGTCGGCTGGATCTTCTCATGCAAGCACCCCATCCCCATCTAAAATGCTCATCGAGAAATGCACAAAGAAATGCTTCTGGAGGGCTGAGAACCTGGTCCTGGGTCAGATAGCGGTTGCCACAGCTATTAATGTGCTGCTGGTGTGACAACGCTAGTGTGGATTTATAAGATTATCTTAAATCCAAGCTGCACATTTCTTAATTATCACTATTCTTTTCCTGTACCAGAAGAATTTGCATAATTTCCCAGCAGCAGCAAACAGCAAAATCAAAACAATAAATGAAAAGAGGCACCAATTCACCACTAAACTGCATATACAGTTGCTGGCATTGTTCATTTTCCTTGCATATCTAATGCAGACACCAAGGAAGAGCAGATCCTCAATTTAGCTCACACAGAACCACGCCGACTCCTGCTAGTTGAAGAGCTGGCCCTACATTAGCATGTTTATTCCGCGAGTTCTTGATGGAGCCCCGCTAGTTTTGGCAAAGAATGCCAATTCAGACAGCGATCCTGCAAATATTTAAGCACTGAAAAGTGTTGCTGTTACAGGCGGTGTTATTGGCACCAGTGAGACCGCTCGCAGCAGCGGAGGGAGCCAGGGGATACCGCGGATTTGAAGCGAAGGCCTTACAGAGCAAATACATTCGCCATTTGTTTTTTCATAATACGGGAATGGGTAGCACAGGCAGCACGTCCCCCACGCGCAGGCAGGGGAGAGGTGTGCGGGGCAGGCTCCTGAGTTTAGCAGGAGGGAAAACAGGCACCGGGATTTGCACAGGGACTCGACCGCCTTCACTGTGGGTTTAATCCTCCAGCAGATTTGTGCTACAGTGTCCTGGGGTGTGCGTGGACGTCCTGCTCTGCCAGGGAGCTCCCGGGACAGCCTCGGGCTGCGGCGGTGGTGGGCAGCCGGTGCCGTCCTCAGCAAATGGTCACTCTCGCAAATGCGAATTAGGAACTCAAACCACTGAAGGGCTTTAATCCAGCATCACTTCATTGCTGTCCATTAAATGACACTGACTTTAAGCCAATTTTATCACTTCGGACAGTCCAGCTGCCCATGTGAAAACTAAAGATGTGCTTTGACCCTGTCTTGTCTGCATTTGTGAATGGTTCAAATGCTTGCCATGCTGGCACCATATAACTCAAAATGCCCTTTTCCCGGTGATGTATTTTGAAGGGAGACCATTCTCATGCTGTACTATATCAGGGGAATGACAGGTCCTTGTGGTGTTCATCAGCAGGAAGATGACACTCTGCTTTTGTCTTTTAATGGCTCCAAGATATATCATGGAAAGTGCTGTCTGATTCCTGGAACCCGGAGGCAGGCACAAGGTGTTCTCATCAAAACAAAACAGAAAAGCTGGGGAAGATTTTGAATCTGACTATCCCACAACGATAGCAACAGGTGACAGAAGCATCTTCGTATGGTAGGTAGGGATGTTTCCCCATCACTGCATCAGTTCAGCCCAAACGTGTGTTCCTAAAGCTATCCCTTCAGGACTTAGCTTTTTGCTTAATTTTTACCATATGCTTCAATCCCATGGACTTTCAGTGGATTTGCACGTGTTTAATTTTAAGCATATGTTTTGTTGCCATGCTACTTAGGGATGGTAATCTGGATTTCATAATGCTGAGCTTAGTTCTCTATACTCAGAAGAAGAAAAGAAGAATAGGGAAATAATTCAGTAAAGAGCAACAAGGAATGAGGAATGACTGATTTGTGAAGAAAGGACACAACTGTCCGCTCACTGATATTTTATACACCCCATTGGCATCGGAGGAGCTAACTCCAGCGTATGTTAAACAAGAGGCACAGAGCTGTAAAGGAGGCTCCACTAACAGCAAGTGAAAGCGCAGCCTGCAACAAAGCGCAAAGAAGGAGCTGCAAGAAGTCACGTACTTTTGCAAGGTCTAAAAATGCTTTTGAAATACATGACCCCGATGCAAAGTCCTGGGTTTAAACAAGGGGAAAAAAAAAAACAACCAAAAAAACCCAAACCCACTAAAATTTCTAAGAGAGAGCCCAATTGTTGGGCAACCCCAAATCCTGAAAGGCAGATTTCTCATTTTAGAGCATCGTGATCAGCAGAGTAAGCATGGCAGGTTTATAATCTACTCAAGCTGAAACAAGAGTCCTGGCCAGAGCTGGAAGTCCCCATTCCTAATTCCATCATTTAACTACTGGCTCAGGCTCCATCTTCATAGATTTAAAGCCTGACACGGGCTCCTTGACTATGCTATATAAAATCTGATTGTTACATTCAACGGGTTGTAATAAATTAAATTAACTACCAGTAATAAGTTCACACGCAACACTATCATTTTCAGTAGAGTATACTTCCTTAAAACATACCAGCAGCGTCAAATGTAACTAGATTTAATTTCATGCTGAAGAGTCTGTGAATATTCATTTTAAAATAGTCACCAAGAGCCTAATTTTAATTTGTGTGATGTTTCTGCTAATAGCAATGCCTACTTAAAATATCTGTTAAAAAGCCTTAAGAATATTAACAGGGAATTCTTACAGAAATGCACTAGAGTTTTATGTTTTGAATTACCATTACAGGCTTTTTGGTTTAACTCTCGTTAAACAGATTTCATTATTAACAAGAATACGTGCAAATTAAAACAAGCCCATTAAGACCTAAAATTCCATGCTAAAAAGATTAAGGACATTTGAGTTATTTTTCTTCTGAAGACATGAATGTAATAAAAAGTGATAGGGAGTAAAAACCAATACTTAAAAACACACAAAATCAACCATGATTAGACAGTGCTGAGTAGTTCTGGATATATTTCAGAATACGGCTGTTTTATACATGTTTTTTATATACATGTTTATATATATGTATGTTTTATACATATGTATAAAACAACCTGTTTTATACACGAGTCATCTTCCTCGTGGTTTTTGCTCCCCATCACAAAGACATCACAATTATAAAGTCTTTGTCACAGATCTTCACCTGCCTCCGGGGTGCAGGCAGGGGTGCAATGGTTCGGGGAAGAGACGTCGGTCCCCAGTGACACCAGTTTGGTTTCGCAGGCTTGGAGACCTCAGCCTGGCTAGCCAAAGGCCGGCGTGCGTCTCACCTCAGCCTGCCCTCCGCTCTCTACCTGCCTACAACCCGGCTACTGAGGATGCTACTGAGGATGAAGGTGCAGATTTGAGCCCTAAATTGTGATCCAGAGCAAGGCTGGATCTCTGACAGGAGATCTACAGGGCTTGGCTTGGCACTCTGCGCAGGACTGGGCTCACCCTGCGTACAGAAATAAACTGCTCACCAGCTTGTCAGAGCCTTGGGCCGGGCTTCTCGAGGGACGTCCATTGCTCCAGCACTATATATATATAGCATGTACAGGGTGAAGTTCGCTCTAAGGTTTAAGGGGCAGTTAAAGGACTTCACACAGCAGCAAGGCACTGCAGAACACGCTTTTACCTCAGTTGCTTTCAGAGATGTTGGCTCCCAGCTCCTGGATTGATCCCCTCAGCTTCTAAATAACCCTCAATTCAATACAGTCATCAATGAGAAGTCTGCTGCTCTAATAAATCGCGCGAATATTTATGCTGCCTTGTGTAAAATACATCTTTTGACTTATCAGGTGCTTTATCTCTCTGTTCCCTGTCTAGCTACTTCTGTCCTTCTCTTTACCTGTCACTGGCGGGTTGTGGGGAGCTACTGACCCTTCCCTCAGCTCTGGCGAGCCGCAGTGAATTATCTGTGTTAAAACTCTCTTCTGTCAAGCTGCCAAATCTTTTGCATTAATCCTGAAAATTACAATTAATGAGTGCTAAGAGGATCTTTCCACCTTTGTGTATGGCTCTATTCAGTTGTAATGATCCCTGCTGCTCCGCCAGCATCTGAAGCCTCTTATGGTCACGGCTTTTGGCGGTCGGGCAGGGCAATGCACCCAGGAACAGGCAGCGTGGCTGGTGGCAGCGGGGCTTCTTCCTTTTTTTGCTTGATATCCTGGTGTCAAGGATGGTCTACACTAAAGACGGGAGATTCAAATCATTAAGGGCTCAAGACCACCACAGCATGGGATATCCCCCCCATGCAAAAGGTCATGTCAACATTTCAGGAGTTTGAAGTCACTAGATTTTCTGTGATCTGGAGACAGACGGGACTCACAATCAGGTTGCTACAGGTCTACAGCCCCGCCTCAGCTGGCTAAAAATGATGACTTGAAACAAGTTAGCTGAGACCCTGGAATCCAACTTCCCAAACTGTTAATGCAGCTAAAGAGATTCATCTCCCTGAGGACTACCAAGACGGTAAAAATATGGTATTTTTAGTTAGTAAACCCCAGAATTGGGAATCTCATTGACATGCAAATACATTATCCCCAAGTGCGAACTAGGGATGTCTACATCAGGTGCAGATCAATTAATCGCCTGACTGCGCACAGTGAAGTAACTATAGTACGTTAAGATTCGAAGACAGATCTGTTCATATTTTTAAGCACAGACTGGTTGCTATTCTCGCGTGACAAGCCCACCTCCACTCGAGTTCCAGGAAGGGTTTCTGTTCTTGTTTTTTTTTTTTTTTTTGTTGGTGTAACCAGCAAAAAATTTGATGAGAGTTTAACCTTCAACAAGCAGTAGCTAACTTATCTAGCCATTGGCAGTCCCTGGCTCTGGCTGATTCACTACTCGGCGAGAAACTAAAGTATCTCCTACAATTCAATGGGTTGCTAAGTCTTGTCCTCCTAATTTCACAAACCTCTTCATTGACATTTCCTCTTCAGGACTATTTATCTAACACACAATTCTTTTTTTTGCCTCTGTGTGTTCACTGGACTCTAGCCTGAGTTTATACAAGCTACTTCACCATGAATGGAGCATTTTTGCATTTCCAGTTTTTCAGTCCCAGAAATAACCCTGCAGAAATCACTAGCATTACACTGGCAGAAAAAAGCAATGGATGTCACAGGAGAAACAAGGTTTATTTCTTTATTTCCTTAGAGAGGAAATGTTAGATAACTAACTGCTTCCCCGAGTCAATAATTTCCAGGGTCTTCAATGGAATTATTTCCCGTTTGAACTAATAATGAATTTAACTTGTAATTCCTACGTTTAATCTATAAATTCAGCTGGTAGTAGCTCTATGAGGTTAAGCACTTTTCTTTTCCTCTCACTTTTAAATGCTCTTTAAAATCAGAGGATGCAAATACAATCTGAAGATTAGAGTAGCCCAACTTTCTACTACCCCGAGCAGATAGCCTGCTGGAGAGACCTCCGTCTGTATAAGGGGGGACCTATGGATGGACTGGTGTCTGAGCGGGACAGGGTTAACTGGATTAGCCAGGCTATCGGCACTGCAGAGCTGGTCGGGAGCACGCGTCCTCATACTATGGATTCGCACAATTTCAAGCACTTAATAGACTTCTCATCTCAGCTGGGGACTAGAGCTGCTGCTGTCACATAAAACTATAACGATTTCAAGGCAAAGGGAGACATTTCACAGTAGTTATTGCCGACATTAGAAATGTCAGCTACGTCCACACACCACATCCAGTGCTGCCCACAGAGACACGGCTTCGCTCCGCTGTCAGCATCTCCCCAGCGGAGGGGAGAGCGTGAGAGCTCTCAGCTTGCCTACACTGGTTTATCCCACATTAGTTTAGCTACGTCCACGCTGCCACGTGTTGTGTGATACTCGCAGACCTACCTAGTCCTATTAAATCTCAAACCTTGTACAGGTAATGGAGGCCTTGGTAGGAAGAGGAAAAGCAGAAGACATTCGGTGTCAGGCTAGTGAACTGTGTTGGTCTGAAACTTATGAATAACACCCTCAGAGCTCGCAGCTTACCTGAAGCAGAGCTTTTTGGTGGCACTTGGCACCACTGTGTTCCCGTTAGTGCTAGGAGAGCTGAATGATTACAGAGAAAAGGCCAAGTCTGGAAATAGAAGTATTGCAAGAGGTTTGATTTGCAGAGACTTAAATACTAGATCTATGTGGGAAACAGGCGGGATGGCGTGCAACTAAAAGATGCTGGATTTGGGAAGGAGCAGGAAAGACAGCAAGCAGGATCTTACACGTACAAAGATAGTGGGGCTCGTCTCAAAGCAACCCTGTCACTATAAAATGTTTTGCGCAACTTACTATGACACAGTGATTTGGTCTTTCCTGGATGGAGATCATAGATGTGCAGTGGCTTCCCTGAGTGCTGAACACCAGATGAGAACAAGGAGGTAAGGGAGAGCACAGCATCCACCTGAGACTGCTGGGGCCTGGGGACGCAAGGCAAAGGGAAATAGTGCTGTCTATAAGATCACCAGCCTTCTTTAGCTCCTGGCACTAGTTGTTTGGGTTGTGGGTAATTCTTCCTCCGAGAGAGCAGAATTGACTCCTTCCTGTGAACACACTGAAAAGGCATTTATGGATGGAGATGATGCTGGGATAGTGGTGCTAATAAAATCAGTGGAGAAACAGCATTTTAGCAGCTGTGAGGGGAAAGAAGCATTTTTTTCAGGAACACACAGGCTCCTGCTTTGATGTTGCATTCAAGCCAAAGCAAGGGCATGTTTTAAATTCCCAATAATTCGAGTTTCTTTTTAAGTTCCCAAGCCTGGCTGAGCTCTTAAAGACAAGAGATCTTGCTCCTGGGGTTGGTTTTCCTAGGCAATGGCAGCTCTGCTCAGAATACTATTTAAATACCAATTATTGTAATTCTCGGCAGAAATATTACAGGCATTCAGATTTTTTTCTTAACAGCCAAAGGGAGACATTTCCAGCATCTATCAAACCTCTTTTATTTTAATCCACATTAAAATCTCTTTCCAGAAAGACTGGCCAACAGAGCATAATTTATCATTCTAGTTTAAAGATTTGTCATGGCTGCCCCGTGCCAAGCCAACCTGTCTAGAGTAACCATTTGGGGCAGGAGGGATGGCTGGAGAGGGCAAAGGGTATTGAAGCTAACGAGTAACGGAGAGTGGATGGGCGGGCAGCAGTAGATGCAATATCCCACGCCTTCCTGCAAGGAGCAACTGCCCCGTCTCCCACATTGTGGGCATACACACCCAAATCTTCCTCTGATCCTGTCGTGGAAGTGAGCAAGGAGGGTACGGCTTGGGACTCGGCTGGCAAGCCGCAGGCAGGCGCGTCAGTGAAGAACTGCCGTGACGGTGGAGTCTCTGTCACCTGTGGCCACCCTTCCTGCGAGGCCCTGGCAGCCCTCCAGCTTACCCCGACTGGGATTAATTAATACCAAGTTAATTAACACCAAACAGAATTCTTTGGTACCTTGTCTGTTGAGACCCTGTGTCTGACCTGCAGTCTTCAGGAGGGTAAATGGGTCTCCTGCTGCCAAGAGTCATCTGCTGCATGACGAGACTGCTCCAAAGCTGTCATTTTTATTTCCTTCAACTGCTGCCGTCAAATCAGGGCAATTGCAGTGAATGTCCTGGCATGAACATTGAGTCAGGGGTTCTGCGATGAACGTTTTAGTTGTTATTAACAGCCAGCACTATGAAGAATCGAATAATAGATGTTAGAGAAGAGCTGCTGTGTTATACAAAAAGAGATACGCTCGTGGCTCATTCCTCGACTCAGGTAACTTCATGGATGTTGGCCACGAAGTGCAGCAAAGGAGCCCGCTCTGCTCCTTGTACGTGTGAAGCTGCTGCTTCCCCACCCCAGCATGGTTCCTGCTCCTGAAGGAAACGGGGCTTGTGAGCCTGAGCCTTCCCCCAGCCCTCTTTCGCTGCCTCTTCCCCCAAACAGGTTCAGCCAGACAGCTAATCCCAACCAAATCTGGTGGAGGTTCAAGGTGAAGCTTGTACAAGTTCTGGGGGAATCAGGGATCCCTGATCAGATCCCTACAATTCTGCCCCGCAGAGGGAAAGCGGCACCGTGATCAACCCGGAGGGGTGCCTGCTGTGTCGGGGGGCCAGGGACACATGTCGTCCACCCTGCGGGGGGCTGGCACCTCCCAAAGACCCGCAGGGACAGGAGGTGGGTCAGTGGGTCAGGCGGGAGTGGGACGTTCACAGACACGGAGGGAGCTTCAAGCTTTGCAAGGAGGGAAAAGGCCTTCCAGGCACAGGAGTAATTCCGGCGTTGGAGGGAGAGCAGGGAACACAAATCCCGTGCTCATGCAACAACTTCTTATTTTAAGGTGATGAAGCAGAAAAGACTGGTGAATGCTAGTCCTGCTCCTGCCCAAAACCCCATCAGCAACTCCCCGCTCTGCTCCCAACACAGGGGGAACCGGTGCCGGTACCCCCAGCCGCTTCCCAAGACAGCAGCATCTATAGCTCAAGTTAAGCTAAAAGCTCTCTCTTTTCCTTCCTCGTCTTTCTTCAGCTGCACCCATTGTAAACTGAGCACAGCTGTGGTTCTGGCCCTCAGACTGTATAGGAGCTATAGCAAAGGGTTTAATGTATTCTTAGCTTTTAAAATACTATTCATCAGCTGCAATCAAAGAAGAGAGCCAGCATCATGTTGCCAGCCAAATTAATCACAGCTCCCCCGCTCCCCCCTCCACACGCACAGTCACGTTGTGCATCAGTGGTGGTCTCGAGACCACAGTTTAGCAGACACTGGAAAAGGCCAAGGTGGTAAATGTAAATCCTGGCGGCTCTTAATCATGTTCGTAATGACCGTGTCATCAATCACAGCCCTTCTCAAGTGCTCAGCAACCACAGCCCAAGGGTATATTTTTCAAAGAATTCAATTCAGTGAGGTCTCTCAAAAGCTGGGTCACCATTATTCCCACTTGCATGGGAGGAGGGCTTCTTCTCACTGTCTGGCATCGACAGTGCACGTAAGCTCAGCATCTCCCCCAAAAGCCTGACTGCTATGAGTAAAGTCAATAAAATTTATGCAACTGAAAATTTCACTGACCTTTAGAAGAAAACAAGCTAAGGAAAAACAAAACACGTTAACAGAGCAGACTGGCAAAAACCACACCATTTTGGCAATTTCCCTACTTTTGGTATTTTCACTGGGGACATGGTCAAAACACTTCAAAAATTCAGGCTTTCAAACTTCCTAAAAATGTTGGAACATTGAGAACTAATGAGAATTTCAGTGGTTACAGATTTCTCCTACAGATCTCCAAAGGACTCAAGACCTTCTGGCTATAGACACATAACACGGAGATCCTCGTGTGAAACAAGCCACACGCAAGCGGTAAGTGTCCCCAATTCCCAGAAACGGTAGAAAACAAGCCACACGCAAGTCACCAAACTGATCATCTCCCACCTGAGCGGCAATGTGTTGGGCACGGCCGTTTACATCGTGCCCTACTGCAAAGCCGATGGTGAAGCCCATCCATGAAAATACTAAAGACATTCGGTGCTGCTTCTGAATGCCAGTTGTGCCGTGCTGTAACAACAATTACATTTCACACCCAAGACAGAACGGAGTCAGACTTGTTTGATGCCACTGGAGGAGCTGACGGAAGCTTTAACACTTTGAGGAGAGTTCAAGACGATTTTATGGAAGTGCGCCTTGCGGAAATTGAAATGTCAAGCATAATTTGGTACTTGAAACATGACGGAGAGAGGCTTTTCATTTGTTTTCATCTGCATCTTCCCCTCCTCTAGACTGTACATGCTCCATTTCCCGCTCTTCCCTAAGCTTTCATCAGGCAAGGCTGAAATCTGCTTGATTTGAGGAATCTCCAAGGATAAATAAGTATCTGGCATTAACCTGCTCTGTAAAAGTCAATTTGACATGTCTCACTATTCTTCCATTCTTGTTAGGGAAACTAGTCCAAAACAAGCTTTCCCCCTGTTATCTATCTTTTTCCATCCATTCATTTGATCTTTCATGTAAGACTAGAGGATTACTGCTCACTAGTCCAATTCTTAATAGATAGGGGTTCACTTGGGGAACGAAAAAAAAGAAAAAGGCTTTTGATCTAGGTTTCAGTCTCAGACCTGGTCTCTTGGGTTGCAGACATGCAATCCGGCGGCAGCGCCGCTTCAGCTGGGTCGCAGCCGGCAGGCACGGGGCAGTCGGAAAGACTGGGAAACGGGTGAGTTTGCTCTCCTCCTAAAATAGAAGCGCTCTCATAGCTATCAGCATGAGAAGCAACAACAGGAGTTGGCAAACAGGCCTCTGCTAGGTGCAGCTCCTGGGAACGCTGATAATGTGTTCTTGGGAGATAAATTTTTAATTCTTCCCATCATCTGAGTAATTTCTGGTGAGACAGAGCACAGAGCCCCAAGACACTCCGAATCTTTCCCACAAGGATTTTCCATGAGGCAATGCTTGCTTGCTGTATGTGGAATTTCTTGCACCAACTTCGCAATTTTAACTGAAGTTCATTATAGAGAAAATTCAAAACAGCTTTTGATGTTACAGAAACACATTAAATTATGGTATTATAGTAACTTCCTTAAAAATACTCTCATTGCATAGCCAGATATAACTCAGCATAAGAAACACAGAGTCACACCAGTATGAAATATTTCAACCTTGCAAAGAAAAGATTTTCAATCCACCCGAAACATGGTGTTAGATTAGAGCATTTGGGACTGTCATTTTTCAAGAATTTTTTGCTCAAATGTTCAAATTTTTTAGCATGAGAATAAAAGGGGCTTTTAAGAATTCCCTATAAAGTAAAAAAATCCATTTACTACAATCCTTGGAAGTGACCAATACCATTTCCATATCTGACAGGGAGCTGCAAGGTACAGCACATGTAGTGTGAAATCCTGGCTGAGTTTTGCCTAAAAACAGAGGCAGTAAAATCAGCAAAATTCTCCTTTTAGCTCAACAGGACAATTTTAGGAAGTGTCACTTAAAAGCCCCCTTGAAAAGCCCCTTCAGCAGCACCTGAGCAGCTCTTCTCATCTGGGGGTGCTTGCTCCATCAGATGTCCGGTGGTTTTGCGTGGCTCCAGCTCCAGGAGTGAATTATTTCAGGGCTACCCTGTGTCGCTGGATGCAGAGGCTTTACACTGATGACTAATTTATGTCAGTGAAAGTGGATTGGATTTGAAACAAAACCCATTGATTTTACATCACTGCTTCACACTAGCCCTGCCACCAGAATGAATGCACGGCAAACGAAACCGTGGCTCCTCGGTCCCCTCTTGGCAGGGGACCGAGGCAGAGCCGCCGCTCCCCGTACGCCGGTGCTCTCCTTCATCCTCGCTGGCAGCTGCTGGAGAAATAACACTTTTAGGGTGGTGCACACCAGGCTGAACCCCCAAACCTGGGCTTCATACATAACCCACTTCGGCAGCAGCTCAGAGAAGCACCGAGCGCTTGCCTGTGTCCAGCCGATAGTGATGCTTCAGGGTGTTTCTGGAAATCAGCAGTACGCAAAACCAGCAGCAATGACTTAGCACGGATCCCTGCGTGTATGAGAAATGCCCGCGAGAGCCGGTCTGCAGGACAAACGGAAGGATCTGAGGTCCCTGCACTGCCTCCCCTGACGGCCATCACCACCCTGCCATGGTTTCCTGCGCGGTGGGGAAAAAGCCTTTCTCTCCGCAAGGCAGCAGGTTGTTTCACACAAGTGAAAAAGAAGTCTGCCGGGTACTGTTGGCAGGAATGGCCCTGGATGCAATACTTCATGGCTGTCTCGTGAAAGGGAAAAAATATAACCCACTTCACTGGTTAAGGAGTGTATTCCTCCTCTTGGGTGGATAAGGTATCTCTCAAGTGAATGACTCTAGTATTTATTATGTCAGATTATACCACTTCAGTTACTGGTTCAGATTATAACAAAACTGGAAAAACAACCACTTACTAGATATTAATTTTATCTTACAGATTCTATTGCAAATGGGATACAGGCCCCTATGTATATACTACAATCCTTAAAATAGCTCCATCTAAATGCAAATGTGGACCTCTGCCTAACACAGAGCTGAAAGTCTTCCCATTAACACGCCAAGAGATAGGGGAATTAATTTAATGCTTAAACATTCCCAGGGATAAGAGGAATTTCTTCTGTTCATATCTAGCATCGTTTTCTCTTCATGACCAAAGCACCCGTAATATGATAATTTTTACCTTTCTTAAGCTTACCGAGGGGAAAGACAGTACAATCTCTCTTTAGAAATTACTTTACGGGCTGTACTCTACTGGCCAATGTGCAGGTATGTGTATACTCCGTAAGGGATGCCCAGGGAAAGACAAAAGATGAAGATGACTGCAGTGCAGGAAGGTTGTTGGGATTCAATTACTCGTCTTTGCAAACTAATCAGAAGCAGAGATAGTGCTTGACAGCATTCATCTCTCACCAGCATCGCCTTCTCTTACCTGCTCCTCTAAGTCCCTTGAACGCAGGGGGCTCACTCTGCATCTACCATACACACACACAGTGTGAGAGACCGATTTCTCTTTGGAGGACTTTGGCGATCACTCAGTGGCACGTGGAAGGGGCTGGCCTCCACTACAGTTACTATACGCGCCGTGTCCGCAGGCATACATGGCCTGGAAAGCAAGACACAGCCCTCCCAAAGCCCTAGTGTAGGCACAGCTGCTTTAGTGCCACAGGCTCATGGTGCCCAGCGTGCCCCGCTGCAGCTCCCAGCCTGAGGAATGGCAGGACAGAGGAGAGGGATGCTGGTCTGGCTGCTCTGTGAGACAGGAGCGTGCCACGGGGAACTGTTCTCTGCAACCGCATCTCCAGTTTGATTCCCAGGTGCAGGCAGAAAACTGACACACAGGCAGCTTTGCTGCCTACTGCTCCACTGTGGGAATTAAATTCTTAGAAGTAGCTATATCCATTTGTATCAAAAAAGCACACAGTACGTGGCAAATGTATCTCTCTTTTTCAATATTTATGAAACTTCACTAACTGCTTTTGTTAACTTGATACCCTTCCACCAAAATATATGTAATCCAAAGTTGCTCTGCAAGAGTACTTTCAGGAAGAAAAAGGAAGAGTCAGGCACTTACTTGCGCATGCATCTCAGCAGGAAGAAGCATCCACTTTAGTTCCTGCACCAGGAGAGTCTGGAACAGACATCTTGGAAGCCACAAGACTGGAAAACACCACGTCCAGCTCTAGAAACACCATCACGCAAAAGCTGGACAAGCCACCTCCAACAAACTTGTACTCTGAACTATGTCTCTCTCTCTCTAAATCAGTCCAGAAACCAAAAACATTAACAGCAATGAGGTTGTGTTCATGTGAATGATGAACTATTGTTGTACTGACATGGAAGCAGCAGCACGTTACACCTTTGCAAGTTTGCTTTTGGGTTTGGCCTCACCAGTCACAGGGTGACCCTACCCAAAAATCCGCTGCAGCAGGGCACGTGGGACAAGGAGCTGACGTGTTTCTGCTCTCTGAGGTGTATTTTATTTATCACACAGCACTTCCCATTCATTTCTTGGGGTTCTTATTTTCTGTAAGTAGCAACGTTTTTGTGCCCATGCTGAACAAGACTGGCTACTGAATCACTCCAAAGGCTACAGCTTTCTCAGCTAGAAGCCCTGCAAGAGTGCCAGAGCTAGACGCCTCTCATAAATATGTACATATATTCAGAGTACTGATGAATTTTTTTAAGCTGTTTTCTCTCTGGACCTTGTCCTGCCAGTGCTGAGTATTTTCTGCGCAAGAACTCAGTGGCTGGGTCCTTTGTGATTCATCATTTGCAAAATAATGCTCTAAAAGGCATAGGGAAAAAAGATAACTTCTTATGGCAAATGGATGTGCCTCAATTTAGGGAACTCAGTTCCCTGAGTACAGAGTCAATGTTGCTGAACGTGGAGTTTCCTTTGGCAAAGCTAAAGGGTCTGGCCTGGCCTTTGATCATCAGCAACACATAATAGTGATTTAAAGAGGCTTGTGAAATTTGGGAAACGAAAGACTCATTGCAGCTGTAAACTGGTGAAGAGACCACTATAGCCTGAAAAATGGTGTAAAACTCTACACATAAGTCACACTCATAAAAACATGATTTTCCCCAAACAGCTTTTGTTACTTCATGAAATACAACACTTTCCAATGTATTCCTGTAATCTATAAAAGCTTTATGAAATATTGACATCACTGGCATTACTGATATTCCCATAGTAATTATCTTTCATGATAATTAAACAATAAGGCACAAAATCTGGTGAGGGCTGCTCCTGATAACTAACCTTTTGGACTTAATTTACTTTGTACTCTTACAGAAACAAACATCTCCTTTTAGAATCTAAAAACTGCTGGTCTTCAAAATGTTCACGGGACTTTATATTAACAAGGATATTATGTGAAAGAAGGATTCTAGTTTCTCTGGGGTTTAAGTTTTTTTTTTCTTTTAACTATTTATTTAGCTCAAATTACATCAAATTATGAACTTAAATTGAAGGTTGTACTCAGTTTTATACTCCTTGAAGATCTGCTTTTCTCAATGGGAAGCTATCATGGAAATCCTCCCTGACCCCTGCATTACAAAACTTGCTTTGCAACACACAGGAATCTGGCCTCGCCCCATTCTCCTCAGTTTTGGGCCTCATGGATTCCAGTTTTGGCTCCACTGTAGAGTCAAAAAATGTAACATAAAGCCTTTCAAACCGTTGCTGCAAAGCACTCCAGCTTTACTAACAAGAACTCTTATTTATACCCAGGATCTAAGCTTGAAGGGATCTTCAAACATCAGAAGTAGTTGGTGAGAGCTTGAGACATTTTCAATGAGATGTGGGAGATAAAAAGAAGATACAGGAAAACCACAGGATAAAAGCTAAAGGAGACAAGTAATCCCAAAATAGCTCTGTTTGGAGTGTTCTTCTGGAAGAGTTATTATACCGTTCAGTATGGCAAAACATCAAAGAGGGAATTTTCCAACCAAATTACTTGTGAGCTGAATTTCTCGTCTTCTTCCAGATCATCACTACTTGTTGGTTTTCTTAACGTGGCCCAGTGGTGAAACATGGAAGCGTAAGGCTCAACAGGAGAGGGCTTTCTTGTGCATCCAACCTAGGCAACACAAGCACAGAAGCAGAATGTTAATTATGCAGCTGTCCTTCCCCAGAAATTCTGCTATTCCACTCATATCCACATATCACTATTTCCTGTAGCATTTTGAACACTGGCATTTTCCTCTGCAAGGGGCTTCTCTCTTCCTCCCGTTTGCGCACACCTATGGGTCCCAGTCTGGTAGCAAGTTTGCACAAGAATCGACCTCCAGTCCCCTCCAAGCCTCGCTGATACCTGTTGGACTGTCCATGGACCATTTGTCATGGACCATTTGTCATGGACCTTTGCTGGCTCCAGGCCTTGATGAGGAACTGGCCAAACTGTCATAAATAGGGTTTTCCTGTATTGCTGAAGATCAGTGGTGTTTTATTTATTTCAAGAAGTTCTAGCTGTGGCTTTAAACATGTGATATTACGGGTCAAGCTAGGAAAGCAATTTCAGATGATAGCCCTGGACATTTTCAGACGTGGGCTTAAACAGCTTTTCACCAGTGCAAATCCTGCCTCTCTGCATTTGCGTTTCCTCCCCGTGCCCCCCACTGCCTCTCCCTCTCGCATACCCCTGCACTCATAGAGCAAGTCCTTGAGATTAACCACGATATGATTACATTTTAATTGAGGCCAGCTTAGTGTGGGGACATCCTTTTAACTCAGGAGGCCTCAATTCCACAGAACCATAATGAACTAATAATGAATGTGCTAAAGTCATTAAATCAAAATTCATAAAAGGGTGAATATTGCTTTCTTTTATAATAAAGCAATTAAAATCCCATATACTATAATAGATACTACTAAGGTGCACTAAGTGTTCTTTAAGGAGGTTAGTGTTTAATGCCACCACACATGAATTTGGGGATCTTTTCAAAAGAGGACTGCTACACTATTAATAGATGATCAGAACTGTTTTCATGTCTTCCTTGGTTCAGCGTTATTGCCTGCTTTAAGAAATACTCGCATGATTTCATTAGTAGGTTTTGTAGAAATAGTTAATTACAATAAATCACGACTCGCTGCAGAAGGAACTAACTTTCAAGCAGCGAAGCATGTTACCATTACAGATACTCTACTTTTCGATTTAGGTTCTTTCACCGTTCCTTTTGTCGTGACATCCCCTTCCCAGCTCTCATGCTCTGCTCCTTGGGGGTTAACAGCCCCAGTTTACAGTACCAGAGAAAGCACGCGGTGTGTTAAGTCTGACTTAGCTAGTCAGGCCTGGCTAGGGGCAGACTGCTCCAGTAAAATGTGTATCCTGATTTATGACCACCTGTCTCTTCATGTGGTCTTTGCTCCAAGGAAAATGCAAGCGAGCAGCCCTGCATTATTTTAGACACGGACCTCGTTGCCACAGGTATTGGAAAGCCAATGGTTATGTGTGGACTCAGAGAGGGAGAAGGCAAATTAACAGACACATCTTTTGCTGCGTATTAACCATCACGATCTGGATGCATCTTTCGGTTCACCTGGTCCCCAACCTGCTGCTCAGTGGGAGCTGATGGTGTGTGCTGGAAAGGGCGGCTACGCAGAAGTGCCCGACTGGAAGCCGTGCCCGAGTCATCACAGCCAGACCCTTGCAGGCTCAGAGCGGTGCACATGAGGCCTTGGTCCCTCTCCCCCGGCCCTGCCACAAAATGCTCCTCCGCTCCCAGCCCTACTTATTTCTGCTCAGCCCTTGCGAAGCGGCCACTGTCAAAGACAGACCCTTGGGAGAGCCGGACTGCTTCGTACCTGCACACCAGCGATCCCTGCTGCCCAAAGTTCACGTTCCCACCTGGGAGAGCCCCTTCCCTGAAGGGCTACAATCCACCCACGCAAGGGCTGAGAAGGAAGAGCCACAAAGCCACTGGGATCAGACAAAGCAGTGAGCAGCAGAACCAGAAACATCACCAACCCTGGCCTGCCGCGCCAGATCTTGCTGTCTCCTGGAGGCCTTTGGGCTCCACTCAGGAAAAAAAAAAATCATTACTGTGCACCAAATGGCTGGGATCTAAACAGAAGACAGTTTACTGTTACTCACAAATTCACACAAGCAACAAATATTCTTCCTTTTAGCGACACAGTCATGGAAACCCAGGACTTTGAAGAAAGCTCAGGAAGAGAGACCGATGGAAAGCGCGTCCCGTGTCCCAGGGCAGGCGGGCACGTGCGCCTGTGTGAAAGAGAAAACAGATTGGCAGAAAAAGAATTATTAAATAGTACGGGGTGGAGTAGGGGATTATCTGGGGAACATGATATAAGAACAGGCAGATTAAAGGAACACTATTTATTACAAAGTCCTTCATATCATACGCAGTAATACACGGCATAGCTGCTACTGAATAATAAAGGCAACAGCCAGTTGCTGAGATTGCTCTCTGAGTTGGATAAAATAGAATTAGAGGCTTTTATCCACTGGAGACCACACGCTGTTATACATAATAATAAAAATCACTCAGAAAAGAGAGAGAAATAGCTCAGTGATCACTGTAGCTACAGGAGATGAAACGCATTACGTCCAGGTTACCGCAGGCCTTCGCCGTTCGGCGAGGAGCGGGAAGGCACCAGGTGATTGCAGCCCTGCTTCTCCCCGAATGTCGGTGCTAGTGGAAGGGATGAGCCCAAAGGGATCCGAGGACCTCAGCCCATAAAGGACCAAAACTGGGGGCTCCTGGTGAGCCCGTGGGCTCTGCAAGAGGCCATGAGCCAGCCTGTGGTACGCTGGCTTTAGGGTAGGGTACAGCGTGCTTTAGACACAGCCAAAATTATTCTGGTTCTATATTTCTGTATGCGAGTTGCTACACGAGCGCATTAGCACACGGTTTAGACAGTCTGACCCTAGAGTTAGCAAGGAACAGAACATGTTATTGCAACCCAACCGTTTGTCTCACAAAGCCGTTTCTTCTGTTCCACGTACACCAGGCCCTTTCAGCAGGTGGAGAGGATGCGCTCCTGGGTTCCCCGGGTAGGCCAAAAATGAATTTACTTAAATAGAAAATCTCCTCGCTGTGGCAAATTAGCCCTTCACATCGACTCATACCCAACATGTTACACGCGGGCAGGAAAACAGGATTGTCAGAACAGAAGCAGCCCGTCACCGTGCAGCTGCTTCGCGTCTCCCTTCCAGAGCTGAGCCCCTCGTCCTGCTTTCAGGGCAATTCTCCTGCCTGAACGAGATTTCCATTTATTTCTGCAATGTTCATCAAACCAAAGAGGTTCTTTTCATTTGTGGGGAAGGGGAGGAAAGGGTTTGGGAAGAAAACTGTTTCAGGATTGGGACTTTCTAACCCGATATAGTGATTGTTTTCAGAACTACTGCACGTTAGTAGGTACTATCAGAGAGGCAGCTGGGAGGCCAGAAAGATGGCAAACACCACAGCCTGTGTGTGTTTCTGCACTGCTACCGAGGATATCTGGCGAGCAGCGCCGATCCACACGGCCTGAGCCGGACCCTGTGGCACGCCAAGTGCCGCCTGCGGATACATGCCGGCCTGCAGGTATAAGCCATAACAGTTAAAATTAAAGGGCCAGGTTCTCCTCTGGCTTAATTCCACAGGTAGAATCCGGTTCATTGGCATTTAGTAGAGTAAACCTTCCCCTCCCGGAGTGCTGTTCCCCCCGATCTCCTTTGGGAGGTTTTGTGCAGGCCGTTCCCACGGGCACTGGCAGAAATCACAGAATCACTAAGGTTGGAAAGGACCTTCAAGATCATCAAGTCTGATCACCCAGAGCAAGCGCCGTGAACGGAGAGCGGCCGTTCCCTAGGAGTACTGCACTTCTCCGTTCCTCGCACGTACCGAGGAGAGCATAGCCGATTCACCGCGGGAAACCCAGGTGCTGAACTCACCTAACAAGCTGCTTAAAACTCTAAACAGATGTTTCTGTGTCTCTCCTGCTTCTTGAGCAGTCTGCGTGGAAGCACCAGCAGATTTACAATAGAGCGGATGCATGAACCGTACGTGCTTTAATATCAAGGCCTGAGTCACTGGAAAATGGTTGATGACTACCGTGTGTGCATATAATTTGAGCAATGTGCCGTAGGGATGCAAGATCAACCTTGTCCATAATGGAAATGTAGATTGGCCAGGCTAGAGCCAGAGTGGAGGCCGCAAAATTCATACTGAAATCCAAAATGATACCTGCCTTGGTATGTTCCCTGCTCCTGCACTGACTCATGAGAATGCCGGTCGGCTATTTAGGCTGGATCTCATCCAGCGCCCGGAGGGGTGTACAGAACTACTCACTGATTTCAATGGGTATTTTATCAGGGTTCTTAACTTTCCGAAGATTGTGGAAGGATCACTGATAGACCAGTAAACCCACCGAGAGCTATTAGAGCCTGGAAAAGCTAATTCTTACTTACACTACCTCTTTTTTTATACTTCCAGAGCGGTGAAAATGTGCCTCAGAGTTCACAATTTCTCGCTGCAGCATCACCAAGCCCCACAGTCCCCAACTGTCATAAAACTGGTTTGAAGAGCAGACACCATTTTAAATAAACATTCCCAGAATTACTGCGTTTTCCTGGTGTTTCCTGACCCTTTAGGATTGCAACTTTTTTTACACAAACTACTACTTTCATAGGAAAAAATGAAATCTAATACTCTGATATGCTCAGATAACTTCAGGAACTGAGCTTTAATGAGAAATACTAGTATCAGACTTGTAGGTTAGAGGAGGTGAATCCCACCTGAGGTGACAACAGTCCCAATAGTTGCACCATGGCACTGGGAGAGGATACGTCACCTGGGGTCCCAGGTGGTCCAGTGAATTGCCCTTAGCATGCCTTTCTTGGCTTCCTTCTTCATAAAGCTGGACCTCCTGGACTGTTACGATTACTGAAATGCTTTAACAGCGGTTCTTAAGGCGACTAGGACACAATCATACTAAAATAAACCAGCCAACCACAAGCCCACAGCTCTAAGGTGGATTTCGAAAAGCATACATTTAAAAATTGAATTCCTCTCCCCACCCCCCAATCTGTCCATGGAGCAAGGCATGCGATGAGGATGAGCCTTTCCAATATCATCCCGATATTGTAAAAAAACGGTTTCAAGAAAATTGTAGGTGGAGGCTGAAGTTCCAAAGACTCAAAGCTTTTGAAGGTGTGGAGCACCTGAACATGTAGTCTGCTGGGTGGGAGTGTAGCAAATTACTGCCCTGTTGGAAGAAGCCATATTGACCACAAACAACAGAGAATCCTCAAGGAGAGTTTCACAAGCATCGAGCACACTGATGCCCAAGAACCACTTGTTTAATACACACAAGACAGAGTTATTTTCTCAGGTAATGTGTGGTAATAGCCAGTTATTAATCCCTTCAACTGTAAATTGGATTTCCAGGTTCCACAGACATCTCTGACGGGGAAGTCACTGAAGCCTGGCACTAGATATGCAGGAGAAATCCTGCTCTCACAGCAGTACAGGGGAACTCTGTCCCTGCCTCTCATGGGGACATGATGTCACCTCTCCATGAGGTGAGCTGCGGAGATCTCTACCAACTGGTCATCTCAGGGTTACCATTGCAAAGATTTTCTTACATCAAATATCCCAGGACATTTATGAAGTTAGGAGCAGATTCTCTGCAAGCAATGGAGACCTCTGCTTCAGTTAAGTGCTTATTTATACCCCCTGCATTTCACACTGCATTTCCCGATGAAATGTGTTCCATTATTTCTAAAATATTAAACATGAAAAGCAGAGTATGAATTGTACAGTGTTGCAAAAGCTATCATCATGTCCAGTTTTTTTGGCATTACAATGTATAAATATCATACCAAGGAGCTGTTATACTAATGGATAATTGCCTGCAGTGCTCTTCAGTTGACTTGGTAGAGCTATGTCGTGGTTTAGCCCCAGCCGGCAACTAAGCACCACGCAGCCGCTTGTTCACTCCTCCTCCAGCAGTGGGACAGGGGAGAGAATTGGGAAAAAACTCGTGGGTTGAGATAAACACGGTTTAATAGGACAGAAAGAAAGAAGGAAACAACAATAATAATACCAACAAAGGAATGTACAAGAACAAGTGATGCCCAATACAGCAATTGCTCACCACCCGGCGATCGACAGCTCGTCCCCGAGCAGCGATTTCCGCCCCCCGGCCAACTCCAGTTTATGTACTGGGCATGACGTCGTACGGTAGGGAATATCCCTTCGGCCAGCCTGGGTCAGCTGTCCCGGCTGTGTCCCCTCCCAGCTCCCCGTGCACCCCCAGCCTGCTTGCTGGCAGCCCAGCACGAGAAGCTGGACTGTCCTTGACTACTGAGCAACAATCCAAAACATCAGCCCATTATCAACAGTTTCTCATCCCAAATCCAAAACACAGTCTCACACTGGCTTCTGTGAAGAAAACCAGCTCTATCCTGGCTGAAACCAGGACAAGCTACCTACATAGGTCACACATCAATTCGTCCAAATTGGCAAGGGAGGCATGTGGCCAAATTCCTGCAAAGCTCAATTCTACAGGGTTTGAATAGTGATGCAAAGAACAACCCATGCCACTTAGACTAATTGGGCTCGATCCTCAGCCCATTCTACTTATGCCAGGGGAAGTATCCTGAATTTAGGTTAGCAGTTAATCAGACACCATAAAAAAATAGTTATTGGACCCAGGCAGATTCCAATTAACTGCCAGTAAACAATCTCATCTGATGTAACACACTTTTACTCTATTAAACATGAAGCTTCTTGGGAAAAAAGAAAACCCAAATTGCATTTCATAAAGACAGTGCACATCCTCCTCTAGGTGTAGAAAAGCCATGCTGACCTCCTTCCTCCAGGGAAAGGAAAATATGTCCCTTAAACCTTCAGAGAAAGGAAAGATGGTAGGCTGCTAGAAATAGCCATTTGCTCCACTCCAACTCACACCCCTGTGCTCCATGAGAAGTAGTTCATCTCTGGCTTGGCAGGAGGCATGTGTGAGACATGGCCATACAGAGATCAGGCCACGCTGGCCCCTGCTAACTCCTCGCAGGGAGGAGCAAGACCTTTCTGTGCTCTGTATTCTCTGTTTGACTTTTGCCATGTCACATGGTCCCCGACTTCTTACAGGAAATTTGATTTCAGTGATTATCAAGCATGTGAATTCCTTTGTTCACACTTTTACTCCTGACCTGGAGGCTACTCCCACCTCCTCACCTGGACAACAGACACAATGCCACCCCTCAGCCTTGCTGCAGCATCGCACAAGCGGCTTCATTGGAGACAAGTGTTCTAGAGCTCAGGTACCACAATAACAGGACCAAATGCTAAACAGAAAGTGATGTACCTCAGTCAGGGAGAAGAGTAAGTCTATATAACTCTTCAAAAGCGGTCCTGGCTAGCAGACCATTCACACAGGAGTTGGGAGGGCAGCTGCACTGTCTGGTTTGCTAACATAGAGATAGCCCAAGTGCATCCAACTACTCCACCGTAGAGCTTGGCATACACTATGGTCGAATTCATCTCACTGCTCGTTATTGAAGCGCACGTGAACTGCCTTGGCTCCCTTTACAGTCAGAGAGCCCAGGGAAGCCCCGCAGGGCAGTTCAACCCACCTTACAGCCACTCGGTAAACTGAACCCCGGAGGGGCCTGTTTTTCTCCATCAGTTATAAAGGGACACTAAATGGCTCCTTACAGTAGATAAGTCTCTACAGATGTCCTCTGGCCGTGCAGACAGCGAGCCTTGCTCTGCAGCCAGTCTAGAAATCCCCCCAAGGTGCCATGCAGACACAATGGAGAAAACAGGAGCTGAGAGAAAACAAATATATCTGTCCAGTATTGGTACAGCAGTGTTCAGAAGCCTTTCTGCAGACAGAGCCTTTCGGTAACGAGAAGCAACCACAGATAAATGCCAGGCAGAAGAGCTCTCCTGCGGCCTGAGCACTGTTTCAGGATGGTAGCTGTCATCTGCAAGAAGGCAAAAAGCTCATGCTCTGCCTCTCTCCCCAAAGGTCTCATGGATTCCTACCGACCCCAGGTTAGCTCAGGTTGGCTCACCTGGGGCAGCATTTGAGAGGCTGATGAAGGCGATGGGTAAGCCCAGAACTGGCCCCATGCCGAGGGGCGTAGCGTGGTACACCAGGCAGCACACTTGCGATTACGTCTGGAGATGTTCTGCCTGTCCAAACCTTTCATGCAGAATCACTTACATGTCTTCCCTTCTTTTGTATTCAGCAGGGAGCTGTCTTCTTCATTTAAAAGGCTGGGTAACACGCTGCTGCTAAAGTGCATTCATGAGGCAGCAGAGTTCCCCCTTCTCCTGTGCCCTCTCTGGCAAGAGGAGCATGGCGTCTTCCTCGGCAAGTTCAGCAGGGCCGTGCTCGCCCAGCGCTCGGCTCCTCTAGGCCAGGCATGGTAGCGTGCTCCCAGGAGTGCACTTAGAGACTAAGGGACGCAAAGCATGCGCTTTTAACTCCACACAACGCGGGTTGAGATCTACGTTCCCAGTGTTATCTTTGAGCTCTCATGAAGTGCAATTACCTCCTCATTTTGCAGCTCTTTGTGGCCGTTTAATCTCTCCTATTTTGTTTCTGACATCTCCAATAATCCAGCCCTGACACTCCTTATAGATACTACAATTACAATACAGAGCAGCGCTTGACAGGATGAATTGTATTTTGCTTCCTTCCTGTAACGCTCAAGCCACCAGGCATGGCTACATGAAATGGCAAAAGAAACCATCACTGACGATTTATACGGGTCCCCAGCAGACAATGACAGTGCTATAGATCTGTCTTAGGCAATTAAATGTCTGGAAGCTGCCCAGAATAGGCCAGCCAAGGTAGAATTTACATGTGTTTCGGTTTTCTGTAATAACTCAGATGTGATTTTCCCTTTCTTTCCTTATATTTAGGTCAGAGACTCTGCTGTTGCCACTTTCCTGCCTTCCACCCCATGTCATGCACTCTGCAACCGAGGGAACTAGTCCTCAGGTTTTGACATGCCCATGATGGTGGGGAGCACGGTACAAGACACTGGAAGCCAAACAGTTCCCAAAATAGCCCTGACAAACGGGCTTTTTGCTTCAGCCATCACAGAAATGGGCCAAGGAATTAGAAACACCTTCTGACCGATCCTAAGGGTCATTAATTAGCTCGCAGAAAACATCTCCACACAATGCAGGGCAACATCAGATATTTTTCACTACTCTCCCAGCTCTCGCTATATGCCAGGAGGTGTCATACTCCCCTTTTTTCTTGGCCAAGAAACTACAACCTCCAGTTGCTCCAGCAGAATCCGAAGGGACCACTGGCTGACTCTAAAAACTGAATGGGCCTCATGGTAACCCTGACAGCTAATGTGTTAAGGCCTTGAATCTCCCTTATACCATCTGCAGCAAAAACTAAGTCCAGCAAGTATATACACAGATTCAAAGATAATGGGTTTCCTGATCTCTGGTGTCAGTTAATCCCTAGCTAAGGTGAGATCTCAGGAATAATTGAATCCTTCTAGAACAGGTTTGATTTGTAAGAGGACTGAAGGATTTAGGCATTCTACTACCTCTGAGTTTGTTTACCCCTTATTTATGTAACATTAATCCCACGCCTTGAGACTTCTAGTTACCTGCAGGAATCAGGAGGGATTATTTTCCCCTGCCGATGCACAACTTGCCTTTTCAGCTGCCACCTCATTTTCTGGCTCTCCTCCAAAGTGGTCAGTTTTAAATTCATCCTCAAACCTGGAGTAAGGCAAGACTCATTCCTACCTAATGTGTAGGATTTCTAGCAAGCCAAATCTCAGCCCTCAGCACTACCAGTCCCTGCAGAGCATCATGCGGGAGGTGGCCCTGACCTTGGTACTCCCTGAGGACCAAAGGGACTCTCCCAGAGAAGACACCATGCCCTGCCTTGCCTGTAAAGGAGTTACATGCACCAGCCCGTCCCCTCTGCACCAGGGAGCTGCAGACAGGGGTTAATGACACCTTTTGGAGAGGTTCGAGGACGGATTTTCTCCTGCAGCTCAGAAGGGGTGTGGGGATGTGTGGCTGATGAGGAGCTGGGAGAAAAGGCAGAGCCTAACATCTGTCTCACCGCCAAGCTGTCCTGCTCTCTTAAGGTGACCTTGAACATGTGCCATCAGCAGCACACTTGGAAAATCCACTCTGCAGTGTGGATAATTAAACCGACCCACCTCACAGGTGTTGGGGAGGCTTCTCCTCCACAGTGATTTGTGACTGTCATAGCCCAGGGTACGTGCAAGGAGGGAGTAGGATTTGTGTAAGAGGAGCTCAGCTGAGATTAGCACCCCCAGGGCCCCATCCAAGCAAAGGATAAGGGATCATGCCCGCCTTTGGGAATATCTAATCCAAGATGACATGGCTCTTAACGAATAGAAAAAAGAAACCAATTACCCTACCTGTATCTTAACAGAAGGGATCTTAATAGATGCCATGACGTTAGGGTGATAGTTCTTTCTTCTGTAGTGGCAAATGTAGCAGTGTACTTGTCTTCATTCCTTAAAATCAGGCTACTATTTTTAATGAGTTAGCTCCTTGTGGCATATACTGAAGATGCAAAGAACGCATAGAGCTAGTGGGTATTAAGGAAACCTCACAAGACCATACTAATCTTCAGAGGGATGTATGTATACTAGATGTATTTGTTGCCAATATTATGACTGGACTAGTTACACCAGTGTGAAGTTTGTTTTCTTCTCATCCTCATTATAGTTCAACAAACTAATCCCTTTATTGGTGATATAATGTGCATCCCTGTGCTAACAAATTATTTGCTGTGTGCAATTGATTTCTGCTGCTGTAATCACTACACACAAATATCTTCTGTATCATTGCTCTGTAAAAAAATGTGCTTTCCAGCAAGATTATATAGAGTAATAGTGTGATTATTCAGCTTCTATAAAGTTATCTATCTGCTTAACCTCTGTGCAGCCTTTACAGCAGGTTTATACAGATATGCCTCAGAAATTTATCCACCTACACTTTGTAAAACACATTGTTAAACCACCTTCCATCTCAGCCTGAGGATGAACTTCCAACTACTTCGCAGAGAGGGCTGTGTCCAAGAGTAATTGCTTAATTTAGAAGAGCCAGCCAGCTTCCCTTTTTAATGATATTACTCTTCCAAAGCGAATTTCACACAGGTAAAAGTCTCAAATCAGCAGCTGTGTGGACTGGACTCGTCACCTGAATACAAGCCTGACAAAAGGAGCAGCACACGTTTTCTCTGTGATTGAGGTCTGAGCTCAGTTGAAGGTAACTTGCCCCTTACACCAACTCAGATCCCAGATTTTATATGGGGAGGATGGACAAGATGTACAAGTTAATGAGTCACTGCACCTGCAGGCTCTTGTCCACTAGGACCATGTCAGCATTCCCAAGTGCACTCCAACAGCCCTTTCAGATGCTTTTGTCCTGCTGCCCCAAAAGAGTGGGTACTCCCAGTCTGCTGGTCAATATTTGGTCTGAGGGGAGAATTAAAGGAAATAAGCATCCCCTGGATTTGAAGTGATGGCAAACAACCGTTGACATAGCATCCCTTGCACAGTGTCCAAGCTCACCTGATTTGCCTGCTCCACAACGATTCTAGATAAAGAAAGGTTTGCTGGTAGGAAGTGTTTCTCACCAGCTCCCAAGCTTAGAGGTGGATGACATCAACTTCCTAACCATGCTGGACGCCTGGCTCTCAGGCCCACTCATAACAGCTTGTCTACAGCCACAGAGCAAAGAGGCAGCTGCTCCTGCGTGATATTTCTATAGATCTCTGAGGATCAGCACCTCAACTGGCAGTGTCAGCACACACAGAATCACAGGATCATTACAGTTGGAAAAGACCTCTAAGATCATCAAGTCCAACCATCAACCCAACACCCCCATGCCCACTAAACCATGTCCTGAAGTACCATGTCCACATGTTTTTTGAACACTTCCAGTGACGGTGACTCCACCACCTCCCTGGGCAGCCTGTGCCAATGCTTGACCACCCTCTCAGTAAAGGAAGTTTTCCTCATATTTCGTCTAAACCTCCCCTGGTACAACTCGAGGCCATTTCCTCTTGTCCTATTGATAGTTACTTGGGAGAAGAGACCAACACCCACCTCGCCACAACCCCCTTTCAGGTAGTTGTAGAGAGCGATGAGGGTTCCCCTCAGCCTCCTCTTCTCCAGACTGAACACCCCCAGTTCCCTCAGCCGCTCCTCATCAGACTTGTACTCCAGACCCCTCCCCAGCTCCGCTGCCCTTCTCTGGACACGCTCCAGCACCTCAACGTCCTTCTTGTAGTGAGGGGCCCAAAACTGAACACAGGATTCAGGTGGTTTACTACAACTGAGGATCCAGCCCCTGTTGTTTATCCTCTCTATAAAACTGTCTTGTAAAGGTGGTTATTTGCCCTGCTTGTGTTTGTCACGAGGCCATTTTGCTCCGGTGTTTTCAGATGTGACTGATAAGCACTCGTGCCTGAAATGTTTCAGGTTCACAGCCCCTCGATATTCCCAGGTAGAACAGTTACACACCAATCAAGAGCAAATGCCTTTCAATCACAAAAGAAATGTTTCTGCTGCATTATGCCCAACTACGTGCTCAACTGTTACGAATAACTCTGAAGCTCCTGCTCCAAGACTATTGCAACCGTATGTGCCGCTCGCTCAGCCACTTTCTGCTCTCTTCTCAGAAAGGGAAGTGCAGGAGAACCAGTTTCACCCCTTACCATTGCAGAAACAGCCATTATTTAAATGGGCTACAGCCAGAAGGATGATTTGGGCCGTGTATAAATGTGAAATATAAACCATCGATTCACCTCCAAGGTACCAAAACTGAACCTGAGCCAGGATCACACAGACCCAGCAAGTCCCACCATTCAAAATACTGTTAGAAATCTATAGAGCATAAGGTGCCTACCCGTTGCAAATCTGTCTCAGAAAAAGCTCCCCTTTTCTTGAACCAAAGCTGCCTGCCACTAGTGCCTCTGCCGCTAACGGTGCCTGGGGTGCCCTGCCGTGACACCCACAACCAGCCTTTCAGGACGGAAGTCTCCAACTGATCAGCACCTTCTCCGCGCACGGCAGCCCAGCTGATAAAGATCTCATTCGTTTTGGCTTGCGCACGGCAGCTGGCCGAGCCCTCGCTTACCCGGCGTCACCGCGCGTGCGAGCGCTCCAGAGTCAGCAAGCATGGCAAAACCAGCAAAACAACCCCTACCTACCCCCCCGTTTTTAGGTTAACGTGGCTCAGTGCGAGCACGCCAAGCAGGGGAGGGATGGCACTGAGCGCTGCACCGGCAGCTTGGGGCAGGTCGCGACAGCCGTCAAGGGGAGTGGTGAGTGGGAGGAAAGGTGGGGTCCAGGAGGCTCCTCACACCTCGTGTTCTGGCTCCAGCATCACCAGGTGAACGCAGCCATGTGGGTCAGATGGAGCGAAGTCCTCGAGCGCATGTTTCGGCTCATCCTAGCTCACCGCGGCGCTCCAGCACGCGCTTATCTCTGAGCTCACCGCTAAGCCCTCAGAACCATCACACAACAAGAACTGAACACACGTCCTTCCTGATCAGCCCTCTCAACAGGAATAAGAACAACCCACACCGGGAGAAAAAAAATGGGCCATTTTCCTCTTTTATACACATGGATGAAGAGTTGGGGCAATTAATTCTGCTTTTAAAAAAAAGGGGTGTTCAGTGAGGAATGCTGGTTTTGCTTCTAATTTTAACGTGTTCAAAGACGCATTTAGGACAGTGGTATGTACCTTGTGAGCGATACACACATGCTCACATACTCTGTTTGTCTGACAAAGGAAGCCATCAATAATTGCTGAGCTTGTGAGTACGAATTGTCTCTTGAAAGGAACTAAGAGACCTTGAGAGCACTAAGGAAAATAAGACTCAACTGGGAAAGGTAGTAACCTGACAGTTTTCCCATCCAAAGATGTCTCTCAGACTCTTAATTGCACAGATTGCTTCTGATTACATCAGGTAGCACCAAGAAGTAGGTTACTCTGCAGAATGAGGTGACAAAATAAGCGGAATTCCAACTACGGTATCTTTGATCTAGACTCTGGTTCACCAAGACTCTAATTCCTGATAAAAATAGAAAAATTTGCATCATCACACGGCAACATCACCATCAACGTGACTACTTCATCCACACAGGTCCCTGCCTCAGGCCCTGGCTCCTCATCTTTTGCAGCCAGAGAAATTATACCCAGGATGGAAAACAGCGTCATGAACTCACAGCGAAAGAGGACCTCGACTTGCATCACGGCTGTAAGAGGTGTGTCCAGTGCTGCGGTGTACCTGCTTGTTCAGGACATGAGGCTCATGAGCATCTCAGAGACAGAAATGGGCCCTGAAGTCTCAAAAGCCAGAGGCACCAGCAGCGTGCACAGCCTGCCCGGCATTTCCACGAGCAACAGTCTATTTGTCTATTTTTTGAACAGAAACCATAAGCTCAAGGGCTTCAGTAAGTGGGTGCCCTCCTTAGGGCACATTTGAGAAAGCTGATTTTCACAGAGCACCTTGGGAAATTCAGTTAATGCTTTTCTTTTTTCCTTTTTACCTTCTCTGTCTTTGTCTTTTTTTTTCTCCTAAGTTGCTGTAATTTCTAAGACCAGTGACAGTCAAAGGCATCAAACGCTCATCCTTTTTCAGGGCCAAGCATGTCTCCCCGGCACTCCAGTGCAGCAGGCTGGGGATGGCATTTATAGACACTTAGCTGACATATCTTGTATGATTAACACTTAAGGAAGGTCTGTTTTCTAGTTCAAATAGAAGTTCAGGTATATTGCCAACTCCTTTTTTTGTTTTAATTCCACACTAGTCCTACAAAAACACTCAAATCAAAAGCAGCCTCGTACGCTGCCTCTCTGGCACACAGACCTCAGCCTGCACCTCTTCCAATAACTAAATCCCACGAAGAGAGAGATTTATTTCCCCCCCTCCTCTAGAGGCAAGGTACACACCCAGATGAGCAACCTCAAAGACAGAGAGAAAAAGCAAGTTGAACAAACACCAAAAGCACCAGTAGGCCAGGAAGACTTAGTAAATATCAGACGTACTTTTGATGCTGCCACATTTAAATCCCTTTTGGTGTTCAGATTTGAGGAGGAGTTTCTGAGGAAGTACCACTGGAAAGTGGCTTAGGAACAGCAGAAAGTCACAGGGTCAGATAAAAAACATCCACACGTGCATGTGGAGGGAAAGGGGGGCTGCCTGGGATAAAGGAGGAAATTAAAACTGTAGAATATGAAATTATATCCAGTGTCCTGCATGATTCCAGGGTTGCTGAGTTAAAGGCAATGAATAAATAAGAGAACATCAAACCCAAGCAAATCTCTAGGATGAGACAAAATTCATTCCAGGGTGTTAGAGCAGATTTGAGGAAGGAAATGTGTGTGCCAACAGCAATTACTGTGGAGAACTCGCTGAGCACAAGTCTAGAAGACTGGAAAATTGGAAAATAACAAACCAAATGTGTTATCAATATGCAAAAAATGAGAGCAAGCCTGGCACAGGAAATTACAGGGCTATCAGCTTAATATTCATTACATATAGGAAAACGCAGGATCCCTATTGTATACAAGAGTGTAATTAAATCAAGGGGTTCTGCTGAAATCAACTGCTTGTGATGTTTATGAATTAGCAGCAGATTCAAAATGCAGCCGCAGCCTTAGCATTCAGCCCAGGGCCTGGTATTATTTGTTACAATCTATAAACCAGCCCATGTGAGAAGTTTTCTCCCAGATAGCGTAAGTTTAAAATCTTTTGCTCAGAGGCTTGGGGTTGGGTTTTTTTTTTTGCTTTGCATGTGATTCAATGCTGAGGATGCATTGGCCATCTGAGGCCAATAGCCACTGGCCATAGCATGAACAGGCCATCTGAGGACAGTGGCTGGGGGAAAATGCTACGGGCCGATTTACTGACTAGCACTTAGTTGTTTGCTGGTCAGGGCAATGGCAGCGAAGCGTCTCTCTTACCCCTCCTGCTTCTGCCTCCCTTTCTCCGGGGCAGTCACATCTGCAGTTACCCACCTATTGCCTCCCGGTGCCGGCAAGCAGTGCCGGACATTCGCTACCTTGCAAAGCCTTGTCGCTTGATGCCTGCGGAAACACCCTCCTCCACTTCTGCTGCTGCGCTCCCACCGCATGGCTTGTAAAGTCGCAAGGGTTTTTATTTTCAAAGACACTGCCAAGCTTTGCAAGAGGAGCGAGGGCAACATTCACCATCCCAGGCTTGTCCGCTGAACCGGCAACGCTCTGGTTGTCCCGTCCAAGGCCAGAGACGTGAGGATTTATATTGAGACCTCCACTGCTGGGCAAGTGGCTCCAGCAAACTCTGAATCGGGATCCCAAGTGCTGGGAAATATCAAGGATGCAGCTCAGCATTCGGATGAGCTAAATGTGTTTGGTCAGGCCAGTTGCCCCAAGTGACGTACATTAATCCTCACCTGCTTCTCCTCTGCAAAGAACATGTAGAAACGTTAATAAATATTTCAAAAGCTCCTAACTTTCAGAAATGCATTCCATAATATTTTATTACCCTTGATAACCTCCAAGAAAAATTATGAATGAGCACAAAGAGCCTATTTTAAGTGTGCAATTGCAAACACCAAACAGGATTTTGAAACACAGCAAGCAGTGCCAGAGAGAAAATACAAGTCTCCTCACTTTCATCACAAGTTTTTTATATCAAGAAAACATATGGAGAAATTATGCAGAACTTTACCATGTTTTTTAACTTAAAGTAAGATCTTTAAGGAAATACCCTCCTTGGATTTCTCTATTTACACCATCAACACTGGACAAAAAAGCTTGCCACTCGTTTATAATGAGTTAAAATTAAAACCACACAACAGCCCAAACCTGGAAAAGATTTAAAATATAGATCCTGATTCCAAGCCCCATTTTGACATTTAATTCCCTCCCTGACTTTTCCCCCAAAACCTGGCAATATGGAGAAAAAAGGAAATCTAATGGATGCAACAGTCAACTCTGTACTTGCTGGCTCTCTTCTGGTGAGAAATCTTGGGGTTTTTTTTAAACTTTTGAGTCCTTTTTCATTTTGTCTCAGCTTTTAAAGAAGTCAGTCACCTCCAACCTGACTCTGCCTTGGGAATGGACAGACATGTTCCCTTTTCCTCAGGTACATTTCGAACCCCACAGCTGATTTCAGAGACACCTCACAGAAGAATGAAGGCCCCAAAGAAATGTGTGTGTATATATATTTATATTTTATTATATATATATTTATTTAAAATTCTTATTTATGAATTTTATGAAAGCAAGCAGCTGGGTAGGCAAACTGCCTAGACATAGGCAACGGCCAGGTCCATGAGGGAAAGGCTACTGCTTCGTCAGGACCCAGGGAGGTACCAAAACTCAAGTCTCTTCAGCCCATAGCTCTGGGAGTCGCGCAGTATTTGTGCATATTGCTTTGCGTCCCCTTCTCCCGCACGGAGGTGCGGAGCCGGTAACACAACAGGCTCTGAAGAGGAAGGCAACAGGGGAGCAGCGTGCTCACCTAAGAGCTTTAGATTAAACACGCTCCAGTGGGAGGGAAGGGATTGTGCTTTTCTAACCAAAGACCTGAGATTCGAGCTAAATCTGTTTGTCCTACTCACCTTCATCAATATTAATAGGTCAGACATCACCTGTGGAGAGCCAGCCAGTCCTTCGGGGGCTTAGATGGATTTTGCTGATTGCCAGGTTGTAACGAGTCTCCGGTGCGAGAGGCAGAGTAAGAGCCGAGCCACTGTCTCCTACAAATGAAACAAAGGACCGTTGCTCATGGTCACTTTGAGGTACCAAGGGGTCTCTGAGGGGCTCAGCCCTGTTCCAGCTCCCCTCTTCCCTGCAGAGACCTAGACTGAGGCACCGAGAGCAGTTTTGACAGCAGCTCGTATAGCGCTGGCAGAAAACAGTTCAGTTAAATTTCGCCTGACGAGGAGGAAATGAAAATCCTCAAGGCCACAAATTAAAAATTGTGACTTGATAGAAAAACAATTTATAAATAGAAAGACCTATTTTCTGCAAAAATCCTGTGGACTGAGTATTGGAAACTAATTAGTAGACTGAATCATCAGAAAAAATGCTGTTTTCCTGTTACTCATAAGAAGATATTACTCTTCTAGCACTTTTCCTTTGGCACTGGTGATGAGCATAACCCTGTGAGCTCTCCACAGCCCCTCCTTGGTTGCATTTCCTTCCTATTCCAATAAAACTCAGTAAGGTGAAGGATAAAATTAATCATTAGCCATTCCTGTTACAGTACTAGTAGCTGCACATTGTCTTTTTCCTCCAGATGATGGAGCAGGAAGGTGGCAGTGCACCTAAAATGCTTTCCTAAAAACACCAGCACCGCCCAAGAGGACTTTGACGCAGAGATTTTCCCATTATATTCATTATGAAGATAAACAAAAAAGTAGCACCCAGCCCAAGAAGACTTTTGCACAACCCCATATAGAGGTGGGAAACGCAGGGTTCACAGCCTGGGGACAAAAAGTGGACGTGAACCCCATGCAGGCAGCCTGGCCATCACTCACGTGTCATCCGAACTGCTCGAGTGGGATCTGTCTGCATAAAGCCTTGGCTCCAGCTAGCAGAGAAATCAACTCCAAGATCAGTACCGTAGTGCCACAATACATGAAAGAAGCAAAAAATCATCACAAAATAATGTTCTCAGAGTGGTTAAGGCCCAAATTGGCAGAGTGCAGAGCCCTTTCCCTAACGACTCAGCACCCACTACAAGAGCACACAAGCAAAAATTGTTTCTCACTCCCAAAACAAAAGCCAAGCTCCCAGGTGGCTGCAACATGGATGGATCTTTCTGGAGCAACTCCTGCTGGACTGCCCGGCTGTTTGTCATCTCTGAGGACATGGAAAAAACATGGCTGCGGCAGACCCACACTGCAGCCTTCCCCAAGCACTGGTGGGAACGGCCCTGAGACAACTCACAGAGCAACTGGGAACCAGAAAAAACCTCAAGGAAAGGGGAGGAGGGCTGCAGAGCTCTTCTGAACGGACAGGGAGAGACAGGCTGCAATGGACTATGTGACTGTTCTCAATCCTGAGGTCTCTTTGGGCATGCTCTTCTAGCTGTGACCTTGGGCTGTCCCCAGGAGCCATCACACCACTGGCCAAGGTCACCATCTGCTCCAGTGAGCCAGCTAAGCAACACAGTTCTCCTAATTCCCCGCAGAAATCAGTGTGACGAGATACAACACAGTCCTACAAAACAGCCCAACTGAGTGTAGGGCTGCTCAGAGAAGGCAGCGTTCTTTTATTACCAAATTAACTTTAAAAAACCCCATCCATTTAACTTTCCACATCAAAGATCATAATCTCCATGTAAAAAAGAGGGTTGATGAAAAAAAGAGGTACTTGGAAAACATATTTTAAAATTTAAAACACTATTAGCACTGATTCTTCTTGCTTGTAAAGAACTCTGGCTTTTCGTCTTATAAAGTACTCCAAGATCTCATTTGCAAACTACCACTGCTAGCTACTCTGTTTTTTCGCTGGCTGCTCACTTACTCTTTGGGGATTTCATATTCTTCTAAATTTTGTAAATGGCCACTAAAGTGGAGATGAACATTATAAAATACATTTCAATCACCCTCACAATTTAGACTAATTCATTGGCAACCGTACAAAATGCTATTTACAAGGTACTCCCCTCAGCTGGTATCTGGCATTAAGTATTTTGAATCAATCTACCATCATTTTCATCTCTTATTTTTCATACAAGGGAAATTATTGATCGAAGCTTTTCAGCCTCATTTAATATACTGAAATAGGCTTTAAATTTTCCCATATAAACCTCAGTGGAGATTAGCAACTCTGTCTTGCTTAATGCAACACAAATCAGTCTCCCTGATGAGACCACAATATTGTACATGACATCATGACCACTCTACTAGTTGACGGGTCCTAAGACAGGCACCTGCTAGAAACTCCCCAGGGACTCAGCGTTCGAGCCGAGTTGAGTTACCAGGCAAGGTTTGTGCCCTAAAGGGGAAAAATGGTGCCTCCACCTCTCAGAGGCCATTACAGTATTGCAGAGCAATACCCGGGATGGATTTGTGGGGAGGCAGATTTTTTTCGATGCTCCTATCAAGTTTGCATTCAGTTTTTCGAATCGCGTTCAGTGTTGCATTCAGTTGCTATTGTGATAGGTGCGTTCAAGACGCTAGATGAGATTTGTGTGTGTTGAGGACAGAGAGCTTGGCTGAATTTTGATGAACTCGTTCTTGAATAAACAAGTAAAACATCACCGAATAAGATACTCAGCCAGCTTCAATAAATACATCTGGTAGCAAAACAGCCAGCTAGACAAACAGAATATATCACGCTGGAACGAGCACTGATGATTCTGTAATGACTCCGGCAGCTTTCAGCATATTAGGTACTGCCGTAAAAAACAATATGCAAACGTCTGAGTCCAGTTTACAGTAAAAAAACCAAGTTATGCTCATGTTACCAAAGCAGCAGTCAGTGAGTAATACAGCACAGTACGCACCCCTCTCCTTTTTCAGATTCGGTCTAGAGCTAATTGGCAAGCACCAGCACCGGGGTGCTGCTGGACGCACGTTGCACGGGTGACGCTTCCTCCGGCTGCGAGACTTCAGACAGCCACGCGGGTGAAACTTTGCGTCGGCAATCCCATCGGATAAGGACATCAGGATGGATTGAGTGGGAATACAAAAGTGTTTTCTTGGGAGGAAACGCAAGACCGCAAATGCTGTTACAACCGAAGCCCAATACAAGATAAAAGTGCTTCGAGCTGCTGTGGCACCCACGATATTGCATTTGATGCGAAACAAGGGAGAATGAATGTGCTCTGGCGCTGAACTTCCAGCGGTCCGTTTCATGGACTAATTTGCGTGCAGGCGGATACTTTCAGAACGTTTCTGTACTAACAGAGAATAATCATGGGATAAGTAGAGCAAGGTAAGTACATATGCTGCCATTGTTTTCTTGCAGCATAATAGCATTACCAATGAAGCTTGAATGCAGCCCAATTAGCATGCAGTAATTAGAATCACTGCTGCTTTTTCATTTACTTTTGAACGCCATGATAAGGTGTTGGTTGCAGTATGCAGGGCTGCAATCCTATAGATAATGCCGATTGTGCAAAGCACGTATCCTATTCTCTCATCAAAAGAAACAAGGGAGACATTAAACTGCCTGAAGCTGCTAAAATTTCAATTTCGGCCTGACTCGGGAAAGTCTCCAGCTTAGCCAAAGAACACCTAAGCACAGGCTGTGTTCCCAAGGGATAAGCACACCTGTAATACATGTTGCCTTTAAAGGCAAATGGAAGCTTTAATGAAAAATCTGATTTTCTAAAAGACATTATTTTCTAGCCTGTAACTTTTAACACCTTGTTGACGGCTGCTTAGAGCTTATTCAAGCCCTAGTAACTTGGCTGAAGAATCCCTGTGCCATTGCCCTGGTTAGTTACGTGGCTGCCCTCGGAAAGAGCAGATGGCGGATATTTGGAGAGGGCTCTTTCGGAGCAGCCAGTAACCGGGCGTCTGTTGAAGTGTGGCTCGGCTGTGGACTATTTATAACCCATCCACCACTGAAGAGTCTCTTAATGCTTCTCCAGACTTAAATGGCTAACTTTTATGGCCCATTTATGGCCCATTTCAGCAAAGCAGTTAAACATGTTCCAGGACTGGTATCTATATGTAAATAAAGGAAGTTCTACTTGGCTGGTACCCAGGCTCCCCATGCCCACCCGCCCGTGCCGGCCAGCTGGCCTGCACAGCCCCGCGCCCCGCAGCCGCTCGCACTGGACGTGGGGCATCAGGGCCGGGGAGCAGCACCCTCGTAACAGAGCTCTGCATGAAGTTCACTTACCAGCACCCTTTGAAATCCATCCCGCAGCACCTGAAACTCGTGGGCAGCACCCCAGCCTCGCCCTTACCTGCTGCATCTCCCCGGCTGCTCCCAGCACTTGGGGCACAAACCCTACCCCACACCCAGAGTCACACCAACCAAACACGGTTTAGTTAGTATTTATACCAAGGCTGGAAAGTCAGAGGTTACTGGACTGCTCTGGAGGGGCTTAAAAACCAGGAGATTTTTAATGTGCTTTGTTCATATACCCCACGGGAGAAGGTAATCACATAAGCCAGAACAGAGGACACGGTACGTTCTATGACTGGAAATGATGATGCAGCAAGAAGGAGCATATAAGGGGAAGCATTACATAAGATGTAAATTTTACAAGCTTTCTAAAGACCCTCTTAGCACTTGTTAGTGGCAGGAACCTCCCGTGCGGCAAGGTCTGAAAGGGGAAGGATAGAAGAGCGCATTCCATTTAAAGAAATGGGCTGTGAATGTGTTGTCAATGTCTGTGATTCTTTTTATTGATTTACAGTGTATAAGCCATAAATCATTCTACCTTTTACTGAGCCTATAACTATGCATCACTCTGTCAGGGAAACTCCTCAAATTTTAAGAGGGACGTGCAAGAAAACAGACTTCTCTTTCATCGACTTGGTTAGATGAGCTGCAATGGCCAAGGCTAGATTTAACGCACGCAGTGGGGTGGATACATATAGACAAAACACTTCATTTGAACAGCTGCCCTTATCTGCTGCTCTTTATCTCTTCCAGGATTAATCTTTGGCTACAAGGGGACAGATGCAAGCCATACTTTCATTGGCAGGAACTACACAGGGGTTTGCTTCTGTTGCAAAACAGATCTCATACGCCCACAAGCCCTGCAAGCAGGGCACCCCAGCTGCAGAAGTGCCTCTGGTAGCACCGAATTAAGAGGGACCAGCGCGGCTGGGGAACAGTGCTGCTAGCTGAGCAGAAGCAGCATTTGTCCCGAAGGTGGATCTGCCTGTTGCAGCAACGCTGCCACAATCTTAAAATAATACAAGTGTATCAACCCTGTTTTATAACAGATCTCACGAAAAAACCTATGTTTAATGAATTTATAGACGCATTTCAAGCTGGCTTCCGTTTGAACAAGGATTCCACCTACTCTTCCCAGCTATCCAGAAGAAGCCCTACAGAATTAGATCAGGTTTAGCTCATCCACAGCATTCAACAGTTACATTCTTGCTACAAAAATCATACCTGAAGGCCAAGACTCAGCTAAAGACTCCTACAAAATCCAACTGCTTTCTGCAGAACTCCCCTAGGTTCACTCCCAGCAAAGTCACGAAGACGTCCTCTGCAACGGGAGCAGCACTAAGCCATCAGGATGTTGGGGTGCTGCATGAAACTGGGATCAGTGAGGCCTTCACCCATAAAGGGAGCTTGCAGAGCACCATCTACTGGCACCTCCCTCGGTAGGTCCTGTCATGCTTGAGCTGTTTTATGTTTTAAATAACCTTGCTGATCTGCTTCTTAAGGCATTTCATTCTTTGTATGCTAATTTAAGCCCAAAGGCCAAAATCCGTTCTTCTTCAGCTAGAGATGTACACAACTTCTTGAATCCAGGCCGGTATTGAGAATCCTGTGCAGGTGTAAAATTAGGGTGTGATTTAGCGCTTTGCTGAGGAAGGACTGCTTGCTGCATGAGCACATGGCTTGCTGGATTGGGACCTCGCTGCTTTAAGGTTTTTTGATGAAGCATCCCCACCGGATTACGCTGCAGGAGGCTCTGAAGAGCAGCTCTCCGCCAGAATGAAGCAACTGGGATAATTCAGCTCTTTTGCTTGCTCAGAGCTAATCACTGAAGGGGCAGAAATTAATTTCCTATAAACACAGGCATATTTTTTTCACTACCTTGGAAAATGCAGTTGTAAAGAAGCCATTACAGGGTCTGATCTTTATGATGCGTGACTTTGGCTTGTCCCAACGGGGAATGTTTTATGATGCATTTACATAAACATACACAAATCAAAACGGCCAGCTGTGCTCCTCCTGTACCTGCGATGTATAGACACTTCAGCTAATTCCAGGTCTACACAATCAGCCAGCCCGCAGTGGGATGAGGTTTGTCTGGGGTCAAGCATCTGGGATGGACAAACTGAAGCGAGATCTGATATACATCCCCAATCCCGAAACCATGAGACTTGGCGTGGCTATCTCGGCACACCGAGGCACTCAAAAGTAAACAAACTACCAGATGCTCTACGATGTGTGTATGTGGGGATGATACTGTTCATCAGGACACCACTACGGTCCCGCTAAAAGACATTAGTTAAAACAGTTGGCCCAGGACTTACCTAAAGTGGAGGTTTCAGTCTCTTTCGTGTCATATTTTGGGCATTGCTTGGTGGGAACTCAATCGTCAAGAAAGTGTTATCACTACACTAGGATGAGAAACAGTGTAGGGAAAACACTCTGACAACATGCTTTCTCTCGGGAGACCTAGATGGTGTAGGACTTCATTTTCAGACTTCAGTATCTAGAATTAAGTGCCTAAACTCACTTCTTTATCCCTTAAACTCATGAACATTTATTCAGCTTCATCACCTTGGCCAGGGGCAGGGTAGGAGCCAGAGGCCGAAACTGAGGCCTGCCGTTTCCTCCATTCACCTTGTCAACTTCCATCTCCCTCCCAATTCCTTCTCTTTCTTCTAGTTGGCATCAGCAGTAGATTCTACAGAAAACAACCTTCTACTAGATGGTCTTATAGAGATGCACTTTTTCACTTGCCACTGCTGTTTTCTTTGAAATCATCAAGCTCGGGCAGCTGATGTCAGTTCACAGACACACACGCCTTGGCCAGGATTCACTCTTCAACTTAAAGAGTTGCCTCCCCATCAGGCAGCTGCAAGTACCCAGATCACTTTTATGTTGTGCCCCCAAGCCAAGGGTGCTCCAGCATGGCAGCGTGTCCATCCTTTCTATTCCTTTGCTGCTGCACGTGGGAAGTCAGACTTCTTGTGGGAGAAAGGGAAAACCGCTGATTCAGCTAAACGCTGGAGCCAGGGGAAAGGAGTCTCTGAAGGCTGGCTGTCAGGCCAGGCTTAACAGCTGATCGAGCTGAATTAAGTTCTCTGCCTCCTGCTTATTTCTTTAAATGACAGAGGGCCCCTTTGTACTTCCCGGTTGGGCTTGTTAAACTTATGTCTGGCAACGATTCGTATTGATTTGACAGGCTTCCTCATGCTCACAGATCTACTCTGACCACTGAAAGTTGTTTAATTACAACAAAGAGACGAAGAATTTCTGGGAACATAAAAGATCCGTCTCAAAGGATCCAAATAAGAATTAATGCAGAAAACCAGGGCAGTTCTACAACGTTACACCACAACATCTTAACAGAGAAGAGCAGAGAAAACAGTTACTCTGAAGAGTAGTAGATTCTACAGAAAACAACCTTCCCTGAGGTGATCTTACAGGGCTGCTCTTTCCCACCCCAAAGCAATGAAAAAGACATTGTAGCTGGATGCCCTGTACACGGACCTTCCCAGGGAGAGGATCCTCGACAAGCAAATGAACATACCGGCTCTGCGCACTCTCCTCACAGGCACCCCCCCCCCTCCTCAGTACTCCTGGGGTCTTCACCAGGCCTGGTTTGAGAAGTGCACAGACTGACTGTGGAGGACAAGGAGACTGGTGTCCCCTCTGCAGCACGTGGCATGTTCAAGCCCCTTCTCTCTTCCCCCAGCTATACCATAGCTACACTCATCCTATTTGATCCCTGTTAATACATCTAAAATCTCTGACCAGCTGCTCCCTGAGCGTTCAGGAAATGACAGCTAAAGTCTATTCAAGAAACGACGTTCAATGGATGGGGAGAGAAAAAACACATTGCTTTGAAAGCATGGCCTGATTTCCTCTCTATTTCCATCAAACAGAGTTTTCCAAACTCTTCTACTATTTCACTAGCTTTCGAAATAAGGTCAGCTCCTTGAATAAGCTCTGTGTGATTTCAGCAGGCTCTGCAGCCTGATCAATACAACTGTCCCTCCTCCCCACCTCTCCCCGTCTGTTCTCATTTGCTCGAAACTGCATCTGAACCGTACCGCTTCCTCCGTCATCTCAAGACCTGTATATATTACAGAGGACCACTGCTTCCCCGAGTCTGCTGCTCCAGCTTAGATTGGCCTTGTCGTCTGTAGGAAGATTGTTAACTGGTTATCTGGCCTTTTGATTATTTGTTTAAAAGAATGGCAATTGGCTCCTTAGAAGGTCTTAGTATCCCAAAAGTGTAGAAAAGTGGGCTGAGAATGAAAAGAGCTTGCTGCACCCTGGGTTGGAGCAGCTCTCACCCTCCGCCAGAGCCTTTAGATCCCGGACTCTGGGTGCTCAGAATGAGGCAGGACCAGCCAGGTCTGCTTTGGGACTGGATCCAGCCAACAAAAAACACCAGATGGGATGGGACAACAGGTATCTGGAGAAAGATCGCTAATTCTGGCATTTACAAGCCAAAATGGAGATTCCTGATCTGTAACCACAGCATTATTATTCACACAGCCCTACAGCTGGGTGCTCCCCCATGCAGAAACCATATAGAAAGCTCACATGCCACTTGCCTTCCACTTACACTCTATTTTAGGGGTTGAACACGCTTTGTGCAAGTTCTGTGTGAGGTGCACAGCAAATTTCGAGGAAGATTCTCTGGATTTCTAGGCCAGAAGCACTCCAGTGCTTCCCTGCTGATGAAGTCTTTCCTCTTGCCCTTCAACCTGGCTCTGACCGATCCATGGAGACAGGCTCAGATACGTACAAACGTCAAACCGCTAAGCTTGCTTGCACTTTGTAAATGCCACAGCGGAGAAAGGGAAGCCGCTGCCTCCTCACGAGCTATTGCCTTTAACTGGATACAGGAGTCAGACTGGAAAGCACCACCAGTTCAAAGCCACCCAGTAACATCTAACAACTGGGTTAATTTGAAGTTGGGAATCTTGAGAGCTTTCACATCAGTTTGCTGCTACAAAAAAACCCAGCCCACCCTTCCAGCAGATGAGTGGTCAGAATACAGCATCAGTTCAAAAAGCACTCAATGGTATTCTCATTCATCATTTCCTGTCCCTTTATTTATTTTTCCCAAACTGGTGGATATCGATTACCCAGTCTACAGACTTGCACAGATCAATACCTGTTTTCAGAAGAATATTGTGCAAAGCTAAAGAAATTAGTTTATTTTGTAATGGGAAAGAAACAGGGTGTCAATCAGACCTTTGGACTTCCCTGTCAAGGCAGTGCAGTGCTCCATGCTAAAGTACAAAAATATGAGACCACAGAAACAGGCCAGGCCGGTAGGAAAAGGGACTTGTGTTTTACAGGAAAGGAGGCAGCAAGGGAAGAGGAACGGAAGCATCGCAGTGGAGATGCTGCCCAACCCGAGATTCCCCCCTGAACACCTACCAGTCATTTCTGCTTTTCCTGCCACATCTTTTCCTTCTCTGTAGCACAGCAAACGTGGCCCTTGGCTTCGCAGTGATGAGCAATTTGTGGTTTCACCTGGAGCAGTGAGGACAGTGATGCTTTTTTCAGTCACATGCACAGCAGTTAATTAGACCCCACCTATACACTGCTGCAGGGCAATCAAAACCCAGCAGAACTTGAGGCTGAAACGCTCACACCTACCTAATTGCCAGGTAGGCAATTCAGCAATTTCTTGCTTAAAAATCAGCAAGAAATGGAAGTTGACATCCCACAGATACCTTAAATTTCAACCTTAGCATCCAAACCACAGGTAATCAACGTTCAGTAGCATTATGAGAAGATCTAGACATCGCTGCCGAGAGCTGGCCCCAGCTGTTCGAGGTTGCTCACCAGCACATGCGAAGAGACAGACCTTTGTCTGAAGAATTTGATCATCTACACTAACATCGGTGGTGATGTCAATAACAAGCAGAGTTCATACAGAGAAACAATACTTTAGAACTAAGGAAGTCTCATAAGAAAAGAGATCTTCCCCCAAAGTTTAGTACACAAACCAGGATATTTTCCTGAATTTACTTGTTCCTACCAGCCTCCCCGTTAACCAAGTTGTTTGTTGAATTTCTATCTTGGTATCACATAGCCTGGGAGCAGCTAGCCCCAGGAGACACGACCTTGCTTCTTTAACAAGCCCTTTCAGAGGAAAGCCTTGCCAATATCAGTGTTTGCAGTTAGAGTAGCAAAAGCCACTGGACTGCCCATCTCTTTCCCTTGGAAATGGCAAAGGTACCAAGGGAAAAGAACTACAAAACCAGTACCTAGAGAATTTGATACCATGAAATGAGAACCTTCACCTGGCACAGGTGCTCCCAGGAAATTATGCTTCTGCTGAGAAATTCTTTGAGTCCCCCTAGGTACAGCTACCTTCTTCTTTAATTTGCATCTCCTGTCCAGACTTGACTTTATTTAGCACCAGTGCCACACTGGTACAGCATTGCTATTACTTGTGAACTGTGTGCCCCCGTATGTGGTACAGCCTGTGCAACTGCTCTGTACTGCACTCCAATTAAACTGCATACCGAGAACATGTTGACATTGTTAAGGTTAATGACCTAATGATGAGCACCAGGAAACAGGTTTGCAATAAAATGGTCTGTACTGATTGCTTCCATGATGAATGCGAACAATATGTTGGACTGGGAACAATATGTTAAACAATATGTTGTGGTTTATCAATGTCACGGCACAGCGCTGCCGCAGTGGCTGCTGTCTGGAGATCCTCAGGAGGGTCACTTTGAAACGAGCACAAGGAACGATCAGTTCTCGCAGGGGAGGAATGGGCAATACCAACCACAAGGAAAGAAGCAGGAGAGCCTGATCCTGCCCAGCTCAGGACCATCAGGAACTGTGGGCCAGATCTAGCACAGAAACACAGATTTGTTACACCTGCCACTAGAAATGAACCACCTTCTAAAAGGCTAAGTTAAAATAATACAAGGACTAGAGTTTAATATAAGACAGATTTGGTGCCCCTGAGAAACAGGCACAATGAAGCAGACGTTAATACTGAGGAACGACTCAGCTGTGATGTGAATAGATATAAAAAACTTAAGAGCTGAAATCCAGACCTTCTAAAGAAGTATTTTCCTCCTTCATGGAAAAGTTTAATTTCTTGGGGGGAAAAAACCCCAAGAAGATACCTTTCATCCTAAAAAGTCTTGCTTGGAAAAGTAACTGCAGGGCCTCGGTGCAGGTGACGCAGAACCTCAAAGGACTGCTCTGTACATCTCCAGGGCACAGCCACAGAAGAGCCTGGGGACAAGTCAGCTGCTGCCACCCGTGTTTTTCAATTGCCTGTCCAACACCAACAAAACCCCACAGGAGCAGCACCCACAACACAAACTCCCAAAACTCAAGTTAATTAAAACCACATTAGCATCAAGCAACAAGAAACCAGGGCACGCAGCTGAGCAGCGCGAGTCTCCAGCAACAAGAGCCGTGTCAGCTGCTCTCTGGTTTCAGCAAAGCCAGAGATCAGAGCATTAGTGCTGCGTTAACAGTAACGTGTTCATGAAAGCCATCAGTTGGGCAAATAATCAAACCTTCTGTACAGTCCAGGCAGAAAGCTCAAACCTGCAACCTTGAGAAACAAAAATGAACATGAGAAGAAGCAATGCTCAGCTTCACCAAAAAATGTCACTTCACATCAATACGTATAAACGTAAATTTTTCAAATTAAGAGAAATAGAGATAAACATATAGTTAACATCCTATTAGCCAAAAGTTAGTCCTCAATTTTACAAGCTCAATGTGCAAACACCCTACCTAGAAAGGGCACAGGCAGCTTGATGTGCCCACCAGACAAACCCTCTGCATACACCCACTCCTTCCCAAGCCCCATACATGTGGCAAAACAAATCTGAAGCCTTCTTTGGGCTCCTGCCTGCCACCCACACCCCCCAGCCTCCCAGTTGGAGCAGAATTACAGTATGAGTGATTTCACTGTATTCAAGGAAAAGTCTAGCCTAGCGAGACTTCTGAGAGCTCCTTAAGCACCATGAGCTTGGTGTCGGTGTCAAAAGTTTGTCTTTTAGCAGATGTCAGTAGTGAAAGATGGCAGCCAGGTTTCCTTGTTGCTAGAAGTAGGTGGCAATTTCAGCAGAAGGAAATATCTACATCTGGAAGTAATCCATGACCCCTTCGGCAAAAGCCGTCAATGAAATAGTTTGCTCAGGCACCGATAATCTCGCCACAGAAGCGAGGCAAGACTGGGAGAGGTTGTCCAGGCTGATTCACAGGCTCAGGGAGAATGGACAAGGTTTCAGACCCGGACTGGGAGAGGGAAGGGCTTCTCCAGGGGAGGATTCAGAGCACATTTGAGCAACGTGTCCTTAAATCCCCATTGACTATAAATAGAGACTAACTCCTTAATTGAATTAAGCATGTAATATTTGGCAGTGTGAATACCTCCTCCTCCCCACACGTGCTCTTTGTGTCAAGGGCTTGCGTGAATTTTTTTGCAGCTCTTGTCTTCCTAACATAGGAGAAATATTTAGAGCGTTGAACTGGGAGTCAAGAGCCTGTGTTTCTGCCCCTAGGTCTGAGTTAAGAAAAATCATTTAGCTCAGTGATCCAGGAAAACGAATGCCCTACATTTTGGCAGTAGAGCTGGGTAACAGTTTCAAATGTGCAGCTAATAGATCTTGGGGCCCTTGGTCACTTAGGAGCTTTGAATATGTTATTCTGCTTCTACCAGAGGATTGTGTTGTACCAATATGATTGTACCACTCATATTGTAATTCTATTATTCCGCTTCTACCAGCTGGATTTTATGCACTGCCATCTTCAATGCGTTTGAGGCCCTCCTACGAAAAGTTCCCCATTAACACCTTTTATTTAGGATCCTCTCTGGAAGTCAAGCTTTCACTGAATCTCTGGCTCCAGCACCAAGTACAGAGGGGGCTGACTGTAGCTCTGTGCTCTTTAAAAGGTACAGGCTCACTAACATTAAGCATGTAGTTTTTTTCACCTTAGTATCAAAGTGGTAAATTTTTCATATCTGACTCACAAAGTAAAGGAAAAATTGCATTCAGTGCAGAGAAAATGTACTCTTTGTCAATACCAATCAAGTTTTAGAGCAAATAATTTAATTACAAATGAAAGAAAACAACAAAACCCAAGGAAAGCTGGTACCTCCCTAGATGCAAGAACATGTCAATTTGTTTCTAACTCATTTTGACTGGTGATATATCCTATACGATCTCCAAAAGTCATTCAAGTATTTATAATGATATTAGCTGAAACAAAGGCTTGGAAAGACTCTGGCTTTATAGAAAGAATTTCAAAACCATATGCAAGGATTTAGCTGTGTGACTCCCATTAAAATCAGTAGGTTCCTGGAGGGTAAAATCCTTGAGAACTGACCTCTGCCAACTTGAAGCTATCTGTGCCATCACATTAAAAAGTTGCAATGCTTATAGGTTAATGCTAAAACCCTCTGATGAGAACAAATAGCAAACGTGGGGGACACCTTGTCTTGCAAACTCGGCAGGGGAGCGCCGGGGGCTGCTGGTACCTCCAACCTCGTGCAAACCTTTCCATCTCCCTACAGCCTGAGAAAAGGCGACGTGTTGGAGAATAACTGCCAGCCACCCCATGCCTTGCCTGTATCTAACCTCAGAGATGAGGCTGTGTTGGAAAACACGTTAACATGCTGTAGCTTACGTAGTTTCAAACAGGCTGAGGCATTTTTTTAAGTATGTGTTAGACAATCTCGAGAACAGAAAACAAGTAGTTGACCAGCTCCGGCTATCAGGACTGCAAATAGGAATTCCCTGGCCTATGGCAGGAATGAAAGGTTCAGACAGATGCACTTTTGAAGCTGGAAAGGTTTTAGAAGTCATCACTCCTGTCTGTTAATTACTGCTCCCAGCTGCAGCCCTGCCCCACAGGGAGGTCCATCTCCCAGCACCGGCTGAGCCTCACTGGCTTCACTTTGCTTTGAAGGGGGCGAAGGGCTGAGACTCCTGACTGGGGACAGATGGGCTGCAGGGCTCCTTCCTTGACAGCAGAGTCTGCCCACAGGCTCTCTGTCAGCTCCCAAAATACTGCAGTTTTCTGCTCCATACATCAAATTAATCTGGCACCGATTTAGGAAAGGGAACCTCAAAGGTGTCCTGCAAAAAGCCCTGCTCACTAATGAGCAAGAACAGAGAGCATTCATGAGGTCACCTACCACTGGCATCTGAAGGACAGGCAACCTGCCCGAGTTACCCGCTCAGACGCCCTCCCCGTCAACGGGCGATTCGTCCCGCCAGGCACGTGTTTTGGGAGGGGATGAGTCACGCTCTGAGCCCACCAGGCCTTCTCAAGGGAGCCTGGAGGCCTGATTTTTAGAAGAGTGGAATTAAGCAGGCTAGAGCTGAACTCCGGTTACCACAGTTATTTCATCTACAAATCAAAAACACAATTGCTGGGTCTGTTGTGGGGCCCTTCCCTGAGCAATACCAGTACAAAGAATCCCACCAAAATCAGCAAACACCAGCAAAACCCATAACTTCCACTTGACAGATGTCAGGTGGGATTGGGCCCTGTGCAGGAGCCTTCCAGTTCAGACTGGGATCTGTTAATGAAAATCGCTAGTCACCCCTCTGATGCGCGCTTATCTACCGCGCTGCACTTCAGAAGGGAATCGCACCGGTTCCCGCACGTCGAGATATTTACCTTGCTAATGAAGAGGGTGCATATTCACTTTTGATCTGCTGAGAAATGGCAAGTGAAAAATTAAAGCTGATTTCCACCACCAGTAGCGTCAGTGAACATCACTGCACTGTCTCCTGGCTGTGATCTGTACGCATGCTGCTGCCTGTGGCAGTTGATGGCATCCAAAACCGCGTCAGGCTGGGGGGCCCCAATGGATGCCCCGACTATGAACTCCCCGATGCAGCACTGCCCTGTCTGGGCTTGGTGCAAAGCTCCCCGAGTCCCCACAACAGAGAAACACCAGCGTGTGATCTTCAATGTTTGGTTTAAAACTGGATCCCAGTCAAAGTCATGTGCTAGGGAAAACCTAGCACACGAAGTATCCTTTCCCTTCAGCCGGGAAACCCTTCCCTCTCGAGCACTGTCGGTTTGGGCCCGCGGCATGGAAGCATGGTGCACAAAGGGGTTTTTACCACTCCGTGTTGCTTCCCCAGATCGCAGATGGCCTGTGCACAGCACAAGCTGGTGGAGGCTCCCACAGCTTGGCCTGAGAATGAGGAGTCATTCAAGGGATGAACCATCTGCTGATACAGATCCATGGACTGGACACAGGGGAGCTTCAAAACAAAACCCATCTCCCTTTAATGCAGCAAGTATCTCCTCCTTCTCTCCCAAATTTCAGAATAATGTCACTTAGAGCAGCAGAAACTGCTGCTGTTCCCTGGAACAAGAGAGATCAAAATCTCGTCCCACTGACGTCTGTGACCAAAGTCACGAAAAGCAAGCTTTGACTCTAAACACTTTGGGGTCTGATAGGGAACGAGTTAGAAGAAAAGCTTCTATAGCAGCACAAACAGACTGTCCATCAGGATCCTTGACCTGTACAAACAAAAGAGAAAATGTGGATAAAAGGGGCTAAAGCAGCAGAGGGACCTGGTGTTTAACGGAGCTGCCTCTTCTGTGTCACTGAAATGGCACTGGAGGACGAACGCAAAGTTCTTATGGTTACTGAGTGCCGAAAAGAGGTTTGCTGAAGTCTGGGCTTTTTGGCATTTGTCGCCTCTTTTGTACAGACCATGCCCTCAGCCCCGGCCCCTGGAAGACACGAAGTCACCCCACGCAGCCCCGGACCTGCCCGGCGTCCCGCCGAGCACGCAGCGTCATTTCACTCATGTCGAACTGCCTTTTATCGACTATATCCGTAACGTGTGAAGGTCATTGCCTCGCTTCACACGTCTCGGCAGCGCTGTATTTCCACATTTAGCCACTTCGGTTTGTCAATATTAACATCTGTTACTATTTAACACCTGCCACCGCTCTAACGCACGCGGGCTCCAGCACGCAGACAACGGCGGCCCGGCCCGGCCTGGCGCGCCGCTCCGCGTGGCGCGAGGAGGGGACGGCCGCGGTTCAGCTGCTCGCCCGGGGTGCCCGAACGCCGGCTCGCTCGCACTCCCCGCGGGGGAAGGAAGCCGCCAGAAGCGGCTCGGCTGCCTCAGGGACAGACGGGGATCGGTGCTGGAGGCTGTTGTTTGCTGTAACGGAGTTGTGAGCAGCAGCTCTAGCCGTGTTCCTGCCATTTATCCAGTAGATCAATTGTTTTCACCGCAGTGGTGGGGAAAAAAAACCAGCCCACAACTCCAAGCTGTGAACTTTCTGTCAAGATTTCCCGCAGTCAGGGTTTGGCCTCCCCGGGGCCCTTGTTATTATGAAAAAATAACAGCGCGTGAATGTTCGCAGCTCCAAACATTTGTGTGGCTCACGATTCATTTCGCATTCACCTAACTCTTCAACGAACCTGTAAGGCGGCCGTGACAGCTGAGTCACAACTAGAGAGGAGCTGATGCTGTGAAACCCCTCCCCGCACGAGCGCCTTCCCAGAGCACAGGTCTGTTGAACTCAAAGGTTTTTACACAGACTTCTTAAGCTGCTCCACCCTCACTGCGTATGAGGGCAGGCCCCGATTCCGCACAAAATCCTGCTCTCTAGCAGTTTCGATTGCCCAGCAGCAGCTTCCCAAGCTCCCTTGCCCGAGGAGCCAGATGCTACAGTGCATCATGCCACGATCAACTGTGCCCCAGGTCCCACGGCATGCACCCCAAACCACAGCCGGCTCACCCTGAGCTTGGCCAGTAGAGAATCTACCAGGCTTTGGAGCTCAGGCTAATGCTGGCCACTGAGTAGGGCTCTTAATAGTCAAATAATAACTTCAAGCGTTAGTTTGACATTGCTTATGTGGCACAGCAAGGCACAAGGCCTCTCGTATTGGCGCAAGACAACTGGGAACGTCAGATAAAGTAAGAATTGACTCCAAAGCAAACCCAGATGTTACAATTTCACTCTAATTGGCTTTCATTTCCACATGCCTTTGCATTTCCTGGCCGTGACTGTGAGCAGAAATACCCGCAGATAAGCCTGCTCCTGGAGAAGTGCCTCACGGTCTTGCAAGCTGAGAAGTCCAGAGAAACATCCAAACCCAAGGAAAGGCATAACTAAACTCAAATCTGTTTTAACGGCTTCTTCAAGGCTCATCTGCCACTGTACATCACCGCCTGCAGTCGTGATGGCGGCATCTCCGGTAGCCAGTACAAAACCACATAAATCAGAGCAAACACCAGCAAACAGATGCAGCTGTTTACCGAACGCTTCTGTGACCATTGGGATAAATTCAATCTTTCTGCTGCTAGGTTTCTTCTGCTGAGCAGGGCTCTTCATTTTTACATGCCCTTGCACTACTTGGGATTTCATTTTCTCATGAGTAATGCGTCTCATGAAAGCAACGTCCAACTGGGACATTATTACGAAGCCACAAAACATTATTTTTGTAGAAAAATCCCAGTAGAATAAAATTCGTATACTCCTATTTAATTAATAGTGTGGACAATTGCTTACAGATTCTCCAAGCCATGGCAGTCATCCAGGCTCAGTGTTTTTAAAAGGGCTTTCAAGTATCAGAGCTTTCCACCTCCAAAGCTCCCTCACTCCTCTGACAAGACAAATATAATTACTGCTGATTTGTTTTACCTGTTCAGGTAAAAATCCAACAGTTCCTTATCATTTCAAATAGCTGTCTTGAAATTCCACTGTTTGTTTAATATCTGTTTGTTTGTTTAAAACAAGTTTTATGTCTATTCAGCTGTGCCTGCCTTGTGGGAATTTTACAGACTACTAATTCTATGCAGACAATATCCACTATAAATAGGAATGACTGGTCACCATATGAAGCAATTACAGTGTTTCTGGTCCTTCTCTGCTCCTAAAGAAGATGAGAAAGAGACAGAAAAAAGAAAAGAAAAGGAAAGGGGAAGGGGAAAGAGAAGGGGAAAGGAAGGGGAAAAGGAAAGGGAAATTGCAAATTGCAGGAAGATGGTAAATCTCCATCTCTGTACAGCGATGGAAGCTGTAGGACAGATAGCAACTGCTAGTAGGAGTAATGTGAAGAAGTTGAATTTGGTAACACGGGAAGCTGATCTTGAAGGAACCAGAAATTTAAGCAATCTTAAATGCTTTCTATTTCTCTGTTTCTTCCAGTGTCTCTTATTAAATTAGGGCCTTTCACAGACAATATTCCCTCTGCCTTCTGCAGGAGCACTAAGATTCTTTCACATATGAGCTTATCATAGACTTTCTTTCATTCTTCACTAAGGGACTGGAGGATATTGGAGGATATCAGCTATAGCATTACCCAGGGCAAGTATTAGGTAGTGGGCTTGATAGTCCTGTCTTGTCACCAGGAAATAACAAGTTCACACATCTAGGTCCCATGGCCTCAGGGGAACAAGTGATGCCTTGATTCAGAAACATGAATCTAAATGGTTGAAGTGTAAAATATTGGAGCAAGAAGCACTATTACAGATTATAATGAGAAACAGGCTAGAAGTCTCTAAAGACCAGGTAAGATTCTCTGAGAGCCTAGTCATACGATGCTGCAAGTGATGGCTACAGCCCTGAAAAACTGAAGATGTAACAGGAAGGTTTTCACTAAATGACTGAACAATATAAAGACAGAAAGATTAAAAGCTGTCAGTACAGTGCAGTTCAGCACTGGAGGGAAAAAAGGGAAAAAGAAAGACCTTTTGGATAGTTCTCGCACAGATTTTCACAGGACTGGGAACATATAAAACAAAATCTGACTTGCAGCATCTTCCTTTGCTTTCCGTGCACCTTGCTACAACCTTCTGTCCTTGCTGGTCAATGCAACAGAATAAGCATTTGGAAGATATTCTCTAGAAATAGGAAAACATACACTAGTACACAAATGTGGCAATACCCACATCAACCTTTGTAAGGATCCTCTAGGGTTTAACAATTCCTCCGTACAGATTTCCTCCAACTGGGCAGTTACCAGTTCATACATACTCAGTGGTCCTTGACTATCAAATATGCTCAGAAGTAAGAGCAGCAGCAGACTTTTGACAGATCTCTCTTGCTCACCCACCAGAAAACAACAAGTAATATGTGGGAAATGAACTTGGATAAGCATTCAGGCCTGCAAATCGCTTCACTCGGATTTTACCTTAGAAGCAAACTCAATCCCACAGCAGCGTTAGCTGGTTTCAGACTACCGGCTATCTGCCTTGTAATCAAAGATTTCACTTCTGGTCTGATACTGCTTTCTTTTGACATTATGCATAAACCAGAGAAAGCACCTAAATACACATGTTGTCAGGAGCAGTGATTAAAAGAAGAAGAAAAATCTTCAGAAAGCGATATTACAGTTGATATTGAGCTTGTCCTGACAGCAACCTCTGCATCTTCCAGCTGTCTTCAGAAAACCAGAGATGAAAAAGTGAGAGACTTTGCTGGCGTGTGGGCGGATGGCATCAACTTCCCACCGACGTTCCGGGCTGTGAGGACTGACAAGGCTTTCCCAGGGCTGAGGACCCACTTCTGAAACCATTATACACCCTGATCTTTAAAGTGCCTCAGAAAGAAATGCTCTCCATGAGGCAGAAACAAATTTGGACCACAGGTACAATAGATTTCCTAACAGTGTGGTCTGGCTAAGCCAATTCCAACCCCAGTGGAAGGCTAATGAGGGAAAAACTACCCAAGCATTTACTCACACTGCAGCTCTGACACCTCAGTGGGAGGTAAAAGCAGATACTGTTTTCCTGGAAGGGACATACACTCGTTACTGTGGGCAACGGCCTCTCCAGATACACTGCCTTGGGTTAGAGGCCATATTTGCAAGACATAGTGCTCTTTGAGTCCTCATTTCAGATAATTGCCCTATATTTACCTCCAAAACATTCCCAGCAGACTTTGATTTTCAATGCAGCACTAGTAGTTCGTATTCCTCCCAGAACATTGCAGAGGCACAGCGCTCACTGCAGACTTTAAAAAGAGTTTTGCAAAAAACCAGCAGAGCCATATGTAATACTCCAGGCACAAGCGTTTGCTTCTCGACCGTCTCCAGCAGAATGACGAATAGGAAGATGACTGGAAACGGATGTGTGTGCGGCACAGATAGCTACACCTAACCCCACTGGAAGAAATGCAGAAGGTGTGCGAAAGAAAAGAAACGTTCATCAGCACCAAAACGTCAAACTCGCTACCTGGGCCGGGAGCTGTGGCTCAAGGTGGTCACAAACACGCCCGCCTTTTGCGATGCTTTGGGGTTTGGCAGAGGGCCATACTCTCACAGTGGTGGAGCAAGGAGGCAATTTTATAGGGACCTATCCTGAATAATAACATTCATCTCTAGCATTCCCAACACATATCGAGAAGTAAATCAGGGTCTCCTGAGTAGGCCTTGGAAACAAGGAAATAAGCTTTCATCATCTTTCTTTCTTACAAAAGGGGAGGAAGATGTGGAATGACTGCAGAGATACTTGTCCTTCCCAAGTACCAGCTGTATTGTGCTGACAGTGGCGATCGTGGAGAAGGGAGTAAGCTGGGGAAGATAATAAATGGGAATTTCATGGAAAAAGAATCTTTCAGCTTTAGCTTTCCATGTGATTCTCCTATTCAGTTTTCTACTAGCTTGTCCCAAGAATACACTTGGGACTTCAAAGAGGGAGATCAGTCATTCTTCTACCTGGAGAAACACGTCAGCCCGAAATGAACATATGGATACCTTAACCTAAACTTTCCAAAATGCCCAGTGATTTAAAATCAAATCACATCAAAGTGTAACTACAACAACAGGTCACAGGTAAAAATAAGGCCCTCATTTTTGCTCATCAAATAGCCACACTGTATGAAATTATACTTTACCTATTGTACAGATACACACACAGAAACATAACAGTGATTAAAACTTGTAATGAGTGGAATTTGCATTGGTTTTGCCAAAAGCAGGTAATGAATTGGTAATCCCCAGCAGAAATTAGAATGCATACATTCCCCGATAGATGAAAGGATGGCTGAAAGTTGTGGCAAAATGCTTTCCTACTTCAAAATGCAGAAGGCAAAAAAAAAAAAAAGGACAAAATGAATATGAACAAATTTTTGTGAGCAGCGTGTTCCCCTTTGATCAGCTCTGCTAGGTAGTAAATACTATATGCACAAGTACATAACCACTAATTGAATCAGCTGTATGCTTTAATAATTGGAACTGACTGAAGAGGCTTTCAGTGGGTATTTTCCCAGGACCCCTCTCCTAGCATATCCGTTACATTTCTTGTCTTATTTGCTCACATTTCAATTTTAAATCGCACCATTCGTAACATGACAGCAGCGCTTTCATGAGACTGCCTGGGCCCAGAGAAGGCTGTCAGAGCTAACACGCTGATCCTAGGAAAGGGAGCCTGATTAAAAACCTCATTGTGTCAGCCAGGCAATCAGATGTTCATTATCCGATGACACACGACTACTGAAATGGAACATTCACATATTTTAAACTTGAGAGATTTGTACTTTAATATAATTATTTTTGAAAGATTCTTCATCAGAAAGGTTAATAAGAGCAATATAGGTTAATAACAGCACTAAGGCAGCTGACATAATCAGATAATTGACCTTATTGATATGTTAAGTGCCCTATGCTTCACCTTGGGATGTGTGACTGCTCTCCACAGTCAATTATCTTATAATGATGCCTGCTTCTTAAGGTCTTATTGCTTGAATATTGGACTTCATCCAAGGTTTTTGGTGTACCCCGCCTTCCTCTTGCAAACCCTCTCCTGGAGGATTTCAGCTCCACTTTCATCTAGGACTATGCTAAAATGTAACAGGCACTTTTCATAAATAACGCCGATGCCGAGTGCGATTGGTTGCCTATACATTCAGTTTTGCCTTCAACAAAACTGGGGCGGTTTTCACGTTTTCTTTCTTGAGCGGGGAAGAGCCTTCCCAGGGCTGCTGCCGGGCGCGGGACGCCTCCGGCCCGGCACAAAGGGCTCTCTACACCTACCTGGAAGGGGGTTGTGGTGAGGTGGGTGTTGGTCTCTTCTCCCAAGTAACTAGTGATAGGACAAGAGGAAATGGCCTCAAGTTGTGCCAGGGGAGGTTTAGATTGGAGATTAGGAAAAATTTCTTCACTGAGAGGGTGGTCAGGCATTGGAACAGGCTGCCCAGGGAGGTGGTGGAGTCGCCATCTCTGGAAGTGTTCAAAAAACGAGTGGATGTGGCACTTCAGGACATGGTTTAGGGGACGTGGTGGCACTGGATTAATGGTTGGACTTGATGATCTTGAAGGTCCCTTCCAATCTAGTGATTCTGTGGTCTATGAAGCCTCGCTTGCTCCCTCTTCACGGGATTTCTCCCACGAACAGGGCCGTTCGCTCAGGCTGCCTTCGCAGATCCACAGGGATCCCTTTGCTCTTCACGTGACATCAAGAATAAGACAAAAAGCTGTATCTGCATGAAAGGGAATGGCAACGGCCCCCTGATTTTCCCCTCCAGGTAGGTGTCGTGGCCCTGCTCAAACCTGCATCCTGTTGCCAGCCTGACTGCATGCGTGCCCACTCCAAACTGTGCTGGATTTTCCCAATACAGCACAGACCTGCGTAGGAGCGATGCTGGCGGGGAGCGCGGGGACCCGCAGGATCTCTGTGCCGGGCTGTGTGAGGAAGGTGCGGGTCTGGGTGTTGCCTGGCTTAGCCTCCCTGGCCCTTAGGCAAGAGCGGTGCTGAGGATGCTGCTGTTACTGATACGCGCCCCTCACCTGCGGGCAACGATGCGCAGCCCGAACGAGCTCTTCTGAACCGCGCCGGCAGGCGCCGGCCGCGCCGCACACGCGCCAGCGCCGTGCCCGAGCTGTAACGCACCCCGCGCCGCCCGCGGCCCGGCGACTTCTCCCACCGCTGATGCCCCCCCCAGAGCAAAGGCATCGCTGAGAATCTGTGAGCGGCAAAAGGGCTCGACGGTCACCAGAAGGGGCCGGTGCGGAGGGGTGACGCTCCCGGCTGTCCCCAGGCAGCGTGCCCCTGCCCAGCCCCATGGCGGGGAGAGGTGTAGACACCTTTCCTTAGTCCGGTTTTGCTCATGTCCTTGCAAATGGTGCTTTTATCTCAAGGCTGGCAAAATCAATTCCTAACGTGCCAGAGTTACAAAGGTTTGGCTACATTTGGGTTTCTTTTTCTTTTTACTCAAAACAAAGACAGCGTGTTTCAGGGGAAAGCGGACAGGATTTTGGAAGAGAAACAGAAAGGCCTGAACTTTGAGCTACAGGTGCCACGAGTTTGAAAAGTGTTTGCGACCCTGACGTCTGCCTCCCGCCTCCCATTCCCCCTCTCCATCTGCCATCCGATCCCCCTCCCGGGCCCCTAGGCACGCTCTAAAACACTTCATTCGCTCAACACTGAATCCTCTTGTCACCTAATGGGCTTAAAATTGCGATGATATTCAGCTAAAAGGCATCAGCTAATTTTGTGAAAGGCTGGGTATGAATCGACACTTCTGAGCGCGCACCAGACCGGGGCTGCGCCGCAGAGGCCGGTGAAGACAGAGATTTACTCTGCAACCACTGTGAAAATGAGGGTTGCAGGGGAAGCCATTATTTCCGAGGCATTTTCTAGTTCTTCCCCAGCACGTCTTTGAAGCGCTCTGTGGTATTTTCACCTCTAACTGATGTAAATGGCAGGCCAGTCTAATGCTGTCCTGCAGTTTAACAAATGTGATGGCAAAATGTAATGGCAGGCTGCTATTTGGTATCCTCTCAGGCAGGACTCCCCAGCAGCACTCTGCTGTGCTCCGGGCTTCTCGCAGACATGAGAAATGAAGGATTGCTCCACTCTATTTATTAGTAAACCTGTTCTCTGCAGTTTTACCTGATGGGACTGCTCTGATCATCATAATTCAACAAATAAAATTTAATCTGTGACTTGCTATCAGTTAATATCTTAACAGGGATATCTTCACAGCAGTCTTAGCCCAGTAGTCTAGTTAAGTTGCACAGGCATGGTATCTTCCATAATCTCAGGCACTTTAAAAGCTTTGGGGATGTATCTGCCTAAAGAAAATTGCCTCGTCCTGGCACTATACTTTTAGCAAGACAATGCAGGGTTGCAGTTACCTCCGTGAGCCAAAGAATAAAAACACAAAAGGTGGATTAGCCCAAAGCAAACCAAAATAGCCTGGGAAATACTAAAATAATTTCCAACTAAATTTCTGCCTGCAGGGCAGTGGGCACTGCCATTCGCTCTGAAGCCATGCTAGCTGTCAAGGTCCCCTTAGTTTCCCCCCAAAACTGGCTTTTCATTTGCAGGGATGGAGGACAGATGGTCAGCTTTAGCTTGGCAATATCCCTCTTACCTTCCTGCCTTTCATTCATTTTTAATATACCACCCTTGGACTGCTGGGAATGTCTGGGAAAATGTAGATGCCTGTGATTAAAGCGATGAGGAAGAAGGGAGCCTACAGGATGCTTTTAGCTGCTTTCCAGCTCATATGGAAACACATAACACAAGATGATCACATCTGGTCCAGGCAGAGTACTTGTGATGGCAGGAGAGGTTGCAGTTGTGCAATATGCTTTAAAGTTTGCAGAAAAGGAGACTCTACACACCAATAGACATTCACATTTTCAGCACTCTCCAGTGCTAAGGTTTTCCAGTCCTTCCCATAACATTATCTATCAGTAGCCACAAAGCATCCAAGCAGAACAAAGGGTTTTAAAGGAAGCGAGAAAAAATATGAGCTCAGAGCAACACGTTTTGCTTCTGATCCATCACATAGTAGACCACAGAAGTGAGACCGGCCCTGCTAAATACATCATCCCAGTGATACATGAGGCAGCGGGGAGGCACACCCAAATGGACACATCTGACCAAGTCAGGTTTCAGGGCATATTTGTTCCGTCAACAAGTGAAAACAGAAGTTGAAAATACCCTGCTACTCTAGGTCTGCTCTGAAAAAGATGCTGAGAAGCAGATCACCTTTGAGTGCCATGAAATTTGTGTGCAGGCACTTCTCTGGGAGGAATTCAAAAGAACCAAGGGTTTGGTCAGCTTGCCCCCATGACGGAGAGCTCTGCTTCGTTTCCCTGTGGTTCTGGCAGGCTTTCAGGGACATTCATTGGGATGAATGTCAACCTCTGTCTGTGTCTTCTGTGCATCTCCTCCCTGCCATACCAGTGCACCTTGGTTAATGCCCAGTAACACTACAACAACTCAGAGGAGCAATCCCAGTGCCTGATGCAGCTACGGGGAGGGGGGGGGAAGATCCTTGCCTGCCAGCGGTTTCATACTGGGGACAGACAGTGAACAGAGATGGCTTGCCCCCATTTTATGAACAAAAGGTTGGCTTTGGATAGTAACTGGATGGTAATTAAGAACCTGACTGACTTTTTAGACACTGAAGTCAAGCCTTGGGAAAAGCTCAGGGGTTTGGTCTGTTGTAACCAATTAAACTGATAGCTACTCACAGCAAATCTGGGCCACTGCCAGCGCGCTGCGCTGGCTCAGGAGTGACTGTAGGGCTCCTCTTTTCCCCAAGGCGAGTCCATCTGCAGTAGGGATAAGATGTGCAGAATCACTCAGTTGTCCTAACTCCATCCCTGATGATGCTCGTGCTGGGCACTGAGTAGAAGTAGGCTTAGACCAACCCTGGATAGCATTGAAAATCCCATCTTTTCACTTTGAATAAACAATAGGCAAACCAAGACAGCTCATGCTGTTTTAAAGCACCATAAATATTGCCAAGTTTGCAAAATTAGGGGCCAAGCTCTCTCACAAGTCACTGAGACTGTCTGGAGATCATGAAGGGGAAACCTGAGTAAAGCAGTGGCTTTTGGTCCATGCAATTTGCTTATAAATAGTCTGGTGGATTGGAGTTACTAGAGAAACCTTGACCATGAAAAGCCAGTGAGCACCTTATTACCTGGGAGGGAGGGGAAGGAAGGAGCGAGGTCCCGGTCTGCATTATTCGTACATTGTCCCCATGGAGAAAGAGGCTCCAACATGAGCTGAAACCTCATCAGGCATGAAGGAAACCTGTGAACATCCTAATCCATGCAAAACCCTTCAGTCAGAGTTCACATCGCATTAGACACCAGAGAATCAAAAGACAAGGCACAAATCCCTGAGAAGCAGCTTCAGTATCTCCCCTGCTTACAGAAATGTTTGTTTTAGGCCAGTGAGAATCTTTTGGGCCAGGACTCCCATTTGCTTGTTTTACTACATCAACTATGAGGACATTTATGACAGCATACAAATAATTAATAAATATATATAATATATTTAATATAATAAATAATAAAGTGAAGCATGGTACAAACTCTGAGCAGAATCCATTTCCTCTCCTAAAGTTCTACAGCAGAGCCAAGTCTTGCAACTGCATTTCAGAAAAATACACTATTTGTACAAAAGTTGAAAAATACCACTGTCATAATTAGATTTTCCATTAGGCTTGTGTGGCATAATTAAAAATGTAATTTCTCTGTAAGCACATAGCAGTGCTGTAGGAAAAGGGTGTCACTACTTATTAGGGGCATATGCAGGTACTTTAGCTAACCACGTAAATTGATTAAGTACTAAACTAGGCTATGGACTCTAATTGTTTTGAACAAATACCTACTTACTGCATGCGAAAGAACACATTGCCTTGCCTGTTTGAAAGCATAATTTATTCCAACAACTACTAATATTACTGTTGAACGCCATTTAGCTCTGTCCTCAGCTCCAGGCACCCAAATGTGTCCTACTGACGTCACAGAAGCCACTCGCGGCGATATCAGACAGCAGCAGTTCTTGAAGTTGAACAATTCAGATGAAAGCGGGAGCGTGGAAGGACACGGCGGGCAGGACTGGGATGTGCCCCTGTCCCTCTGTGGCTCCACGTAGCCACTTTGGGCATCTATTTGCCTAACCTTCCTTTGCAAAGTACTGTCTAACACTCCTCTCTGCATATTTCTCACTGAGATTTTCAACGGAGCAGAAGGAAGCCTGTTGTTAAAATCAGGTAAGCTCCTCTGAAATTCCTAGCTGTTATTATTAGCCAGATCTGACACAGCTTTACTCAAGCAGACAGTTGTGGTTTGTGTGAGCCCAAGCTAGGACTCGGTGGTCTGCTCTTCACAGGCAGTGTAGGACAATCCCAAGTCCTCAAAAAGTCTTGGAGAAGCCTCAAAAAAAAAAAAAAAAGCCATGGCTTGTATTTCCAGGAAGGATTTCTGCAGTGTTTAGAAACTCCTAAAGCAGCAGCACTGGAACAACGAGCCTTCACAGCCGCCCGGGACAGTTCACCCAGCTCATAACCAGGCAACTGCTCGCCCACCACCTCAGCCCCGCTTCCGACGCGGAGCCGGCACGTAACGCACAAGTGCGGTGCAAGCTTCCCCGCGGGCGCAGCCGAGCCGGTGCCGGCCCAGCGGTACTCGAGGAGCTCAGCGAGGAAGCGGAGCTTCCCAACATGAACTTAAAATACAGCAGACGCAAGAAAGAAGTACCTGTCGGGCTGGCAGGATTTGAAACAATACGCCCGATTCCCCCGGCACCGCGATTCCCTACCGTTGTGCTTGCATAAAGGCATCTTGGCTTCTCCCTCTAATAAATGAGAAGACAATCTGACCCAGCGCGTTCATTGACAAGCTCCGCAAAAGAAACCTCAGGAATATTTTATTCCTCCCACATTAGGAACGTACAGAACGTACAGAGAAATTTACCATCACTTAATGATCCCCATTATGCAAAGCGAGCCTGACAAAATTTCCATCGTTACATCCCTGACAAGTACTCAGAACTGCGGGGGTTTTCAGGCTTTCTTTTGAAAGAAGAAAAACTGCAAAGTAGCTTTAATATCTTAAATACCGAGCAGGAACTTAGTCCTCTCCCTATTCGCAAACACCTTAAATACATCTCTTTCCTTCACGGCTTGTTAATCCCTAACTCCTCTGCTCTTCAGACATTTAAATTCCTTCCACAGATCTAACAGAGCAGAGGTGTTTAGATCGTGTTTAATCAGCACTTGCCAGCTCTGAACACCCCTCATGACCTTACTGTTTTTTGAGTGACCGAAGATCGTTATGAAATCAGCCAAGTGCAATGTGAGGACCTCGCCGGAGCCCAAAGCCCTGTGCCGTTACCAAACCGCAATCCCCCCAACACGTTTTCTCCTATTTGTGCATCCAAAAAAACCCATCAAATGGTTCAGTTTTCATCGAAACACTGATTAAAATCCTGAATGCGAAGGACAAGCAGGCTGGCAGTGATTTAGCAGCTTGCTCGGCCTCACGCTGTTTTAGGGCAGCACTACACATTGAGGGGTGCAAATCTGATCCAGTTACTCTTTGGTCGGAGGCTCCAAAGGGGCCAACTCTGACCCCCAACCTCTGTCCAATGTCACTGGCGGGTGATTTGCTTTGTTGACTAGCGTGGTCTGCACACACAGAGCTGCCTTCCAGCGTCATTTTCATCTTCCTCATTGCCATTTGAATACCAATATAAGCAATCAAAGAAACGTGGGTGAGGAGCGAGCACGTGGAGCTCAGAAGCACAGCATCCACTGGCTATTTTGTCCTCCTTGCTTTTTTTTTAATGTCCTTTCTGTGTGTCCACATTTCTCCTCCTACCTCAGATCTGCACTTTTGTTGGTCTGATTTCCTTACCTGTTCCACCATAGCTATTCAGACCTCCTCCTCCTCTTTCCAGCCTCCCTAACCAGCTTTCTTCCTTCTGTTGCTCAGCAAAGGAAAGAGCAGAGACCGAGAAAGTTAATGAACATCACACCGGGGTTACTGCTTCCAGCATTCTCCCTGTCGTGCACACTGTGGGCCAGGCACACACATGAGCCCCAGAGCATTAATTAAGGGATTTTAGGAGGATAATGCCCTCGGAGGGCTTCAGCAGATTGACACATGGTATTTCTTCTTAATAATGGCTGTCCTGAAACGTATCGGATCCGTGTGCTGCTGCGTTTCCGGCAATTTGTATGAACTGTTCAATGTGTAGCCAGCTGGAACGCACAACAGCACATAATTGTTCTATTACTGCAGACTTCAATTGTTTCTCTTTTATTCATTAAATGGCCATTTATTGGAAGAAAGGTCCTTTTTTAGATGCATTTTTACACAGCTCTAGATTGGACTTGCCAGGACTGAACAAGGGCAGACTTTCCCCTTTCTCACTGTGCTCTTGGAAGGAAAATGGGGAGCACAAATGCTGGAGTTTTTGGTTTTTAATGGAGATGTTGAAAGCCTTTTACATTCTGCACTGGAACAAAAAGGAGGCCTTTTGAAATGTTGCATGGGAGTCAAGGGAGAAGGCCACCCACGCTGACGACGGGAGAGGCGAGAGCAAGGGTCCGCTCGGCAGGAGCCCCCAGCATGTCTCCTTTGAATCAAGCCAGTGCCCAAGGACTAATGTTAGGGAAAGAAGGAGAGGCCACACAGGGTAAGGGAGAGAAGCAATGGCCTGGAGCTTACAGTGCTCACCTGGAAGTCAGGAGATGTGGTGACCTGCGCTGAGGTCCCAAGTGAATGCCCAGGTGGGAGATGGTGGTGTAAGCCTCTGTTTTAGACCAGGAGTTCCACAATAGGCCAGGAAAACCATATTTGTTGAAAAAAACCTCACCAAAGCCTAAGAAACGTACCCCACGCAGATCTGAAGAGCCTTGTTGAACTGACTGCGCTATCTTGAGAACTGCTTCCCCTACAATCAGTATTATCTTGATTTGCACCACGATACAAGAGCCAAAACCCAAACCCAGGAACTCCAGGTCTAAGATTCCCAATTCCCATTTCAACTGTTGTTCCTCCAGCTGAAGAGCAGAAGGTGGACATTTTAACCAGTGCGTTCTGGTCAGACCACATTGCCTGGCAAGCTGAGCCTGACCTATACTTCCCTCTACAACAAAAAAGTGAAACATCACGTTAAAATGTATATACAGGAGGAAATTCCTCCTGCTCTCCTAGCCTTTCTTTAAGCTATTGAAATGGCCTTTAAAAAAAAGCAAACCAAGACGTAATTGTTTCCTGTGCAAACGTTGTGCCAGACTTTATTTTTATGGGCTGTATTTATTGACTTTAGCTATTTTTCCAGTATGCTGCACAGCGTTAGACTTGGCAGGAAGTCCTACAAAGTGAAATAACATCTACAAAAAAGAGGGAATTCTCATTGTTTGGCACGGTCCAAGAAAACTCCAGCCAAGCAAACTTACGACCTTCTCTCATGTCAGACTCAAACCCAGGCCAGCCACTACATCAGACTCTTCGTTCCTCTGAAGTCACGAGAAGATCCAGATTTGGGGGTCTGATCCAGCACCTAAGTGAAGCCATTTGCCCCCATCTGCTCTACTTCACACTTCCACTAACAGCACCTATTTGCTAACGCAATTACAAGCAGAGATTTCTAACTTGTGTAGATACTGTTTTTTTTCAGGGGAGCAAAATAAGACACCCAGTCTCACCAGGAGCCATTAGTGAGTTAATTACAGCTGTTTAAGAGTTAGGTCTTAACGTGCCAGTCAACTCCAGGCACTTGCTATACTTCCCAGGATTTTGTACGCACCTGAGACAGATGTCTCCAAGGCAATCGGAAAAGTCCCACAGTATACACTGAAGACGACAGAAGACAACTGAAGAGATTTATGTTGGGTGGAATGACAAGCTCAAGAGTTTAACCGCACATGGCATTTCTGGAAGCTTGCCAGTGCCGAGTTTAGTGTGTTTTGTGTACTTCACTCATAACTGTTTATTGTGACAGGTAAACACTTGTTTTGAAAGCTTGCAGGCGTACTATTAAAACAGAAGTGTTCCTGACATAGTCAAGCTGTGCTGTCAAATGTTTATCTTTTGAATGATGAATGCTGGCTTTCCTTTTCGTTCCTCTCAGTCTGTGTGGAACAGATTTGAACAGTCTCTCCCAACTTGTTTGGGCCCATTTCACCTGGGGGACATCGCTGAAAGCTGACGGGCCAGAGAGCAGCCCCGGAATTATCAGCCCGTAAATGAAGGTGAAGCAGAGAACAAAGGAGGGACAATAACGTAAGCAAGGGCAAGCTCAGTGCAAATGCAGATGCTGAGCTTTAGAAACTGTACTAGACAGTTCAAAGAGGGCTATTTCCAGCGCTTAGAGCATCTCAGAGGTGCATATTTCACAAGTCAAATTCTGGAGACTTACACTAACTAAAAAAGTTAGAGGCAACTGTACGAATTTTTCACAATATTATTTTTTACCTTTTTTTAAAGTAAGAAACTAGACAATCTGGAAGCAGTTAAGTCACAGTATTGGATGTACACATGGCCTGTGAAACTGCAGACAATCGTAAAAGTTATTGGCAAAAATGAACAAATAGTCTTATGGGGGAGAATGAAAATTCTCCACTTGGTACAAATATGCCTCCTACAGAAGTAGGAAAAAAGCCTACAGAAATTCTTGTGTATCTTAGTGTAATTGCACATGTTACAATGCTGTGGAATTCAGCAGTGATCCCATGGGCTTTCAAGTGGATTTCAGATATTTCACAGTGTGTCAGTTATAGATTGAGACATAAGACTTTGGGGAAAAAAAGTACTATCTTTGATTAGATGAAATAGCATCAGATTTCCATGAAAATGCAAACGCTTAATGAACTCATTGCTAATGCAGTTCTGCTGCTTTGTTCTGTTGCAGTGGTACTTCAGCCATGGATTTGCTGACCTGCACTGGGGGTAGCACTGGGGCCAATTTACCCAGCACCATTGTAACACCTACCTGCTGGGGGCACACAGACAAGAATGAGAATCGATAATTTCCAACTGATTTGAGGAAATCAGTCTTAGACGATGCATAAGCCATGGAAATGCCCACCACAGGAGGCATCGGAAGCGTTCATCTCTCACAGGAGTCAAAGGACGACTGTGGACTGAAGGACTTCATGCTATTGAAAATTAGAGATCACAAGAATAAAAAAAACCCAAAACTGCTTCCAAAAGAGATTAAACAGCGAAGTGCAAGTGCTTAGATAGTATCTAATTACAAAGGCAAAAGAAGAAGAGAGCCCATCATCACCAAATGTGTAAATTCAGTAGGTCCATGTCCCATCTTACTGTACTTACTGAGGCTGGCCATACAGCAAAGCTTATACACCAGATCAGGCTAATTCAGCAGCAGGTGGAATTAGGACCTTACTGCCCAGGGAGACACATCTATTATACCTTTGATCCATGCTTAACACAGAGAATTTGTGCAGGGCTGTTGCTCAGCGGAGGGACTGCTCTGGACCCATTACGGAGCACACACATCGCATCCCTCCGGCAAGAACATCTGGTGACCCACCAAGCAGCCAAAGCAGGGGAGCTGCGTGTGCAGAGCTGCTCGGGCAGGTTTATTTGCAGCACATCAAAACTCCAGCCGGCAGCTCAGGCAGGCACTCCCATGGCCAAGCTCGCTGCGCCCGACGTGCAGCCTTCTCCCACGGCTTGCGTTGCAGGTCCCTCGGTCTGCGCTGTGCCGGGGAGAAGGGGCTGGGAGTCAGGGAGACAGCAAGGATAAAAACCCAGGGAAGGGATCTGCGATGGAGGTGGACTCTGGCCGGCACTCCAGCTCCTCACAGTTTTTGGATGAGCAGAGTGAGTCTGTGCTCAGCGCTACACGCCACGTCACCACCGTGGGATCGGGTATTTAAGGCCCCAAGTCAGATTTACTTTTTCATCAAACCACAGCCCTAGCGAGGGGACCAGTTTAGACAAGGCGTGAACAAGCACCAGCCCAGCATTTACCTCTTGTTCAATTTGCTCTTTCAGCCTAAAATATTCCCTCCTTCTCTCCCTCTTCCAGCTGTTTCTTCAGGTGCTGATGTAGCACGACATCAAAATACAAATCATCACAAGCAGCTGCTAACTTCAATGCATGTCAGGAGTTATCACACCAGGCTTGACTCCTCGGGTGCCGAGCATCCTCCCCACTCTGAACCCTGCTGAAGTTTGTACTGAAACAGGCTGGCTACAAAGCGGCTGCCATCTTTCTTGCCCCCAGATTTAGTGATCAGCAAATTACTTCATCGTTTTTCTCCTAACGAGAAGTGTGCCCCGACCTGTGCAAAACAAGAGGTGATCCCTGCGCTGGGAGTCTACGTTAAGTATTGCTTTTATCCTATCAAATAAAAAGCATATGAAAAAGGCAGTAATAAAAAAGCATTAAGACTCACACAAGGCTTGTTAAATGATTTAATTCTTCATAATGTATAGCATTTGCCTGGTAATTAAGTTGGAACGCTGAGTTGGGCTAAATGCTTACTACTGTTAGGAAACACTTTAAATGCTCCCTCACTATTTTTTTCCGTACCACAGCCCTGACAATCGAAGGTAGGTACTTTGAAAAGCGCAGGAATTGCTCCCCATTGATGGGGCACAGCACAGCAGCGCAAAGTCCATTTCACACTCGCCTTGCACAACCACCCAAGATCAGTCAGACCCCAACTCTTGTAAAAAGAGATCTGGTTGGAATATGTGGCTTCTTAGCCAAAGAAGAACAGAAAACTTGGAAGGGGGAGAGGGATAGGAGTTGCATTTTTATGTGAAGTGGGAGGAAGATGACGTAGATGCTCTCTGCTCATGTTTCTATTTTATTTTTTTAAAGTTTACACTCAAGAACAATTTAGAGAAAGTCCTGACCTCCCCTGGTAACATTTGCCTGTAAACAAAGATCAGTGGTTGTTCCCATTTTCTTTCCCACTTCTTCCTCCCTCTTCCTGCTGTTTTCGCCCTCTTATTTATCTGCTCTTGGTTTATACATTCCAGCTTTTGTTCTCAGCTCTTTCTTGCTTTCCTGCCCTCTCAGCGTCCATCCACATGCAGCTACGCCACCCAAAACATTCTTTACAAAACAGTACAAAAAGCCTGACGCCTTCTACACAGCAGCACAATATTCAGACGGGAAGGTTTGATCTCACGCAGTAAGACAACCATGCTCATCACACCTACGTACATACAGCCATCACTCCCAAGCCCATCTGAACTGCATGTTGTCCAATTAGACTGCAATCACATTTAGTGTTTCGTTTTAAAACACAACCAGGTTAAGGCAGTATTGCAAAATAAGCTAGGTAAATAGATGTGATGCACACATGGGCTCTGCAGTTTGGTCATGCAACCTACGAAGCCCCAGAAGGTTAACTGGCATCGCTAACTCTTGCTTGGCACGGGAAAAAATATTTAGATATTCAGTAAATGCTTCAGGTGAAGCCTTCAACCACTCAAAGTTAGTAAAAAAAATTCTTGAAATTTAGGTCTATTTCAAAATCCTCCCAGGCTGGCTTCATATATCATCCAAGCTGAAACTGTTCTCATGATATATTATACATGGAGACTGCACTACATCATCAGAGTTCTGACACTGCCATGTTCAGGGTATGCTAGGATACAACGTAATGAATTACAACAGTGGACATTGACAAATATACTTTAGGGGAAGTTTAAATTAATTTTTTTAGCTGCTTGCAGTTGGCTTAGAAAGTAATTTTTATTAAATAAACTAGTGGGAGAGCGGGCAGATTCAGAGCCCTTGAGAAAGGGAATGGCAGAGCAGAGAGAACACAGGGCACAGCAAGGAAGCAATTTCAGCTCTGAGATTAACGTGCTCTGTGATTTTGGAAAAGTCATCTGGGCCAAACCCTGCCTGTGCTCACCCACAGGCACGCAGCTCTGCTGAAGAACCCACTTAGCTGGATCAAACACGGATGCCGAGTTCATAGGTGCTATCCCACCTGTGGATCAGACATCAAACAATTCCCACCAACTTCAGTGGGGTGCTGTAGTGTTGTAAGTACCTGGTATACAAGGTGTATTGTGTATCAAAGGGATGCAGCAGATGGGCTCTCCCCTGGAAAATTCACAAACATCCTATGTTTTTTTAATAAAAATAAACCAATAATAAGAAAAGGAGAAGGTACAGGTGATAAAGACAAACAAAAAAACCTTTCACGAGAAGCAAAAGCTAGTACCTTTGAGAAAGCCCAGAATACTAAACACCTTTTCCCTCTGAAGGATTCTTTTGTCATTTCATGGGGAATCAATTAACCACAGTGTCTTATTCAGGTAGACTTTAGATTAGTACAATACCCCTTCACTATAGATAATTAACCTCAGTTTCTGAATTAGCAGCAAAATAAGCCAGTTATTAGTTTTTATAATGACTAGAACTCAATATTTTGGGTAGTTAAACACCCAAGAGTTTAAATTAAAATAGACATCTGACAGAAATCCCTAAAGTGTTCTTCAGATCATTAATACTATAAATTCCACAGTAGATTGAACTGACAATGTTCCCTTTTCCTTCTGGAGCACTCCAAAGGGATGAGCTACTCCCTCGAATCAGCATTCAGTTTGATCTCTGAAATAATCTCTCCTCGATACCTAAAGCCTCAAGGCCAACAGCATAGTTAAACTCATATCCTCCCCTTACCAGAAGTGTTACGTCTAGTGAAGTGAGGAGAAAAAAGAAAAAAAAAAAAAAAAGGAGTACTTTCCTGGTCTACCTACAGACTGCTCCATACGTTACCAAGACACATCGATGTGCACATCCAAGAGCAAAATTTGGCAAGGGTCACGGCCCGGAGCAGCGGTGAGTGCCGGCAGCTGTCACCGCCTCCTTGGCCACAGGGACGGAGCAGGCTCTGCGCAGCTCCCCTGTGCCCCTAAACCAGCAACTGGTCTCCGAGACACTGAGACCTGCTGAACTTCTGGTCCGGTCTTTACTTTCCTCTACTCATCAGTTCCCTTTCTGCAGAACCGCTGCCTCTTGCTCATCCTCTGTGCATTGATTATTCCAGCCCAAGTTTCGTGCTTTGCGCTTGTCTCTAATGCCCTTTCCCCCCCCCGCAACCATTTCTGCAATTTGTTGAACTCATTTGAATTCTCATCCTGTTGTCCAATATATTTGCAGTCCCTCCTAGCGTGGTGCCATCTCTAAATTTAATAAACGTACTATCTATTCCATCACCCAGGTTGCTAATGGAAATGTTGAACAGAACTGATCGCCTCCCTCCCCGCCAAGCCTCAGTCAGTCTGTTTGTCTGTCTGAAGGCTTGCAGGGGATATTTCCCCCGCAGAGAGGTGGAGGTACATGTAACACTGACTTCTGTGGAAACTCTTACATCTCTCAGTGTGGTCAGTGAGTCTCAAAGGTGGCAATACGAATCCTGAATATGCCGCTCAGCGCCCTGCAGACCTTACCAGAGGTGTGCTTTATTCCATTTTTAGCTCCAACCAGCTATGCATAACACCACAAAGGAAAGAAAGAAAGAATAAAAGCTCTAGGGATTGCCCCCCTGCAAGTAAAATGTGTATTCTAAGATAAATGAATGTTTACCTTCCCGTTTATGTGAATCAATTAGCGATAAATATCCCCAGGGCACAAAAAGACTAACGCAGATAACAACGGATATGCCCCAAATAATGAAGGATTAGAAAAAGGCATACACAAGTAATAAAATATCAGCTACAGATGCCACTTGAGAAGATTGCAAAACAGAGAAGAGTAAGTAGCTGAAGAAGGAAAGAAAGCAGAGGTGACGAGAAGATTGCAGTAGCAGTAAAGATAAATGATGAGCATGCTGTTTGAGTATATATGCTAGAGTTAAGAGTTCAGTGTAGAGACAGGAAGGTCTCCAGGAGAATAGATGGGTAATTTATAAACAAAGAGAACCAGACAGGGCTTCTATGCACAAAAATAAGTCCCTTTTTTTCCCAGTTCTTTCAGTTGCTCTAAGAAAAGATATTAGCTTTCCCTACAAACCCTACCTCTTGACAATACCAAAATAGAAAGATATATTTGCCTTGGCACTCTGAAAGGACAATGGGAAAAAGATGTCGAGAGCCTAGAGAGAAAGAAGCATTTTAAGAATGAAAAAGGACCAGAGTTAGAGCTTCTCAGGAATTACATTTTATCTCATGAAAAATGTCACCAAAAAGGAATAAAGATTGGTTCCCCTTTCTCAATAGTTTCATTTATGCCAGAATGTTTTTATCAAAAAATGAAATCTTTTCATCAAAAACCTCTAGGCCCCCAACAAAACATGTGTAGCTCTAAAGCAAACTGAAGTTTCCTATTTGGGTCTTTTAGGGCTTTGTAGCATTATTGCAATACAAATCATGAAGAACGAGCATCTCAAGGCAATTTTTTTTTTTAAACCCCTCACTAGGCTTTTAATATTGATTTTTGTTGGCTTTTAAGCAAAACCAGTAATAAAAAGTAGAGCAAGGATGGAAGGTGATACGGCTCCACGCAAGGCGGATGGGAAACGCTGGGGCAGTGCGGGCACAGGTAGCCACCCATTGCTGGGCTGAGGTTGGGCTGCTACAGGTGACACTGGCATCTATAAGACTTGCACTGGCAGCCCTTGGGGAGAGGGCAAGAGGACACAGACCTCCTAGGCGTGGACGGCAGTCTGAAAGCAGGGATCAGTGCTTTTTGGTGCCAGGTTCACGCCTCCATCAGCATCATCTTCTTTGGGATCCTTTGACATCCCCCTTCCCGCAGACTCCATCTGGCCCTGGGTCACCCCCAGTTCTCCTCCTCCTCCTCTGCCACTACTGCTCCGGACCAGCACCATCTCCTTCCCAGGCGTCTCTCCTGCCCAGGTCTTGCCAGCAGGAAGAGCAGAAGGAGTTCCTGTTTAGGAAGCAAGCCGGCAGGCGAGGGAAGAGCCGTTTCCATTTGGGGAAATTTTGTTGCTGTTTTTGGTTCTCAGCATGTCAAGCAAAAACTCAAGGCTTGTCAAGGAGGCTGCTCCCAATCCAGTAATTAGCGGAGGTGCCTCTAACTCAGCCCTGTCTTGATCCTACACTGTGTGATCACTTTATTATTCAGTTTTATTTTATTATTCAGTTTGATTTGGCAGCTGCCTGAGAAACCTAAGGCTACTCAAGCTGTATATTTTAAGATCATTAAAATCTGTTGATACAAATTCTTTTAAAGTCTTCAGGCCTGAGTCAACATTGTTAATTCTGAAGCTCCAGCCCATCAACTTGGCAGGACACCTCACACACGCGTGCACACGCGTACCCGCACAGTTCGGCAGCGGCTTAAGTAGGGATCTTGCTGCAGAAGCCATGATTTTTCCTCTGGCTCAGAGCCAGCCCGACTCAGGGGCACCATCCGAGGGCTTCAGCAAGGACAGGAAAGGTTCAGTCATTTGCACAGTGCCAGACCGGAGAGAAAACATTACTCTGGCTAGGAGATCAAAAGAAAACCAAAACAAACGGTGTTTACTGCACAACTCCCTTTTGCTGTGGTGGGGATATGGGTGCTAACCTGATGGTTCTCCCTTCAAGGCTTGTAGCGAGACTTTCTCTCCCTCTGCCCCTCTGTCAGACCTGAGGGCTTTCTGGACCCTTCTCCGGGTGGAGGCTGTCCCTCTGCAAGGATCTAAAGAAACCCCTCACCTCACTTTATTGGGTGTTTGGATCTCAGCTCTTCAAGGGAGAGATGTGCAGGTTGTTTAATGTTCAGGTTTGATTTCCTTATGTACTTTGATTTCAGATTACTCACCCTCCTCTTGGCCTTTTCATGATCAAAACTGAGATCCAGCTGCCCCCCTCTGACTTCAAACAGTTTTAATCCTGCCTCCCTAACATCTATTTTCTTTCTAATTCCCTGAAGAATTTCTCTTCTGGGATCGCCCCTGTTCACATTCTCTTACATGTTCAAAGTCCTTCACATTCTTCTTTCATCCATGCCACGCTCCCCTATCACAGACTCCTCTGATTCCACTTCTTCAAGGGCAGCGATGTGTATTTTCATCCACAACTTTAACAGGTTAGAAGAGCTGGATCCTCACTGCCGCTCCGCGTTCACACATCAGAGGGGCAAAGAGAGCCCAGGAGACCATGCAGCCGCTTGTGCGGAGGCTTAGCCAGGGCTCTCCTGCTCAGAAACCGCCGCAGCGCAGATGGCCTTGTCCATACACAGAATCACTCCTGAAGCGTAGCAGGGGTTGGCATCCAGCTTGCATCTGGCAGCCATGGCAAGGAGCCTCATCTGCTGTCCACTGGTGGATGCTGGAGGTCTCAGGGTGGCAGTCACTCTTTGTTAAAGACAGGAGACAGACTCAATCACTCAAAACACATTTGTTTTTATCTGTAGGAGTTAGTATTTCCTTTAATATAACCCTGTAACGTTGTCACCTTATAGTCAGTGGGTTGAGAAGGTACATGTCACTACCAAATTACTACATACTGTTTAACTGTTGTCATTACCTTCATTTTCAGTGCTGCAATTAGTCCTTTAATTGGTGCTCCCCGTCTCTTCTAGGCTTTCCAATGACAAAATCCCTCCTGTGATACCTCTTGGTAGGCGTGGTCTTTCGTAGCTGAAGGACTACTGGCCCTTGAGCCCCATGCTACCTGCAGTCTGTGCTCGTCCCAGATTTGGCTGTAGCTCTCTCACAGCTTTGCCACTGCTCTTCTCCAGCCTTGCTGGCTTGGAGCGGCTGCCGGTGGGTCACCAGCCTGTCCTACAGTGGTAGCAGCCCTGGGCTCTGCCCTTGTCCCTGTGCTGAGCTGTGGAGACTGTCCACACCAAGGTTTCCTCAGAGTTCTCGCCTCTCTGCACCGTACTGCCCAGACCCTCCAGTTTCCTCTGTTATTAAACCACGTTGTAGGACAGTGCATGGTGTTACACAGTTCCCTTTAAAAGACCATTAAACACCTTTCTAGCAAAGGGTTTCTAACCCCTATCCCAACAGTGGATACATCACCATTTTTGCTCCTGCTGAATGTTCTAGCCATGGCCAGCCATCTAGTTTATGACCACGAACGGTGGCATCAAATCCCCATTTCCTCTGATATTCCCATAGGATAAAGCCTAAGGGATGGCAGAAATCAACGACAGCCCAAACCAAACCCAGGAGCTCTCCCATAAGGAGTCATTCAACATTTGTTACAAGAAACAAATCTGGATCATTTTGTGGTGCAGGGAAGATGGAAGGGAGCACAAGGCGGCCAGACAGCCGGGAAGGGCAGCTCACTGCGGGAAGGGAAAGCAGCACATCCCAAGCCTCACCGCTCCCCCTGAGAGGAGCATCTTCCTTGCAAAACCTGCTTTCAGACTAGTTCCCCCTCCACATTTTAATACGCAGTGGATTCACATCATCTTATACCTTTGAAAATATTTATTAGGGGTGCTCACATTAGCAGTGCTCACATTCTACTGTTAATATTCTGTTTTGCATCAGTTCTCATACATCACCCTTCTCATCCTGGTGCTTGGGTACTTTCCAGCAGTGAATTAAGTAACATGCCTAATATCTGTCATGCATGGCTTGTTCTTCTTTTATGATAAAAAGGACTCCAAAAATCTAAGTATGAAATCTCCTTTTCTATCAGTAATTTTTTTTTCCAGGAGACACCCTCCTGGTACCTTGGGATATTAGCCAATTTGAATCAGAGCTATAGGATTATTCCTCTAGGCCATTTTTCTTCAGTGTGGAGGCATGTACATACACATTTGGAAAAACAAAAGACAACTCAACCTGCTGTTAGAAGAGCTAACAACTTCTAGGGCTATGATCCCTCTTGGCAAACCTTTCCCTTTAGAAAGTGCAAGAGAGCCGCCAGCTCAGCATCCTCCATCATTAATACTGCCAGGCTTTAAAGCAGCGCTTTCGAGCTTGCACCTGAGCCTTGCTTACAAACAAGATGGCTCTGTGTTCAATAACCGCCTAATACAAAGCCACCAATTTTATTTCGTCTTCCTGTTGACTTCATCACATCTTGGGTCAGGCCTCTATCTTGTCTTTTGATGTGTTCAGTCACCCAACAACCACAATCAATGAGGGTTGGATGTGCAAGTATTTTGGAATAACCCTGTCTGCGTTTTGGGTGCCCAGATACCTTTTAAAATCTGGCGCCAAGTGATTCAGCCCCTGGAAGTCTATACCTCAGCCATGCAATAAATGCAATTCTGCTAAGTTTTGGTCCGGTGCTCTACCCTCCAAGACCATTCTTTCTCCCTGGTAATACAAATGGCAGAGAAGAGCCGTTTAAAGGATGAGGCATACTGGATAGGGAGGAGACTGGCCGAGCAAGCGTAATGGACACTGGGGGAGCATAAACTTTAAATAGCTTTGAAAATCTTTAGACTAACAGTGTGTAAATGTATAAATCCAGTCAGTCTGCACATCGCTCACAAATTCGCTATCGCTGGTCAATTGGAATCCTGGAGAACCGGTGTTACGAGCCCTAACGCGTTGTATTTAACGCTGCGGCGGGGCTCGATGTACTAATTACATGTAAGTTTTCCAAGATTTCTGCCGGGAGTATTTCACAGAAAAGATAATTGTTCTTTGGGGGGTTTCAGCACTGGTTTATTTAATTATGTTGGAGTTTTCATATATATTGTGAAAATGCTAGCAGAAAGAAGACTGTCTTAGCCAGATGTAGAGTATACTGGGGAAAAGTAACGCAGAAAGAGATGTGAGGAGGAGGCTGAAGATGATCCTGGCTGCTGAAGGCATTCAGCATCTTGGAAGGGACCAAATGAAGAACAGATGTAACTTGCAACAGGAGCCTCAACGTCCCAAATAGCACTGCTGCTTCCTAGAGTATTACCCAGGGTGGGGGGGATACCAGCTGACAAACCCCCCCGCAGCACCGAATAGGTACGGTGTAAACACCTTCCGCAGCATCGGGGAGAAGAGATGGAAATGCTGCTAAAATCTGACACTATTTGCCCCAAGAAATATCTGGAACATTTTGGGCACATTCTGCTTTGATCCAGGTGTGCGCTCACCTCCCTCTCCTCCCTCCCTCCCCGGTGAGCATGCAGCAAAGGGCTGTCTCTTGTGTTTACACGTCACCCAGTCGTACGGAGTCCGTTGCCCTCCCTCCTTCTCACTGCAATTACTAATCTGGATTAAGAACGTCCAGAGTGGAAGGAGAAAATGGCAAGTTGCAGCCGTTCACTAGCGAGAAACTAAATGGGACCTTGGTCTCCAACCTTGACTCAGGGTTACCTGTGTTAAAAGCGCTGCCACATGGCAGACGTCAGAAGGTACTAATTTCAGCAGCAGCTCTCATGGGGCAGAACTTCCCAGAAAAGAGCTGCTTTTGCACTGCTACCGTAAAGAATACAGTTTTTCATTAAAACTGCTTGTAGTCTCGCGTTCATGCATAGCTAGCCCTAGCAAGGTCTAGCCTGGTAAATATTTCACTTAATACATCTTAAAGAGTTTAAAAATTGTGGAAGCATCTTAATTACTCATTCTCAAAATGAAACTTTTAGATTCTTAAGTTTCTGGTTTGAAATAACTTTTTCAGAAATTTTGTCTTCATTTTACACCAAAAAAGCAGCAGTCTAAAGGATGTCAAAAGTAAGATAAAGCATTTTAGCTCACCTGAGAGGTTTCCGTTGACCCGATCTGAAAGAGATTTGTTCTTCATTCACAAAATTGACAAATCAGACTTTTGGGAAGAATCCTGAAGCAGGCTGGGAAATCCTTTGAAATCACCTAACTTATCATGAGCTGGGAAAAATATCCTAATCCTCACTACAAGAGGCTGAAGAAACGTTTTGACAGGCAGCCTTTAGTCAAGGGTAACAGAAGCGATTGCTGCTGTCTCTTGCTGTTTCAGAAATAATCCACAAGAAACTGGTGGCTGCCAATGAGGAACAGCTGTTCATTAAGAGCCTCAGTCAAACTGAATAGCATAAAAAGCTCTTTTCTGCCAAATTCAAAGGGAATACACCTCAGAAACACCTTTCATACCATGTAGGCAGCTACTACCTTTCCAAAAAGCAATATTTGTGCCAATTCCACCAAGATCATAAAACCACTCAATTCTTTTTTGACTTCCACCAGTGTAAACTGAAGTCAGTCAGATTCAGCATAATTCCCCTCTCTCTTACAGCTCACGAGGCAGTTCCTTAAACAAATGGTAGCACAGGCTAATAAAACAGAGCAGTTATAACAATGAATAAACTGCTCATTAAAATAATAATACAGCTATCACTAAAAGATTAATGAAAACTTCTTTCACATAATTCTACTTGCCCTGATTATTCTGTACAGAGACAACACGGGAGCTTGGACAAGGCATATGCAGCTCCCAGGAGGCAGCGAGCACCCCCCCACTCACACTCCTATATCCTATTGGCTTCACCTGCTTTTCCACTTTTTAATTAGCCCTTTCAACCAAAGCCACCTGAACTCATCTGTTTTCTACATACCGAAGTCTTGCCTCTGCCCACCCTCCCCTTTTCCTATTCATACTAAGTGCTTTGGATAATTTTTTTCCTGAAAACACGTTTCAAATGAATGTGACATTCTGTATTTAAGGGTTAATGAAATATTTAACCCTTGTTTCCAAACACGGGTGCTGTATTAGCATAAGGCAAATGAAGCAAGCACAAATATTTGTAACCCTGTGTGTATTGACAATCCACTCGAGGCTGCGTACCTGCAAAACTTAAATGAGTTTCAGTTGACTTTCCTCTCCAGGTTTGAGTGAGCAAAGAGGCTCAGCTGCAGCTGAGCCAGCGAGTCTTTGCCTGAGGAAGGGAGGACTTCAGGACTTGGCTCCGAACACAAAGCATTCTCGAAACACGTTTACATTAACTGTAGGCTTTTCAGTTCATCCTAAACCCCAGAATTGTACTCCGTTTTCCTGACAGCCCTGTTTCCACCCAGCTGCATCAATGAGCACTCCATTTTCAAGAGCTGCGGAGAGGCCCTTCACAGCTCTGGTCCTTCACGCAGGTGGTCATCGTGGCGTTGCCTGCTGGTATGACAGTAAGTCAGAGCAGCTCTTCGGAACATCAGCTTTATATACTTGTACGTAAACGAGTGCATCTCCCTTGTACACAGACAGGTTTCCCACCCACATTTTGGGATCCCTGTTTTGACAAAAGCCTAGGGGTTCACCACCCACCCACGCAGGCTGGTCTCAAGCGGGGCACAGTCGGTATTAAGATACCAGGAAAAGAGTGTAAAAGAGCTTAGGGCAGAAAGAGAGACCATCACACCCAAAGGAAACAGCAGAGTGACAAAAAGCAGAATATTTACCCTGTTGAACTCATCAGGAGCCTTGCTTTTGAATTCAGATGAGCTCTCAAACAGGAATTTAGCCAGGTCACCAGTCCTGAACCATGCAATCAATGACGTTTCAGTTTGCTGGCACATGTGGAAATGGGGATAGGTTTTCATTTGGTAACAAACTGAAATGATGTGTTTTTTTATGGTGGACAAATATTTTTAAAAATTCATTTAAAATAAATCCATGGCATTTTGGACACATAATTTCTTTTGGCATTAAGTAAAATATTCCTTTTTAGTTGAAGTTCTCACCTTCTTCTCAGTTTCCAAAAACTGCAGGAAATTTGAAACAAAAGCAGTTTTTAAGAGAACTGAATTATTAGAATAAATATTAGAATGGACTGTGGTTTTAATTTATTCCTCGCCCTCACTGCCCCCTGATAAAGAAATAATTTTATTAAATGTTCAGTTATTTCTTGTTCAGAAATGTTCTCCCAGCTCTGATTAACACAAATTCACCAGAAGATAACAGATGTTCCAGAACTGGACAAATCCTGACTCCCACAAACACACAGCCCCTTCCTAACGCCTCGCTGTGCACAGCATGAATCCTGGTCCCGCTCTAGTGTTCACTAGCAGTGGTATGAGAAGAAGCATCAACTCATTAAACCAGAAACCTAAAATGCTTCCTATGGTGGGACAGTTTTACAGAAGCCCAGTGGAAAGCTTTAGCAATATCTGCTTATTTTTACCAGCCTCTGCTTAGCAGGAAGGGGTGCACCGACTTCAGCTCCCCCAGCAGAGACCCTTCGGACACCACGCACAAGGTAAGAAATACCATTTCCCAAAAGCAAGGTGGGCACGCTGCACGTGTGGGACCTCGGCAGGGTCCGACCAATGTTTCCTTGCAGTTCAGGTCTGGAGGGGAGTCCAGAAGAGGCTGACTTTCTGCAGCGCCCAAAAAAGATGGGGCTTCATCCTGCTTTCTTACCCAAGCTGACAACACACAGAGAAAACCGCGAGAGACTCTCAGGTCCTAATTTCTGCCTGTTTGTACCTTGGTTTGCTTGTGTCCTATTTGTGAAGAGCCCTGGCAGTATATCTCTGCATACACAATCTCCTGAATATTTCCTAGACAAGTATAAACCACATTTTAACCGCTGTACCATAATTCTCTTCTTTTAATTAGAAAGTGTGCTAAATACTCATGTCCTTGGGGATTCTCACTGAACTAGTCAGGTTTCTGATCATGGAAGTTTCGCGTTAATGAGACTTTTAGTTTGACTTACAAAAGCTCTTACATTTACTCAGCAAGGCTTTTAAGTTCAAAGTCCTTGAGAATTGTTGCTGTGCATCTGCCTTGTCTGGGGCCTTAATTCACAGCTCTGGTCTCTGTTTATTATATAGGGAATGCTTTGTTTAGTGTTTATAGATATATATTTACAGCATTTAGGGATATTAGAGCTTATACCAAGCTCCATTACTATAAACACGGATCAAAGGGAGAGTTAAGTGAAGCTGAAGCGCTAGAGGAAAATATCTCTGCAGCCACAATGGGAAAGGGCAACTGGGAGAAGCGGGGAAGCTGCCTGCCTGGTTATGCCACTTCCAGACCCTGCGGCGCTTCTCTCCGCCGTCCCACCCTGCCCGCCTGCAAACCACCGACCCCAAACGCATTTGGACAGAGCAGGGAAAGCACCTCAGTTCCTGCAGGAATTAGCAACCATGTGTTTGCGTGGGACTGGTGCTCTTCAAGCTCCAGAAAGCCTGTAAATGCCAGGCAAGAGGAGTGTTGAAGTTTCTGGTTTTGTTATGTTTCCTGGTTTCATTTTTTCCTGTGGGAGACAGAAAAGGAAATGGTTTTGGTGACCGTTTAAGTCAGTGTAGATCCATAAATACTTTTCCACTGTGTTTATTTTTCTTATACTGCTATGAATGTTTTTCTAGAGTCACACTAATGCCCTTGTAAGTCATATGTCATGTCCATCTCCTCATCGATTTTCCTTCTAAACCCTGTCACTTAGGGAAAATCAGAGAAGTCGGTCACAGATTGAACATATCTGGTTTTGGACGGTTCACCTTCCAGTTTTATAAGGGACCTGGAGCGCAGATGCGCAGCTACAGCTCAAGGTTTTGACACCGAAGTACCGCAGCTCTACAGCACTTGCACACCTTTGCACACCTACTGTCACTCCTTCCTCTGTGTTTCTCTGGATGTCCACCACCCCTCTGACGTACCGAGGTCCCAGTTCAAACAGCTTCCCCGACACACACACACAAATTAATATTAGATGCAAAGCTCTGAGCATGGACATGACCTATATTGAACAGCTCCTGACAAAAACCAGAAATTTTGGTAATTTAGGACCCTAAACTGACTCTCTTAAAAAAGTTAGCCTTAGTTGTGTGTTGTGAGCACCTGAAAATCCATCCTTGAGGCCTTTTAGGAGAACATCAGGCTCAAGGGGTAGCCACGGGGGCCAGCTGGGAAGCAGCACTTCCCCAGGTGTTTGCCATGCACCCTGGCGCTCCCCAAAACAGGGACAAACAGGCACAAACCCAAAGCTGAGAGGAGACGAACAGAGGCTCATGGACACACTGAGCACACCTGGCCCCAAGGAAAACTGGGGTGATTTACGGGAGCCTTGCAGCGAAGACCCGCTTTCTCCTGGCAAAGCAGCCGCTCGGCAGCTCTTCCCATTCTTTCCCTAGCTATGAACTGGAGAAAACAACATGTTCATCCTGGAAGCAAGAACCCTCCAGTGAGGAGGAATAAGCAACGTTTGGTGCATTCATAATATAGATATTATTTGGCAAACTAGTTAAACAAATTGTTTCCTTTCAGGATCCTAGTGATGTGTGTGGTTGGCAAGTCTTCCTCCCTGCTGCTCGGCCACCTGCTCTCCCTACTGCTAAGCTAGCTCCATCTCCAGCCCCAGCTGCCTGTGCTCTGGCTGCAGCCTTGCAAGAAGCTGCCTTTGCTTCGGCCAGCACCGCCATGCCCGCTGTATATCCATGGGGCAAGGGTGCAATTCGTGTACGTCATGGGCATCTTCCAACTAACGTGTTATAGACTGGGCAATGTTCACTGCCTTCCTCTGGGAACACTGGTCGTATGGGTGGGTTGGTGCAGGCATCACCCAGGTGAGATTCAGCGGAGATGGACCCGCCATGGCATTGCTCCACCAACGTCCTGCCCACGCTTCGGGTTGGGGGCAGCCGCAGCTCAACACTGAGCTGGAAGTGGGGAAGCTCAGACGGACCATCTGACGCAGGAGCCCTCCCTGCCTGCCAGTGCCAAGGGCAGGGTGAACACTCCCACTGCTAAAAACCTTCCTCTCAAACCATTTCCCACTCTCTGTTTTATCTACTGGATTATTATTCACCCTTGTTTCCTGCAACGACAATATTGCCTGAAGACCTTTGCAAACAAGACGCCTCACTCCTGATCCCAACGATCTGCTGTGTATGCACAGCAAGACTGAAACACGCAGGACTGAAAAGCATGGACTCTGATCCTCTGCCTACAGGAGAGAAGTCCCGCTGCCTTCTAGTTGGAGGTTAAATGAAATCTTTTGCATGATAAAACTTTCTTACCAAGTGCATCTTTGTCCCCCTCCTGTGGCTGGATCTGACCATACACGTGTTGGTATGGCGGCCAGGGTTGGATGGACCCTTGGCAATGAAGAAAGTAAATATTTTTCATTGAAACTAATGATACCTGAAGGATGCTCCTGCCCTGTCCTGCCTATCCTCTTCTCCAGAGAGCACAAACCTGAAGAACTGGAGTGGGTGATTGCTGCTGTGGAAAGAAATGTTGCTCTTCCCTGAATACTAACTGCAGTCTCTTTGGCTCTCTCAGCACTTGTTCCCTCCTCAGGGATAACCAAAAAGAGTCCAGTCCATCGCGGCTGTGCCGGCTTCTGCCCTGGACTTGCAACAAATGCATTCATTCTGCTGCCTATGTACGCGTGTTAAAACAATCCTTCTGCCGCCTCTGAAGAGGAGATCATCCTTGAAAATTGAGTTAGAGCTGTCTGCTCGTAGAAATGATTAAAGCCATGTTAGGAAATTCTTTTAAAGAGCCTCTGGAGTTTGGGGAAATAAATAAATAAATGGATTGTCAGGACGTATCTGCTCGAGGTTCCCACCATTCCCTGGGTGCAGCCGTCGTGTGAACTCTTCTGTACCGGGACGGGAACAGAGACATCCCAGGAGGATTTATCCTGACCTCGCCGCTGCCCTGCCTGACCCACCTTTGCCCTGTGAAGAGATTCTGGCAGCCAGCGCTTGAAAAACAGTCTTTCATGTTCTTACTTTCCCCCTCTTTTATTAATTTGCAGTCACAACTGTTGCTATTTGATCCATGCAGCCAAAAATGTGCAGCTTCATTATTCAGACTGTTTGCAGCTGAACAGAGCAGAAGGCCAAGCGTAACACACACACAAGCTCTGCACACCTCCAGGTGAGGCACACTTGCTGTTTAACAATGAAGTGCCTTAGGATGTTTTGTACCTTTTGCAAATGTTTTTGCAGTTTCTGTGTCATTCTTGCTGAACCTCACTTCCTGAAGGTTTTTATTATGCAAGATTTTGTCACAAGAAGTCTGTGTAGGGATAGGGAATTAAACCCGTGTCTCCCAAATTCAGATCAGTACCACAACCTTTGTCTCATCTCCTCTCCTGACTTGTCTAGCAAAGGGTACCATACAAAGGTACACAAGAATACATTATACCCCAAGGTCAAGAGCACTGGATGAAAAGGATGAATATATACAAGCCCATGTCCTAGAAATCTGCTCTGTACCCTCCATGGGTTTGCAAATAGCACTACTTAGCAGCAGAAATTAAATCCACAGCCTTTCAGCGAAGCAGGAACAGCACGTTGCTACTGCTGCTACTCTATGAACCTCAGAGGGTACTACATCCAACATCACCGCCCGCGCTAGGAGGGATGTGTTCGCTCTCTGAATATCCCTGATTAACACAGCTTTACCCCAGCGTTTTGTATCATCTACACTTGCACTGCAACAAGGCTTGTGTAGGCTCATAATATCTTGTAGATACCAATACGGCAGCGGTTTCAATGATCGCTAATTCAAGCGGGTCTGCTGCCAGGCAATGCTGCCGGCGCGCACGGAGACCACCAGGAACCCCTGCGGGTTTGTGCTACAGCCGGGGCAGGGGCGAGATCCTGCGCTGCGCCCCACAGCCCCTCTGGGGATGCAGCAGGACCTTGCAGAGCCCAGCAGGTTTTCGGCAGCCGGGGGAACGGCTTTAACATACCGCCGTTTCCCTTGAGCGCTTCTGCAACCCCCCTGGTGCAGAGGAGCTGTTGTGAGGTTAAATCCAGGCCCCCTCCCTTGCCTAAAAAATAAAGGGGGTGCTGGATAATCATTCCTCTTTGGACAAAGGCTTAAAAAGTAGGTATTACACAGGTTGGTTGGCAGTGTTGTGGGTACCACTTGCTCTTTTTCACTCACACACCTTCCTTGCTTAACCTCTCCCTTCCAGGACAACAACCTCCTTCTTAAACAACCGCATCCTTGCTCTCCAAGGCAGGCCACTCTGTGCAGTGCAGAGAAAACCCAGGCTCCTTTCTCATGCAGGGGAAATCCTTCAGCAGAGGTAAAGTCCTAGCTAATCTGAATCACCAACTCGGATTTTAAAAATAGTCACCAGCAGAATAACAGACTCAGTCCTGCAGCTCGCTGCTGGCTTGGCTGGCCCCTGCAGGCTCTCCTGCCAGGAATCCTCCCTTCAGCTCTACTGCAAAGGGTGGTTCCTCATCCCCACACTACGTTTATAAATGGATATCCCCATTGAAACATCCTTCTTTCAGGAGCTCTGGATGCCTCGGCATCGAATAGGCGCCATGAGCATTAACCACTGTGCGTGGGAGATTTGCTGGGTCTGCGGCCGCGAGTCAGTGCAGCGAGCGCTCAGCCCGAAGAGAGCACCTGGGACAGCCAGGTAAGCCATCTCGGGACCAGGAGCTTGGGCATCTTGCTCTTTTGGGTGGTGGCAGCTTTTGGGTTTTGCAGTTGTTTTGAACATCTTTCTGTTTCTTATACAGAAATATCATCTCCCTTCCCTCAGATCTGTGCTGCTGAGGGGGTTGTCCCAGCGTGTGACACTTGTACTTTTGAGGTGCATAAGAAGAAGGCGTTGTGTACCCATGTGCGTAAGGTCCATGTCCCTGCCATGGCCTTCTGCATTGCTGTGGGAGCAGGGCAAGCCCTGGGGAGGATGAGGAATGAAGGGCTGAGTGGAGAGCAGAGGAAGGTCAGGAGGTGAAAAAGGCTCATGAGATGTTTACGGCCCACGGGCTCCTTCTGGAAAGCTGCAGCACAGACTGCAGGGTTTGTTGAAAGACCTGTCCCACCAGGACTGCTTACAGTAGCACAAAGAGAAACGGGAAGCAAATAGAAACCTTTGACAAAGCAACGCTGGCAGAGTCCTGAAGGAACTGATGGGGTTTTCGAAAGGCTTCGGCATCTGTCTGATTGTCTCCCACCTGCAATCGATGGGTGTTTTCCTGCTGACTCTGGCAGGAGCAGCAGCACAGAAAGTCTGTGAGCCCTGCTGATCCTAACCCACTTTGCACAGCCTCACATCTTCAGTGGCCTGCAGTGATTTCCCCTCTTGCTGCTAGCAGCGAGGTGCACTTTCTGAAACGCCATCCCTTTCCCTCACTGTATCACGCTCCATTGTACTGGGAAGCAACCTCTACATTGCCCTCTGTTACTGATTCAAGAAATTCTCCTGCATGCAGAACGAGAGCTCAAATGCCCCCCCTTTATACCACTGCTATTCTTCCCACTCTGCCTGCTCGGGAAAATCACTCCCATGCTAGGCACTGTGTGCTAGAGAAGATTTTTTTTCTGCAAATTGTTACTAGCCATCTTTTTGTGAGCGTGCTACCTCCAGAAGCCTTCCTTCAGCATTAGCTGTTGGCTTCTCCCTGCAGCACTCCCTGTGCCTAGCGCTGGCATTTGGTATCAGCAGGAATAAACCAGAACAAAACCAAACCAAACCATATTTGCTTTTCAAGATGGCTGCAGCGGGAGTGTGGCACAACATATGCCCCAGGGAGGAGCATTTGTTTCACTCAGCCCGAGTGTCAGGGTTGTGAACGTGAACATAGTTTAACATAAAGGTCATCAGATAGCTGTCACAGTTCCTATCCACCTTCTTTTGCTCTAAAGTCTGACAAGGACTGGAGGGACAAGGGTTTGGGCTCCTGGGACACGCGATCAAGCTGTCTCTTGCTGACAGTATTGCCTTGAGAAATCGTAATCTCCAAGCACAGAGCTGGGCAGAGGTAGCGGAGCGTGTGCCTTGCTGGTTTACAGGGGAATCGGGGGATCCTCAGCCTGGAACATAACTCTGCATGGCACATGGCACCATTTCTGCTGAGCTTTTTCTTAAAGTGTGGTTTGAGGTATGCAGGGAAACCGGGTATATTGAGACCTGCAATTGTATCTGTGCTCTGTCTTTGGGAATGGCAGGGGCTGTCTCCCTTCTCTTCTGGAACTGATCTGACCTGTGATGGTCCCAACACTGCACTGCTGAGGTTTCTCAACTCTTCCTGCTCCAGGGGGACGTTCAGGATGTCCCATCCCATGTCACGGGAAGATTTCCTTCTGAATTCAGTGGGTCAAGGATCAGGAGAAGCAGCTCAGCCCACAGAAGGCAGGTTTATAGTTCAACAGAGAAAGCACTTGTGTTTTCTGCCATTGTGAGCAGTTCAGTCTGGCTTGCCTTGGAGGGCAGCAAGCAGCTGCCCTTTTTTTTAAAAAAAAAGACATCAGTGTCACTCAGAAAACTTAGGTTTTATTTAGCCTAGTTAAAAACTACTCTCTGTTATGTTCTACTGCAATCATTTAAAACAAAGGAGTTCATCAACACTTTAATTCTCCAGGTCTCTACATCACAGTGTCTGGGAAGGGGAATAAGCCAGTAGTTTTTTGTTTAAACACCAAAAGAGTGTCAGAAAAGATTAAGCAATTGCTTTGTGAATTCCTACAGAGGAAAGCGCTCACGGATGCAAGTGTCAGCTGGGCTGATGCCGTTTGCCACTGTAACAAATGAACGGTGGCACCTATCCATGCCCTTAACTTGCCATAGTCAAAACCAAACTACTACAGCAACGAGGGGTATTCTCATGTGCCTCCACTCAGCAGGCTGTAAAAAACAAGAAAGCAGAAAGACAGATGATTTGAGGGTAAAAAGTGAGCTGGTGCAGGTATACACATTACCCATGCTCTGGCTACTTTTCAACAGCAGCACGAGAGGGTTCTCTGAGGTTGCAGTAATCAAGTGGCTAGTAGTAAGGGTGGCAACAAACCAAAGCCTGGACCAGACAGTCAGTGGACCAGGGAAACGTCTATGACCCAGTCCATGAGATGGCCATAGCAGTGAAGTGCCAAGTGGTTGTTCCCAACACACAGCACACCAGATGCAGAGATATACACGAGTTTCTTTGCTAACAGACAAATCTTTCCTTTAGCTACCACAGAATTCAAATACTGTCACTCATGCCTGTCTTGAATAACCTGTGCCACAGTGACCTTCCCAATTCAAGAAAGGAGATAACGGAACTGGAAAAGACACTAAGAAAGGCCGCAAGGATGGTGAAAGGTATGGATCAGCTTTACAGAAGCGGCACTGTCAGGGACACAAATGCAAAGATGCAGAAACAACCTCCAGGATGTGCTCAAATCCCTGCTTCTGGCAAGCTGGGAGGGTGAAGCTGGGAAGGGCTGCTCCGTGCGCACGCTGCTTGTGCACTCTTCCTTTGAGCAACCAGCCGCTGCTGCAGACAGGTCCTGGCTGACTTTTAGCCTGAAATCAAATGCAGCCACTCGTATGGTGTTACCATACGGGAATGACAAATATTTCTTTCCCTCACTGATACAAGTCACTTTTCTGATTTCATGCAAAGAGTGACTGCATTTCAGCCCAGTTCTCAGGATCTAGGGACCGGATTCTTAAAAGCACCTAACTGAAATGAGATCCAGGCACCCAAACACCTCTGAGTATTTGGGTCGAGTTGTTTCCATGTCCTCCTAAAAGCTCCATCACTTTCAGAGTAAATGTGAAGGCTGCAGCACAACCAGACTTGCGGTGCCACTGGGGCAGAGCTGAGGCATTTTTCAAAGCTTGTCATGTTATATTCTACTCAGAGAACAAAACAGGGAATTTCAGATTTTAATTTGTCACTTTACATGTAAATTAAATGTTGTATATTGTCACAAGTGAATTCAGCCAGTATTTATAATAATGGAAATCTGCTGCTTGGATTTCTAAACAAAAATTCCCTGTGTTGCTTGTGCTTCCCTGAATGAGCTGTTTCATTTTAGCTTTTCTGTGTTCTGTCTTTGAGGCTGCCTAAAGTGTGGGGGGAAAGAAGGACTGAGAAAAAACAAGAACGAGAAATAACTGTTAGAATTACTCAGTAGGATGGCTGGACAACATTTTGTCCCTGTTTTTTGTGGGCAGAACTATTGCAGTGCTTAAAATTAAGCGCATGCTTAAGCGTTTTGTTGATCTGAAGCCAGAACACTCAAAACCGTACCCAATTAGTCCATCCTGACCTGGTCCAAAGCCCATTAAAATGGTTACAAAACTTCCTAATGCCTAAATGTGCTGTAACACCCCAAACATCAGTCGAGATCACCCAGTGATCACAGCCTTTCCTCAACAAGGAGACTGGTTCCATTTGGTCCCCTAGAAACCAGGAGATGGAAAGTTAAGTATGTTGACATTTTCCTTCAAGAGCAAAGGAATTAGAAAAATACAGCAACCATCAGCAAATGATGCCCTTCAGGAACCTATAAAGACAACATTCCTCCCTCGCCTTTCCTCTGTGTCTCAGGGTTTCGCTATTATTATGTGGGCTATAAGCCACTTGGAAAGCTCAGCATATAAAGCTGCATGAATTACAATGCACGGAGATTGACTGGGTTGTAACCTGTAATGTATTACTTATTTTTTATTTTAATTGCAAGCAGTCTCTGAAACATTATAGAGCATACAGTGCTAGACACAGCAGAAGTAATTAAAACGAGAGGGCCACATGCAGTCGGCAGTAAAACACCAAATGTAGGCAGCTTAGGAAAAATGTCATTGATTCAGCCTCGGAGAGGCCGGGAGGAGAAGAGGCGGGATTGAGATTGTCAACAACAGATCATACTCACAACGCAAGCGCTACAACTGTTTTAAGCAAAAGCAGCTGAGGGTGCACTGTCGTAGAGCTGCAAATGTCTCAAACAGGGACAGAGACGTCAGCTCCTCAAGGTGGTTTCAAAGAAACGAGCTGCTCTTCTCCCATCTCTGCAAGAGAGAATCTGGGTCACAATTTCTCCCGTAGGAAAAATGAAATGCTTTCATACCATATTAAAAATAGTAATAATTAACTAAGGGAGGTAGAAAAAGCATCCATGGCTGTTCGTTTGAGGTGGGTGTAAAGCGATACAATTGCAATTCAATTCAAAGCAAGGCCTGAGAGCTCATGTGAGGTGAGCAAGGAGCTGTTGTTTTGTTCAGCTTGTTTGTCCAACGACAGACCCAGTGTGAAAATGGCTTCAAAGCTGGGTGTCACCCTGACTCGTGTTAAATGGCATTGACCGCTCTGAATGTAATTGGCTACAGAAAAGGTTAATGATCATTTCTACCTTTAAATAGTTTATGAAGATGTTTGATGCCTTCTAACAAGGCAGCTATTGGAACTTGCTGCTCTTTCCACTCACTTGCATATCATTGATCTTCTTGAAATGATTATCCCCGGGCATCCTATAAATCTCACTTACTCTGGCTCAAAAATGCTGGACAATATAATGAACTGTTATCAGGGCAAAGACAGTGGACGGGGTCACCTCTTACAAGCCAGCGGCATATGTACTTAGGCTGCAGGCTTGGACCTGCACAGCTTTACATACGCCTCAGAGGGGCAAAGAAACAGAAACTTTAAGGCAGATTTTGTAATTAGAGAGCAAACGTTAGTTCCAAGCACATCGCTATGTGACAGCTTATACACGGCGCTAAATATAATGGGCTTGGTAGCCATCTGGGGTAGAAGACCACACTCCATTTAATTCAAAACTATTCTGCTACAAAAGTATCTGCAAGGGCAATTCCTTCCCCCTTGCTTCACTTGCAGTAAGTATCCTACAGGTCTCTATCAGAGGCTGAGAGAGGAGAAATTAAAAGCTGCAAATGTCTAGAGCAGTCAAAACTTCCATCAAAGCCCCAAGTCACAGTGCACCAGCGCGTGAGGATTTTACATTGAAGGGTTTTGACGGTTACAAGAATCTGTAAAGTCCTGTGTGAGAACAAACCAAAGAACCTCAGCCATGAGCTCTGCCCCCAGCTTCAGGGTGACCGTGTGTGCATGCGCACGTGTATGTTTAGGAGCAGGACATCTCTCTAGGTAAGCTGTTTCAGGGGCTTGGATTTGTTTAGTTGCTCCTTCCAACCACTGAATATCTTCATGTAGGCGTTTTTTTTTGACAAATAGAAAAGATGTTTATCTCCATGTATCTTGAGAATAGCTTGATAGTAAGTCACTTTTCACTGCAGTAAACATTTCCCACATCTGGAGGACCTCTTTCGAGGACTCCTGACCACATTCGTTTCACAAATCCTTGAACTCCAAACTTGAGCCAGGTTTGCCTCCAGAAGTTTGAACTGCTATGTCCAAGATCTAAGCTACCTACCTGCTTAACCCTTTTCTCTGAGGTTAGAAGGAAATGAAGAGTAATATTTCATAAGTACCATTGCTCAGTAGAAATGACCCTAGTTTTATCCAGCTTTCTAGTTGGAATTGTCCACAAATACAGAAGGTGACTGAAACAGGTAACGGCAGCTCCAGTATTATCACCAAATAAAAAGCAGACTGCAGGCTCAGCCTTCTTCCCTTAACTCCTTCAAAGAGGAAGAAAACGAGCAGGGAAAAGGCAAATAATGTGCATAAATTCTCAACAGAATCGAGTGAGGTGGAGGCGATAGGAAGATCCATGGATGAAGCTGGTATTTCTGCTGCCTGTGCTTCCAGGAATACAACAAACAGTTCATTTTATTCTCAGGGCTTCCCAGGTGTTAAGTAGATCATCACCGAGTTACTTGTGCCGTGCAGTGCTTCCCTTAACTGCCCCGCATCCCCACCCCGATGCTAAGGAAGCAGCAGTGCTGGTGAGCTCTTCTTCCTCCTCCTGGCGTGATCCAACAGAGTTAATCAGGAAAGATGTTTGTCCACACCATCGTTTTTAATGAGTCCAAAAAGCAAAAAGATGGGCAGTTCTTAAACCCCAGAGAGCGAACACAAATATAAACCTCCTGAGGCAAGCCAGGGTAAAGTCCTGATGCACTTTACAAGCTGTAAAGGCTCCTTTTATTAGCCATTTATGGGCCACTTTTCACAAAGCAGCTTTAATATTAAACAATAAAGCTCACAATACACTTACAGAGAAAAACAGACTCTCTCATTTACCCCTGAACTGGAAGTGTGGCATCTCCTGATCACACAAATCAGCAGAAATAAGGTTATTCAGTTTAGGCTGCATATTTTTCATGCTTGATGCCCCACGCAGTGCATACTGTGTAGTGAGACAGAAAAGAAAACATTTGGAAGCCACTTGAAAGCATTGTAATGAACTTTTGGAAAGTGCTGAGCAGCCCTGTTACCCGCATCAGTATGCACACAGACTTCAAGGAAATACATCCTTGTGGTTATGGGTATTTATCATTTATAATCTGATACATCAGACATCTCGTGTAAGATAAGGCCTGACTGTACCAGGGACTGCATGCAAAATACATGCAGTTTATATGCAAAATAAGAGTAACTTCTTCTTTCGAGCCTATTTTGAGTCAGAATAGGAACGGAAAGTACTGCTAATCCTGACTCTAAATGGAAAACAGGCTCAGGGGGTGAAGTGATTTGGCCAAAATTACACAGGAACCAGAAAGGAGATGAACATCAGCATTGCACCCACACAAAATCTGTGCAAAACACGTGCAGTCCCTCAGTGGAGCGGATGCGAAGGTCATTTTGGGCCTCAAGGATTTCAGCAGCTGGCCAGCGTGGGGAATGGTGGACCTGGTCGTGTGCCACCCAAATCACAACTGCCCGGGCTTCCTGGTGCAAGCAAGAGCATTTGTAACCCCACTGCACCAGCATCTGCTGCTTTACCCCTTCACAGGCCCTGATCTCCTCAAGCTTGGCTTCAAGACGACCGAAGAAAATCCAGCTGTTCTGTTTCTTTTTTTCAGCTGGCAGCCCCACAGACATACATGCATTTGGCCAGTCTTCCAACCCAAACCACGCCAGGCTGGCGGGCTTATAAAAAACCCCCATCTTAGGGCTTGTAAAAAAAAAAAAAAAAAAAAAAAAAGTCTTAAACCAGATGGGCCAAGTCTCCCTGCATGTGGTATTTGCTAGAGGTGGCTCAGTTAACCGAAGCAGAGGGACTGTTTCCTTGCTGAGTAGGCAACTGCTGAAGCAAAACCAAGGTCCCAAATGAGCTTCCTCATCACACTGCTGTGCAGAGATGTGCATTAGGAATATCCCAAAGTAAGGAGCAAGTTTTACTGTGGACTAGGCCTGGCTCATCTGGATGGAGGGGAAGATGGAAGTGGCATGTTGAAGATTTGATCTGTGGAGACAATTGCACTACAAGGACACTCCCCATGGGGTCCTGCAAGTCTCGTACCTGGGTCTCCAAATTCCATCTCACCCAATTAGCTCTCAAACTGCTGTCACCTCAGTCCCCCTGAATTATTGTAGAGGGTTTCTTTGCCTCATTAAAGAAGTCTGTTCATATGTTTAAGGAACATCTCTGGAAAACAGACTGACCAGTGGTTTGTAAACTAATTTGAGATCCTTTAACATAAAATGTTCTAACCAATTATAATAGATGCAAATTTAATGATAAAAAACAGGCCTCAACAGAGTGCTGATCCAAGTCTTCTCAAACATGACAGGGAGCAGGATGCTATATGTGGACCACAGTCTGGGTCTGGTGAGCTCTGTGAGCAGAGCATGTGCACTGAGCAGTACCAAAGCTCAGTCAAGACGAGAGTTTTGCCTATTGACTCACTTAATATGATTATTAATTAAATCACATCTATACTAATTATCATGGAAAATTCCAATTATTTTTTAAGTAAACATTTCTGTGAAAAATTCTAAAATCCAGGTATCTCTGGAAGGGAGAACACGAGCTAGGCAAAGCCCCAGCTTCCCCATGGTGACTCTCGCACACCCAACAAGTGCTCAGGTACCACTCCAAACAAGCTGCAGAAGTAGCAGTCAAGTCAGACTTAATTGTAGTGCATATTCCTGAACCACTCTGCCAAAAGAAGTGGCTTTTGCCCAGGATGCCTCTAAAACCCTCTTACTTTCCACTTAGCTGGCTGCATCCAAATTGGATTCCCCACCTCATACAGAAAACTGTCTTTGATGGCCTTAGTGCATGTTTACCTCCAGCACTCTGCAGATGTGCTACCTGACCCAAAGCCAGACAGCTGGCACAAGCCCATCCATCACTTAAACATCCCTCAACTTAAAAGGAGCAGTGGGATCTGCCAATATGCTGCAAATACGCCCGCCGTACTTACAGCAGTCATTTCTCCCCAGCCACCCAAAATAAACACTCCAGAATATTCAATACAGCATGTTCACTGTAGGTTTTTTTCTGCTGGATTATCGGCTACGATCAAACCTCAGTGTCCGTGTCAGCCACCGACGGCGCAAGCCGAGGGTATCCGGCGCGGCAGGCACGGCTATGTCCTGTTTGCACGGTGTCGCCGAACAGTCGCTGAGCTGTGGCCACACACCCGGGATGTTTGTGTTGTCTTTAATGACCAGAGACTGTTGTTTTCTCAACGGAGTGAGTGTGGAAAGCAGCTTGTTTTACATGGATTAAACAATTATTGACACTGTCACAGAAAAGGGCTTTTGGACTGCGTCTGCTACAAGAATAATAGAGTGAATGGACTTTTTTTTGTCCCTGAGCTCTCAGAATTTTTAGTAAATGCCGGTTATTAAAGGGGCCTAGAAAAACACTGGCGGGGAAAAAAAAAAAAAAGGGATCACGCAGTTAAAACTGTGCCATACCTAAATGTAGCCACAAATCAGTGACTAGGGAAAGAGGAAACTTGCCATTTAAAGACAAACTGCTCCTATTTAGCTGAGCCTAGGAGCTTGAAGCAGCAATTGTCAACAAGAGAATAAGGAATATTACCCTTGAAAATATATACAAATTTTAATTACAGCTAGCATTTTTGAGACTGGTGATGAAGATTGTCATCAGATGGAAAACTGCTGTCATCCTTCGATGCTCAGGGACACAAACGCTCAGTGGAAGTGACTCTAACTGTAAACCAGGCTCCAACCCGCTTTGGTATCGGCTTCGCAGTCCAAAAGGAAACCTTAAGCTGTCATATCTAGATAACAAGCCACTGCCGACAGAGCAAGACCCACCCAGGCTGTGGCAGGGGATGGTATAATCTTCCAGCTATTAGCAGACAGGTCAAGCCTGACCGTGTGGGGAGAGAGACTCCCCTCAGCTCTGCTCCTCCGCTCCCTCGTCCCAGCCCTGGCAGCAGAAACCTCTGCGGAGCGGGGCCTTCGCCTCCAGAGGCGATGCCGCCGGGAGCAGGATACGCACGGGGAAGGGCAGGGTCCTGCGATGGGAGAGGGGAGGTGGAGCAGTGCCACAGCCGAGGGAAGGGGACGTTGTGGGACGGCAGCCCGGCTCCGCCACTCCGGCTCTGCCGCTCCGGCCCTTGCAAAGCTGCAGGGTGACACGGCCGGGGCTTCCCCTTCCCGACAGCTACATGAAGCCCACGCTCGGCGTTCCCAGTCATTTGATGACAAGTTTCCAGCGAGGAGAAAGAAGCAGGGGTAATAGTTGAAACATCAGACCTGCTTTCTAGGGATCATGCTTTCTGTGGACCTGCCTTCCAGGGCACGCACCGACTTCTCCACGGATTCACAGGCCAGTGGTCTGCTTCTGCCTCCTGAGGATACCTGCTCTGTCCAGATGTTCGCAGCTGGGCCCTGCTGCAACCCTGAGCCAGCACTTCCCACTGCTCAGAGCAAGCCTCACACCTAACACAGCCCTCATGGAAAACCAAAAGCCTGATTTTTCTGAATCTGGGCAACCAAAAACAGCAATCAAAGTTTTGCTAACAAAGCCAAGGCTGTGTTGCAGCACCCTACTTCAGAAACACAGCTGGTAGCAGCTCTCCTACACAGGGGCAGGATGGCCAATTCCCATCTCCAGCGCTCACAAGCTGCTATCCAGAGAGCAAAGGCAGGCACCCGCTGAGGAAGAGACAGCTACACAACAGTGCAATTTGAGAACAGGCCCAAACTGCAGATTTCAGCTTCTGAAATAAGGACTCAGATTCCAGTCCTCTCCTTCCCTGCTCTTTCCAGCTCCCTGCAAGCTTGAAAGGGGGTAATGCCAGGGAAAAACGGATCCCGGTCCAGTGTTTTATGAAGACAAAGCTGGAATCTCTATGAGCTGACTTACAAAACTATCCATTGAGTCAGAGACTGGAAAATACCAAACTTCTTCTCCAAAGAAGAGATGGGTCTGGAAGAGAAATTTCTTATATAAAGGTAGAAGGGAGCGAAACAAAGCAGCAGCATCTCCCTTCATTTTAAAACCAGCACAAAGCAGTAAGGGGCTTTGATATTGGTAAAAGAAGCGCGTGCTGTCAGTGAGCTCATCCTTTTGACCCACAAGACAGCTTGCCTGCTTTTTGGCTCTGTCTTTGGGCAGTGTACCTGAGATCTAACACAAAGTAATTGTCAGTTCGTTGGAACTTTGACTGGAAATCCCAGTGCTGAGAGGGAAATCTGCTGGACTTTGATGTAGAGATTTTGGTAGCATCCATACCTTCCCATCTCAGAACACACTTATTTGATGTATTGTTGAGTAAGGTGTTTATTATCTTCTCAGAGAACATGCATGCAGCTCGGTAAATCTACTTCCTGACTGTCTTCTAAGACAGATCAAAAAAGGGTTGTTTCTGAGCAATCAGTTTATATCTCTCTCTCTATATATATCTCTATATCTATCTCATACAGGGAACAAGGCTGGAGACAGGGTCCTCCGAAGTGTTGGTATTACATGTCATTCCAAGGTCCTCCTCTGGTTCTTTCCAGGTACGCTATGTTAGAAAGTGGGTTCCCTTCATGTACACTATACTGTAATTTCATTTTGATCTAACACATCAAGATGTCTAGGAGACAGTCTCTCCTGGATCAGGAATACATACTGGCAGCAGCAGGATTGGCATGTCTCCCTCCAGAACCCATGCACTGCCCATCCATACAGGCTGATCCATTCCCACATTGGGATGGACTTGTTCCCACCGTCAGCATCCCAGCATGCTCCCGTCTAACCATTACAGCACGAGGCTGGTTATTTTTCTGCCAACATTACACTGTGATAGGTTTTTCCTCAGCCTTCGCCAGGTTCCCCCTTTGCTGTGCAAGGAGTGAGACACACTGGATGTTTTCCGCTGTAACCTCGGGAGGCTGAGCCTCTCTAAAGCTGCTTTGGGACACTGCCATCAGCCTCGTACAGGTACCAAGGTTGAGCAGCATGCGAGCACTGCAGCACGGCCATGTCCGTATCGGTGGTAGGTCCTTTCCGCACCGCTACCGGATTTCTATACATGCAAGGGAGACATCAGTAGCTTTTGCAATAACTTTTTACCGCTCTGCATTTACAAATGCCTTGGGGAAAACAAAGCATAGGGCATTTCTCTGACAGGGGAGGGTACCGGCACACCTGGCCTGGGTAACCAGCATACTTTCAGTGCTGGCCCCTTCTCTGTTGTTGCAGCCCTAACCTAATCCTTTTACACAGGATCGGTGTGAAGCTGTGGTTCCCTGGGTCATCCCTTTACCTCTTTTGAATTATCCTGGCAAGCCTCTAATTTTTTGTTTTTGAATTTTTTTATTTTTATTTCCCAGGATTTGATTTGCGAAGTTTCACCCCCAGAGCTCCCTGTTAGCTGGCGTAAGCTTTTGCTGGGGTTTCCTTGCTGTTGTTCCTACAAAATTTTAGAAATACCTTTCTCTGTTCTGTAGCACTTTTGATAGTCGTATCACACAGCTATCTCTACCTTGCCTTACCATTTAAGAATGATATATACGAAGCCCAAGTTATTTCACAAATGCTGATGAACAGTTTGTACACACAACGGGTTACACCTGTTACACAAACGAAACTGTGGCCCTGGGAAAGCGTGACACTCCCTTCCTGCAAGAGCAACTCATAGCTGTCACTCAGAAGGGATCGAAAGGCACCTTCCCAGGAAATTACGTAATAGCGTCATCAATGTCCACGATCTGGACAGTTTGTGCTTGCAGCGGACCTGTGCTGCCCTCCCCGGCATGCCAGCACACCCAGAAACAACCGGCCTGGCCTTAGCCAGGAGACAGGCATCTCTTACAAAGGTACAACGACAGCCCATCAGCCTGATAATGTGCTTAAAACAATGGAAGAGGAAAGCATGTGTTCCTTTCAGCACAATCTGTGCCTTATAATCAAGTCTAAATGTTCGCAACCTGCTCAGATCCTAATGAGGAGAATGACTTAAATGGCAGAATGTTCTGCTCTTTCTACAGGTTTACAAAAATGAAATTAAACATAGGCTTTCCATTACAAAACAATAGGCAAATTGAAGACCAATTACGCAAGCCCATCAGAGAACCTGGCGAACTGTGGAGAATTTTGCATTTCTGAGGCGGAACGACTCTTTAGATGAAAAAAACCCTCTACTCCAAGAAATTGAGAACATCTGTGCCATCAAAGAAAGAATGCAGTGAATAATTGGACAATCATAGACAGGCAGCCATTTGAATATGAAGCTGTTTGTAATGTCGCAGTGGAAGGGAAATTACAGAATGCCAGCATTGCTCGGCTGTCAAATGCCCGCGCTTCTCCCTCTGTGCCTATTATGGCCTGTTGTGTGCTTTACAAGAGGCTGCGGGGTCAACAGCGAGGTCTCTAGGGTTATCTGCTGCCATTATTTTGCACATCAGACACATAATGAAAAAAGAGCAGTCAGAGAGGTCCTTGAGCATTTACTTCCTCCGGCATCCAAGTTTAAGTACACCTTTAACCTCTCCCTGACAGACAGCCCAACCTGCAGCCGTCCCCCAGACGGCTGACATACAGCGCGGAGCAAATATTCTCTCTCTCTCAGCCGAGAAATTTCTGTGACCCCTTGCCTCGAGCAATGATATTATCCTCGTCTCCAGCAGGCAAATCCCACGTGGACACTTCTGAAGGGGAGACACGCTGAGCCACCTCGCAGCCTGCAACCTCACAGACCCCCGACCCCCCTGCAGAAGTGACCCAGGGAAAACCTTTCATTGCACCAGCTGACGGCAGCGAACCGCAGGCTGGACCGCTCCGAAATGCGGGCGCAGGGGCCCCAGAGATCTGAGCGACACTCGAGGCCATGGGTCATCCCCGACTGCAGCGTCCAAAATTATTTGTCCCCGGGGCAGAAGAGACTGAGCTGGGCATATATTGTTTCCAGGAACACACACCTCCGCGCCAGCTCCACGCTGCCGCTCAGCACAGCCTCTCTTGCAATGCCAACGGTGCTGCCACGTGTCGTGGAACTACGGTATTCGGGCAAATGTTACAGGACATCTTCCAGGACAAAAAGGGGAAAATAAAAGTCATCAGCTTAGTTGTGATTTCATGGCTAGTTGCACAGATATTCACGTTACTTGGCTCAGTCAGTCTAATAACCAGCTTTCAGAAGGACAGACAGTGTAATGAATGGGTTGTAAAACATGCTCATAAAAACATTATAGCATATCTCAGAGCATTTGTTAGCTGTTTGTGATTTACTGGGCTCCCTGTTTTACATTTTCTTATAATTTGCACATTTCCTATGAAAAATAAGCATTCAATGTGCATGCAATTTATTTTAATTTCCCTCCCCCCGCACAAGATAAAACTTTTACAGCCATGCAAGAATGGTGATATTGTAGTCACGAGGTTCATTATACAGTAATTAATACATGTTAAGGATCGTGTAAATATTATGTTATAATGGCTTTAAGTAAATACATACCGTACATTGGCAGTACCTATTAAGCCAGCGCCACTTAAAATGAAATGTGACTAATTAATCTGTTTAAAAAGTCTAATGTCAGCTTGGATATTCTTTAAAAATTACAGTACAATGTTGCAAGTATGAGCAGTGAGTCAGTCAGCATTTCATTATGGAGCTTTGACATTAATGGTCGCTTTCCTGGTTTATTTAAGTGGATCAGACACATGGGCCAGCATTGAAGGAACGAGAGGGGTAGAAGGAAGGTTTCATTGTTACGAGAAGCTAAAAACCCCGAATAACATACCCCATTATCGTTACTGTGAACGGCTGCAAGCTTGCACAGGGATTATTACCGCAGCATCTCGTTGCAGAAGGCCCAGCCTGTCAGCACCGACAACCTGCCCAGGCCAACAAGGCGGCCACGGTGACGCCGTCTTTGGGAGGAACTGTTGGGACTCTGCCGTGGTTTTGTCCGTTTTAGGCATTATATCACTTTATTAAGGGATGGTGCCTGGCGCAGTGACAGCAGCGGAGGCTTTGTTCTCCTCTCGGCTAGAGGCTTAGACGCTGCCTTTGTCCTGCACAATGTTTTCTTTCCCTCCATGAAAGGCAGCCCCTCACAAGACAGCCTTTTAACAATTTCAGTCACTCCACTGTCCTAAATACACAAAGAGGAAAAAAAACCCCAAACCATTCCCCCAATTCCTTCACTTTCTTTTCTTCTGCCATGAAGCACAAATGCAAGAGAAGGTGAAACGTGCTGAATGAAGAGCCCAGGAAAGATCATCTTTTCTTTCACCTATACACTCAGCAAGAATAGACAACAGAAGGCAAAATCTTTTCCAATGCATCTTACATGTATTCGTTTTCCACAGAAGTCTTCATCTTGGGATGCAAGTGCCTAATGAATGCCTATCGGATTAGACTTACTCATTTACTGCTGGGTATATACAAGTGGCTATCTCCAGTTTTATAGACACCAAAAAAAAAAACCCCAAGCAAATGCAGCTCTGTTGATTGCAGCCTCAATCTTTACCAAAAGCTGGGGTGCAGACATCTCCTAAACACACACTAAGTCTGCTCCAGAGCAAGTGATCAGACCCAGCTCTCTCAAGTCCCTTATCAAGAGCTGTAGCCCCAAACAGATTACCGCTCTCCAAAGGTAACTTCACCAGAACATAATCAAGTTAACAGAGTTCCATCAGAAAGGAAAACAGTTTAAGAAACGTGCCTTCCATTAATGGAAATCGTTAAAAAGCCCTTCGTCCAGATATTCAGACATATTGCCAGGACCACAGATGCAAGAGGTCTGGACTCTTTCCACTTTTCTATCGTCAATTCCTTTGGGTTCTGCCATCAAACAAAACCTGAATAAGTTTTCCTTGGAAGACACATCTCCCTAAACATGGATGTAGTCCGTTGCTTGAGATAAAGAATTTTGGTAATGCATTTCATGGGATGACTACATCCTTCAAGGTGATGGCTGGAACTGACATCCTCCCTGGGTGCTTGGGGAGGCACAGTCAAGACAGGACTCAGAATGTTGGGAGGCATTTCAAGATGATGGGGATTAATGACAAGAGCTCAAGAAAGGCCAAAAATGTGTGTGTAAACAGAGAACTTCGGTCTAGAAGCTGTGGTCTGGCTAACCAATGCTGAACTAGACCAACGGCAAGCAAGTGAGGTTTAAGATATATTTTCCTTCCCTTCCTCCTGAGGCCAGCAGCCGCTGCCTGGTCTCTAGCAAATCAGGGCTGTGTGAAACTATTCTAACGTACTTCCATCTGATACAGCCCAAAGTGCCATTTGGGCAGCTGGGTATCATCTCCTGTACTACCTTCTGGGCAAATCCCTTCCCCCAGGCAATTACCCAGCAAAAGAGATCACTTCAGGTGCGAAGCAGAGCCTCCGGCTTTCTGGCTGCTCTGCTGTGAGAAAGTGGCTGGGACAGCTCTGAAACCTGGGTCCTCTGTATTACAGAGGTCCCTGAAATCTCACGTTTTTAGTGCTTCAGCATCAGCTGAGAACAGCAGTATTCCCTGGCAGGCTGGCGAATACAAGTGCATGGATGAACAGCATACCAAAGAGGCAGAGCTGGTGGCTGGAAGTGGGAGATTTGCATCCCATGATGGGGTCTCCCATAGCTTTCTTCAAAGGTAAATCACTTAACAACCCTGTGCCTCAGTCTCCCTACTGCTAAATCACTATAATGTTTGGCCACCTCCTAAGATGTTGCTGGGCTTATCTAATTAATATTCACAAGGCATCCAGAGATAAAGCCGTTTCATAAGTGTATTGTATGGCTTGTAATCTTTTGATGTCGCCACGCAAAGGAGACGTCACAGAGCATGGGAATACCCTGGGAGAGCTCCGAGGCTGCTTTTCACTTCCAAGAGCCCTTTTCTTGCAGTGACCCCTTCTTTTAGCAGCATGTTCACCTTGGCCTCTCGTAAGTGGGAATGATGTGCAGCATCCCTGCTACAAGCTTCTACAAGCCATGAAAACCTGCTGTTATGACCAGAGAGAAGTAACCAGCACTATTATTTGTATCATCTGCTGAGCTTTGTAACCTAGAATTAATTTTCAAATTGAGTCCAAACGCTGCCTATTTCACACATAACTGGGTAGCAGACAAGAGCCCTTTTAGCAATAGAAGCAAACAGAGCTACAATCAAGCAGCTCAAGGCACAACCCTCTAATAGTTCAGTAATCAGTAATAATCAACCCTTCTCTTTATGTTCAGGGAGACCTAATAGAACCCAGCTACTCTACAGTGAATACATTTTCATTTCTAAGACTAAATGCAAGCATACGTTATCTACTTAATTAAAATCTAAATTCTCTAGCCAACCATTTGCTGTTTCTCCTGAGTGCACGTTACATACATTACTGGTGTTTTCCTGAAACCCATTGCTAATGGACTAAAATGACTCGATGAAATGTTTCATTTGCTGCATGTGGTTATGAAAGAGCACAAAATCCTCTGATGCTGCCCGTGTGGGGAACTCCTCTCCACCGTTATCCCAGGACAGCAGCTCCCATTTCTCTGTGCTAGGATCACAGCCCTTCCCCCAGGTTCCCCTTGTCTTTGGGGACAGAGAAAACATGACTCCCTCAAGCACCAGTGCAACTCAGATTGGAAACTCATCATATAAGCACTCAGTCAGCAAAGGTTTCAGGAAAACTTCCACAGTACAGACCTGATGGGGTCACAAAATCATAGAAGCTAAAGTGAGAGGGGAAATTATTAGCTATACAAGGGGAAAAATTTGAGATCCTAAATGTACAAGTCTACTGTCAGGTTTGATAGATGTGACAGACCCTATGGAGACCTGCTGGAGTAAGAGCTGGGAGCCAGGCAGGACATGCCAGCACATCTCTAATGGCACTAGAGACCCATCTTCATGCCACAGAAATGCTCAAGTGTTCAGTCCCCCTACGAGAGGGAGAGACTGTGAGTATGGGAGTCCTCTCTATAAATCTGCCAGTCTTTGGGAAGAAAAGACAGTAGAAATTGATTTCCTGCCATCGTTTAAGTAGAAAGGGGGATTCCTATTACATGTCACTCTTAGTTTTTTCCCTTTCTCTGACTCAGTGCCATTCTTAGAAAACTTTCTGACCAGGATTGCATGACCCATGTCTGTGTTCTCACAGCCAGAAGAGGAATCCCTCAGTACTTAAGGACTAAGTTTTCCCCAGAAAGCTCAAACATCTCCTATAAGGATTTGAATGTCATTGCTTCACTGGCAGTGAAACATTCATTTCCTTGCTCAAAAAATGGGGTATTTTCATGCCTCTTTCCCAGGCGAGCAGAGAACCTTCGTCCACCCTCTGAGGGGGTACAGCTGTGCCCTCCTCCAATGGAAGGCTGTGCTTTATGTCCAAATTATGAACATCTTCAAAGGGTCACAATCTTTACCACTGGAGCTAAATCTGGCTCATTCTCTGGCTCTCAGAGGTTATATTTTCTTGTTCCTGCATCTCCTTTGCATAGGTGCCATTAGCTATTCTGAGTGTCCTGAAGACTCTCCTCCATAGGAAAGCAGGGAAGGGGAGAAGAGGGGTACAGGAGAGGCAGTATCAAATTAAGACTGATGGCTACTGCTCTTCAGTGGAACAAACCTCCTGAGAGCCTCATGTCATTACTGCAAATCACGATACTTACAGAGATGCCACCAGGAATTCTGCTTTGCTTCCAGCAGACTCAAAGTAAAAGGGCACGCCATTCAGTCTATTCTGCGTTATAATTAAAAACAACTTCTATCCTCAATAGGGTTTTGATTCAGGTAACTCATTACCCCCAAAAGCCATTTGTGAGACTAAATTGTGAATGCAAATTAATGCCAGCTTTAACAGTAATGCTTCATTTTTTCCTCCTTTCTGTCTCTTTTGCTAACTTCCATTTTTTGGGATTTTCTTGCCTTTGACCTCAAACAGGTGTCCAGAGCAGATCTGCCAGGGGACAAAGAGGGTTTTGTGCTGCTCTGCTTATTAGATATTCTTTCATGCTCCCTTGCTCCACTACTGGCACGTCAGGCAATCCCAGTGCAGTGCTACAGCTTCAGTCAGAAACGCAGAGGGACCTGCCTCTCCCCAGCTGCAGCCCTGTGCCTGGGCTTTTCTCTGTCAGCTGAGAGCAGAGTTACTTGCTGTGGTTACAGGCAGGAATTCCCCCAGGCACCTCTGCACACTCCTACCACAACGGATAATTGTTCTGGATATTACTGTAATATGAGTAGAAACATTCACGTATCCTCTGCAAGGAAACCAAAACTCTCCAACTGCGGAGACTCCGCTCTGACTCCACCTGTACTTGACACGGTTTGCTCTCTAACTAGCAGTCTTATTTTATCATGTCATTATATTATAATTGTTTTGCATGCACTTCTTTGTAACTCCTGGCTGTATATCCAGTCTGACGCTGCCTCAAATCAGGCATAGCCAAAGGATGCCTGCTATTCTTCACAAAGAACAGAGCAGTAAATACAAGAACCGAAAAGCTTTGCTCTGTTCCTTGCTTAGACAATATGTGACCACAGGAGCAGCGTGGAGCGACACAAGTTTTTGGATTTGGTTTAAAAGGGCGGGAGTGCGCGCACAGCGATGCGGCATTGATCAAACACAGCTTACCCATGTGCTCACATCAAAAGGAGAGCGAGAGTCCTCTGTGCTTCCCATCAAACACACACAAAAGGCCAAACAGGTAAAACTGACCAAATAACTATTGCTAAAAACTGGAAGTAAGCCAGAAATCCTGACCCCAGGGAATGTCTGAAATACATAGCCAGTTGCTGCTGCTGGTCCCTGCTGGTGTCATAAAAAAAGGCAAAGTTGTTATTTATTGCCTTTTATTCCTGTAGCATTTGATGTCTTTAATGCAGTCTGCACACAGGAGTGTGATGAAGTGCTCTTACTTCCATTTCACATATGAGGAAAGAGAGACATAGCCTCATATTCTCAAAAGGTACTTGAGCACCTAATGCCCTTGGAAATCTGTAGTAGTAGAGCTCTGAAATACCTGGGAAAAACACATACACCCGAGGGGCTCGTCCAGACTTCCCAATATTGTGAGCTGCATACTGACACCTCATGAAGAGCCCCGAGCTGGGACAAATGGATGCCCTCAGCAAGCAGGAGCATGCTGCAGCCTTGCCCACCAAGAGGAGAGCGCAGCTTTCTGCTGTTGTGGTATCCACAGGCACTGCTCCAGGCGCCAGCCACCCCAGGCAAGGATGCCCTGCCGAAGGAAAGCTGCATCTCAAGCATGCAGAGCGCCAAAGCTGGGGGACATGTTTTAGAGCACCCCTTCTCCATCGTCTTGGTTCAGCAGGGGTCCCAGGGATTACTCCTGTCTTAGAGGAAGCAGAAGCATTTTGAGGATCCTTCGACTCCTACGTGAGAATCCCAGCTCTGCTCCTGACTTTTCCATGGCCTTCAGTAAATTAATCTTTCTGTGTCCCCATCTGGAAAAGTCAGCTACTGGTGCTAGCCTCAGATTTGATGGATTAACTTGTTACTAATTCCACTTTGTCCGACAAGTGCTGAGTATCTCTTACTAATCAGCAGAAATTTATTAATTCTCATTATGAGTGCTTCTCATGTCCTTTCTGATAAAGCTCACTGGGAGATACAATAGTTCTCCAGAAGAGAGGCACAGTCCCTTGGAAAATCAGCAGGAAAAAACAATCAGCCTATTTCTTTGCAAAAATAACTGCATATCATTATGGGAATTTGCCCCACATTAGATTTCCAGAGGAATTTTCCACTCACTCAACTTCTTAATGTTAGAGCTTTTTCCCCACAGAGAAACTGCATTTGTAACCCACATTTTCTGGGTAATTGGACTGGAAATGGGTTTTTCACGGCAGAGAATGGAGCTGGCTCCTCTGCAGTTGCCAGCCCACACCCCAGAGGCTCTTCACTTTGTCCCCTGAACATGAAGTTGACACCAGTCTTCCCAGTGGGTTGCCAGATGCAAACATCAGTGCTCCTCGTCACTCCATTCCCTCCCGGGACAGAGTGCCAGAAAGGATCCCACAGAGCAGAGCTCCTCAGGAACTCTTTCCTGCAGAGCAATGCAGCTGCTTGTATGTGGGATGAAGGGAAGCATCTCCCACTTGTGAAGGCTACTCACCACAGCTACGAAACATCCCTGTATAAGGCTGAATTAACATGGTGACTTCACGATTGAGGTCAACATCCAAGTCCAAACGAAGCTGAACACAGAGTTAGAGACAACCCCCTCGTAGTAGTATTTCCAGGATGCAGACTGGGATGCAGGTGGTGATATTAACACTACCGGGAGATCCCACTCCAGAGCATGGCTGGTCTCTACTGCCCAGAGACCTGGATGCCTTGTCTTCTAATGAATGCAAGCTTCTGCTCCTCTCTGTGCCCCCTTTGCCAAGAACAGGAGCAAGGTGGGGGGGCGGTTGGTCCTTTTATTTTATTTTTTTAAAATCTGGCTGATATTTTGACTTTGACTATGAACTACTTGCAACAGATACAACTCTTGCTATGCATATTCATGATAACCATCACCCTTGCTGACACATCAGTCACCTTTGGAGCTAAAACAATGAACCACAACAACTTGTGACAGCATCAGGCTCCTAGTCTTTACCTGCTGAGGCACCAGAACAAACAATTTCAAAGCCAAGAGGGCACTTTTCTATATTAGAGATGGAGTTTTCAGTTTGATTTTCAAAAATTAAAAAATAAGCAAAAAACCAACCCCACACATTTATTTTTGATCTTCCAGTAGAAAAATAAACTGAAAAATCTATTTTTGGTAAAACAAAATGTTCATTTGGAGGAACACTGCATTTCTTTACCTCCTTGAAAAAACCACAAGGCCACAGAAATTATTTACAGAAAAAGCCTATGTTCCACTTCTATTAATTAGTTTCCCTTAAATTCCACATGCAAATTCACCTACCAAATTCAGACACCATTCTGAGTCCATCTATAAGCAATGCTTTCTTCCTTTTTGCATGCAACTATTACTGAAAATAATTGTTTTGATTTGGAGTCTAAGTTCTTGGGCAAAGCAGTAAGCCCACGTCTCAGAGAGAGAACAACCAGAACCCCTAATGCCTTGAGAACAACATTTAACGACAAGTCTCCAGACAATATCACACATCAGGATGTGTCAGAAACAGCTTCCTGAAAGAAAAGATTACTCAATTTACCAAATAACTTGTAATTTCATATGTTTGGCATGAGCAAGGCTCGAGGGAGTCTCCTGAATTATAATAAAGGTCTCTTGCTCCTCCCTGCCCATTTCACTTGAATGAAATGAAGGCCAAGAGAACGTGGTCCAAGATGTCTTTTCGAACTAGATGTGACTCCCCATGATGTATGAAGGGGGACTGGCCAGATTTGGTCCCTAGAGCAGTTTGCCATGACAGCGGAGCTGCTGCCTGGTGTAGTTTGGCCCCTTGCACTCTCCTACACCTATATACTCTCTCCTATATAATGTTACATAGGTAGTTGTCCCCCTTATCCTTCCCTAACCCTTACTCTGCCACCTCTAAAGCTGTTCATGTTTCCAATATGCCCTCCCTGTTACCCATTTCCCTGCTCCAAATGCAAGGAGCCAGCAGGTCATGGAAGAGGCTGGAGGGATGGGATCAAGTCCCATCATTTCCTTTCCAGCAGGTATATGCTCCCTGCCTAGACAGTACACAACAGCACTAAGGGAGAACTCCCTTCAGATGTTTTCCTATCAACTCAGCAACCTGCATACACACCCGCTACCGTCAGCGACTGCTGAGAGTGAGAAGTGGGGTGGCTGGGCGGGACGGGAGGAGACCCCAGCATGGGGAGATGTCTGGTCTTGCTACCTCCAGGCTGTGCAGAGTGCTGGGGTGCTAAGGTCTGCCTGGAGGTGGAGTCTCCCCAAGACACAGGCCACTTCCAAACTGCCTTCCTGTGCCTGGGTGGGCTATTTTCAGCCACAAGCTTACTGCAGCAGCAGTATTTTGCTTGCAACCCAATACACAGAAATGTTAATAGGGTGTCTGAAGAGACATTTTAGTTGTGAGCTGTTGTCTGTCTTTGTTGAAAGCACACCAGTGCACCCATAAAAGTAATATAATCTCAGGAGCAGAAGGAGCGCCTGCTAGAAGGATTGGTTAGAGCCAGGCTGATTCCTGCTGTATTTTCTCAGGAAAAATCCCCAGGATGACTGTGCAAGAACTACTGAGCCAGCTACTAGGCTCAGTCTGGCTCTCACTGAGGGTCTCCTGGGTCCCCTCCACTCTCGCAAGCACTTCTCAGATTCTGCTCGGTTCCGCCTAAGACCAGGGAGGCTGCATCTTGCTGTATTATTAGATCCACCATCTTAACCATATGTCCATTCTGTTTAAAGCACAGCTTTGGGAATCCAAGGTCTGCTTTCAGTTCTGCTCCTGAGACAATCTTTCTGTATAACCTTGAGCAAGAGATTAAATATCGGGGAACTGCAGTTCCCCTTCTACAAAATGGAGAGTATACTGCTTTACCTGTCCAGGCTGTCAGCTCAGCGACCCAGAGACCAGACAGGGCTGGACACACTGGGCAGATGTGCATGCACCGAGTAAGGAACAGTGTGACCCTCTGAATGTCACTGCCGTACAACTGGAAGTTATTGTTCTTTGGGGGCATCAGATGAATGTCAATAGTCCACCCAGCCACTGCTTAGCCTAAACATTTTGTATACTTGCCTGCAGACTCATCATTTGTGTCATATCTTTTACGGTCTACATAAAAGCAAGCAGAAAGAACATCCTGCCTTGCTAATACATCCAAGCAAACCCATTAAGTTATCCCTAGCTGCAATCTAAAACCACGGGAACAGGCTGACAGCCCAGTGCTGCTGTTTTCTCTGATGTCTAGACCTCCTGTGCCATGCTCTTTCCTGTGAGACCTATTGCAAGAACAGGAGTATTAGTTATGGTCACCTAGCAATATAACTAGGTCTTTGGGGAGTCTGCAGCCTGCCTATCATGTGGAGCTCTAGCCTGGAGGATCTGCTAATCCACCCGTGCTGATCAGCAGAGCGTAAGAGAAGCTTGCATATGGGGAATGGAAAGCAGTTTAGCCCCAGAGATTGAGTCCTTTGACCCTGGCTGAATCATTTCACTCGCTATTAAAGTGGCTTCGTGCACAAAACCTAGATGCTGGCCAGGGAAAGCTCAGAACTGTACTGCAGGGTGAATAAGGAAGGATAGAAATGAAAGCATTTGTCCACAGCAAAAATGCCAGGCTCCACCAGAGAAGATTTAGTTCCACAATAGTGTTAAATAACACTCTTCCTTATGCCATCCATTGTCATGCTGCCATACCCAGCAAACTTCATTTCTGTGAGAAACAATGAGGCATCTCCAATGTCATTTTGAACTGGTAATGCCCATTTCAGACTAGACAGATGGGACATGAGGACCCCTCAAAATCAGCTGGGAAAGCCGTAGGACCTGTCCCTAGACAGACTCGCAGGAATTTGCATGTCTCTGCTAAATACAGTGGAGTTACTCCAGTTTGCATCAGCTGAGAATCTGAATCAGGCCTGCATTTTTCTACTCTTAGCTCATAACATTTGGATGGGATCTTACAACAGGAAGACAAACAGCTCAAGTCACTAAAACCTTGAAACAAATATCCCCTATCCCATGGTGGAGAAAGTATTTATGTTCTTCAGCGTATGGGGTGGCTCAGGGGCATTGGTAGGGAACCAAAGCCTGTAAGTCTAGACAAGGTGAATAAATCTACAGCTTGTCAAACTGGTAAGGAAAAAAGGCATATTTGTTTTCTGAATGAATAAAGTTCAGTTTAACCCTTGTTCCACTAGGCTGCAATTCTGCAGAGTGTGGTGAATTCTTGCAATGGGAGCGGAGGGTATCCAGCCAGCCCCGAAGCTGTACTTTTGCATGAATTAACAAAAACCCAGTGTTCTGTGCAAACCTCATCTGACTGTAAGCTGAGTTTCCTAATTGAGAAGCCACTTTTTTTCCTGAATTTGAGAACTTTTAGAATTCAGATCTTGAGCCTTCATTCTGAATCACAATTTGCCCCATTTCCATCATAAATCTAGTCCAAGTGCCATACTGTCTCTGCTCTCTGTTAAACCTGTGGGCTGTAGTGATAAGGGGCTCCCAGAGAGTGGGATGGTCATAGAAGATTCGGGTTTTAACACCACCAACACTCAAGGTTTGTCCCAGCTTTCTGCCCACGTGCAGCTCTAAATCTTCCTAGTTCTTCTCTTTGATTAACCATGCACATCCAAGTTCTCCCACCCTGAGCTTCTTCTTCTATTTACTGTGCACTGGAAGCACAAATATTCATAACCTCATATTAAGAACCTATTCACTGAGCTCACTTGAAGATACTTATTTTGTCCTAATTGTGCCTTGCTACGAAGAGGTAGTATGATGTCATATCCCTGAAAACAGCTCCTGGACTAAGCCACACATCCTTCAGAACAGCAGCAGTGACAACAATAAACAGTAACAAAGACACAGTGATTTCAGTATCCTGTGGGACCTAAATGCATTTTAGATGCTCCTACCGCTAGCAAATGAACTTGTTAGTTTGATCACTCCTTTGGGTTTCGTGGGAAGAAGGCTGGTAAGGCAGACGCACCATCACCTGCAAGCTGAGCAGCCTACGTGGATTTGTTCCTTCTCTTCCTACTCGTCCCAGCCCTGCACTAGAAAAGCAGCCTGGGATGAGACCAGGAGAGCAGGGTAATAGGAAGAGATATGCAGAGATGAGGAGTTACTGTCCTCCTCTCCCAAGGACGAGGGAAAGCTTTCTGCTATACCTGAGTAAGGGCTAGAGGGAAGGAATGGTTTCAGACCACGTATGAGATGGGAGTACTGGAGGGAAATGGTTATGACAGCAGAAAGGTTTGTGTGCTTAAAAAGTTGTGAAACTCATTACTTTTGTTAAAGTGCTCTCTGAGTGGCATCGCTGTGCATTACGCTCTATAAAGAACCAGATGCTCTTCGGTTGTGCTTCACACTGGCTGTTAAGAGATATTCCAGGCTGCCAATTCATTATATGAAGCTATTTTAGTTTTCTTCAGAGGAAACCAATGCCTTTTCAACAAATAAAGAAAAAAAGGAAGAGAGTTCTCTTTTCTTTCTGCCATTGTTGCTAGCAACGACAAGGACATCTAGCTCTCCAACAAAGCTGCTCCAGGCTGGATCCTCAGGTACTGTACAGAGGATCACTGCCTTCAAAGACTAACTAGCTTATGCCAGCTTGGGATTTGGCCCAGTATATTCAAGTGCACTTCAGTTCTCCCCACATTCTCACTTGCTATTAACCCTGCTGAGCTGTGGTCCATACCACTGTTTGCTCTGATTTTTTCCTTGATATTTCATCTCTCCGGCCTTCTTTGGAAGAGATGATAACAGCTAGCCTCCTTGCAAGTCAATCGTTCCCTTCACATCACAGTAAGGAGCAAGGTCAAGATCCAGCTGCTACTAACTGATAGCTTTAAAACAATAGCTTTTGGTGGAGACCAACCCACTCTGCTCTGAGTCTTCTTTGGTGACAGATGGGGGGAGTGGGTTGAGAATGGGTCTTTACACCTTCTATTCAAAGCAGGCAGACTGCTTTGGTGACAAACAGAAGACTGCTGATAAAAGAGATTGTGGGGCTGATCACAGAGAACACACAGGCAACCCACTGTTTCCCACAGGAACTGGTCCAATACAAACATATCTTCAGAGACTAAACACTTCACTTTTGCAGGAAAAAAAAATCCTTAAAAATCTACATATGACACAACCATCGTCAAAGTGCTATATTTTGCTACTTCGATAAAGCTGCAAAAGGATGCAGACTGAGAAAGTGTCACAGGGCTGGGAGACCATAAAGTGGCCTGTAAAGAGTCCTACAAATTGCTGGTTTCCAATACAATCAAGGTATAAGTGGACAATCTGGATTAAATCACATATAACCATATGATGTGGCCAAGTTACACTCACAGGGACTTGGTCAGCTCATTGTGCTTTAAAGCAAATACAAAAAAAACAAGAGGAATACCTGGACCAGGGAGAAGAACAGCAGGGCCATGAACAGATCCAAGAAGCCATCACACCTACTAAAGGACAACCCAGGTTGCTTTCTCAAACCAGTTTAATGAAGCAGGAAGCATAGTATGGTGTGACCAGTAAAGGTTCCTCAGGAAGCATTCACATTACCTTGATGATAAATCAGCCAAGAGAAGCTGCTGAAGAGTATATTCTGCTCCCCATTAAATCTGTTCCTCTGACACCCTCTCAGCAGCTGCAGCTCGTGTGGGGTTGGAGCATCCTCCCCCTTTCCCCATCGGTGCCTTCCGGTATCTGCTCAGGTGCAGAGCTGGCTCCTGTTCCCTCCAACCTTGGAAATAAGCCCAAAGCCTTCAATAGGGTGTCTCTGGAGAACAAAGCAAAAGGGATTTTGGCCCTCAGCACCAACGGGTGACCAGCATGCCCCTCATCAAGCCCCTGTCTGAGGGTTTTTTTACTGGTCCACAGTCTCAACTTGAAACGTTCCCTCCAGAGCTGCTGTTGAAAGCCAGCTGTCTACCATTTATATTGTTAATTCATTAAAACCAGTTCTTTATCCTCTCAGGAAATCACGGCAGTCCTGCTCACTGGCAGACAATAACATTCGAGGGCTTGCTGCTGCAATCGCTGACAATATCAATTATTTAGTTTTCTGCCAATTCCTATTAGACTTTTCAGGCTAGAGAATTTACACTGTGTTATTGAATTAAAAAACAGCTAAAAGCTTTAGGGAATCCAAACTAATTAGCCAGCATTTGTAAACCCCTTTGTTCATGGTAATTTGTTTACAAGAGTAGCTCAACCTTTTAATTATGGGCACACTCACAGGCCACATACTGTACCGTTACAGGCAGGATTTTTTGTTTGGTGCAAGAAGGGCAAATATGGGGAAGCTAATTTTGCTTTAACAAGCTGTGATGACCCTGCTTGGCACACGATGACCTTAAAATGTAAGTGCGTCTATAATTATAACTAAGAAAAAATAACGCTCCAGATGCTTTGAGCGGGTCAGAAATCATCAGCACCCAATTGTGTCAGCAACACAACTCCACAGCCCTGACTCTCACTCACTCTTCAGCCTCTTTTAAAGATCTCATCTCAAGATAGCTCTTCACTCCCTTGCTTACTCCCATCTATATGTTTTCTCCTTCTGCTTTAGACCTGAAAGATGAACGGTTTAACTATTATAGAACAGGAGACATCCACGCTTGCGATGACGATGCTGTCGTGCCAGTTTGCACTTACCTCTTTGCAGCAGGCTGTCCTCTCTGTGCTGTAACGTGTCGTCGCAACCCATGAACCTGCTCCGCAAACCACTGCCGCGGCAGGAGTACCATCAGTGTTTTAAGGGGTCCTTTCCCTTTAGCCTGAGAGCAAGTTTTAGTTTTGGAAGAAACACTATGGTTTTGATTGATAGAGGATCTTTAGTCCATTAAGTAGGAAGCTGTAGCAAACTGTTTGCTTTCTCTTTTGATCGCTTTACCAGACTGAGCTACTGGGCAGAACCGTTCCCTGGGAACTGGGCAGAAGTGTTTGGGCTGAGGTCCCAGCAGTAGGAGGTTTCCTGCCTGCAGCCTGTGACCATCTCTCCTTACGCAGCGATGCGTGGACATGTAAATAAAGGAAGTAGGCAAAGAATGTTTCCCAGCTGCCTCTGGTTTCTTCAGTGAAAAGCTGATGTGCGAGGCTCCTGAGCAGACCTACTCAAAATCAACAGTGAAAATCTTGACATTTGTCTCAACATTGAATAGAAAGTCTGAATATGTCCATTTCTGGGGCAAGGGGTGGAAAAGAAGGGAAGGAAAACGAAGCAAGACGTCTCTCAGTGAGGGCATATGTAGCAGATTACAGGAAAACTTTAAATGGGATGACTGCAATAAAGTTCCCAGTTTATTTTTAATAGTTCCAAGAAACTTGTTCAGATAAAATCTATGCCTGCATTTTTAAAAAAGGTATTAATTGCGGGGGGGGGAATTCTAAGAAAATGTTTGAAAATGCTTCATCTCTGATACACACTGTATTTGGCTCTCCTCAGTCTGATCTAACATGCTGAAAACGGACCGATACAGCCTTACCTTGCAGGCTCAGAATGAGTGCAAAGCAATCTCAGCATGTAGTCCCAGTGATGGATATGGCCCCACAGCAACCTTCACCCCTTCATTAGACAGTTTACACCAGTTCAGGTGAGTCAGAGACACACACAGTGTATTGGACAGGCATCCTGTGGTCTAACCAGAGGACAGACCACTGTTTTCTTCCAGTCTGTGGCACTTATTTGCTGGGCCCTTGACCAGGTTGCTTTTCCCCTTTGTTACTCTGTTGTCCAACCTGGAAACTGTCCCCAGCTTGTCTTCTAGTCTGTGTCTTTTAGGCACTTTGAGGTCTGCTACTGAGGGTAGTAGACAGCTAGCTAGGTCTCAGCGTGTCATCTGGCAACATTACATTTAGCTCTGCTTTAAGGGCAGCTGAACATTATGTTTCAGTAGAGCGGCTGATTTAATCTCTTTAGGAATTTTGTTATGAGGCTCAAATAGCATCCATAAAAATGGAGATAGGCACAACTGTCCCTCAAACATCCAGGTCTTCTGGACCACATTTAGTTAAAATATCATTAGCTGTGCAGCATGTTTGACAAGAATGTATGACAGCACTAGCCATATGGAAAGCATAAATATTAAATACTGTATATTGCAGCCATTTGCAAGAAACTGCATTAATCCCTTGAAGGTTAATGAGAATTATTCATGTGCATCTGAGGGAGAGAAGTACTTCACTTTAGAAATTGAACAGCTTGACATGCCTGATTTTTCACTTACCAATAAATATGAAAATGGAAAATGGATGGACATCTCAGCATTGAGCCTGAACGAGAGGCTCATTGAACAACTCCGAGGTTTGTTTTTTCTAATCAATATTTTACATCATCAATATTTTCAGTTCCAGGAATCAGAGAAACAATAAATCCTGCCTGATCACAGATGGTTTGCCACTGTGTAGATATTCTTGCAAGAGGGGAAACATATGTCAAAGAGTCAAGACAAACCTGGTTTATTCAGTTAAGTCCTGAGACTAAAAAGGAGGAATCAATACCTGTGTAAGGCTTGGTTTGGGACTACGTATAAGAGGGAAAAAAGAACTGAGGCAGAATTGTCCTTGATGGGCAAGACCTACAACTGACATCATGGAGATTACTCCATTCACACTACTGAAGCATCTCAGCAGAAAACAAGGACAGATTTCTGAAACGAGTTTAAGTGACTAATAAACATGATTTCTTGCAGTAATCACTATTAAAATTATTTCAAATGTTTTTGATACAGCTTTGTTATGGCCTGTTTTTAGATGAACCACCTGCATCAGCAAAGCTATTAAAAACTTGAAACTATCAAATTTCTATGCGTCTTTGATGAAAATAATTTGTCGTCAGTGAAATCCTCCTGCTGCTTTGCAAGAAGCAATTTATAGAAATGGCTAGAATTGGTGCATAGTCTTCTTTTAATTAAAGTGTAGGTTTGTTTTTTTTTAAATAGCATCCTTCATAATGAAAATACTTTCCCTTCCTTTTTCTTCCACCTTGTACTTTTTTCATAGTACAGTCACTATATTTATGCTGCACGTTTTGGCAAATTCCAGCCATTATTACCGCACAATTCATGGTATGTAGAAGAAATGAGCTCCACGCTCGCACCAGAGCCTGCTGCCCAGTATCTCTACTAGGCATGAGCAGCATCCTATGGAAAAGTGGAATGTTTAGTTGTCTCAGCAAAGAGAAACGGTAACTATGAATAAAAACCACACTTTCAAGAGCCTTCAGGTTAGCTGCCAGAACAGATTTTCAGTTGATGTGAACGAAGGGAGTTCCCGCAGCTCAAGGAAAAAGTGGAGCTGGACCAGTTTACACAAGCGGAAGGTTTAGCTCTGCATATGCTCCCTTCGGTGTTAAATGCACGTGCTCCAACCTCGTCCTGCTCAGCCTGAATCAGATATTAAAACAGATCATTGTAAAATATGGGAAACTACCAAAGGCACCATGTCTGCAGAAGTGCCTGGGGAAGCGATGCTTGTCCATCTGAGGAGTGAGTATGGGCCGTTACAGCCACAGTTTCCCTAAACTCAGCCTTTGCCTTTGCCACTGGCACCATGGTGTTGGTTTGGACATGGCAGCTCTCACTGCAGCAAAGGCAGTGTTGGGGCAGGGAGAACGGATGAAGCGGAGACAAATAAGGCTGAAGCCTGCTTGAGGAGTTGACAAAAGGGGCTGACAGCCAGAGTGAACCAGGGACGCCTTAGAAATAGCATCAGGGGAATGAGAGGGAAGCCAAGCTGACAGAGCAAGCGCATTGCTATGTCTCCGCACAAAGAGAATTGGGTCAGAACGTTGCATCATATGTTTTTTTCCTTCTCAGATGTCTTGATTTCCAGTCCTGGAGTTTCAGAAGTGGCTTGCGTGAAGCAAGTCCAGAGTGCCAGCAGACAGACATCCGCCGGCAGTGCACTGCAAGTGCTGGGAAGCTCCTGGGAGAAACACTGTGCTGCTGGGAGCATCCTGCCCTATTTTCTGCACCAGAGCCACCCCGTGCTGGTGTGCAGTGATGCGTGTGGGCCAGGAGCAATCGCACATACAGCCAGCTACCGGTCCCAGGGAAACCTTACTGAATCGTGCACCGATCTACACACAAATTCAACCTTACGGTTATCATTAGCTGGACTTCTGAGGAATTAACGCACTTGATTCCTCTTGCTCTGTGCCCAAGGTCAGGAAAAAGGCTGGGTGAGAGTGTTTTGTATTAGGGGTGTATTTATTAACAGCTTCTAAAGGGTTAGTTAAAAGATGTTTGGACAAGTAGTTAATCAATTTGTACAGATTATTATGAGACCAGCAGATGCACAGATGCTTACGAGTGCCTTACAATATCAACTACTGATATGTATATAACCATCTGATATGACACATATTAATCACCTCTGTAATGGCTATTATTAAGCATTTTTAAAAACATCTCGTTACAAAGTCAGTTAATCCATGAGACTTGGGACTCGCTGACCCCAAAACAGACTGCTCAGAAAAAGTCAGGCAGGACGTGTCTCCCCTGCCCGAAGGGTAGTTTCTCTTTGAAGAGTGTCTCATTGCCCAGAAATCTGGCAGCCTGTGAACTCCAGCAGAAGAGTTTTACTCTGTTTTCATTGTTCACAATCACTGTTAGACTGTACGAAGGAAAACACAGCTGCTGATCCTGGACTATGTTATATTTTTATTCTGAGTCATTTACCACCTCCTTTAAATAATCCCAGAAGCCTCCACAGGGATTTACTTTTACGGCGTTGGATTGCTCAGAAGTGTGTCTGTCTCTGGCCTTTTCCTCGTGCTTTTCAATTTCTGTTCTGGCCTGCCTCCACCGGAGGAGGGGATGTGTTCAAAGTCACTCCAAGGAACATTTTGGGGCTCTGATCCACAAATGTGGGATCCCCATATTTTAGGGATGATCCACAACCGATATAAGGCAGAGTGGATCCGTTGGCTTCAGTGAAGCCATGCGCAGTCACACCAATGGTGGGTCTTCAGCTTGCAAAGTTGCGCCGATATCGCTTTCCCAACAAACACGAAGCACAGCTTCGGCTGGGCAGGAGATGTCCCATTTCCAAGCTGTGGCATGGCATGGCTTAGTCCTGTTTTGGGCTCCAGCCACTTACAGTTAAAATATAAATCAATGTTACCAATTGATACGGCGCGTTTGACAGCATCGACTGAAAATTTTAAGGGCATGTCTTACAAATGTTCTCTTGTTCAAATCTATACTGTAACTAAGTGCTGTTATCCTATGAGAAAAGGAAAATGGTGCATTGAATACTGAAGACCTTTTTTTTAAACTGCGTGTGAGACTATATATACAATTGAAATTTTGTCGTATGTCATTGCATCTGCCAGCTACCAGCACTGCTGTGTGCAGTAGGCCCCCCCATACTCGATGGAAAAATGTCATCCATGCAGAGGGCCCTTAGGTGATGAAGCTGGAAGGGGAACAACCCACTTTTTTTCTCTGTGCAACTGTGGACAGTTTGGGGTAACCAGATTTAAAGGACATCAACACACAGGTCCTACTCTTCTGTTAAGGTATTTCATGTGAGACGCAACAAATCTTACCTCATCCTGCTTTACCCTATGTTTTAGTGCTTCATGAAGCCAGAAGAAAATACCTGCTTTGCCTAGAATTCCTCTGGAAGCCCACAGATAGGGGGAAAACCAACAAGAAATTAAAGCCAATCCATCCCCTTCCTCTGCTCTCCTGCACAATATCTGCTTGACAGGTTCACAAGGTGAACCTACCATGAGCTGCAAGAACAGAGCCAGCTTTGGGAGCAGGTGAATTTTCCACAGCTGTTTAATATCTACAGTGAGAATAACCTGCCCAGGAAACGAGATTCCTTGCCTCGGATCTGTTGTGTCCTCTTCTGCAGAAAGGGAGCAAACAGAAGGTCATCGTATCGTTCACGCCCCCCCTGGCTTTTGGATGGGTTGCCCAGCTGTGACTAATGGCAAGGCCCAGCTGAAACGTGGATGCATCCTTTGTAGACTGAGGATTTTGATGTCTCATAGTTGTTTGGCCTCAAAATTAACCATCAGAGATACCAATCAGTTGTGAGTTTTTAAGCAGGTTGACCCTGTAAGTCACAAGAGAGATAGCCCTTTTAGTTAATCTGAAGGCTGGACCTTCCCTGGGAAGCTAGCAGCATCTCCCCTCAGTTTTTGTGTCTATACCCCAAATGCCATCCTCTAATTTTTCAGGTGATTAAAGCTTTCATTTCACTTTGGGGAGAGCAGAACTCCCAAGAACCTGTGCAGTTAAAATTCAAGAAAGAGCAGCTTTTCTCTTCTCTGGGAGACATTTTGTGTGCTGCCCACAATTACAGCAATTGGTCCCTTTACATAAGTAAAGCAATTCTTTATGGCAAATTAGCTTCTTAATGAAGACTTGTTATTTTCAGTAAGTCAGCGCTTTTGGTGGGGAGATTTAATAAACTTTATTCTTCTTCCTCTCATTGTGATAAGCAAATTTAATTTTACTCGTATTATTAATAATATTAAGCATTTCTTGAACATTTATAGTAGGCAATCTGAATCAGTTTGTTCAGTACAAAAATCCTCTTTTCTGATATAATATTTGGGTAAATGGAAAACATTCAGTCTCTCATGAAAGGGTGTTAAGGCAGAGTGAAGAAACACAGAGCAGGTGACATTAACCCACTGGAGGGGGCCAGTAGCAGGCCCACTCATTTCTAAGAATATTGCCGACGTTCTCCTTGCCTCCAAAAAGGCAACCACTGAATAAAAAAGGCTGCTGTCCTGAACACACAAAGGTTATTTTCAAGCACTTCTGTCCTGCCGCTGGCTAAGCTAGGAAGTGGTCACCACGAAGCCCACATGCCCACCCTCCCGCAGCCCAGATCCAGGCTTTGGTTGCAACACGCTTCTTTTCCCAACAGACCACAACAATATTAAACTTCATAAAATGCTGCATTTTATGAAGTTTATGTGGTTGTTAAGCCACGAAGTTTTGCGCAAAAGCATTCGATAAGGCATGGGGCTAAGCAAGGCAGGTGCCAAACATCATCTGCCCATGCAGAAGTACCGTATCTCCACCTTTGCTCTGCCCAGATAACCCACAAATGATACCTGCTACCTACCCACAGTCTCCAACACTATTTTTCCCTGGCAAGTGCCTTCTGGGCCATCGCACCTCTATACCATCAGTGGGTGCATTTCCCAGGCTGGCAGCCAAAAGGAGGCTGAACATATGCTAATGAAAAGGGAATATTCACCTTATGCAAAAGGTGAATCAGGGAGATAAATTCAAAAGCTTTCTGTGCCATTACTACAGGAAGGTGCTACAGAGTTTAATCAGGTCTATAGAGAACTTAAGGAGACACAGAAACTACTCTAAAATAGGCTGTCACCTACAGAGAACAAGACCTTTTCTGTGCGTGCCTTCCACCCTGGCCCTACTGCCTGGCTATCTAAAAATTTTGCATGACTGACAAAGGAGCAATTTTATACCCATTTCTGCAATGCATTAGTATAATGGCTTGATCAGCGGAAATTCTCCTTTTACAGAACAACAATATTTCCAGAGCCTAAAAAAATAATTTTCTCTCTCCCTTGCTGACCTAACTATATCCTGGAGTTTCAGAAATAATCAAAGGCTTTTCAGTCCCTTTGTATGTACGAATGATGGAGACTCTGAATGTATCATTTCTTCCCTCTTCAGAGAGACTTTTCAACAAAACACCCTTCATTTCTTTTGGACATACTCTCTTCTCTAAACGTTACTGACACATAGACGTTGTTCTCCTTACCTCACTGTTACCAGTCATGCCTTACTGGCTCATTTGGTCCAAACAGGATAAATCAATTTCCATCCAATTAGGCCATGCCTGAAGAATTAATTTGCTACACTTTACACTGTAGTATTTTGTATGTTCCTAAACCTAATTAGAAAACTTTAATTTAATCTTACATGCCCAATATGATCGGCTGGTACATAAGACAACCCAGTTGTGGCTTGTACAGCATGCAATTGTAGTTGTAATTGATTAAAATTGTTTTTGCAAGTGTGTCTTAGTGTCATACATAACTTGATTTGCTTTGGGTCTTACTCCTACAAGCTCATACGCACATCAGAAACTTTGTCTGTGTGAGCAGTTCACCAAACCCTGCAGGATTTCTGATTGGAGATAGGCAGGTACAGGGCTTGCTGGCCCAAAGCATTCATTTTCTCCCCAAACAGTGTTTCTGTGATCAGAGATGTAAAGGCTAGATTGTAAAGATGCTAGATGGATTTTCAAGGCAATGAAGGCACTTAGGCTGACATCCACAGAGGCAACAGCAGGGAAGATTCATCCTCCTTGCTTTCAAAATCCAAGCGAAGTGCTGGGCTGAAGAGCCCAGGTGCCTTAGGACAGCTCTGTGCACAGTGGAGTGTTTCAGTTTGCAATTTTCTCCGTTTATGCTAACAGGCACTCAGGGTGACTAGTCTTCTAAACACAACCTGGGTGTTTTCCAAGGTCTAAGGGGATCCCATCAGCCCACGCCGTTGGCCCCGCAGTAGTGCACAGGGAACATGAGCTTTAAAGTGCTGCAGGTGGTGGATACGCGAGAGGTTAATGCTTGCAGCACAGAGCACTCGCTGTCAGGAGTGAGCAGCCTTGCCCCAGGTGGGCTCTGGCAGAGGAGGGGACCCCAGCTGCAGCTCTGGCTCCAGGCAGGGCTGCTCCTGCCGGCTCTGGGGACTTCCAGACCCTCGCTGCAATCCCTGGCAGGGGCAGCTACGGTCCTCAGCCTCCTGTCACCTCAGCCTTGCTAATTTTGGTGCCTGAAATTCAGTCATGGAAATCCCACTCCATCCCCCATCAACAGATCTTGAGAAAAAGGCTCTAATTTCACCAGAGAACTGGCCATATAACTGCGTGCAGAAATCCATCTGGGCACCTCCAGCTTCTGCACTAAATGCTTATCCAATTCTGGCCCCTGGGACCCAGACACTATTATAACTGGACCCAACTTAAGATCTAGTAGCTTCTTAAAAGATCTGGGAGGATATTTCACTCCTGGAAAATACTTTGCAAAAAAGCCATTTCTCTGAAACATTTCAACAACAAAACAGCTGCTTAGCTCAGCCAAACCCAACTGGATCAAAAACCGACTTTTTCTTATTTTCAGAAGCAGGCTACAACATGAAGGTTGACTGTAACCGGACACGACAGAATCCTAATGCCTTCAATTTTACTTACCACTTCTGAGAAGTGTTTATATTTGAAATCATGGTGAGTTAACACGAGTTAAAGGCACATGCTCTCACCTCTCAATATATAAGTAACGGATTGTTCCCTGGATAATATCAGGGCTTGTCAGAAATATATAACATAGACACTGTGATTTTTCACAGCATGTAGTTCTCACTATGTCAGTAGGTAAGAGAATTTCAGAGAGGTGGGAAAAAAGCAGATGATACAGTATGGAATGATTTTGTGCCATTCAAGATATGCTGCCTCTAAGTTTGCTTCTGATTTATTTTCTTTGTTTTGTTAAGAACAGAAGCTAGAAGGGAATTTCCATTGCATATGTATGATATACTTTAACAGACAGGAGGCTTATAAAGTATTAGCACAATGAGACATAAAATGACATAATGAATGCCTATGCTTTGGAAGACAGGCTGGTACAGTTTGGGAAAGAGGGCAAAAACATTACCCAAACCTCAAAATGACTGAGAATCAGGGTGCCTGCTAGCCTAGCTGTTATTTGGAAAAAATACATGCAATGTTTCTATCAACTACTACACTGCATATTGAAAAAGGAACAAGCAGATGTTAAAATGGCAATGATTTTCTGTCCAAATCTTCATATGTTCTTTCTTCAAATGAAAGTAGCCAGCAAGCATTTTAACCCTCATTCATTCTCTTCTGGGCTGTCTCAAGTGAGCAGACTGGCAGGGTGAATAGTCAAGAAAGGGAGGTTCTTTCAAAGACATTAGTACTGACATTAAATTGGCAACACTTGCACCCAGTCCCTGGTGAGACCATTGCTGACACCTTTAGATGTTTCTGACGACACTGAAGTATATCCCACAGCCATGAATGTGAAGGTGCCAGCAGTTCTTTTCTCAGCACAGTATGTAATTGCTGCACCCATAATATCCAGAAACACTACATAAAACTCTTTTTTCTCCCCTCTCCCAGCGTGGTGCTTATCTCTGTAGAAACCTCCCCCATCCTACAGTCTGTCTCGACTTACCCTCCAGCCACTTTAGCAAACTGGTGCCCCAGACAACGTCACCAACCTTCAGCTGGCCAGAGTGGGAGTTGACTGGACTTGGGATAATTAACTTTAGCATCGTTGCTTTCAGCATCATGTGCCTGTGGGTCCAGCCTCCTGTGATTGCAGGAAACAACCCTGTTCGACAAACCCTTCCAGAAAGAGAGAAGCTTTGTTATAAAACTGGGTAAGCTCACACCCCGCACTCCTGCTGTACACAGGCTGCTCCAGAAGTTCCTTCCTGTGATAGCTTGAAGTTTCCAGTTTACTGATGGCCAGTCTATACCTATTTGTTCTCTTCAACATCTCTTCGCCATCGCAGCATAAACTCCCTTCCTCCCTGTGGGCTTAGAAAGAGCAACCATATCTCTGCTCAGCCACACTGCCAAAGCTTTCTGTTTGGCAGAAGCTCTTCATCTTCTTGATCACCCTTAACAGCCCATGTCTGCAGCTGTTCCAGCACGGGTTCATCCTTCTGCAGCTGCCTAACCCAAAAAGCGCTCCTGACAGCCAGTGTACCTACTACAGGTAGGGTAGTAGATACTTTTTTTTCTAGTAGTAGATACCTTTCTTTCTTTCTTTCTTTCTTTCTTCCCATATCATTAACTTTACTTTCTTCAAAACACGCTTGAAATCCTCATTTTTTTTGCTTCCATTTTAGCTTCTACCTGACAAGATGGTGCAATTCATTGCAGTGAACACTCGCAGGCTGCCCAATCCATAGAGCTGAAGTCTAGTCACTGCTGTCCCACTCATGCACGCAAGATCAAAGCCAGAGCACCTCTGGATATGTCTACCCACACTGCAACCAGGCGCCCTGGGTGCAGAGTGAGCCAGTCCTGAATAGGTGTTTTATAACAGCTCTTCATTCAGTCACACAGTCCCTACTGCTCCTGCTCAACAAAACCTGGGCACCAGATTTCCCACCTCTGGGAAATTACACCACTAAAAAAAGACAGTTTCTTTTTAAACAGACATCACAGGGTAAAAAAGGACAATAGATTAGGCCAGATCTCCCACATACAGCGTAATCAAACGGTGGGTACGCTGGGAAAAATAAAGGGAACAAAACAGGCATAGTATTGTAGCAATTTTTAAAGATCCTATCCAGCAAAGTGTGCAAGCATATGCCTAACGTTGAGCCCTGCGCATGAGTAATTGCACTAAAGCATGTTGTTTGAATTCCCATAGGTGACCCAGCCCAGCGATGCCAGAGTTAAGAGTCAAGCCGGTTTCCTGCTGCTATAACATGGTGCATTATTGACATGTTTTGCAGGATTGGGACCATCTCTTTTCCATTCCTTTTTAATATAGCAGGTGTTAATATCTCAGGTGCTTCAAACTGTACCTCTAAAATATTCATTTTCCTGAATATTACATTTCTAGTCATATTATTTAAATGTATCAGGAAAGCTTCAACTAAATCTTTTAATCCCATTTGATCTACAAACAGAGTTGCAACATGACAGGTTGGATTAATGCATTTGGCATTTGTGAGATTATAAACCTCACATGGAAAACAGACAGCAACTGCTGCTGCTCTTTCTCTTCCTGCTTTTGTAACACCAGCCTAAACTAAAATAAACCCTTTCTCTACATCTACATTTGAGTGAAAGATAGACATGCAGGAAAGGGTGGAGTATCCTAAGTGATGGGCTCAGTGGGATATTGAATTTATGTCTACGCTTTGATGCTTCTGGGTTTCGTTTTCTGCTCCTGAGTAGAATTAATTCTGTTCCCCACAGGAGTCGATTTGGTATTCTACATAAAACTCCCCATTTTATTGTTTTAAATCCAACTTTCAGGGAAAGGCAAGAGGTCAAAGGGAGACAGAAGAAAAGTGGAGATGGGACCTTTTACAACCCAAATGCCGTTAAGACCTTTTTTAATATACTAAGCTCCATTTTGTCTGTCTTGGTTTCAAGAAGAGACGAGAGCTCTTTTAAAGGGGCCCCTGAATCCTCATTTCCAATTCCACGTTCTCCTTGACAACCCTTTACCTTGTGTTCTTGACAGTTACACAACTGACAGCATTACTTTTCCCCTTATGCTCCACAGTGAGAGCCAGAAATGAGGTAGCCAGCTTCCCACAGGGCCTGATCCAGCATCCCCAAAGCCCATGGGGGAAACCCCCCTTGGCTGCGACCCCACGCTCCTGCGCCAGCCATGGTGAAGCAGGTGAGCTCTCCCAAAGAGCCCCGAACCAACAAAACGCTGTCCCAGCTTCCAGAGACACTCATCAGCATTCAGAGCAGCTGCCTCCATGGCGTGGAGGACACTTCAAAGAGTGTCAAAGCAAATGTATACAGGGAACAAGGCAATGAAAGGGAACAAAACAGGCAGTCGCAGGTAGGGAGGAAGAAAAGGGCAATGCTGTAACCTGGAGGGCTTTGTCTGAAAGTTTGCTTCCTGACAGCCTGTGCATAGCTCGCAACATGATGCTCCAGATTTTTCAGTGGTCTGAATGCTAAGCCCATGGTCAGCTACGTAATATAAATACCCAGGTTTCCAGACCCAGCAAAACCAATCCTCATCCAGCAATTACACAAAATCTAAGTTAAATTCACTGATAGGTAGCTACTCCAGAGTTGTATGCATGTGGTGTGAAGGGGTGTTTCACACATCTGTCCATTTTCTTACTGACGTCGTTCCAACAGACATGCCCCTGGCCAACCTGAAGCACCCAGGGCTCATGCCAGAAAGGTGCTGAACCCCCCGGCCCCAGTACAGTGTCCTTGCCCAACTCCACATCAATGGATCCACGGCAGCGATGTTGCCCACCCTTCAAAAGCCAGGGCAGAGGGCCCCAAAGAGCATTGCCACCCCCAGGACCTCAAATCTGGCCCAAGCTCTCATCTCCTGAGACGACTAGCTGTCAGTTTGGAAGTATAGAAGTGACGTTTGAAAACTAAAGACCCGACTATAACCAATATTTATGTTTGGCTGAGTTTGCAGATAGCTTGACACAAAACCTATGGCCTGCACCAAATTCAAACCGTGACTTTCCTTTGAAATCTACCCTTCTGTTGAAATTTCATCAGCAAAGCCCTCCTCCAGAGGAGGATAAATCCTCCTTCAGAAGCAGTGTAGAAACCCTGTGGAGGGGCAGCAGGTCCATATGGGACCCAGAATCATGCAGGCATTGACTTATTGACCCTTCCTACACCAGTGGGGATGTACCTATGGCCGTGGTGGTCAGGGATGCTCATAATGGGCCCAGATTTGTTCAATCCTGGGGCCGTGGATAGCTTTAATGCAGTCCTACTTATAGCCTGCAATGTGCAAATGACTCTTTGCTATTCTGGCACCAATAGTGTCAAATGGCATTAATTAAAACAAATCGCTTATAAACCAGGCTGGATTCATCAACAATAAGCGAGGAGATATTTTTCCTTTTTTTTTTTTTAATTTTAGAATTTTAATGAATAAACAGCAATTCCTATTCATTATTTATCTACTTCTGAATTTTAATGAATAGTTCCCAGCGCTCATTATCAAATCTCTGTATTTATGGAAAACTGGCACTTCATAAATATCAAATTGTGCTATTTTATGTGCTGGTTTTATATAAATATAGAAATTCTGTAATTATCACTCGAACTGATCATTAAAATTCAAAAGCAGATAAATAAGCCAAAGCTTTCTGCCTTATTATTCAGCTAAAACATCTTTCTTTTCTCTTCTAAATGGTTCCCTGTCCCCCACCCATGTCACACCCTTTCCTCAGGGTGGCATGTAGCCACTGCTCCTGTTGCATATAGCACCTTTCTGATGTGTTATCTGGGGTTTCTGCTCTATGCCAGCAGCAAGGGACTCTTCTGTTGGCGTGCACCAGCTTTCTCCCAGCACCATCTCTCTAGCTCACGAGATCCCTGGTTGGCATTCTCATTCTATACTGGTCCGTCCTTTTTTCCCTTAACATTGTTATTGACTTTTGTATTATCACAGCGTAAACCATTAGCCATTTTATGCAAATCCATGCATTGAATGAAATCTGTGTCAAGTCCATAAAATCAAATTCCAACTTGCTGTGTGATGTAAGCGTAGAAATGCCTTTGTTAGAAACAGCTGGAAGGAAAACCCATCTGATCTGATCCAAGCCAAAGTAAACCAATGCAAGCCACTCTTCATCTGATCACAATCCTCTCTGGAGCACAGAACAAGTCGTATCCTGATCTCAGTTTTGTAAGCAGAAAGTGTAAATGTGTTCCTTTAAATATCAGACCAATGAAAGCCATTGCATTTAAGGTCAGGAAAATTTGTATGTTCCCCGATTGCATCGAGCCATGAAACCAAAGGCTGCCCAGGCTTCACCTCTCTCTTTAGAGAAATCTGTGTGCAGTATTTTTCCTATGCTATTTTAAGTTATGTGACATACTTGCCACAGTGGCTGGAGGTACTTGTGACAGTGTTAAGAAAGTTAAACAAGATGTGATTAGCAAATGTAATACCCGTGTATCCTAACATTTACTTTTAATTCTTTGTTTTTTCCTTTGTTCAAAAATCCGAATATCCTGGAGTTTTGCAATGCACCTGTAACAAAACAGACTTTGGATCTCAAAAACTATGGCTCCATCTGGGCACCAGATCATTTATCAGGTTTGCAATGGGAAAATTAATTTCCAGTTTCCTGACTAGGCTGAAGTGGTTCATAATGGCTTAGTCCAAAACTTGCCTTGTGTGCTCACTGGTATTTATTTGTTCCCCAAGGCTAATCAGACCAACATTGTTCCAAATTGTGGAGTCAACCGAGTCAATACTCCTTACATCACCTGTGAGAAGAAATTACATTTTTCTCCTTTTTTAATCCATTTTAACTGTAGAAGATTAGAGTTTAGAGAAAGTGTTGAGTTTGATGTGGTTTAAGTCTAGCTTTCCCGTAGCTCTTGACATTAAGGAGGACAGGCGGTACACTAGCACTTCACCTCATTTCTTTCTCATGTTTTCCATTGCTTTATGTAAGCCTTGCTTCTTCTCTTACACTGAAGCTGCAACCATCCTGGAGCAGGAGGAGGGTGTTTAGTCTGTGTTGGCATGGCACCTCCCATGATGAGGCTCCACTTCATCACCTCTAGGCCCAGAAATAAAGATAAGACAAAAAATAAGATGGATTAACTAGGGCACTTCCCCGTAGCCATTAAAGGCAGGCTGCAGAACTGGCTGGCCAGTCCCTCGGAGCAATCACTGAAATCCCTGCATGCAAACCTCACCTCCCAGAATGATGCCTCTCCCAGCAAGAAATGCTGCAATCAGCTGCTACCAAAGGAAAAAAACCGACTCTTTTCTCTTACACACTTATTTTCCCCCTTAACTCTTTAGGACTTTTTAACTCCAGCTCCGCTTTTTCGGTCTGACCCTTTTTCTATTGTGCCGAGCTTCTCCACAGTGCTGGCAGCTGCTATTCAGAGTCTGCGAGGCAGCCGAAGGCTGAAGGTTTCATTACAGCAAAGCCCTCCTGATGCTGTGCATTGTGCATGGTTCAGCAGTGCAGTCATTAATCCTCTCCCACTGCTCTCTGCCACCCCTGGGGGAGGTTCTCCTCCAGGAGGCATATCCCCTTGGCCTGCCATGTTGAGAGCCAGAAGCTCCTGAAATACTTCTGAATTTATTGTCACAGTTGCAGCAATAGAAACATTTGACTTTTCTGTCTAAATCAATACAGGGTTTCTTCCTCTTTTTTTTTTCTTTTTTTTTTTTTCTTTTTTTTTTTTTTTTTGTTAAATGACATATGCCTACACAACTGCTTCACTGCCAAGCTCTTCAAAAGCACAAGCAGAGGAAGAGATGTTGGATCATTCTGGTTGTAATTTCAGTACGTCTTTCAATTGCCCACCTACAAGCGGGTCAGTCTTGCACTTTTTGACCACATTTCCCCTCCATTCCAGGTTTGATGTTGACCTACTTTTCCATGCCATAATTCACTAATATTCCCCTCAGCATCCAGATAATAGAGCAAGAAGAAAAATCCAAATCTGACTTGCACCACGCAATTACTTTCACGTCCATCTGTATTTGTTGTGTTAGTGCCAGGGTTTTGTTAATGCACAATAGAGGATAATGAGATCACTTTTTAATTCTCCATCTTCCATCTGAAGCTCTGAAAGCACTGGGGAAAGACAAGAGCTGCCATGTTTTACCAGGGTAGTGCTTCAAACAGCAGTGTGCCTCACAGTGATTATGGCCGTGTGTTTACAGGAAGGTGCAAAAAATAAGTGGGTAACCAAATAAATGAATGAAAATCCCTATGTTAAACATTTGACATAGTTTCAATAATACCTCAGGCAATTTGTCTCCCTTTACAAAACTGATCCTTTAAACTAAGTCCTCAGGTGACCCCCAAAACCAGAAGCAGAAGTGGGGAGATGAAGCAGGTTAGTTGCGTAAGAGACAGAGGGTTTATTTTACAAATAGCCCACGAGCTGGACATATGAAAACACAGCTCTGAAAAACATGACGCTACAGAAAATCTCTGCTTCAGGGCTGTCCCTGGGAGAAGGAAGCGTCGGTCCAAACCCTCCCTGCCACCTAGCCTGTGAGCTACCCGGCACGACGTCCTCGTCGGGGCAAGATCATCCCTGCATTTACTGCTGAACTGGAAAGCTAGCTGTGCAAAACCACTAACTCAGCTGCAAAGCCAGCCCTGGCCTCCCCTTCCCACTTGAGCGCTGTGCCAAGGCACAGACCGGCTACCATGCCGTGAGTGGACAGGGATTGATAGGCCTGAGGGCCAGAAGAGACTATGGTGATCATCCAGCCTGACTCCACACACACCATATGCTGTAAGCACTTCACAGATGTATTATATACTGCACGGGACTTCTGGAGGCTTGAACCGAACAGCTCTGTGTATCCTGTGAGTCTGCTGCCTACGAGAGGGTCTTTGAATGTTCATTACACGTTGGAGCAAAATAACGAAGATCTCAATATTTAACAACGATATCTGACGTATGCCACACAGAGAATGTAGTGTGCTAGTAGTTTTCGTATTTTTCTGCCTTTTAGGGTTGTTACATTCCACAGCTAGCTGTCGTATACTCTCCCCGGTGAAACACGACGCAATGTCCTCACCATCTGCTGCATGGAAATCTCTCTTTACTCCCTTTTCCAGGAGAAGATGTACAAGAGATTTTGCGTGCCTGCGTGTCCGTGATGTGTCCTGCACCTGAATCTGTGGCAGCCATTTCAAGGAAGCACATTTTGCTGTTGACAGAGAAAGCAGTGGGGTGCTGAGGTCTCGTGACGAGACCCAGACTTAGGGGGAAAATGGGTTCGGGTTTCAAACTCCGCAAGTTTGTGCAGCAAAGACTAACTAGGACTCCAGTGTGACCAATATAAATAGGCCAGAGGAGGTACTGTCTACATTCAAATCAAAGGACTTAGGAGTGCACATGACCTTCTCTGTGTTAAGTCATAAAAAAAGATTCTCCAAGTCATCTCAGAGTATGGTTCGGCCAATACTAGAAGCCCTTGACACAGAAGCAGAAGTTTTCCAAGCTGTACTTTGTTTAAAATACGATAGATTTCAGCTAACAAAACTGCAGTGCATTCAGAGAATCCCAAAATATGTATAACATAAGCCAGAAATAACTAGAGGATGAGATGTTTTATCGTATTCTTGAAATAATACTCCTGATCTACAACAGAATTTACTAAAGAAAGCTGTGAGTAAATATAAACGAAGCAACTCTGTGGCCCTCAGTGGAACTGGGACATCTGGTTACATCACGATTAAACTTGGTGCACAGATTTTTTACTGTTCTCAAAGTCCTGTTTTGATAGAACAACTTTTGCACTCCTGAATCTTTAGGAAATTCCCCAGAGTGCAAATTCCAGGGGTAGGCAGAGACACACTATGTCAGGAGGTTTCCTACATAACAAGAGCCAACACTACCATGCATCATCCAAAAGAAATGAAAAGCAAAATTTTAGACCAAAACCCAGGGTTGCTTTTTTTTAAAGCAGGAGGTGTTTTTAAATTTCCAGGTTAATATAAATTCAATATAGTCTGGATTTTTAATAAAAGTTACACTGGTAAACTGATTACGATGTCTTTGACTTTTTTTTTTATCCACAAGTATTAACTACGGGTTAATTGCATGCCACTGAATCCACTTGTAATTGTAGTCTCTGTAAAGGTGAGATTATGGTGCATAGTAGTTTCTGGTGTGTGTCTGCAAGCTCCACTACTGGGAGAATTTTGTTCTGGCCTCACAAATGCCTCCGAGAGCTTCAACTGACTAGACTCATTGCTGGGTAATGCTACGTTACACAGATATTTAAAGTTTTTGGAAAAGTTTCTTTGAGTGCATGAGCAGCAGCTGGTGGGTAACAGCAAAGAAAGAAAAATCAGGAAAGATTTACTAGAGCACAGGAGTGTGATATGCACACAGACAACTTTTAAATTGAGTAACTAGCCTCCTCCAGACAGATGTAATGACAAGAAAACAAACTCAGCTCCCAAATTACAGGCCAGTTCACAGCTACAGTTGTTGTTTCTTAGCTTTGCAGTTGGAACCCTTTCAACCACACCTAAATACAGCAGAATGTAACCTCCCAAATGCTGGGAACTGGCTGGGGGATGAGGAGACTCATCCTCAGCTGTCTCCACAACCATGGCTGCAGCTTTTACCAGCCTTCTCCTGAGGCCAGCAAATGGCTTGGCAGGGGAAGCTGCGGGCAGCTGGAAGAAACAGCCTTGGCTTCTCCACAGCACTTCTACCACAACTCCTTGGCCATAATTTGAAAGTAATATAGAGCATGGACAGGCAGACAGCCCAAACATAGGATGGTGCGAGATGCCCCTTGACTAGCTGGAACATTTCAAAACAGATATTAAAAAGCAACCACAGGAGCCAGAAACTCAAATCTCATTAACTGTCTCCACACTGTACTTGACCTGAATGGCTCTGGGGTCCTGGCACCCGACTCCTGCGCTAGCCCCCACCCAACTGCCTGTGCTCAGCTTGATTTCAGCTTGACTTTTTACTGCTTGTAAATCCCTTTTGCCCCCCAGCAAAGACAGAACCCTCTGGGAAGGTCATTTTTTCTGTCTGACATGATTGCCATAAGGGAAATCAAACAGCTGGAGACTGCGCAAGCGATGGGCCATGGCAGTGAAACCTGTTTTGAGGATACATACCATAACTGGTGGATGCACCTTGGAAATGAGTTTTTCCCTCAGGAACGTAAACTGCACCCTCCCAGACTAACAGGATATATATATAGGAGACCAGTAGGTACTGAGGGACATAGGTATTAACTGGAGGCAGAGATGATCCACCACCACCAGCAGATGGTTGTGCCTTGACAGTAGTACACTCACACATCCAAAGACACATGAATTGTAATGCACAACAAAGCAATATGGATGCAGGATGAAGCTAATCTCGCAGAGAGCGTGAGCATCTCCCAGTGTCAGGAGAGCCCCCACGATGTTTTGCACACCTATTTGGAAAGAGAAACCCTTATGGAAATTGCTTAGTTGCAGCTTGAGCCCAGTAACAGCCAACCCAGGCAGGTACAGATCTGCATCATATTTCTGAAGTTTCCACTAGGCTGGAATTGAATTAAGCTCGATAAATGCACAGACCTGCACAGGCTGACTGACATGGCAGGAGGTGGAATCGGGGGCTATCAGTTGCTGCTGAGTCACTTAGGCAGACAACCCTCCTCTGAGGTTTTACCTGCATGTGGCTTCGTTGGGCTTACAGCTGCTTTCTCACCTTCCCTCTCAGTAGCAACCGAATAGCTCAAGAATATTGTTAACCGTGTGCATAGGAAAATACATCCTGCTTAATGTATGATTTTGCAGACCCAGAATGTTTCACCATTTCTGTAAATTTGGCAATTTTGCTGTCTGGTCACATTTTCCTCCCTGTAACCTTGGGCAGCGTGATTTGTTGCCCTAGAAGAAAATCACTATTATGTTAGCAGTACACAGCAGCAGCAGTTCTGACACCGAAGTAGCGAGCTCCTGACCTGACATTTAGAAGAGACTCTTTCTGGCTCCAGTGTGCTTTGGAGCAAGCCCTAAATACCTTGCCCATGCTTTACACCAGTGGTGTTGCTTGTGATCAGTACTTGACTCTTCATTTGCTGTGGCTCCTGGGGTCTTTTTATTCTTTCCGAACATTCAGCTTCCCGTGAAATGTCAGCTCCTAAAAATAAGGGGTTGGCTTGTGGTTAAGGAATGGGAGGTAGAAGGCTTGGTTAATTCCCAGCTCGGCCACACACATCCCAAGTGAGGCTGGCCAGATTGCACAGGGTCCAGTTTATCCCAGAAGCACTAAGCTCCCCTGAACTGAGTTGCTACTGAGCGGAGTTTTTACGTGCTCAGCACACTTGCAAATCAAGCCCTTAGCATCTCTGTTGAAGTCTCTGGTAAGGTCAACAGCTGTAGGGTAGGGACAATCCTACTGCCTTTCTTTTGCCTTTTTTACCCTGGAAGCTCATTACCAGACACTCTTCTCTGAAGCGCTTGTACAGCACCGAGCACATGGAGATCCACTGGGTTTAACAGAGAAGCCAGAAGTAAGAGTCAAGGAGCAGAGACCCTCCCTATGAGAGGGTCAGCAGAAGGGGGTTCTCCCACACCCTGGGAAGCTGATCAGAATACGACAGAGAAAAAAAAGATTATCATTCTCTCAAACACACTTGGAAGATTACACAGGCTGACTCATGGGCGCATTTAATGGCTTTCTGGCAGAGTGATTGTACCTCCTCGTTTGAACTGCTCAAAATGAAGGCAGAATTTTAGTCACATAGAAATTATATCAAAAGGAAAAGCCAGATGTTTTGTGAATCCCACCACTAATGAGCTACAAGTGCCGTTTTTTCCATTGTACAAGAAAATTATGAATTTTTAAACATATACAAAACAAATTGTTTGTGATTACATTAGACCTTCAAAAGAAAGTGGGAACATAAATTCAGAGATGAATACCATAATATTGGATGCTTGCCTCACTGCTTGACTTCAATAACTTATCTCAATAAATCCCCCAGCAGAAAGCATCTTATGTACTTCAAGCCTGAAGAAGATGAGACATGAACGCTGGAAGAATTACAAGACAGAGGGGCTTTCTTGCAACAGTAAACAAGCTGAAAATTACCAGGTAATGGAAACTCAGCGGGAGGCCCCGTACCCTGCCATTAGCTAACTCCTGCAATGATTGCTGCAGAAATCACTTAGGTTATGTAAGCACTGTACACTGTTTCTGCGCTTTGCATCTCTCTCCTCCTAAGCACACAGACAATTTAATTAGGCAAGAGGAGATACCTGAGCAACAGGGACTTTGGCTTGCAGATGAAACAGAGCTGCGTCCCCGACTGAACAGCAGCCCTTTGTCCCAACATGACCGTCTGCCTGTCTCTTCTTTGTTGCACTTCAACACCAGCTGTACAGATCAGTTTATTAAAGCATTTACTATTTTTAAGCCAATATAGCCCCAACCTCCCCAAACCGCACTACTACCGTGACCGTTTGGCTCATGAAAATGAAAAATTAACAGCAGGAGAGTATTAGGCTTGAATCGTTTAAAGGAGAATTAGTGCCTGTCCCCCATGCTTCTTACCATGGTCCCATGCCATAGGAACACTTGTTACTCCAGTCTTGGATAACAAGTCAGCTTCATATAAACGTCCCTGTGCTGTGGCTCTTATTTTACCAACCAGGAGGTTAATGAGGGTAAAACACTTTTCCAGTATTAAAAGGGAAGAAGAATGCCAACCCAGCAGGGGCAATATGGCATAGCAGAGTGGGAAGTGCACTTACAAGAAGGCACAAGAAAGTGGGCAAGAAGACGATGCTTCCTCCAAGCAGATATGACACAGAAACACAAGAAATCTTCTGCTGAGAAGTTGGGAACATGAAGGAGATACAGGGGAGATCATGTTAAGCTTTCCCCAGGAACCGGGGAAGGAGAGAGCAGTAGTAATGGCTAATGGAGTGCCACTTTTTATTTAGCAAATGACACTGGTGCTTTGAGTGGACTTACAAAGCCGGCATGAGGAGGCACAGAACCAGGACTGTGGAGCAGGGGCTTTGATCGCAGGCTCTGCACGCTGTGAAAAAGCCCTCTAAGACAAGAGGCCACCAGCAGAACATCGCTGAACACCCAAATTTTACCCTCTAAGAACTGGTCTCTCTACCCTCCTTTATGCTATCACATCAGCAATCTGTCCTCAACCCTGAGGGTTAAGAGTTGTTTGGTCTCAGAAAAGCCAAGTGAACAAGATGCCCATGCCAGCCTGAATCTCCTATTTCTCACCCCTGGCTATAAAGTTTAACCCCGCAAGACGCTGGGCTCTGTGACACCGGCTGGGTCCAGCCCTATCTCCATTGAGTTTTAGAGACGGAGAAGACGTCCAGGGAGCACAGCAGCCACACAGAGAGATTTTACTCATCGTAGCATAGAGGAAACACAAGTCACAGGAGATCAAACCTGCAGCCTGATTTTTGATCTTAGGTACTTAAAAGGTAGGCATCTAAATCCATATTTAGGTACGTATATGTCTCAGTGAAGTACCTTGGGCCATGACAGCAGAAAGCTTGATTCTGAGGAACTTCAAGCTAGATATCACTTGACATTTCTGATAGCTGTGATCTCGCATACCTGCATGCGAGTCAGGCCCAAACTTGCCTGATGTCCATCACAGCATCCTCTGGAGAGAGGTCAGAATCAAGCCCAGACTGGGGCTGGTTTAAAGCATGCCCTTAATGGAAACTCTTGCACTGCATGTGTAATTCTTTGGCTCCATCTCAGATCTCAAAGAGGGGGCTGGGACTTACTTCCCCAGAGGTAGTGCCCTGCATGGAAGCCCCCTCCATGCTATTGGCATGCACTATAACCATCAGCAATTCCTTTGATATACGCTGCTTGCATTTGAACCCAACCCTCCTCCAGCATTTTCCAATCAATACTATGCCAGCATTTCTGAGATACCTTGGTATTTTCCAGTAACTATGACAGAAAAAGTGAGATATATTGCAAATGCCACTGAAGCCACTAGATGACATTTATTCCTGTTCTGGGCTTCAAATTCAGTGGGACAGATTGTGTTCTGAGCTGGAGGAGGGAGGGATTTCACCCTCTGTGTCTGAGAGATGCTTTCATGGTGGTGACTGTTACATCCCTGGTATGAAATATGCAGTTATAAAACCTTGTCTCTCACTCTATTCTAAAATAATTGTTTCTCTAAAATCAGTTAAGATACTGGGTATCAACTGTTAAAATATTCTTGTCTGTCTTCTGTAACCAGAGGACAAGAAGTTTAAAAACATCGGTACTTTATTTGTGAAAGTGAGTCTCAGATCCCAGAATGTGCTTTGTTTTTTACGGGTTTCAATTCAGAAGTCGGTTGAATTTTTAACTCAAATCAATAAAATGCATGGGTGCACTTACACACTCATCCAGCTTTTCCGGACATGTTAGAAGATCACCAAGCTTGCCTGATTCTAATTAAAAACAGCACAGTGGGCAATCAATTTAACTTGTACCAACCTGTAATTACAATGTTCGCTCTACAAAAATAGGTGGCAAGGGAGGAGGGGCTTCTGTGAGGGTTTTGTGGTGCTGCTCCGAAGAACCTCAGAGTAAATAACTTGTGATAAGTTTTAGTGTGAGACCTGCACTGTTTTAAATCATCTCAGTACTACTTTATACAACAATAAAATGGAAGATGTTGGAAAGTAAAAACTGTAATATTCTCTATGAATTGCCACTTATTCCACTCCTCCTGCTGTCTGACCAGGTTACTTACACGATGAGCTGTCGTCTCTTTTTTTCAGCCTGGCTGCTCACATACCGGTGCCAGCTGTTTCTATGGGCAGATCTCTCGCTGCCGCTGCTCGACCATTCGAAAGTGGAGTTTCATCCTCTTCTGCTTTTCCTCTTTCTCCATCACTATTCGGGCTGTAATGAGGACAAGAAATACAATCAAGTTCTTCAGATCCATAACCACCCTTCCCTTCTGAACTGATTTTTTATTAAAAGGATTCCTGAAGAGTCATCCTGCTGCTGTTGGAACAGTACCCCAACTTGCATGCTCTGTGCCTGATTTAACACAACAAATAAACTGTTTTCTTCCCCATCTTGGCACTTTGTACAGCCAAGGAGCACTTGCAGACTCAGCTTAACATTATGGCAAGGCAACGTTTCCTGTGCAATGGAGGCAAGCTAAAGTGCTTCCTTTTCCCTGTCACTATAGGATGTTAAACTCCATACCCCATCCCCAGCAGTAGAAATCCTTTGGCAATTTCTCCTAATTCAAGCTCTGTCAATTAAATGACGGCAAAGAAATGACAACTTTAATGGCACTCCATAACTAAAATGACTCTGCAACAATTTTTGCTTTATTGCTCACTTTTGTCACATCAAGTATCACACAATTCTGAAAAATATCCCCAGAAGAAGGAAAAAAAAAATGAAATAATGGACGAAGGAAGCAAAATGAGTGAAAGCAGAGACCAGAATCCGTTTTCTGTTGTTGGGTTTACATGGTTCATCTCTTCTCTAAGACTGGGCACAGTTCAATGCAACTGATGAGGTGCCTGGTAGATGCTTAGAGTGAAGCTGGTCTTTCACAGCAATTCACATTTCCATCTTTTATTTGTAATGCCAAGACACTCAGCGATTGCCAGACACTGAGTCAACATTGGGTTTTCAGTGAAAAAAATACACAGTTCAAACCTGTGATTTAATAATTTGAAGTACTGCACTGCCATTGTACTACTTCCTTGGAGATATCTGATGCATACAAAAACCAAATTATTTACTGTTGACACTAACTTGTTTCACTGAGCATTCTTATTTGTTCTGAATGATGTTCAAGCACTGGAGAATGTTAAATGCACACCGCCAACCAGGAAATGCTTATAATGATAGTTATTTGTCATACATTCTCTCACCACTGGATGTTTGCAGGATGGATGCGGGACCAGGCAAGAAACAGAATCACTGAATCATTTAGGTTGGAAGGGACCTTTGGAGGTCTTTAGGCCAACCTCCTGCTCAAAAGCATCCCAAGTAGGTCAGATTACCAAGGACCTTGTCTGTTTTAAATACCTCCACTGGTAGAGATCCCACAACCTCGCTGAGTCCCTGTTCTGGTGTCTGACCATTCTCATAATGAGATTGTTTTCTTTATATCTGGAAAGGTATATCCAAAAGGGTTATATATCTGGAAATGTTTTCCTATTCCTTTTCCCTTATATCACTGCAATTTCCTGCGCTGAACACTGTGTTTGTCGCCTCTTCTAATAGAGGTAAAGCTAGAATTAAGCTGTGTGGAAACCTTCGACAGCATCAGTATTTTGCAATATTCTTTAATAACCAGGTCCTGTGCTCATAGCCAGAGCTGTGTTAACTCTTACCCGGAGCTAAGGTGTAACTCTGAAGTTACTAAAGTTAATGAGAGTTTTCCCATTGGTGGTACCTAATATCCCTTGATGTCAGTGACAATTTGTCAATGCTCAACAACATTTTAAAATTATTAAGTAAGGGCTCAAGTCAAATCACTACTAGCTGGGATTTTGCTGGGCTACTGTATATGCTGCAGTAACTTGCACTGTCAACCAAATTCACGTTTTCACAAAAGTAACGGGGTGAAGAAGGGTCAGTGAGTTTACTAGAATGCCTGAAGCATGTCAGCACGAGACATGACAGTAAAAGAACCGCTATCACCAGCTGAAGCATTGAGCTCAGTGATCTGAAAGCAGCTCTGGCTGGTATTTTGGTTATCATTAAGTAGGAAGTAGTCCGGTTTCTCTCCCAGTATTTTCTGCCATAGACCTCAAATACAGTTCTTTCTGAACAGGAAAGCAATCCACAGATGGATCGGTTCCATTCGCCACAAAGGCAAACTGGTCTGCTTTGTAATTGATTCTTCACTGACAATTGATTTAAACTCTTCAAACCCCTCATGATGGTAGGATTAGATCTGAGTCTTTACAGGGCCCTACAGTTTGCAGGGCAAGCTCTGAGCTACGTTTACTCTTTCACAGAGTTCTGCTTAATTGGACAAAGGGGACGGAGTTCAAGGGCAAGCCAACAGAAGGTGTTTTATTTAAACATAGCCCTAAAGTACCTGTAATGAGAAAGTGTCTCTCACTCCCACGTATAAATGACAGAAGCGATGTTTCAATTCCATTTACCTCTCTTGGCTAGGTGGCTAACACAGAAACTTGATGTATTTCATCCTATAGCATTAGTTCAGGGAAATGTGTTTATTATGAGTGCCATTATAATACACTTAGCACTGGCCTTTCAAGTGATGACTAGAGGTTTATTTAGGAACTAATTCAGCACCAACTGTGGTTAAAACAAAGCTTTCACATGTCAGTGGAAACTGCGTTGGATCTCTACTGGCTGTTACAGTTAAAAATAATCGGTAATAGAGCTGAGGGAAAGCAATTAAACATTTTTACATGCAGCTTATTGGCATAAACAGCGTTGCTTCTCCCAGTGCATACTGTTTCCAGTAAGTTTTCTTATTAGGATAGGTAGGAAATACCAAACCTCTGTGAACATGCTTCCTTCTCACAAAAGTTTAGTTTGGCACTCAAGAACCAGGATTTCCCAACAGCCACTAGAAACGTTTTTACCCACATTAGGATGGTCAAGCAGCAGCAGTAATGAGCCTTCTGCCCCCAGGGCCACCTAGCACAGCCACCCTTATTTTGTGAGGGGAGAAAAAGACTAAAGTTTGCAGCGTTCCCACATCGTCAAATCATTCTCAAATTTAAAATCAAACATGGGAAACCTCAATTTACAGAATATTCTGTTTTTCACAGTCGAACTGAGCACTCATCAATTCTGCTGTCCTCCCAGCGGAGAGGAGGTACCATCCCCACAGGCCTGGGTGCTTCCACTGGTGGTATTTACTGGCTGGACCAGAAAGGAGTTAACAGTTCACAGAGATGTTTTAGTACAGGTAGATCAGCTAAAAATGTCTGAGGTTCTCGGGCTAAGGAAACAAAAAAAAAAAAGAGACTGAGGATTTGGTGCCTGGCAAAGTTGACCATAACGTATAATAAACACAGACTGTATTACTAAGCTATTTATGTTCTGAGTGCCATGCATGATTTAAAATTACCAGTATTAGATGGTGTTTTCTGCATTAAGAAAATTGTCTTTTCTGCATATAATGAAAATTTCTTAAAAATTGTATTTCAAACTAGCTGGGAAACATTGCTATGACAGAAAATGAGGCAGCCAGATCTCTTGGGTAGATCTTCCCAGACCTACTGTACCAGGACACCATGCTTTAACAATCCCAGATGAGGCTTTATTTAAATAGGAAACAGAACTAACAGCTTTTCTTTTTACAATAGTCATGACTCTGTGGATAAGATAAAGGTTCTACTGTGTTCCCAGGGGACCGATCCTTTCCGTAAGGCTTGCTCTCAGTGCAGTGCTCAGCAGCTTGCAGACATCGGTGTGCAGGCAGTCTACAAGTCTATACAGTCTTTTTGTGTGCCACTGCCAAGGCCTGGCGTTGTCCCCAACCCCACGGTCACCAGCTCCCTGCTGCACTCTGGGGTCCCCCCGCGCCTGGCTCTCCCCAGGCCCTGGCCCAAAGGTCTCTCGCTAACACCCCCAGCACGCTCTGGGAAGGAGCTGTCTCCCGTCCCTCCCAAGGGTTGGACCTGACCCAGCAGCTCCTCTTTTGAAGGCAGATTATTATGGTAAAGGACATTTGAACACATTCCTCTTTTCCTCTTATGCCTTCTCCTGTCTCCGAATAACTCAGCCCCATTTCGCCCTGGGAGCCTGACCTTGTGTTGGCCTTGCGTTTCCAGGCCCACCCGGGAGCACCCGCCATAGCACAGGTGGCATCACCAGCGCTGGGTGGACAGTTGCTCAGATGGCTTCACAAGTCCAGCAGTGACCCCAAGACATTAATTCCCATGCGCTGGGTTCACGTTCCTCCTTCCTAAAGCACAAACCGCAGTAGCCAAACAGTCTGACAACAGTGTCTGAGCCTGAGACAATCAGCTCAGGACAAAGGCAAAGATAATTGCCATTGTCTTCCCTATTGTCATAAACCTGCTGGGAAGAAACAGGCTCCCACTGCCTCTCCTCACCACATAAAATTGGGCTGTTCGTTTTTCTTCACAGTGACATGATTAAGTTATTCTGAATTAATAGACGAGCCAGTCAATAGAAAGGTTACTCCTTATGGCAGGCATGCAGGACACCCAGCTGACAAGGTGTTTTTCACATTAGAACGGCAAGGTTTTTAATAGAGTGTAAATGTCTTTAATCACCCTGGCTAAACAGCACTAAGCACAAGTTCAAGGTGACTCTAACGGCTCCTATTCAAAATCTGCATTTTCATCTTCTTAGATTAATTCATATTTTAATTGCTCATATCACTGATTGAAGCGCTAGCGAAGGGAGCACTTTAATTCCTTTGATCTCCTGCTTTCACTACACACAGGCAAGGTTGGACGTTAGGCAAACCTACAGAATTGCTGTGCTTCAGGGGAGAGCACGTGGCACGAGTGCGGCACGGCTGAAATCACACCGCGTGAGAGGCAGCAAGGCCTGGGGACGGGCCGCCTCATGTTTCTCGTGCTATCCCATACGTTTTATTGCTTACACCTCCACCAAAACAAGAGGGACTTCATCAATTTTATCAAAATTTGAACCAGGAAGATACTCAGAGATCCTTTTTCTGCAGTGAGCTTCCAAATTTCCACCCCAGGATCAGAGTCCTGCACCTGGTCTGTAACACAGCCTGCCCCCCTTCCCCTTGCAATGGGTGGCCCTGGGTCTCCCATCCTTCACATGGAGCTAAACCAGCTAACAAAACACCTCTTCGTGTACAAAGACCAGTCGGTAAGCTACTGCTTCACAAAGGGGACAAACAAGAATGATAAATGTAAATAACATCACAAGGAGGTTGGAGAAGGGACGATGAGACCTTTTGTTCTTACCACAGCACACCAATGAGGAGTTTTCAAAGAATTTGAAAGGAGAAAAATTCAAAGCCAGCAAAAAGAAATATTTTTATCCTGTGATTAGCCTACAACACTCATTTCAATGGGACGCTCCTGAAGGAAAAGCAAAAAAGATTTGAAAAGGCATTGTAAATACATATGCCTACCATGGCTGTCTAAAGTTGATGGCTGTCAAAACGGGGGAAGGGATCTTAATATTTTCTTTCAGTGTGGGCTCCTGTGAGGCACTTGTTCCTCGCCTGTCTGTCAGGGGTTTCAACACTTCGTGTCTGAGGTATCTGCTTCTGACACCTGTCAGAGAGAGGACCCCGAGCCAGAGCTGCTGCTGGCGCACCCAGCCTGGATGGTCCTCCATTGCTGACGTTTTAATAGAGTGTAATATTAATATTTTATATAATAATATTAATATATTTTAATAGAGTGTAATAGCTGACGAGTACTGATGCCAGTAGCAGCTCATGCTGCTTAGCACAAGTACCAGCTGAACCATCAACACATTAAAAAACCCAACATTGCATTCTTCACTTAGGAAAGCTAAGTACAACTTTCTTCTTTTTATCTTGTTGCCCAGGAGCATAGCGTCCCTGAGGGGCCTCCACTGAGGACATGAGCACACCCCTTGGCAAGCAAAGCCTGATCATTTCTGAAAAATATATTAATGATTGAAAGCCCAAAGCTGCTGTGTTAACAGAGGAGGTTTCACACAAAGCACTGTGTGCACCAGCTTTCTGCACATTTCCTACCAGCAAGGGCACTCTTTCAGGCTCTAGACATGGAAACTGCAGCAGGGGTGATTCTTGCGGAGGGAAGAGAGGAGCTGCTGATGCCCCTGGGATATACCTGTGCCAGCAGCCCCCATCCTCCTCTCAGCTGGGAGGAAGGTCTTTCACACCAGCCTGTCACCTTACTCCCTGCCAGACCAGTTTGCCCAACTTTAGATTTGCACTTCCTCCTTTAATTTGATTAGTGACAGCTGCTATTATCTGAGGAAATCTAAATTGCCTCTTCCTGTGCTAATGAATCACTGTACTATGTGTGTGGGGATTAGAGAACAAGATGGATTTATTAATACACTTCTAATTAAAGGGACAGTTCCACTGTTGAAGTGGCTTTCGGTGAAGGGGTGTAGCAGGTTTTGGAGGTGGAGAAGAGAGCCATGGGTTGTCACTTGTAATTACAAGCCACACTTGTACCTACATATCTTCTCAGACTGCAAGTAGTGAGTGGAGATTCTAATTTACGTGCACGGAGCAGGGCGGCCGTATCAATGGGGATGTCACATTAAACTCCCTTGTCTGCAGGAACCAGTTCAGGTCCAGCACGCTGCTGCTGCGGCTGCACCGCCTGCTCCAGCAGCCAGAATGACTTTCAACCACCAATTGCCTGGAGGTGGGAGGATGTACCAGGGAAAGGGTCGTCCTAAATTGACTTCTCTCCTACACTCCTTCTTCAGCACCCTTTATTATCTGTCAGATAATAAATCACAGCTATCTGTCTGATTAGATTTGGGGTCTGACTGAGGCTAACCACTCATCTAAGATTTTTAAGTTACAGTTACTCAGGCCTCTAACATGAGAGACTTTAATGATTTGGTTTTCAAAGTAACTGGGCACTTAACAAATCACCAGCCAGTTTGTAAAATGCTAGTGAAGGATTTTGTAAACTAAGTCTAATTACAGCAACAACAGACCCGTTTGCAAGATGCGATCTGAATACTGATGCCCCGAAGAGTGACTCTCATATAGTCTGCTAGGGAGAGTGCAAATTAAAAAAAACGTGCTTGTATTAATTCTTATCTCATACCTAGTGCCAGGAACTCAGAGAGATGGCTCCCAGCCTCCCTTTACAAAATATAACAGAGCAACATGTCTCCTGCTGTACAGCAGAGAAATGGCACTGGTCACTATCTTTACAGCCACAGCCCAAGCCAGCATCCTGAAACCCCACTGATAAAAAGCACGGGGGAAAAGGAAGTTTCATTCTCACTCTCCAAACCAGGTCATGTTTTTGGAGAGGAGAACGTCTAACCTGCTGTGGCCATTCTTACACAACTAATTTTGTGTGGGGAATCTTAACTTCTCCATGGGATAACCAATAAGGAACTCTATTAGAGGGAATTGAGGCAGATCTTTCTTCCTGGACTCACCTTTTATTCTAATTCTTTTGGCCTTGATTTACCTAAATATCGATGCAGTATCAGTAGGATTAAGACAAAACATGTTGTGAAGACAGCACATCCAGGAAGATGAGGTGCTCAGCTCAGTTCTAAGATGTTCACTGCAGCCTTAACTGTTCAGAAGAGCAATATTCACACTTAAGGCAATACTGTTTGTGTGGTGAGGCTTTGGTGGCTGAGCTTTGTGAATTTATATATTAGTAAGCTTGACCCACTGAAATCACCAGAAGTCTCTTCACGGACTTCATCTCTGGCTTTAGATCAGACCCTGGTCCCCAGCAGATGTAAATCCCTGCATCTCCACTGAAGTCACTAGAACTATGCCAGGTTAGGTCAGCTTATGCTCACGCCCTTTCTCTCCACAGAAATTCAACATGCATAATTACCTGCAAAAGCATTCTGCTGACAACAGTCTTCTCAAATGAACTATTTTCACTGCGTTCCCAGGTTCTACATCTTCTCTAATAACGATGTACTCTAGGTGGATTATCCATCACCATAAAATCGGTCACTCTTTCAGATAAAGTTAATTTTAATGAGGCTGGCATGGACTAACAAGCCATTGATTCACATTTACAGATACAGTAAACAACTCTTGATTTCTTTCAACCTCTACACTTGAGCGTGCTAAATAGATTTAGCCAATACTGCACGCTGGATACACGTCCACATTATTAGTGGGAGATAACCTTGTAGGAAAAGTTTGAGTATCACTGCACTTTGCCACAGAGAAAGAGAAACTAAGAGCATGTCGGTATGAACGGACCTGCAGGGTAACTTGATTTCCTGTAGTCATTTCAAATAAATGAACAAGATTTGCTTTTCAGTTATCACTTTGTAAAGCTGACTCATAGCTCCAGGAAAAGCCTAAAGAAGCAGAAACACTTTTCAATGTAGATTCTTTCTTTCACTGGAGGTTAAAAGATTAGGGGTACCCAGATTGCTGCTATAATGGAGGAAGAGACAGTCCCCAGCTTGACCCCAACTAATTTTGCTGTTGGGGAGCTCACTGCTGTGTTCAGTAGTAGCTCACATTGGTGGCAGCAGAATCAGATGGAGAATACCAACCCCCAAACTGCTATTCAAATCACACAAAGAAAAAAAAATATCTTCAAACACTTCTGAGCTACGCAGTCCAAACTGCTGTGCTCCGTGCTCCTTTCATTTAGATGCCTGAATTTAGCCTGTGTAAGTCTCCCTACGATAAATCTCTACCCAGACTTGATAGATATTAACTACACATTTTTACCATGTGAAAAGGGCAAGTCCCAGGGTTAGAAGCTAACCTGCGACTCAAAGCATGAGTGGTCCAGTCAGTCTTGTATTACAGGGCCAGAAGGGTCTTCAAGACAACATATAATCTATTGCCTTACTCATTTGCCTATATCCCGGTGTTATGTTTCAGAGACACTCACTTGCCCCGGCTGCAGGGCCTCCCAAGGCCGTCTGTTCCAGTCCTCACCATATATTTCATGAAAAGCTTTTTGTAGCAGGCAATCTGAATCTCCTTGGCTGCAGTATAAAGCCTAAACGTCCTTGTTCTATCTACTGCAGATAAGAAGGACAAATTACTCTCTTCCGCTTTATAAGTGTTTTAAAGATGCCTCCCCTCCCCTTAGCCCTGTTCTGTCTTAAGTACACGCTCTTCCACAGGCTCCTTATGCTTCTGCTCTCCACCGGTAACGACGGGATGGCAGCACTGTGCCTCTCTTCCTCGGAGAGACACACACATTTAGAAGATGATGAGTTTCAGATAGTACTGTAGGCAGTATGAGTTTTTTCAAGGCACTTTGAAGTGATGGATAGTATTGTCAACTGTAAATTTATCTCAAGCATTGGAAAACAAGAGCATTTCCCTCACAATAAATTCACGTGGTCTTCTGTATCGCCCCAAAGTCACCACAGAAAGCCACCCCATGGTGTGCTGCTAAGTGACTACTACAGCATTCCACCATCTTCAGCTAAAGTCGGGAGGCCAGACTACGAAACTGAGTAATAGGAAAATCCTATAATATGCCACCTAATTGAACATATTCTACTGGTTCTTAGCTACTATGCTGAGAGGACTGAGCAGCAGGCATGCCTTATGCACAAGGCTCGACTGGATGCAAAGTGACCATGTGTACATGATGAATCAGGCCCAAGTAACAGAGGACCTACAGCTCCCGCCTTCTGTCAACACCTGCATCATTCTGACATGCAAAACAAGCAACAATTTCTCCTTCGCCTAATTAAGATACGTTCATTTAAGTGTGGGTTTTGGTGTTTGCTTAAAGAAGCACAATTACTTTTGCTTTCACAGCATAAAATAAAAAACTCAAATAAGCTTCAAAGACAGGGCCTTGGGTTTGGGATCACTGAAAAAAACAAACTGGCTTTGACTTCCTAGAATTCACAGATCATAAAACTGCTCGCCATATTCTTAGAAGACAAATTCTCGAGTCTCAGGGGACCATCTACTAAACAGTACTTCAGTTCCTGCTCCCACCTCCAAGAGTAAGTGGATGCATGCACAGATCCGGCCAAACAGATTTTAGACATTTAAGCAATTTAGATGTCCATGTTGTCAGAAGATGCAGAGCAATAAAATGGATGTTCAGCACTTAAAGTAGAGCAACATGGCTCCCCATACAACCTACACAAGTAAGCAGTACTTCTTAAGGTCTGGCCTGTCCTCCTCCTCCCCCAGACTACAGAGGGATCTCCATGGTAGCCACGTTCCTAATTTAACTGCTCCAGTTCTGAGTAGGATACACCTGGTTGTAATTGTAACTGAGTCTCAAAACACACTGAGTGATGTGTCTCCTTTCCCCAGAATCCATTCAGTTCCAAGGGAACAGGAATTACTACAAGGACTATTTCTTGCATTCAGCTTGAGAGTAAGTCTAGAAAAGGTGAGAAGCTGTCACACGTGATACATGGGTTTGCAAAACAAGGCTTAAAGAGACGTGAGAAGCATTTGAGAGGACAGGGGCCCAGAGAATGAGTTTCTAGCCATTGTTTCTCCTTACTCCTTTTTGCTGCAAGGCATGCAGAGAAGAGGAGAAAGTGAGGCTCCTTCTATGTCCAATAAGGAGTAGAGTCACAAAGGAAACATGGAGTGGGTACTCAGAGCTGTCACAAGAGCAACAGATACACATAACCCCCATCACATCTACAGCGTCGCTGTGCCCAGGGCAGCTTGGAGATGCCCCAAAAACAGCCCGTGAGTACCAGTGGAGTGCTGAGCCCAAGGCGCTCTCCTGCGGCTTGCACAGGAGGGACCTGCCGGGGCAACACCGTGCAGCATTAAATAAGATCCTTAATCAGCACAAAATTCTATTCTATTCTATTCTGAAGAAAAACAGGATGAGAAATAGATTACTTTACATTCAGGGCTCCAATAAACCAACACTGTAGGATATATCACTATCAGAGGGTAAGGAAAGGGAAAAAGAAGCTAAACCTTGGTATTATTAAATGCAAAACGTAAAAACATTTAAAGTGACACCTTCATGAAGAGAGCTTTTAAATTATTCACAGTCAATGCAATACAATCCACAGCTAATTACAGTCTATACACGCAAATGAAAGTAATGATAATCATAATTACTTTGCACTTATATACTGTAGCAATTTTCATCTGAAGACCTCAAAGTCTTTATAAACATTAATTAATCCTCCCATTGCCCTGGCATGCTAGTTAACTGCTACCATAATTCTCATTTTAGAGACAGGTAAACTGGGGTTCCAAGAGGTTAAGTGATTTGCTCATTGCCACGTTTTGGTGCCGCAGGTAGGATCAGAATGGATGGCAATGTCTCGTCAGAGGGTAGCCATTATACACACCACTGCCTGGCCACAGGTGTTGGGGCTAAGGGAGGAGAGGGGTGCAAGTATATTGAGAAGGGCAAATTCTTGAGCTGAGGAACAAGAGTTTGACAAAAACACTTCACTTACACTACAAAGACAGCACTATATTTATAGTGCACCACACCGCAGTAGTTCCACTGCCGAGTTCCATACGTTGACCCTAAAAGCGCTGACACTGATTTTAAGGTTTGACTTTGCCTTCCATATAGTTGTTTTATTTTGTTCTTTTGTTTCTTCAAAAAAATAATATTGTAAAACTTTGACTAGGACACAGGTTTGCAGAGAAAACAGCAAATACCAGAATCGTTGCTGTTGTCAGCTTTGGCTTTATCTAATAAAGACCTGTTATTTGGACTCTAAAGAGGATACAGTGCATTGCTGGGAAACAGGGCTGAATTCACAAATTTTTGGGTGCATGGGCTCAGATGAAGACAACCAAGTTAGTCCTGTGCCTTGTGGTTTCTGTACATAGGCTCCAGGCTCTCAAGAAAGCTTCACCACCAGGTAATGCTAAGCACAGAAGTTGGGGCAATTTGGGCTGATGCATCTGGCAAGCAGACACCTATGGGCTTCACAAGTTAGGTATCTATTTCCCACTGACATACCATTAAATTTTGAGACTCCGGAGGAAGAAACATTTATACTGTGCTTCTGCAGCACCTACCCTACGGCAGCAGTGAGGCAACCTGATAGGTGCTACCACAATAAAAGTAATTGGTCTAATACCACACAGACCCCCCCAGGAGAGGTTGCTGGTTCTTTCTTGGGCTAACGATCTGAGTCGCAGGATGCAAAAGATGAATGGACTCAAGAAATCCCGTGGGCAGAATATCTGACAGTCCAAAAGACAACAGAGCGTAACTTCAAACTCCTCTCACCTGTAATTACTTTTCTGGATTTGCATCTTGTGGCTCAAAAAATGCACTCAGATTTTGTCCTTACCCACATTTCTAAAGGCCGTTGTGTGTTAATCATTGTCTGGTACCATAAAATGCAACAGCCATCAATATCAAGCCTGCCAACTTAACAGACTCTTGTAATGGGTACATTTCTATAGACCTACACAATAAGACTAATTGCATGGGCTTGCTGTAAAAGCCAGAGGTCGTTTGATTACTAGCTGTTTTGTACCATGAAAGTGCACATTAATTATTTAAAAGATGGACTTATAATTATTGTAAGCTCTAAGTAATTACCTATAATTTTGGCAAGTGTTAGAAAAACTGATAGTCTAGCAAATTCAGGTTTTAGTCATTAGTAAGCTCATAATTACATTTAAATTGCAAAATGAGAATTATGCAATTTATCTCCCCAATAATGCATAAACATTACAGTGATTGTAGGTTTTAATGGACTATATTATTACTATAAAAAGCAGAGCAGTGATGGGCAGTGAGGGGCAATTTGAGTTCATTGCTGTTATTTTACATTATAATTGCTTATCTGTGACTGTACTGTGATGGTTCTTCTCCTTGATTAACACAGGGTAAGTCCATTCCACACATCAAACTATACTGGAAAATAACAAAACTTACTGAAAAGTCACTAAAAAGAAGTGATTAATCTTATAGCAATACAGGACTAACTGCTGTAGGTAAACAATCCAGAAATCACATGTTTACTCTTTCTCTGTCCCTTAAGAAAAGCAGAATTCCCAAGTCATGCTGTTTTGGGTAGGGCTGTTTCTTCACTCAGAATTTTCAGGATCTTTTCCCACACACTCCTCACCTATGCCTGAGGCTACTCAGTGCTACTCCACCACCTGTAAAGAACAAGAATGAATAAAAAATGCCACCAAGTAATACACACAAGATTTTTTCAAATGCTCGTATTCCAAAGCAGTCTGTGCCCATCTAATATCCCAGCACATCAATGGCAAAATCCATTTCAACATGAGAAAAGCAGCATAATCACTAAACAAAGCTTACCAGACAACAGAACTGGCCTGGAACAGTAAATTGTCCAGCATCGTTCCAGAAAGAGGAACTTTGTAATACTAATAAATGCAAATCATCAAATCTGATCAAGTAACTATGGAAGAATATGCTCTGGTGCTTCCAGATCACCATCTGCCCTCTCTTCAGCAGCAGGTGTTCACAAAAGAGTTAATCCCTGCTTAGCAAGATCCCCAAAGTCTTCTTAACAGTGGCAGTAAGTAGGAGAAAAGGAGCGAGACCTGGCTGAGCCGGGACACATTACACTGGAGCACGGGACAGCAGTTTCCAAAGCATACAGTGACATCCTAGCAGCACTCCCACTGAACTCAAACGAAATTTTACCATATATAGTTGTAAGAGCAGTAAGTTTGTTGTAATTTAATAATGCCATCGTTCCTTTGGTTTCAGGTGACAGGTGAAGTGACTTCTACATGCGGACTAAGCACTTCATCTATCAGACAAGGGTGTCAGTCACACAAGGTCTAGGAGCAACACTGGAGAACAGATTAGGATAGAAATGTAGGATATTTTAACCAGCTGAAAATGACTGCAATTAATCCACGTTAGAAACTAGGTGACGCAGATGAGTTTATATCCAAAACACAGCACTTTCAGCCAACAGCACTTCTCTCTACAGCCAAACAGTGATATTAGAGTTCAATACTTCCTCAAAAGAAAAGGCAACACCAACCACTGTGAATCACTCATGCAATTTCCTTATGGATTTTCACCTTCCTTGTTACATGGACTTTTCAGAAAACTGACCAGAGACTGGGAGAGGTGAAGACCATGCCATTTAGCCCGAAATCAGGACCGCCCATCCAGTTAATTGTCTACAACAGTCCCTCTTGTCCATGGAAAACTTGTCCCCTTATGATGTAGGAGAAATGAAATGCTGGGACTGCACTTCCAGGCTTGTCTGCAGCAAGACACTTTCACACTGTGTGCACCTTAGAAGCTGGAGTCTTGCCAGTACAACTGGCTTGGTTTGACACCAGGGAAATTTAAGAGCTGCTTTGTATTGTTATTTTACAAGCCCTTATACAGTGTTTGTTTTGAATGATGTGCTGTGTGATTTAGTGGTGTTTGCTGAAATGATGAAAGCCAGTGCTTGATGTGCTCTGCTGCGTGACTGTTGTCTTCTCTTGGAGATGTGATATTACTTTTCACCAGAGTTTCCCAAAAAGCAGCAGCAGCTTTAGCCTTTGGGGCACTGGATCTGCTCAGAAATTCCAAAGATAAAATCCAAGGGAAGTCAACTTGCCTTTAGCCCAGCTCTGCATGCCATTTAGCGGAGCAGCTCTTGCGGACGGCAGGCAGGCAGCCGCCCCGCGCCGCGGGCGGTGCAGCAGGGACCCGCAGCAGCGGTGGCAGAGCCCACACCTCGGTGACCAGGGCAGCGACACCAGCAGCACTGTAAGAGCCGTTCTGAGCACATGCCAGGAGCTTGCCCCTACACCGCTCATGTCAGTGAGGGTTTTGTTACTTGCTTCTGGGAGTGTAGGGTCAGGCTTTTATTACCTAGACATTTGAAGGCCACAGTCAGATTATTTCTGGTGTCAATACTCAGGCTGACCCCTACTCCCCTTTCTGTGAGCTATGGCATGAAGACTCTTCTGCCTGGACAGCTTTGTTGAATCAGGCAGATCTGGCTGGTGTGTATTTCTCTAACGGTGAGAACCAAAGTCTCTGCCCCAGAGAGCAGACAGGAAAAGAAAGAATTACTTTTTGTCAAATGATAGGCTCAGCTTCTGTAACAGCAATACAGGATCATGCCTTGGAACTCAAAAGCTGATGAAATCCCTGCCCTGTATAACTTCCAGGTTGCTACAGGGTGAAAGAGTTGGCAATAACAGGACCCTGGGGACTTCCATGCTGCTCAAGAAATCTAATCCAAAACTTCCTCTCTGCCAATGTCCAGTATTAGGTGCATCAGTGAAGATGCACTAAGCCTTACAGGAGCTAAACAAAGGATAATGGTACCCCACAGCATCTACTCAAGGCTTCAGCCTAATCCCCGTTTAGCAGAGTTTCACCTATGCACTTGAGCATGAGAATTTATATCACTTCCAAGCCTTTTTATTAAGTAGCTTAATTATGCATTGAAACACTCAATGCCTCTTTGCACCTCCCCAAATTCCGGCCCTTTGTAGGAACTGCCAATTTATATTACAGATATATCAAGGCTTTGATAAAACTTCCTTTCTCTAGCAAGCGCTCTTTGCCCTCTGGTTCAAAGGTGTGTCTGGTCACAGGTCACTGAGTAACCAGAAGGCATCTTAAAGAGAAACAACTTTTCAGCCAGCACACATTTCCTCTTGGATGATGACAGCGATGGCTACATGGGAACACAGGATCACTGGGCTGGCAGAGACTGGATGGGTCACTGAGTCCCGTGCCCGGATAGCAGAGGCCACTACATCACAGAATCTCCTTCATTCATGCTTCAAGCTACATCTTTAAACAGACAGTATTTTTGCTCCTGTTATTCTGACATGAACGCTGCTCTGTTTCAGAATCTTGTTGCTTTAATGGTTAAATGCTGTCTTATTTCCAGCCTAAATTAATGCATGGTTAATGTATATGTTTTGCTCTTAGCCACTGCATTCCTCTCTCTGCTCTTTACTCCCATATGATATTTTTAGACAGCAATCAGATAGTCTCTTGGTCTGTGATTTGCTAGACTAAACAAGCCAAACTCTTCAAGACCTCTCTCTTACAGTATATTCCACTTTCCCTTAACCGTTCGGTTCAAGATCACCTTTCCTGGATATGACTTATTGGAGTGGTACCACTTCAGACAAAGACAGCTTGCATGGATACTTCCTTTCCTTTCAAAGACCACCTTCATCTGACAAACCCCAACATCCCATTGCCATTTCCATAGCTGCTGCACATGGGTGCTTCCCATGATCAGCTAGCACAAAAGGAAATTTGCCTCATTTGGTTCTCACTGATGTCTTTTAACCTACTATGAAAGATTCTTGCTATTAGTCCAATCAAGCATATGACCTCTCACTTCATACTTTAAAATTGTAGCAATTAACGTTGCAAGCTATTTAAGACTGTATTGCTGTGATAAAGCCACTTTTCCCAACAAAAAATTGAAGGAAAATAATTGTTTTGTTACAACTGCTATGAGCCTGCCTGCTCACGTTCTTCCTACATGTTTGGCTTACACAGCTGCAAGCTCCCAGGACTCTGCCAACCTCTTCACCATTGGCCTTGAATGAACAGAAGAGCTGCTCTTCAAGACCAGCTGTATGAAAGAAAGAGATGTGGAGCCCTGGCTTGGCCCATCTCAAGTGAGCTCCTCACTACATAGCAGTCAAGATTCCAGGGAGCACATAAAGGTCAACCCTTTGTCCTGCCAGAACTGTAGAGTGTAACCATCCATCAGGTAGGTCTGGAAAGTATTGCTGCCCCCGAAGTCACCCATCCCTACTTTGCTGGGCCATGAGCTCAGCTGGTCCAGTCTCCTTTGTGTTCCTCAGCAGTCTGTGCCACGCAACTACCCCCTGGAGGAGATGCATATTGTACAGAAGGCCTAGAGCAAGAGCAGTCGCAAGAAGGCCTAATGCTGGTCCTGGTAACTCAGTCCTAGAAACCCCAATATACGATTACTTTGAACTTACTTCTCTTCTTGCTGATGTCCAGGGAGACATTTTGTAAGTAGCATTTGTATCCCCTGAATTAACACAAAGGCCTGTTCTTCGGTTTTACAGGCACAGCAGCAGCAACAGCTCAGAGAGCTCTGTGTGTTAGGACGTACCAACAACAGACGGGTTTTTAGGGACAAAGTCCCTGTCTAAGCAGGGGAGTAATGCCCGCTGGGAGCAAGTGAGAGGTCTGCCTGTGCACAAGCCATCAGTGACAGTGCTGCCAGAGAGCCCGAGCTACTGCGGGACTGGAGGGAACAGCTCCGAAGTCCCGATGACCAGGTTTTACAGATCCCTCTCCAGCCTGTCTGGGTCTGAGAAAAGGCTGCTGAGCCTCATTAGTGAGCCAGCCAAGCAGGACAGGTAGCCTCAGGTTACACTAACGAGCCAATTAAGAGGACTTATAAAGGAAACTTGGCTGGGTAAGGAGGGAGGAGAGAGTCTGGCAGCACTGGCCGGGGAGGCAGAGCTGTGCAGCTGAAGATGAGCTGCTGCATAATTACCAAAGCCTTGTGCCATTGGGGGAAGGGTAGCCTTGCAAGATTAAAGATGGCTGATTTGGGGCTGTGATGTTGTTAATTTGTCTCATCAGAGCCTGAAGTAAGCCAAACAGCAGTAAATAATTATATTCTTGCCCTAACTGGCAGGACATCTTAGAGCATCTTGGGCGGCCATGCTTGACCTAACAGCCCTGCACTCAGTGCCCCAGGATCCCACCAACACCCTTGAGGCCTTCTGAGGTAGCTGGATGCTACCTAGAAGGTTGCTCAGCATTTTGCCGAGTGGTTTATCGTGGTGGTAGGGTTGGCCCTACCTATCACACAGGGAACAGATGTTCATTACAAGGTTGTTGCTGTATTGCCCAGTCAGCTGAGGCAGATTCTTGCTGTGTGCTGCAAGAGTCCTCTGCAACTCTACACATCCGATGTATGTGACTGGCCTGCCTTGTGGCTTCCAAGTCATTGTCAAGTGTTGTGTCTGGGGTGGTGGTGAAGTCAGAATTCACCACAGTCAGGTGGTGAGATCAGAATAAATACAGTAATTTGAAGCATCTGTTATTTTCTTGGAGGGAAACCCTCTTCAGTCACCTCAAATTCTAAGGTGTTTGCTTTGCATTACATTAAAAGCTGAAGTTTCAGCTATTTTAATTCTGTTGGAGATAATGCAGCTCACAGAATACCTGTGGGGTCCCGACAAGCCAGTGGCTCATGGAGAACAATTCCATCATACAGCGATTCCCGGTCACCTGAGACCAAATCCAATTACACCCAGTGTTTTACAGAAAACAAGTTCCAACCCAAATCTGGCCAAGTTCTCCTCTGATGGTGGGAATTAAAATCCTGACTCCAAACAATCTTTTCAACTAAATCCCATCAATCTGTCTAGACAGTAGGTCATAGACAACAATTTGGGGGGAGCAGAGGGTTGTTTGGCTTTTTGGTTTGGGCTTGAAGTAACTTAATAATATGCAAACTGACCTCTTTCTTTGCCAACCATTTGCAACTCACACCTGAAGCTATTTTTGATGTCTTCAAGGATCCATTACAAACCAGAAAACACAGATCAATCCACCGGGATTTTATGCACTTGGGTGGGTGAATTTCCTGCAAGTTCCCTCCAGATCCGTGCAATGGATCTTTGGCCAAGAGTTAGAGCAAGTTTTATGTATCTAGTACAATGTCCTGTTTCATCCATTGGCCAATATCCACTGCTCCTGAGTAATTCCCTCTGCACAAGCACTACTAGAGTCTGGTAAGCAAAAACAGCCCATAAAACCACATGATCATTTTACAGCCATGTAAGAAGAACATAGAGAGCTCTGTTCTGCATTAAAGTCCCCAGCACACTGCTAGCATTAGACAAATAATAATAATAGCTGCTTGTACGAAGGTGCCTCAACTGGAAAGAATCCCAGCTTAATCTGATGGAACAAAGCTGCCTACAGGAAGAACAAACACAAATAGGTCCTGCGACACCTGATTGAGCATCAAAACGCATATTCCATCCAGATGGCTATCTTCTGAGACCGCAACCTGGAATGGCAAAGAGCAAAACCTGTGTTTGTGTTCAGCTCATCTGAATGATTGCATGACAGAGTGAAATCAGATCTACATGGATGGATATGGCCAGAGAAATTGAGCAGTTTCACTTTTCAAGTGCAAGACAAGAAAACCATAAGCTCTCTTTTCATACTTTTTTCAATAAAGAATACAGATAGTCTTTTCTTGTTTAAGCAGATGGATACCACTCCTACGTGGGAAAGAACATGCACTCCTGTTTGTAGTTGAATCAAAGTAAAGTTGAATGGATGAAATAGTACCTGCCAAGCACAAAGTATTATGGGGCAAAGAAAACAAGTGGTAGTTCTGAGAGTCCTGGGTTTGGGTCTAGAAGAGGAGAAAGAGCGGAAGACTTGTCCTTATGAACCATTTCAAGGATTATCAATTTGAAAGCTCCTCAATACAGCAAACACAGTGCTTCTAGTCCATCCATCAGGATGTGGTCTGGCTGTTCAGCACCAAAATCTTCTAAATGACTCATTGCATATACACAGTTGCCAGGGGGCCAATGCATTTATGATGTAATAAAAAGTTGGTACTTGACCAAATGACACTGAAGAATTTCAAAGTTTTCCTAGTCTAAGGATTTTACAGAGCTAGAATATGGCTACATATTACAAATATTCATTAATATTCTATACTCTCCTTCACTCAACTCCTACAAAAAAACATTATATTAATATGTTGTCCTGCAGGTATGCTGAGGTTATCAAAGTTACCTACAGAATTTGGCATCCTAATTGCACCAAAGTTATCAAAATCAGGTGTTCAGATGTCCAAAGTAATTTTTTTATAAATAGTGCTTAAAATAATACCAAAAATAAAAACACCAGAAGATGGCCTTGTGGCAACAGCTCTGACAGTCAGACAATCAAGATGCAACTGCTCTCTCGTGCAAATTTCCCGAGTAAACAGCAAGTAGCCTGCAGTATAACTGTGTCCCCAATATAAAATAGGGATAATATTTTTTTCTCCATCTATTCTTAGTTAAAAAAAAAAGAAATGTAATGAGGACTTGGACAGTGTCATCTGATGTCAGTATGTAGCATTTAACACCATACCCCAAGTATACTGTTAGGTTTCCATATATTAATCGCAAAGAATTATAATCTGAGACATCTCAGGCTGCTTGGCATTATCTTTTGTTAGACAAGCGCAGTAGATGATTAACTGAAAGGCACTACTTCTAAATCCTGCCTCACTTATATCCCAAGATCATCAAGTGATAAGAATGTTACTGCTACTAAGAACTACCTTTGCTTGAAACCCTCTTGATAGAATCACAAGTGGAATAAGAAACTTTCAACTGTGCAGATATTGAAATAAACAGAAAAATATTTTAATATGAGAACTTCTATACTTGACAAGGAAAAAATGCTGAAGACTTTTGAGACCTGCAATACTATTTCTTTGGTCTAATGTAGGCATAAAGGTTTTCCCTTTCAGAGAGAGTTTGCAATGACTAAATCTCAGGGAGATCAAAGGAAACTGAATTTAACTGAAGATTTCCCCCCTCCCCCCCCCCCATGGAAATGTTTTATGAATCTTCTTTCAAACATGAATGTCTGAGAAGGTGAACATGGAAAAGACAGTCATCTGCACAAGCTTTAAGTAAACCAGAAATATACAGAAGCTAATGAAACATTAAGTGAAAATGTCCCTGCCTCTGGCTACTTAATTCCTCGTATCTTGCTCTTTGGAAGCAAAACGTAAAGATAACAGGAATAAATCAACAGTTTTGAGAGCTGACACTGAAGCAGCATTTCATGCAGATTGGTTCATCACCAGCTTCTGTTCAGTCATGAAGATCTAATCTCAACATCTTCCGACCCTTTTCCATAGTTCATTACTTTCTAATCACTTATGGCCCTTATCGAAGAATGCTCTGAGCTTCTCGGACTGGAACAAATCCATAAATCAAAGACAATAGCTTTTTTGCTTTCTTTAGCAGCCTGTTTTTTCTTTGTAATCTTATCCATCAGTTGAATTTGAAATGCACTTTGTGAATGTGTATATATACTGCTAAAAAACTAAAGAAACGAGGGAAAATATTTTTAGTACAGACTAAGTTGTCTATTGACTTTCTGAACTAGTGTGAGGCACTAACTCTGGCACCAATCCAGGGAACCAAGGATACCTACTGCAATCTGTTATCTTGCTTTTCTTCAGCGCAGTTTCTCAGTATTCCTTTATTGATATATAGTTTCTTACCCATGGGTAGACGATAGGAAAAAGGAAAGGTAACAAAATAATGAACTGACTATTTTGATGGTTGCTTGTAGTTTGCATTGAATATTTTGCAATGCAAATTAAGAACACATGCTTATTAACCATCAATCTCTGTGTCAACTTCTGAAAGGATATAACAATCAAATTTGATATTTATTTATTTTCTGGATTCCAAAGAGGGCTTTTTCCTCCTAATACTCTGCAGTAAAATCATTCCTATTGGGCCACATTAATGACTTGACTTACAGATAGATTTCTGCTCTTTAAAGAAGATTACATGAGTGACATTTGTGCTCGTAATTATATCTCCTAGATCAGCAGAGCAATGCATTCAGACCCTTTAAATGGAGCATCTCCCAGGGTTTAATGGCTTTAACAAGGACTGAAACAACACCCAGGCGAAGAGGATGAGAGGTGCTAACACAAGCTAAGAAGATGAGAAGGGCTCCCTCTTCGTTTCAGCTAGACAAATAAGAGACTATATTCTTCCACTTTCAATAACAAACTTGCAAGATTTGTCAATAAAACCAGCAGGAGCTAGAGCAGTGCAAAATGATGAGAAGATCTAATGTGCGCTCTGCTCACTTGGGGTTTGGAGGTGGGGGGTGGTCGGGTCTTTCCACGTATCACTGCAAGAAGAAAGTTTAGTTTTGATGGAAACAAGGCAGAACCTGTGTAATGAAGTAGCTCGGGAGCCATTTTATAATTTCCCATGTGCAGGACTCACTGCAACGGAAGACAGTGGACAGGGCAGGGAAGAAGAATATGCAGAAAAGGACAGGGATAAGAAAATCCGTTTTTAAAAAAACAACAACCCACAGTTGCAAAGAAGGGAGATATAAAATGGGCTCTGAAAAGCTTGTCATGCTCTACCTTTTTGGGCATCTTTTCCAAGCCTAGGCTGGTGAATGGATAAGACAGACAAGCTTCCCAAAGCACACAGCAGCACAGGTCCAATGCAGCAGCAAACTACACAGCATCTGCACACACACCTCCTACTTTCTAACTAATAATAACAGCTCTTGTGAGCTTGGTAAATCATTCTGTCTAATACAGGCATATAAACACTTTCAAACTGGCATTTTGCTTCACCCCAGCCTGGTTTTGAGCTGGGTATATTACCCTAGATACACGCCTGAGAAGAAACTCAGGCTCTAGCCTTGATTCAGAAGGAGCTGATTTGATATATCTAAGACAAAACATCCATCCGGGGTTGAATTTGCAGACTAAAAGCACTGGAAAGCAATAGGAATCCACAAAAATAAAGATAATACAGTTCTGGAATATAGATAAATATAAGACATATACTGTAAATGGATTTAAATTTCTGAGGGAACACAAAATGTACTATACTTCACCACTGTGTTCCCTTTACCCAGACAACTTACTGGGATTTATTTGGAGCTGTCTAACATTTTTATGACATTCAGACATCATTTATCTCCTGATGCACGGCCAAAGTTGGCAGTGTTATTTAGGGGCTGAACAACCGAGGGATAAAAGCCAAGTTTCTTCTTAAGATCAGTCTCATTTGAAAATATTTAGGGGATTAATAGATGAGTTTACTCTTCCTTTTAAGTTCTTCTTTATTGTAAGTAAAACTGACAATGAAATTAAGCCCACTTGTAGTAATAGCAAAATAATAACTACAAATATTCTTCCATACCCTTGGCACATTTCAGTTGCTGCATCAGCATGTGAGCCTAAATACACGTCTGGTGCGAGTCAGCTTGGCTGGACAGCTGCTCTCTGCCGCCGCTGAAGAAGTTGCATTTCTCCACTGGGCAAGATAATATACAGCTCAAGTACTTTATAGTTTTGAGACCTCTCTGGACAAACAATGCTATAAAAGATGTGCCATGTCTTGTCCTCAGCAATTCATCTCACTGTCAACTGGTTACCATATAATAAGACTCCAGCGCAAGTGAGGAGTAAGGTAAAGAAAGCCTGCTTCATGGAAGGTGATGCTACAAGGACGGCTTGTCATCTCCAGTGCTGGGTTATTTGTAAAAGTTCTGTCCTCTCTAAGGACCTGCAGGTAGAATAGATATATTCTGAAATAAACAAACTCCTATATCTTCCATCATATCTTCTGACTATCTGTATGACTCCATCATATTTTCCATCTTATCTTTTGCTATATTTTTCCATGGAAAGTCAATAAATAAGCTTTTCTTTCTTTGCTTGTGAGCTACACTTCTGGAACAGTTAAAAAAACACAACCCACTTCAAGAAGACCGTATCATAGAATATAACATCATACACAGAGCATCTCAGGCACAAAAGCAAAAGACTGTCATGTCCAACTTCTAAAGATTTATGAAGGATAACTTCCTTTACATGCTTTGTCTGACTCTCTTTTCCTGCTTTAAAGATGGTTTTCAGGTTTACTTGGGGAAAAACATTTTCCCTGGCTGGAGGTAAAAAGCACTGACTACCCTGGACAGCCACCCAAAGCTCACCATCAGAGTGCCAAACTAAGCACGTGCCGAAGGGACACGACAGTGCACAGCCTGAATCAAGTGAGACTCCCATGTCTGAGATGAGAATTTAGATGAGTTAAACAGAAGTACTAAGAAGGAACAGCTCACTTTTTAGGCTGTTCCCAAATGGCTTTCCCAAGCTGCATCTCCACAGAGGGACGAAGCAACAACCCAGGGGGACAGCAGTCACATCCATCTGTCAAGTCCACTGCCCAAAGCACCTCCCATTGTTTGAGGATGATGTGTGTTTGGTGTGTCTGTCTGTGCAAGAGAGGGAAAGAAAAGGAAGGTTATTAAAAAAGCAGTTTGGCTAAATAAGGGAGCTCATTATGTGTGCTATTTTTGTTCCTCAAATGTCTGCCTTCCTCTCTTTCCCTTGAGGTTTCTAGAGAAACCTGACAATCAGGGCTGAGGTTTACTGTCAGCTTCCATTAGGCAAATCAACCGGGCTGGGGATGGGGGAAGGACAAGGGGAAAATTGCCCTAAAAGCATGCTGATTCAGCACCAAAAATGTCTTTGTGCTTGTACACACTACCAAAAATTACTCAACTGAAGCACTGTCCCATAAACGAATTCTTTCAGAGCCTCCTGCGGTCCCCCTGTACCACAACATGAAACACCGTTTTCTGTCAGATCCGCAGGGATGGGCACGGCTAACAGCAACCGCCTTCAATGCTCTGACAAAGCAAATGACCTTCAGTGTGTTCACCTGTCATGGAACTCATTTCCGTGTTGTAATTGAGGTGTAAAAGTGCTCTTCATTACTTGAACTAAAGACACATGAGCCTGCAAAACAGAAGACTTTCCCAAGAATAAGAACAGACTCTGTGGACATGGAGCATTGGATTTGACATTTTGAAATCTCAGCATTAAAAAAAAAATTTAAAAAAGAATTTTATTAATCTTTTTCACTTTTCCTTTAGAAAATACTGATTTTCCATCAGTGATTTTATATGCATTTCACCAGTATATATATGAAGAAGGAGTGTAAACTCCACAGAACATAGGTCCAGTTTTAAGCAGAAAAGGTTTCTGCCTTTTTTTTTTTAACCACTATGCTCACAAAACAGGGCACTAATTCAAGCAGAGGCCAGTCTCCAATGTATTGCCATTCGTCCTGGTTGCACCTTATCTGTCTTCCAGAATCAGTCACTACACGCAGACGTAGAATAGAAAAGAAAAATTAATAGTCATCTGCTACAGAAAATACGGATCTTTCCCTGGTTAGAAATAGTGGGGTTTTACTGCAGAACACAGCTAGTTGCAAAACTGCAGCCATCAGGGCAGGAAGGTAGCTTATACATTATGGTTTCCGCAGTAATATTACTAAGAAAAAATATTCTCTTCTCCAGCTGTGAGATGTCTGTGAACTGTGATCATGCATGTCTTCTTTGTCATCAAGCAGTTGTGAGGCATCATCAAATCAAACTCACAATAAACAGGGGATTAAATTAAATTATATATCTCCTCACAATCGCAGAGTCATTTAAATAAGCCCGTGACCCACAGAAAACATCACCAGTGTAGCCACAAACATGAAATGAGATAGGAGCTTCCACGGCACCTGTGGCGTGAGGACTTTACGTGTTATAAATGCCAATTAATTTGGCAGCATTGCACCTCCTTGGGGGTATTCCTGTTTCAGGGTAACATTACATCCTTCCCAGAAATGGAGAGACCTGCCGAAAGTTTTGAATTAAGTGGTGGAAATGGGATCTGAATTGCTTGCAGTCGTCCCCTCCCTCTCCTCTACACACTGCAGGAGACACCAGCAGCAAATCCCTCTGAGAAACTCCTGCTCATTTTTGAAGTCTTTGGCCAGGATTTAAGTTTCCAGACTCAGGAGCATTTCTCCTTTCCTTACCAGAGTCCAAAGCAATGCCAGCCACAGAGAGCTGCCGGTGAGATGGTGGCACAAAGGAGGAGATGGGGAACAAACCCTGTGTGCAGGGTGGGTGCACATGTCCCCGGCAGGGTAGTAACAGAGCCCCAGGCAATTTTTCAGGCTCCCAGACAAGCTCCAGGGCAGGAATGCCACAGGGGAAGAAACTCCAGTTTCTCCTCAGCCAGACACCCTTGAACTCCAGAGCCTCAGGGCTTGTCTCCGTTCCTGTCCTCATGTCCTCCTCAGCGCCTTATCTCCAGGTCCCCAAGTCACCGATGCCGCCTCCTCCTCCCCGAAGCCACAGCTTGTGTAGCAGTAACAGCTGTTTGAAAAGCTCGAGCCAAAGAGTCCAATGCTAAAAATTAACAGATGCTGTTTCCAATTCCTAAAGACCACTTGAGACTAAGCAGGAGGGACTTAGTAATTGTCTGAAGCTGGATCTATACTGAGAACAGCCAAAGTCTGGAGGATAAAGGCTGTGTTTTGCCTCTCAATATGTTCTTCTTTTCTGCAAAGCCCACCGTATGCACAAAACAAGTTTTGTACTTATGTTTAATCAAATAAAACAAAAAATTGACAAAACTTTGCTAGGTTGGTTCACAGTGATCCTCTTCCACTCAAGGATTTCTAAATTAATATTTTAAAGCTTAGAATAAAAGCTTTCCAATACACCTAAGTGCTTTGAGCTCCTAAGTCCCACACCTAAGCATTTCAGTGGAAAATGAGTAATTTTTAAAATTAGGTTCTTCCCATTAAGGAGTCCAAAATTTCAGTCTCCTGGGCCTGGATTTTTCTTCTTTTTCAGGAAAAGCAATGCTTCGTTTCATGGGTTTGGAAACTGCTGCACAAAACATTAAAGAAATAAAAACTGCAGCATTTGTTTTTCTTTAGCATAGCAATGGAAAAACAACCTTGCCTAAATCTTCATCCATTTCTGACAGGGTTCCCATATCCTGCAAGTTAATCCCAAGGAACAGTCACATCCACCCAAGTGAGCATGGGAGGGAGGGAGGACAGTCTGTGCCGGGGCAGGTCCAGCCTGAGCTGTCCCAGCTGGGGCTCAGTGTGGCCCCATGGGGCAGAGCTGCCCCACCAGAGATGCGAGGGGCTCCGACAGCCCCAGAAACACCAGGAAAGGCGTTTCTGAGATGGTCCCACGCCACAGAAAACTAATTTCTCCCACATGAGAGGAGACTCGTGCTGCACACTCTTGTTAGGAGTCCATTTCAGAGCTGAAGCCTACAGGATAAACCATTCAACCTACAAGGAATTGTCAAAAAATGCAGCTAAATAGCAAACACATGTAAGTCCCAGGCATTTCCCTGAGCCCCACTTGTTCTTTTTTTAGCCTCAGGAGGAAAGCACATTCTTCTGCATAATTTATTTCTTCAACAGAATTATGCAGAAAACAGCAACTAAATTGCTTTTCCTGATTAAAAACAGAGTATTTTATATTCTCTCCTCCCCCCCATTTCTGGATTATTTGCTTTTTATCCTACAGCCTCTTCTCCCTAGCTGTAGCTCTCTAATTTTGCCTAGAAAGCAAAGCCTCATCTGCTCCAACCTTTCACAGCACACTCCCAGGTGTGGGCAAGGAGACCTCCCCTCACTGCCCCAGCCCCCCCTCTATAAGCAGGGGTCACTGGCAGCCCCTGGGCTGATTCTCTCGTGGGGCTTTGTGGTTTGGGGGTGGGCTTGCTTAGATGAAGGAAGTTTGTTGATGATGAAAGGGGGCAGGTATTTTATCTCAGACAGTGAAATAGCTTTCTAAAAGGGCTTATGTTCTTGGAGCAGTGTTAGGAGGTCTAGGGGTTTGTGTTTACAGGGCTGAAAAACCCAGTTCTGGACCAGGAGCTGAGCAGCATGGGCGTTAGCACAGGCACAGGTACAACAGCAGAGCCAGGTTCAACTGCTCACAAATCACAAGGCCCAAAATCAGTGCAAGAATGACTTGCATTCTTGCTGCTGTTCAGGTTTTCTGCCTGTGAGTGTGAGAGGCTAATTTTAGCAAACCTGGAAAAGGGATTGGGGATCAGTGGTTTGTGGGAGCAGCTTCACCTCCCTGTGAACTCACTTCCTTGTGCAGCAGGGATGTAGTGCTTCTGCTGGCGTTTAGCTCTGGATGAACGTACTGGCTCAGCTCTTCAAAAATCATCCTTTAGAGACCAGTTCCAGTCCAGAAGCTGGTTATAAACCTTTGTGTGCCCACTGCCATCCTCTTAGCAGAAATAAAAAATGGATGGATTTTCACTTTCAATGAACATCTCTGCCTGGTATGAGGAATCTGATGTGATGAGTCAGTGCTGAGCCATGCTTTACCGTGTCTGCCTGCATCTAAGAAATTAGGGCTATGCCAGTTAAATACGGGCACACTCAGTATTATTCTGTATCGTTCACTGGGTCAATCCAGACTTAAGGACTGTCCCTCATTTTGGCTTTATGGAGTTACAGTACGCAGCAAAATGTCTAAAAAGCACTCTAAGAGCACTGTGAGTCCCTTTCCTATAAGGTGACCAGGTGCTGGTAAATGGAAAGCTAGACAGCGAGTTCAGGCAAGTAGCAAACCTTAAACAATCCTTCCTTAACTACAGAAATACACACTGCAACCATTGAACACTCAGTCCAACTTCCCTCAGCAAGTCTGAGAAGGGTTTGAAGCATGTATTGAACGCTTGTTCAAGGCCTTGTTCTGGTAAAGGGAAGAAGTCCTACTGCTGGGAACCCGCTCTTGGAAAACACACGTCCAGGAGTCACTTGCTCATATACCAACCAACCCAAACGTCGCTGCAGGAACAGAGCTCACCTCCAACCTGTCCCTCTCTGCTCTACAAATGGGCAAATACCCTCCTACAGTGACTTCAGCTTATGGGTGCTGCCTTGCACTGACTGAGTGCGACCGAACCCCTGGATACATGTGCCGAGGGACACAATCCATGCGGAATAGCTGGGTCTAACCATTGGAATTGTGTCTTTTGCTGTCTGCATACAGGCAAGTCACAAATGCGCAGACTTCTGTATATTCAGGTTGTGCTAATTTTATCAGCGCTGGTTGAACTATGCACTTGGCATCATTTTGTTTACCATTCATGTCTCTACTAAAAGGATACATCAGCTATTATAAACCCATCACTGCAGAGGCTATTGACACATGTAATGTGTCAGAAACACACCTCTCTTTCCGAGTAACAGATCGTTAGTGCACTGATGCTGTCTTGCTTGCTTGAATCCATTAATCATTGATCTTCAGCTTAAAACTTCAAATGAACTATTTTCTCTAATTTGGCCTATTTTTTTCTCACTATTGACTTTGCTCATGATAGCATTATGTGGTCTTCTAGGGTTGCTGGCAGATCCTGGTAGGAAGGGAATTCCTTTAATAGGAAAAAAGTATATTAATGAGGCAATTTTTGACTGGTATGTTGAATGAATTACAAATGGAGCAAGAATTCCCAAATTTCTCCAAATTAGTGACCTTTTTTATGATAGTTCCCCAACAGTAACTAAACCAGTAACTACAGATAACCAGTATTTAAGTGCTTTTGTCTGCAAATCAGTCTGTACTATTAGGCCAACTTTATTTCTGATGATACCTCTGCAAGGTGTTCTCTGAAAACAGGGAACCAAAATCATCTAAAGAGCTTCTGCACTGTTCTCTTGGGAAATAGTGGGTTTGCTCCCCACTTCAGACTTTGCATTGCATTATTGCCGGTAATAGCCTTTCGAGAGCGGTGATTAAATGCACAGGTTGAACAAGGCTGTACATATTGTGCTTTACATTCCAGTTGATTACATTAAATATTCCAGATTCACAGGGTCTTCTCAGTATACGCAATGCTCCGCTGAGCAGACTCATCATCAATATTTAAACGCTCTTTCATCTCAAGCTGCTAACAGCCCTATTCGATACGTAGCAATGGAAAAGATGTATCAGATTGCAATAGGTTTTACCCCTTCACCAACATCTTCTGCAACTATAATCCCATCTTCTTTCTCTTCCTGAGCCCACCTCACTAAGGAACCTGGCGTTAAAGTCCACACACCTACTCTAATCCCAGAGACCTGCTGTCCAGCTAACGGAAGGCAAATAACCCTTTGGTGTGATGTCAAGAAACTACACATCCACTTGGTCCCCTGTCTTGAGGCTTCGCTGCTTCGATCACAACACGCCCCAAAGCTCCTCCTGGGCTACGTGCTTCCTGGAGGCCTTCTCCCTCCTGCTGGAGGAGATGTGAAGCTTTGAGTCTCATGTCTTCTAAGCTGTACACTGGCTGATGGGAAATAGGCATCCTGGACCCACTTTTCCAAGCATGTTTTGGAGAATCTTTTACAGAGGGGCTGCGCAGCCTGTGCTGGATGGGACATTCAACAGGAGCCCACGTGCATCCTTTCCTGCGCCCCCAGCCAAGCTCCATCCCCGCAGCTTGGATGGAGACAGGGAAGGGAAGGACACCTCTCCACAGATACTAATAACTGAACTTACAGCAATAATAAAACATTATATGCTCCGTTAGATCTTTCATTTGAAATAAAATCCTGTGACACTGAGATATCATTATCATTTTTATCTTGTCAGAAGCAAATATCACATTTGTGGGTAAATATAACAGATCAAAATGGATGCTTCTTAGCAAAAGAATCTGTATAAATACAAACAGCGGAGATTAAAGGGCTAACAACAATGGTCTTTGCTGCTGAGGCTCCAGCAGCACCCTGTGTGCATCCCCAGCAATACATTCATAAAGAAGATTTCAAAACTAAATCTATGCCATTATTTCTTCTCCTCTGTCAATAATCTGGTAGCCCTAGGCACACATGCCAATGGAAAAGCAGGCTGGAGTTCAAAGATGTGGCACATGAGAACGTAGCAGGGATAATTTTCACCTGATATCACATCATCAGAAACTGCTACACAAAATTATTGTGAATTATGGGGGCCTGCTGTGCATTTGATTTCCCACAGCTGCTACCACAGCAGTCACTTTCCTGAAAATTAAGTGCATGTTTCATCTGCTCACAGGAAGGGAAGAGGGGAAAAAGGTAAAGAAAGAAAAATTTATGATCAAAAACTCACTGAAAGCTCCTGTGCCATAACATGAAGCCACAGCCTGCTTCATGGCTGTACTCTGGGACAAGCGGGAGGGACACGCGGTGCGGTGGCACTGGGCAAGACGGGATGTGTCAATCAGAAGCGGAGCCAGGGCAGACCTGCCAGAGCTGAGTCCAGCAACTGCAATATGTTCATTCAATTTACATTCCCTGCAACTCACTTCTGTCTCTTATCTCCAGCAAGGGACACTACACAAAGCTGATTATTCCAGTTTCTCTCCTCCAAAGCAGGCAGCAGCATTAAAAGCCCTTGCAATTGCCAGGAGCCAGGCAATAGCATAATTAGAGCCTCCAAGCCTGTCGGAAATGAGGGGCCATGGGGGAGTGAGGGGAGGGTGTTTCTTACGTTCCTGTTCCTACGTGTGAAACTGCAACACAAAGCTCCTTCCTAAGCACTTACTGTGTGATCACCACGCCTGATCTGAATGCCCCCACTTGTCGGGTTGGTACCGCTTCCCCGTCGTGAAGCTGACAGGGCATAGCACTAGGCTGACAGCCCCGCGCCCGAGCAGAAAGGGAACGGCACAAATATATTTCCCTCCTCCAGCCATTATCATTCTGCTCCAACAAATGTTGACCGGAAAAGCCATGTGGTTATTTCATTTTCAGGCAGATTTTACTAGCATGGGAACAAAGATACTTCAATCGCACTTTTGTGTCCCAAGATCGCCAAGTGCTTCTTGGAGTGCTAATTAAATTTCACAACCTCCTCAAACAGTAGGTCAATCCAATGTGACATTGCCGTAGCTTTGTTTCCTATGGAAATGACGCAGAGGTGCCCATGCTGGCTGGCTGGGTGTGCATCTGCATGCTCTCCCCCTAACATGTGCTGGAACCACTGGCCTATTTAAAGAAGATTTGAGAGAGAGGTAGAACCCTCAGAGAAAATGAGTCCCCCAGATTTTTTTGTGGCCTGGACCAACATCGTTTCAAGGTGCAGAAGGGAAAGGCTGTTGTGTGAGTTCATAAGGCAATGCAGGCAGAAAATGCCTCAGCTATGGAAAAGCTTCAGCCAAAGCTTGTACTTTCTTGGACAGTGAACTGACAGAGAAAGATCTGGAGGAACTGGACTTGGGACATTCTGGCTCACAAAACAAATCGTTTATGGACTAGAGGAAGATGGACTACGTTAGCAAAGGATCTTCCATCAGCTCTTGCAAACCATGCCCAGATCCAGGACTCCAGTCCAGAAACCCCAACATTTCCTTGGGCAGAGTGATGCCTTGAACCTCGTCCCCTGTGACGCTCACAGATAGGATCACTACTTTGATTCTTGCACTGCTCCCAGCACCACAGGATCAACCGCCTGTAAAATCAGGGACAATAAGAAGATCTTCACCGGGCTTCTTTCTGTGTCTGGACATTTTCTTTTAAGAAGCTGAATTTGACCCCAGGTCTTGAATTTTCAGCCTTTTCTTTTGAAAAGGAGATTGGTATGCGTCCTTAGAGTAAAAAGTGGTAACAGTGTTTCTTTCAAAGAGGACTTTTTTTAAGGTAGAATGAATGTGGATTTTGGGAAAAAGTGAAGAAAAGCCACTGTGATTCATGAGGCAATTTTATCCACACAGATGGCCTTCTTCAGATCTTCCCAGGAATTCCTCTGGGTTTTTGGGGTCTTCATCTTCATGCAGGAGACCTGAGAGGACAGGATTCGTCTAAGATATGATAAGAGACTTAACAGTTGCCACCCAATTTCCATCAGGACTTGCTTTGCAAAGAGCCAGGTCCTCCTTCAATATGAAGCTGAGGTAAAGAAGTTGTTAGTGGAACTCATTTTAATGGTAAATGTACTTTGGTATCAAGCTGGTATTTAAGACCAATACAAAGTTATTCTGTGGGAGTCAACTGAACACCAATTGGATTCGTGTATAATATGGAAAAGGATTGAAATTTGGGGTTAATTAGGCGTATTAAATACAGTTAGAGAAAAATGGAAAAACAGAAAAGTGCAAACACATAGTAGTACCTCTTCAATATAGTATTCAGCTAAGTGTGACACTTTTTGCATGTCTGAAACAAAAAAAATAGTTTGCAAGGCAATGGTGGTCATTTCTGTGATCTGGATTGCGACTGCAAGGAGAGATGGAGTGGGGTTTTGGTTTAATTCAAAACATCTTAAGCTGTTAAAATTTTGGCCCTGTCTAGATAACAATAATGGAAGAAACACCCCGTGGTGATAAGCATCTCTGTTCTTTAGAAATTTCCATTCCAAAAAGCCATCCTCTGTCACTAATACATCTGACCCCTAATAAAATAAACATAAATACACCTCAACAGGTTTTGCCACTTGCTTTGTTCACTCTAACCTGCCGGTTAACTTCCTGTCCCCAGAAGTGGCTGTCATTGCTCATTTGTGCGCAGATGGAGATCTTTGGGCAAGACACAGCCTTCCATCAGCTGGAACCGTTCACTGGGAACAGCCATATTAGTCCCAGTGTTATTCGAAATGCAGCAGAAGCAAACACAGAAATAATACAGAGTAGAAAAGCACAGGATCATTAAGGGAGGAGAAGGGGGGCTGGATTTCTCTGGTTTCTAAGACGGTATTGCCAAGAATAGAGGAAAAGAGATTATCTTTTTTTCTTCCAAGGTTGGGAGTCCTGTTTCAGGTTTCATATAATAAGAATGGTACAGCGCAGACAGCAATAATAACCTGCTCTGAAAGCTGCTCGCTGTACAATGGCAAATTGCTCATGGGCAGTGATGGCAAAATTTAATCCCCGCTCTGCTTAGAATGCAACCCACATAGCCACTCAAGACAACATAATAGCACTTTTGTAAGTCTCTGCTACAAACATCACTTTGAAAAGGATACAGCTGTGGAGGGGGGTCTCCACATGCGTCATTTTTGGCTGGCTACCAAGCTAGCAGAGCCTCAAACACACTGTGCTCCCTCATACAGCTCTGCCAGCTACCGCATAGTCACGCCTGGGGAAGGGAGAGGAATGGATGGAGCTGTGTGAGCAGTAAATTCAAGATAAAATTAAGTTGCTTGGCCAGGTGAACAGGTTAGGAATTCATTTGCTGAAGAACTGGGATGAGAGAAAACTTGGAGACAGCTGTAGTCTGGCATTTCATTTACAATCTATGAAGGCATCGCATGGACTCACCTAAGTCTCTAAAGCCGCAGATGTGTCAAACATCAGCCATTCCTTGATATGGCCATGCCTAGAGGATCCCAGACAAGACTGGAGACAGCACCAGCTATTTCCCTCCCCATCTTCCCTCCACTGTTTTCCTATCAGTCACACTGTTTCCAGCTGCCAAATAAATCAATTAGGTGACCAAAGGAGGCCAAGGCACACCCAGTTTTCTCTCACCACTGCGCTGGTTCTGCACAGCCACAGAAGCGCCCGCTTGTGTCAGAGCTGTGAGGGCAATAATCTCTAAAGAGGACCGGCTTGGAGAACAACTGCCTTTCTGCAGTAGCACTTATCCAAGGTCTTGAGCGCTGAGAGCACAGGCAGCATGTTGCTTGGCACGCTGCTGCGCTGCTGGGAGCAGCCTGGTCCGCCTCCACTGGTGATCCTGCCCTCCCAGCCCCGCTAGCGAAAGAGACGGGGCTGACGCCCCGGCAGAGCCAGCCGCAGAGGCTGACAGGCAGCAGGGACGGGCTGCCTTCGCCCGCAGCAGGCTGGGAAGAGCTGGCACAAGCGCTGCTGGCACGGATGCGTGTGTGGGAGGAGCGGGGCTGATGTTCTCCACCTGAGGAGGCGGGATGAGCAGCTGAGAGCAGTGAAGTATCCCGCTGACCCAACCAGATTCAGAAGAGTCACTTCCACTCTGGGAGCACAGCTGGAGGGTTGCGGTAGGCAAGGGAGGAAGAGCTTGGGTTTTTACAGTCAGCTGTGGACCAGAAGGAGCAAGGATCCCCTTCAGAACTGACTGAGGCAGCTTGTGCTTTGAATCTCTACCAACCTGCTGTCAGCTGTTTCTGAAAGCACCAGGAAGTACCAGCCAGAATTAGTTTATGCATTACAAATGCAGGAAAATGGTAAGCTGCTTCTGGATCACTTGAAGAGAGATAACGTGGTGGCGTTTGTCATTTGACATCACTTGGGCCTCTGCATCCAAATAATTGTAGAAAGAATTTCCTTAGGATGGTCTGTTTCTCACAGCAAACGTTTGCAGTCTACTCTCCCTTCCTGGCACAAAGAAAGATACAGGATTTTGAGTGAATTGCCTAGTAATTCTGTAATAAACTAAACTTCTTTCTCCTTCCTCCCCACCTCACGTATTACTACTGATGGTAACAAGGGAGTTATTATCAAGGCAAGCTACATTATGATCTGTGCCACTGAAATCCATTTCAGATCGGAGGATAAAACGTGATTATATTTACACTTCCTTGACACAATTCAGGCAGCAAAATAACAGGCTTCTAGAGACATTTTTCTTCTTCATATTTAGATTTGTCAGTATTGCGGAGCTGTGTGAGAAGGGAATTATTATAGCAGCTGCGATTCAGTGATACATTTTAGTTGCCTTACAAATGAAGATGTTCAGTTTATTGTGTTGTCTTCCCATCTTTTTCATCTCCAAGTTCCTTGAATACTGTCCAGAACATCCTCCAGATTGATGAGATTGCATTTCAATCAATACAGCTCTATGTAAATCTATTTTTGTGTTTGACATATCCCATAAATTATTTCTACTTATAACCTTAATTGGTCTGTATTCATCACAGGAGATGGAATTTCTAACTCATGCAGCTGTTTATAAATTAAATTTGCAATTAATGAAGAAAGTATGAGATTAAGCACTTTATACTTCCCCGATCTGAATTTGAAAAGGATGTAATCATGTTTTATATGGTCAGACTGTGCTTGGACATTTTTATGTTAAAGGTGTAAGGTCCAAAAAATCCCAGAAATGCAGAAACTGGCTTGACTAATGGTAGTCTTAGTCAGCCTAAGGTTGGGCTTGACCTGCTAGTGGGAACAAACACTATTCCTCATAGCAAAAGTCGCAGTTCCAGTAGAAAAATGTATGTTCCCTTCTCCTTCCAACACCAGCAATGATTTTGAGCACATCCATCCTACCCAGAACGCCAAGGAAGCCTCCCTTCCCATTTTACATTACTGCTTGCTGCAGAGTGTCCTAGGCACAGCCAGAAAAATCCCCAAAGCTTTGCTCTAGAGTGAAAACCAACCTACTCTCAGATTTTTGCATCTTCTTCCTCTTTATAGGAATTGTAGTACAACTTCTAATGTATTTCCTGGGTCTCTACAAAGTATTTCAGGGAAAGGTCATCTCCTGTCATCTCTTCACATTCACAGAGACAGTTTTCATACCAGTAGCCAACCTGAGAACAATTCAGTATTCTCCTCACAGCCACATGCTATGTAGCAGGAGAGCTGTGAAAAGGTGAGTTAGTTAACCAAAAGCATCAATAGCAATTTTTAAGGAACAATCATGTAGAATTACTGTTCAAACTTGATAATATACCATAATACACAGAGTTCATCTGCAGGATTGCACACTGAAACTGTGAAAGAATGAAAGCTCTTTCCTTTCTTTTACAGCTGGAATTCAAGACCTCTTCATTGGCCAATTTTTATTACCTGCCATTTTTATTTTCTCTTTTTCAGTGCCTCGTTCTTCTCCATCTTTAGCAGACTGCCTTAGGCAAAGCTCTGCTCCTCTCCATTTCAGTTTTTCTCTCTTTTACCTTCACCACTTAAACGGTGAATTTGAAACTACAGAGTGCAATTAGGAACATATCCTTGCCCTGCCACTTAGCAGGTACAGAAAACTCGGGGGAAAACATAAATACATAAAAAAATCAGTAGTTGAATTCCAATGCAGTCGCTGCTCATGGACCCAAGGTGACTAAGGTCTTCCCTAAAGACTTGTACAAGTAAGAATCAGGATCTTGAATCTGTGCTACATTACCTGCTAATGGAAGTTTATAATATCAGTTATTAGAAATGCTATAAATTCCTCTATGTATCCATCCAGTAAAAATTGAGATATAGTGCTGCAAGCTTCCTCAAGTAACTCAGCTAATACAATTCAAGCATGTCTATGTGTGTTACATTGCCTTTAGAAAGGGCTCCATGGCTAACAATAGACTGGAAACTAGCTGGACATGGGTCTTGGGAATCACACCAACAGCTCTAGAAACCTGTCCTTATACAATACCAAAACCTGCTCAACTGAGCAACTGCTCTTTGCTTTTGGGATTCTGGTGCAGGAAGAAGAAAGGTTTAATAAAAAGCAGTGACTGCTGAAGGGAATACTGAGGACAAGAAGCTAGGAGTAAGTAAACAAGCAGATGGTTAAAGAGGAAGGTTAAGTGGAGATTAAATAAAAACATTAGAAAGGAGGTGAAGCAGAGGCTGAAACCTGGAGGAAACGGAAGTGTTACGTGGTAACAGCATGTGTATGCACATGCACGTCTTGAGGGAAGCCTCTCCACTGCATTCCTTCTCCCTTTCTTCCTTTTATATCCACAGAACGGCCCCACACACTTCTTAGTGCTGCACACATCCCTGGCACCCATGGAAAAGTACTGCAGGCTCTTGTAAACGCACAAGAGAGAAAATGTCAGGGCAGGTTTGGTAACCAAAAAGGTTGGCTATGTGATTACAAGCACTTTCTTGCTGGTCTGGCTCAAGCCAAGGAATGCTGCTGACAGCCTGTGGAGGGGAGATGAAGCTTCTTCAGCTTATCTCCTCCAACCAACCCTCCCTCTTCAGGGTGGCTGACCAGCAACTCCGATGAGCAGCACACACAGAAGTGCTAGGTGGACCATTCGGATAAAGCTAATACTAGTTATCTCACCCCGCTTCGCGTACAGCCCACACCAGGCAGCCGCAGAGCATCATGCTGAGTGAGGACCACCGAGCGGGCTGGCCAGGGCTGCCCACCGCCTCCCCTCGCTGCCTCCTTCCCATCAGGGAACCTTCAGTTATCACCTCCTTTTCAATCTCAGCTATTGACCTGTTTTTCTAACTTTATCAAGCCATCTACAAGAGGAATTACTTTCTCTCTGAGGTCAGTCTTGGAGATGAGTGTGTTTTGGAAGAGCAGTAACTTTGATAATGAAATACTGTGCAAGCCAAGAGCATGTTCACTCCATGCTTTACCACCATATGGTTAAATTTTACCCTCCATCAGATTTAATAAATGGTGTTTACCAATTCTTAAGCATGCCTCCCTAGTAAAATCCACTAAACCCACAAAAATATACTTACCATGGCATTAATTTGGGTAGAGATTTTCTCAGAGTATTGACAGCCATACCTAATTTCTAAGGATTTATTTTTATTTCAAAATATATTAGATATATTTTTTCTTTACCCACCACAATTCCTTTATAACCGTGTTTCCTTTGAAGGCATGGGGCAGCTGCTTTATAACCATCCACTGTTACACTACATCCCCTCAAAAATATCCTTCAATAATTAATATTTTATATTTATTCACAAGTAATAACTTAAACTTTCCAATACAGATCTGCAAAGCCCTAAGTTCATTCCTCCTACACCTGAACACTGACATTTCATGGTTCAAACACCACTCCGTGCTGGGAGATTATCTGGTACCATGGTCTAGGTACTAATATCTGCAGTCTGTGAAGTAGGCTTTAATAATCTCAAATATAAATTATAATATAAATTTTCCCACTCATACTTGTCCCTTCTTAAAAATGAAACCAAGCAGACACCTGAAAAGCAGGGACTTCAATTTATAGGCAGCACCGGTTCTTGATGCATTTCCTTTCTCGGTCAATCAATTGGCCTCTGTTAACAACAAAATATCTGGACTAGTAGTGAAATAAGTGTCCTGCTGATACATTTAGGTGCCTACATTTCTCTTGAAATATGGATGTTATCTACCGTATATATGTGAGACTCTCTTCCACCCCAGTAGTTTTAGCATATCCATATAGACATGTCATGGCAAATGAATGCTAACGTGCCAGTGATCTAACCCACTGCACGTACTAGCATCTCTCCATGTTCCCTACTTACTTCGAGCCATGGATTCATCCTTACCTCTCTTTCCATGGAGAAGTACTGCAGTAAAAGACTGCGATTAGTGAGCAGCTGCTGAGTTCCACAACACAAACAGCCACATGTCAGCAACCAGCAAAAGATTCCCACCACATTTATACTCTTAGAGAGCTCTGAGAGCCCAAGGAAGTATGAAGTGTTTATGACGACAAATGAACTCGCGAACGGAGTTTTCTTCCGTTTGTATTTCTCTTGATGGGACTCATTTCCTCAGTTATGACAAACTCCATTCTGAAGATGGGTGCATTGTTACAACTGAGTTCAAACATGTGCAGCACTAAGCAGGAGAGAAATTACTATCCCAGAAAGCAAGCACCCTCTGACATCTGGTCTTACCCGAGGTGCTCTCAGGTTGCATCATGCTTCCTGCATCAGACTCTTGCTCTCATCCCACAAATCCATAAATAAACTTTGGAGGAGAGAGAGAATCTAATTCCCTGATTGCAATGGCAGACTCTATCAGATAAAACAAAACAGCACCTGAATTCATCCTCACACACCCTTCACCCTCCTCTAACAACATGACAGCAAACTGAGACCAATACATCTTCCACTAATAAATCTAACCACCTCTGTGGTAGGAATTTTCCTGAAAAGGAGGACAGAGGTTTTATCTGAGCAAATGAATAGTTCCCGGTCATCTGCTCAGTCCATTAGCAGCCAGACTGTGCTGCATTAGTTAGCTAACCCAGGTGCATGCCTGGAATATTATAAAAAATTGATATCTATCCAAAGATGATGTCAAGTATTTCTAAGTCTGGGGAGGAGTCTTGGCAGAAGAGTGTGAACAAAGAGTTGCTAATTTTTCATACAGTCCTCATGATGAAAACCTCTTTTCTTCACTTCCAATATTCAGTCATTAAGTTTCCAAGGTCAAATATTCAGGGCCAAAATTGCAGCTCACATGAAAAATAATTTCTGTATTGGTTTAGACCACTTCAAAATGATGACCTTAGGCTTAATTTTTTTCCAAAGTCATGCTGTCTTTCCAGTTGCTTTGGACAAGGGTTTCCCACAGAACCAGTGCTTCCCAGTGACAGGAAATGCTTTTGATGTGGTTAAAAAGCTTGTCACTCCAAGTATGTTATTAACCAAACCACAGTGCAAACTGCAACCTCAAAACAACTGGCACAACCTTTTCTTGCGTTTGCACAACGCCTAGCACTGTGGAGGCCCGGTCTGTGCCACAGCCCACGTGACATTCCTGAAGTAATAATTAATACCAACAGCTCTGCAAACAAGAAGAAACGTACAAACAGTGGCACTTGGATTCTGGAGACAACATTCCTCTGAACATCCCCAAACCACAGCACAGCTGCCCCACAGGCTCTGCTCTATAAACCTCACTGGTTTGGTCTGCAAGGGGCCACTGACGGAAGGATTTCAATATTGTTCTATCTTTGGCTAATGCAATAATCAGTAAATGTGATGCGTCCTTTCCTAATGTGCACAGTGTTATGCTTGGAAAAGGAGAAGACAGTGAAACATCCCAGATATAAACATGTGCTATCTTCACAACCACGGAAATGTATTTTTCCTTTCCCTTATATTCTCTCTGTGGCTTATCTATTCACGTCTGCTAAATACGACATACCCTTGATTCGGTCCACAGCCTCAAAGCTTTTATGTGGCTTCTGCTCCACTCCAGGAATCTTGCAAATAAATTGCTGTACTGGATTTGTTTTAAAGAAAGCATTTGTTTGTTTTCAAATCATATACTTGGCTACATGAAAAGAATCTAGCTCTGTACTTTCTCCCAGGCTGTTTGGGTTCCAGTAATTGTTTGCTGCTGTATGTTTGAAGGAGATTAAGGGGATGGAGGGGGGGGACACGGGGGGGCGTCAGGGGGGCAGGAACTGCACCCTGCTTCCAGTTCTACATGACCTGTGCCTATGGATGACACTGACCCTCCCCTCAGAGTGGGGGAGAGGGAGGCTCTCTCCTCTAACAACATCTCCCGTGAGGACGTCTACACCTCACCCTGGTTTCAGCCAAAGGAGAAGTACGTGCACTCCCAGAGCAGCCGATCTGGCCTGCTTTTAGACACCCACTTTAGAAGAGGAATCATGCCTTAGAAGTGTCCATTGTTCTCTGTGGGCTTAAAAGGGAATTTGAATAGTTAGTTCACATAAAGATGACAACGTTGTAGTAATTTTGGATTACTTAATTCTTTTCCCAGTATTTTGCTTTATTATTTTAGTCTGTAGAAATAAGAGGGATCTGATTTGTATCTGGTATATAGATACTCATCCAGCCCAGAATCTTCAAAACTGGTACTGACTGGAGAGCCTATCAAAAAGGCACCCGCACCTTTCAGCTCTTTTAAAAGGTATCTATACCACAGATGCCCATTAATACCTTAAGCAAGTTTCTTCTTCATACCTCAGGTTACACAATACAAAATGGGGATAAAGATACCGAAACTGATGTCTTATTTAAAGATCTTGCACTTGGCAAGACCCAGGGACTATTAGTAGTAGTAACGTAATGGGCACAAGTAGCAGAATGAGATTTGAAATCAATTATTTCAAATGACTGATCAGAAGTTGTTGTTCAGAGAGCAGATGAGAAAGAATCAGAGCTTCTAAAATGAAAGCTCAGACCTCAGGACCTTTAAGGACAAAGATATCACCTGATATGGGGAAGAAAGTCATGCAAAGAATAACCTTGTAAATAGCACCACCATAATCAAAAAGATGTTTGTTAAAAGACACAGAACAAAACTGCTGTAGTCAATGGAATCGGGCCACATTTAGTGACAGGGGTATTTGCTTCTGTAACCCCGAGTCATGTCAGGGTCAGCAAATAAAGTTCACAGGCTGAGCACACTCCAGTTGTATCACACCTTGATCATGCACAGGGGAAACTGCTCCAGAAAGGAAGCCCAGTTTTGTTTTATGCTAGGATAACAGCAACCAGCACATCTCATAATTTCCCCTGTGCTTCAGCAATGGAACTGGCTCCCTTCAGGTGAATGGCGGGGCAACAATTATTTTTAGTGGCTAAAAAAATTAATCTGATACTCTCTTCTTGATGTCTTGCCATCTACCTCAGAGTTAGTCTCCATCAGGGCTATAACTTCTGCTTCCCTGGAATATCTTTAGCATACGGCAGTTTCATTCTGACAGAAAGACACTCAACAGTAAGGTCCTTAAAACAGTATTTACTTTTTTCATTAGGCTGACAAAATCAAGGTGACAGATAGCCCAAGCTTGGTAGAAAATGATGCTGCTACTTCACACCTGCAACATAACACTGCTACAATAGCAGTAACATGTGTACATTATGGATTATCAATCCTGGAACAGCAGAACTGACATCTCTCTTAATCAGCTGCTAAATTATTCTTAGCTAGTCCCTAAATTAAACATTTAAACAGACAACCCTATAGAGAATGCTTTAGAAGAGGTTTTATGAGATCTTAAGAGCCTGATGTGCTGTGCTCCGGAGAGCCAAGGGCTTCTGCTTGGCTTTGGCTAAGCCCGGCCAGCTCAGCAGGCACCTGCATGGGTGCAGCTCCCCCGAGCCCCCCTGTAGAGGCAGGTATACCTTGCTGCCAGAGGAGAGCAGGAGGGAAGGGAAGCGACTGCTGATCTGCTGCATGCCAGCAGGAAAACTTGACCCTTTTTGGCCATATGTGTTTAAGGCAGGGCTGGGAACTAATAAGGATGCTGGTCTGACGACATTCACTTAGCCACTTAACTTCATGACCTTTTGCAAATTGCCTGACTAAGCACCATCTATAGCTGTAAAAGTGGACACAGAACACAGCCTGGATGATATATTTGAAAGCATTATGCATGATGGGTGTCTGAAAGCTGCTCCTAAGCCATTTCAATACAGAAGAAAGCCATACTGTATAAAAAAACTCCTGCTAATGGCAGCCAGAGTAATTCTCTGCACCTAGAAGTTTCCAAAGGCACCTCACGTTGACCTACAATGCACAGTTCTCCAAAAGAATAAACACACAGCCAAATAAGCAGAAAAATGCACGTATACGGAGGTATATAAATCTCCTCTGGAGAATGCAGTATAGTGACCTTTTACTGAACCACGTGTGGATTAGCTCTGCTATATTACTCAGATGTCTTGGATGAATCCCCTTCTGGAAGATGATTGCATATAAAACAAATAAAAGTGGAGATATTTAGCTGTTGGAATACTGCTTCACCTTTCCCAAAATTATTCTCTGCTCATCTACACGTACCAGACTGTATTGAAAAGATATGAATTGATCTCACCGTATCCCTTTCTTGTTGCTGTCAAGGTATTTTTAATCACTTGTCTTGTGTTATTAGTCTTTGTATTTTCTCTTGTAAGCCCCATGCAAAGTCAAGGCTTCCGCGTGCTCCGTGTGTGTGAGTGGGCCGGTTTCTTCCTCAGCCGCCCCTCAGGTTATCCTCACTCTCCGCATGGCACATCCCCAGATGACAGTCACTGCCTTCTGCGGTCAGCAGGCCCTGCTGTTACGCAGGCTTGCGGGTCTTCCGCTGAAGCCACCGATTGGGCTTTCAGGCCTCTCTGCTCTTGTCCTGCACTTAGGTCTGCCCTTCTCTCCTCCTTTTCTGTCAGGCAAGACTTGCAAAGTGCATCTCAGGAGTGTATACACTGTTCTGAAGACTTCACTGTCCTGTTGGTCACTGCAGGCAATGCCTGAGAGAAAGGGAAATTTCAACCCCAGTTTAGCAACTGGGAAACTGGGGCACAAGAGGTAGACTTGCACTGGGTCAAACAGGAAGGTGGAAGGTGAACCCAGATTTGAATCCCACCTGAATCAGCCACAGAAATATCCTGCCGTCTTACTGCATCTCTTTTAATTTGAATGCTGTCATCTTTACCTTTTTTTTCTGTCCTTGTACATCACAACTGTAACTAGCTTATAGCATTAAATACACTTTGAAATAAAAATTAAATAACAAATTATTAATTTGTTATATATTATATGTATTCTATATAGATTATCTATATAGAATAACTATATTATATTCTCTATATACTATATAGAGAATATAATATAGAATGTATAATATAATATAATATATATTATATATAATATATAGAATGCCAGCAGGAAAACCTGACCCTTTTTGGCCATATGTGTTTTAAGGCAGGGCTGGAAACTAATAAGGATGCTGGTCTGAAGACATTCACTTAGCCACTTAACTTCATGACCTTTTGCAAATTGCCTGACTGAGCACTGTCTATAGCTGTAAAAGTGGAAATACAATATTATATATAATATATTCTATATATTATATAGACACCTGCAACTCTTCCTCCAGTGCACAGGAATTCCTAGTTTCACAGTGATCGCAAAAGCACTGCATCTAGTGCCACAGACAATATCAAATATTGTCAGTAAACACTTTAAAAGCAAAATGTAACTTCATAAAGTCTTTATACCATTGATACAAAAAAATTTTCCTTTAAAAAAAAAAAGATTGACTCAATCCCCCAATGCTCATGCACCTGTGGAGTGGAAAGTTTTCTGGATTGCTCTTGAGTGCCAGGAATTTTTTTACACACTTATATTTTGGCACCTTTCATCTCAACTTCTTTCTGAAGTTGATCATCCCTGTGGTGCCTAAATGAGAGATGACAGTGAACCCATGGGGAAAATAAGGCTGATGAAATGCAAGGTAGTGTTATTTATGCTGAGTCTGTGTGCAAAGTGCATTTCAAACTTCCTTGATTTTTCAGCAATAACCAATGTTGGGGGGGGGGGGGGGCAAGCCGATAGTTGCATTTGATATTTCTGAATAGCTCGTATTTTTCTTCTTCCCTTGGCTCAGTGAAGCACAATTATTTTTTCCCCCCCATTTGACTTGAAGATCTGAGTGATAACTAAAGCTCTGCAGGAAACATTAACTAGCATCTTTGGGGTCCACAGATGGGAGAGCAAAACAGGCTGGAGAGGGTGGGTTTGGGCAACCCCTCCCTTTTCAGCCTACAGGAGATGAATGTCAGCTGCTCAGATTTTGAGGCATGTCGCTGTGGTTGCTGTGGGAGCCTCACATTGACGCTGTCAGTGTCATATTCCTGTTCCCCATTGAAATGAATTACTTGACTTTGAAGTATTACCATGGTTGCTCCTCTTTAAACAAATATCCTGTCTTCCTGAACAAAAGACATCAGCTGTAAAGTGCTGCTCCAGGGTTGGCCACCTCCAGGCAGGGCTGGGGAACAGCCAGCAAACCCCTCTGCTATACGCAGAGTCCAGCATGCATTTGGCCAGGATTTTGACAGTAAAGAGACAAATACTGATTTGTTCGGAGCACCTACCATGCCTAGGACTTCACCGGCCTGAATCAGCCCTATGTAAAACATTAACCAAAGGAGGCTAGGATCAATAAAAGCCACAGATAAGTCACTCAATATTTCACCTTGGAAGTACAACCGGAGGACCCATCTGACCTATAATGACCCAGACAGATCAAACCCTCTCTGATATAAATCTGTGACATGAGTGAAATGCATTGAGTCAGGCAGGAAAGCTCCAGAAAACCCTGTCCTGTTGATAATCTGACATTCTGCCTTTGCTCCTCATATTGCATAAATCAGGAGGGGCAGACTTCCTCCCACTGTTTGCATGAAGGGAGTCCTGCTAATTTTTCACATCTAGCATTACGAACACAGCAGTAAGAGAGGGTGAGACAGTCATCAGGCACATACAGTAACAGATTTGCAGCTCTCAGGCTCAAGGCTTCCCCACAGCGGTGGCTCCGTGCTTACAAACACTTGAAGTGCATCTCTTAATGATCTCACCCAGCCGTAGCAGACAGTCAGGGGTTTGCTGCTGGTTATCAGGCACGACGGTGGACTAGCTGCCCTGCTGTGCCACTGAGAATTGCCAGAAACTTGTGAATGGAGCTTCTGTTTGGGATCGTCATTGTCTTTACCATGATTATTATACCTTTGTAACAAGCAGAAAGAAATCCAAGGGACAGGCCTACAGGTCCTTTGGTCAAGCGAGCAGAGAGGAATGAATCCAGTGTGTCCCCAGCACTCTCATGGCCCTGTGTCTGCTCCCATTCAGGTTCCCCTACCCTCTGTTTAAGACACTGCAGACAACAGGGTCCCCGAACAGGCAGAACTGGCAAAATGAAAGAGGCAGTTCCAAATTTAGAAGGCAGCTCAGTCCCCCTGGAGCAATTTTTTCTTGTTCCTACTGGCACCGCAAAGGCATTTCTTTTTTCTCCCCAAGCTAGGCTAAGAGCTAGTCCTCACTGAGCTCTATTTCCATATTTATTCTGTTTGTGTCACAGCCAGGTGCTATAAGGATGTCTATATGAGCATGGTAGCTCCAGGCTCCCTGTTGTCTAGATATTCCCAGAGCCAGGCAAGCTGTATCGGCTGGCAGGGAAACCAGAGCTCAGCAGTGGGAATAGGTCTGAATTCAAGCCCAATACTACAGGAATTACTGACATACCCCAGGCTGTGTAGTGCAGACAACTACACTCGGATACAGCCAAGAAAAGTAGTACAGCCATAGCCTGTCATATTTGCATGAAGCTGAAAAAGTACGCTACATTAATGTTCTGGTGTACTTTGCTGGTCTAAGTCCTATCCAAAATAAGGGCCCCATTTTGCTTCAAAACATGCAGGCAATTATTTGCTTGCAACGCAAACTAAATAGATCCTACTTTAACTTTCCAAATTAACAACTCATTGATCATCAACTAGGCATGAGAAATATCTGCTCAAATGATAAATGCTCATGAAATTTATGGTTACAGAACGGTACAAAGAAAACTGTGCCACAGCCTTCCCTTGAGGGTTCATGTAATGCCTGCTGCCTCCAGCTGCCTCCAGCGGTGCAGCACAGACCTCTGCTTCTCAACTCCAAAGGTAACCCTGTTCGCTGGCGGGCAGCGTGGGCTGTTTTCTCCCACTGGAAAAGGCACTGGAGGGGAACAACACGCTTCCACAGTTTGTTGCACTGACTTCCAAATACATAGCTGTAAAAACAAACTATGGCTCTAAAGTTTTGTGTGAATGAACATAAATCATTACTTCAAGCACGCAAACAGCAAACCTGCTTATAAGATTTATTATTGTCAAGCTGGGCAATTACAGCATGGAGTCAAGCTTGTGTTTTAATATACGAAGTACCAAAGCTCTTGCCAAAATAAGAGGAAGAAAGAATTAAGTCAAACTTAATCTGATCCAGATGGGCTGCACCAGGTTTTACCCAGCATGGCACTGGTTTGATAAGAGAGCCGACTCTTCCGCCCAAAACCGGGAAAGGCTGCCCCCCTGCCTGAGGAAATGACACACTTTAGAATCCAAATGCAAGAAGATGCAACGGACTTTTAAATGGCACAAATTAAAAAATAATTAGCGCTTTGGGTTTTTTGTTGTGTGATTGGTTTTGTGCTCAGGCGATTAACTGCCAGCAGGGTGGCGACCAGCAGAAATAAGCTTTGCTGCAGCCCCACAAAATGGCAGGGGTGGGTAACAATATGGAAACAGCTGGTGGCGAGAGGCTCCAGCACAGCTTAAAGAAAGGTAAGAGTATCCTTCCTGACTTGCTTCATTTGTAAAAGAAAACCAGTGAGACCTTCTGCCAAAGTAATGGAACTATGAGAGAGAGAGACACTGTGTTCTGTGCTCTTTTCCCCTTCCAAACAAGTGCAAGAGAAATATAGTAAGCACCTTTAACCATCAGACACTGCCCACTGAGGAACACAGCTTAATTTGCTTTATTTCATTGCTTCTCTTGCACGGTCATACACAGCCATGTCCTGACAACAAGGTGCTGCTAAATGCTGTTTCGGTCCTTCGCCTGCTCCCACCTATCTGGTGAGATATCCCCCAGGGATCAGGCAGACTGCTGCTATCCTACCGCTCACGTACCAACCAGCTTGAGTTCAGGTCAGAGATACAACGTCTGGGTTACTCAGTTCCTGCATTTGTGTTGTCTTTTGCAGTAAAAGGATGGTGTGGACTGAAGCTGCCAGAAACACAGGTATGGTCCAGCTCTGACTCACATTAAGTCACTCTCATCTCAGTGTCAAATAAAGAAGCTCTTGCTTTCTCTTCTTTCCTTCTGCCGTTCTTACTGAGAATGTCTCTCTTGGGGGCAGCGAGTCCCTTTTCTCATTTTCACATCTTGTTCTCACTACCATAAAACTGCTAAAAAGACCAACATGAGATCTGGGACTCCCACACATTGACAAGGCAACTCAGCGCTCTTGCACTTTGTGCTGCGCAAGAGGATGGGGACAAATGGTATCCAAAACCTGGCAATTGTTTGCCCGCTATCCCTAATGAAAATCTATTTTCTAAGAATCTAACAAACAGGTGAATGATGTCCCTGACATGGCAACTTCTGTCTTAATTCTACCATTGCCTTCAGTTTTTTTCTGAAGTGCCCCATACCTTGCCATCATTTTCTTGCCTTGCTATTAGTCTCAGCGTTCAGGGTCACAAGCAAATGAGACACATCTGCTTTCTATTTAAACCAGTGAGGAAATATTTATGCTGCAGGAGAACCTGTGGTTTTGCTTGCGGCGTCAGAGGAGGCCATTCAATGTGCAGCAGGAGGCTCCAGGGCACCTGCAGATAGCTAGCTGGGTTAGATCAACTTCTTTGTATTTAAGTGTCTGGCAGTAAGCCATTAATTGTGTTTGAGTTTTTGCCTTCAGTAGGTGGTTTCACTCCACTGGAGCCCAGCATCATGGGGGGGCAGACGGAAGGAAAACAGAAAGGCATCACCAATGTATACCCAGTGTTCTGACATGCTAGTTAAGTTCTAAATTATGTTTTTAATACTCGGCATGATTTACTTGAGACAGTGCGTCAAGGTCATAAAGCATCACAAAGTGACACAACTTGCCTGCCAGCTTGAATCTCTGCCACTGAAGCGCTCCCTTCTCCTCTGCTCTGTGGTGCTCCTTGCGCCTCCTCCCACACTACTCAGCATCCCTGTGGTTGCATGGGATCAGACTTAACGCTTCGGGTACCTCTGGGGGCTAATTTGGTAGCTCTGAGCCAAGGCTGGAAAGGGAAAGGTTTGACAATAGTAAAGCTGGGCTGAAGGGTTGGGTTCTAAGGCATGCGTAAAACAGGTGTGCCAAAGGAGTAGTTAAGAAAAACAGTCCCATTGTTGACCCTGTGATAAAGAAACAAGAAACGTAGAAAGTGATCAGGTAGGAGTAAAAAGTGGAGAAAAATTATGCTGCTCTAACGCCTCTCATGCAGCTAGTTGATGCAGCATGACACAGCTTGTCTGGGTGGACGAGAGACCAGACCTACAATCCACTGAACTTGTCCTGCACCAGCCTAAAATAAGGAAGAGGATGGTCAAGGCCGTGCCCAGTGCCATTTGGCCCCAAAGAGCTATAAAGGAAGGCTCACTGATCTTAAGTGTACAGCAGGAACTCCCTGCTTTGCTTTGCACCTAGTGCATAGTGATGTGTTAGTGCAGTGCCAATTAAAGCTGCTAACACTCTTCGTGCCTTTGGGAAGGAATCTGTGCCCTTCCTGTGGCAAATCAGTGCAATGTGGCAAGAAAGAGACTGTGGAATCCAACCCTGATGCATTTTAAGGCTTCTATAAATAATTAAGGGAGCTCATTAATTAATAAAAAGAAAGTGAAATCGAAAAAGCAGGAGGAGAGGGGCAATGAATACCCACTGGGGGATAATAAGTATGTCCTACACTGCAGCTTACACAGACTGAAGTCTTTTAGGGAGAGTTAAAGTGGCTTTGTGGTTTGAGCTAGAGAAACAAATCTTAGCTGGAAGAAAAATCTTCTGGGAATAACAAAGCTACTTCCTAAATCCAAGTTACACTTGGGAAGATTTTTCAAGATTTACACACTCAAGTGAGAACAACATGAGATATATACAGATGTATCTGTGCATTTCTTAAAAACATGAGAAAGAAAAAGGATCTAACTGGTGCCTGAGGTTGGCTTGCACCAACAGGTCTTTGGGGAAGAGATAAAATAAGCAACACAGAGAAAAACATCTTTCATTAATTAGATCATTATTAGTCTCCTCTGGCTCAAACGTGGGCAGCTTTGAAACCCTAGCTGCTATCAAAGAAAAGATTTACAAAGTTCCACAAAGACAGAAAGAAACAATAAAGTCTGGTAATATCCCAGTGGGCTAGGAATTGGTAGAGTACACTGACTACAAGTTACTAATTACAGCAGCTTTGAAATCAGAAGCTTAAATCTGTGCTAAACAGCAACATGGTGCTTTGGGCCACAGTTTCAAGCTCAGAGAAGAAATGTGCCAAACACACACACCCAGGCACAGACAAGTCATTCCAAAAGGAAAGCAAGAAATTGCAGGTGCAGCTGAATGCTTGTGAGCGCACAATTACCCAGTGGGTGTTTGCAACTGCATATTTCATATGCACAATTACCTCTTTGCACCCCTGCCTGCATATTTTTGTACGCGATTTAAATACCTATCTTTAAGAATATGACCTTGGTATCTGAAAATACAAAACTTGCCTGAAGTGCTGATCTGAATGTCTAGTAGGCATCAGGGTTTTAAACAGGTGAAAGGGCTGTTTTATCTCATATTACTGACACACTGCCTGACATGAAATTGGTACTTTGCTGCTGATGACTTCTCATCTCCTGAATATTTCCCTTGGAAGTTTTGGCATGCAGCTGGTGAGCCGTGCAGCACAAGTGAAAGGAGAGGAGATGTATGTCTACCCTACAGGAAGGAAATGCAGAAAAAAGGTATTAAATGAGGTTGAAGCCTGCGATCTTGCCAAATCAAGAAAATGGAAGGTAATTCAGGTGACTGTGCTAAAGGGCTATCTTTTGCTGTCAAGCAGCCTGACATTTGCTCTGGTTTCAAATACTTATAGTCTGTTGTGAAATATCATTTGGATTTTACCGTCAGCAGCTCTGTAGAGACGTGGGGCCTGTGGCTGAGCGGGCAGGAGGAGGATGCGCGAGTGCATCCACCCTCTGCTGCCCGCCCCGCAGGCCCTGCCCAGCGTGGCGGCTGGCCAGCAGGGTCCGGCACGCAGCTCCCGTGGGAAAGAAGCACCCTTATTTTTTCAAACTCTGCTAGAAAAGCCTCCACCATGAAATGAACCCGAGGTACATTTGATGCAAAACGTATTTAAGTAGAGAGAAAAGCAGTCAATAATAAGACAATACCCTAAATAAAACTTTTACTTCCTATTTTGGAGCCTGCATGGCTCTACACCATGATAGATGCTTTGATAACACCCAGCAAGCTCTATGCAAGTAGTAAAGAAGTCTTTCCCAGTGCAGGGCCAGCACAACCCTTATTTCTAAATTTTTCTCCCCCGGTGTAAAAGACTCAAAGCTAGGGCAACTTTCAAATCTACTACACCATCAGGTTTTAGTGCTCTTAACTACACTGTACTGGCATCCCACGCTCCCAGAAAATGACACTAATCCTAAAATATGCATCTGATGTAATGTCTGTAACTAAAATGTTGGGGAAAGGGGTTGGGGCTTATTTGTGCTACTTCACTCGTACTGCTAGCAGTCTCCTGGGCCTTCCAAGAAAGCAAAAGAAGGAAACAGAACTTCAAGAAATCATGCTAAAGAGTGAATACTAGTTGCACAAAAGTTACATAGTTATTCATTACTACTCTATAGTAGTTTTAAAAGACTGCATAAACATAAGAATTGATGGATGAATTAAAAAAATAAAAAGATATTGCCACCTTGTAAGGGAAAAAATCTCTGTCCAAGACTGCAATGATTTATTAATATAAGTAATCGATAGCAATAGGTCCGTATCAGTTTTATATCTAATTTAAACTTTCAGATCTCAATGTACTCATTAAATAATATAATAGAGTTACATATTTTAATTATATTTTATGGATTCTGAACATAATGTAATTAAAAGGGTTTTTCAGCAGAGATGATTAATGAACAGGACAGCCAGATGTTCTGTACAGCGATTGTGTGCAAAGGACTTCGGTGTGGTACGAGCACAACCCCTGATCTGAGCAGCAGTAGGTTCAGCTACGCGTGTAACCACGTGCATTGAACGACTGCATGCACTGAAACGAGGCACTGAAATGAGGGACACAGAGGCCAGAGCAAAGGCACAAACCCTTCTGGCTTTTTGCTCCTTCCTTAGCAATCAGTCACACCAGGAACTTTATCAACACATGGGCTTAAGAAAAGCATAGCCCAGAGAGCATAAGTTCACTGAGCAGGACCGTGTGAAACACAGAAAAGACATTTCAGGTCTTGTGCCAACGATCTATCAAGGTGATATTCCTTAGACCAAGCACTGCTCCTGCATGCATTCAGCTGTGTTCTGTGTTCTACAGGTGGGAAACTCAGCCCTGGAAGAGGGGAATGAACTTGACCCAGGTCCCAGAGCAGGCAGGGACAGAGCCAGGATGAGGGACATGGTTCCACCCTTCTTATGCAGCCATTAGGCTGAAAGAATGATTTGACAAAAGGCTGGTGTGCCCAAAAATGCTTTTCCAACTGTATCAGACCAGCTAATAAAAGATACTAAATCTTTCTGCAAACCTCACACCATCGCTATTACTTCTATGTTCAAGTATTACCTACCAGTAAAATGCAGCTCCCTTGAACCAAGGTCAAAACCTACTGAACTATAACCCAAGAGCTTCAGCAACCAAAGTGAAGACAGCAAGTAAAGATTTGAAATAAAAACTGAAAGGAAAACACAGAGGAAAGGAGGTCAGCATTGCCAGCTCTACTGACTCCACTAAAGGTCTTTGATACTTCACGCTTCCTCTACAGCTTCAGCTATTTGGTCTTGTGAGCAAAGAAATAAAGTTTCTAGTCCTCATGACTGCGGAGGAAAAGCTGAAAATGCAACTTCAGGGCAATCACACAAGAAAACCTAGAAGGCAAAAGAGAAAGACCCCAAAATTCATATTTAATGCAGCCCAAGGAGGTTCTAGTCTTAGTTGAAGACTCCTGGTACTACTAAGGTATAAAATACTACTTCAGCACATAGCAACAAAAGAGCAAGCAGTCCTTTGTGTTCTGATTTGTTGGCCCCTAGTATTTGAAAGCCTCTGTACCTTGATTTAGTAGTCAATCATCAATCACTCTCCAGCTTTCTTTTCTCCTGATATAAAACCATTCTCCAGCATCTATACCAATAATACGTCAATAGAGCTCTACAAAAGCCATAAAATCCATGACGTGGGATGTTTTGCAGTTTTGAGGTCCCTTCACTGATTTAGGGAAATAATTCATTGTTCTCTCTTCCTTTCCACTTCATTTAAAACAACTGTGCCCTCTGTGCCGTCTGCTGCTTGCACCATATTACTGCCTCGGTTACACTCTTCCCTTCACCGCTGCACACGCAGGAGCCGACTCAAGCATGACTGACTGCAAGAGCTGAGGAGGGCAAAATTTGGGTCGCAACTAGCGTTTGACTTTGACGTTGTGGGAGTGAGAGGCCAGGTAGCCAAAGCATTTATTGGACTGTCAGCAGAGCTTAGGAGACCTGGTGAGGAGAGGGCGGCACTCCCTCACCCCTGTTGCCGTCCTGATCTCCAGTTTCATATTCAGGGGTTATTCAAAACACTTGCAGTTTCTTGCAAGACAGATCCCCTCTTCAGGATGAAATCTGGACTTCCTGATTTGCCATCACTTTCAGTGGCTTCCACATTTTTTTTTTTCCATTGTTATTTTTTCCTTACTGTGAACTTTTGAGACTTCTGACATGCAGACAGGGGACAATTTTGGCTTGGCCTGGCACAGGGGCAGACAGCAGCAGTAAGAACACCCTTGGTATTCTGTTTGCATCTGAGCCTACTTCAGTGTCTGGAATTTGATTCAGTTTTCTGGTGCAGGCAGGTCCAGGGAGACTCTCAACATGTGTTACATCTTAACAACCCACAGACCTTTCCAAGCTGAGGCTGAGTTTAAACAAATCTGAGCTGGGCTTCAGACAACCCAACTGGGATAACTGGGCAAACTATAAACTATGAAGAGCATCTGTTGACTGCTTTGGACTGTTCCATAGCAAATGTTCACATATAGTGAGATTTTTCCTACTATTACTCAAGCTGAATTAGACCTTATTCCGCAGAAAACATCACTGTAATAAGCTGTACAACATGAAGTTAGCAACTTTTGTAAATGTTTCCTTTGATTTTCATGTATTCTCAGTTCACCATACAGTATGCTGGCCTTTTAGTCACGGAATGCTGTTTTGGGAGTAGCAACTAGTGATTTAATTCATCTCTTTTATCTTCTACCTTCATGAACTCTTCCTCTATCACAAAACAAATTTATTTTTGTGTTTAAATAATTCCTTGTTATTGGTCCTAATACCACTTCCCCTGAATATGCACACAGATGACATTTCAGTTTCACTGATTTTCCTGAAAAAATGGATTTTAAATGAAGTGTAAAATACAACTAAACCACAACAAGGTTAGGAATTCCCCGCCCAAATCAACCTGTGATGGCTGAAACAGATATCCACTATGAAATATTCAGAAAGGGGGCACCTCCTAAGAGAACAGCACAAAATCTGTACAGATTTACATAGTGTAGAGTTCCAGCTCTCTGCTTCAGCAACCTCACTTTTACACAATTTCCACTACAAGAGAAAACATTAATGCCTTCTAACATGCATATTAGTTAATCAAGGTCAGTCCTAGGGTTACAACTGTATCCACTAGCAGATCAGTCCTGCTTAAACACTCTACCAGTTGAGACTGTGTCAGTCTTGACCTCTAGACAAGGTCTTTCCTCTTCGTGCTCAGCTCTACCTTCAAATCATAAAGCAAGTTTCATTATCTTCTCTGAAGAATCTGAATGCATCACTTTCCCATTATTGTCCATGCTGTTACCATCAGAAACTTGTCCCCAGGGTCTCATCTCTCAGATGGCATCGCCATTCCCTTCAGCCTTGGCTCCAATTCCAGCTCTCACTGATGTTTCTGCATTTGCTCAGTAAACACACTATGTTCTGTATAACGTAAAACACGAGCATCTCATACACTGATAAAATTACTTCTGTGCTTGCACAGCTACTTAATTTCATTTTGCCATTGATTTGTCATTTTAAAGTTAAATAATAAACATGGATTGAAGCCAGGATACTGAGTGCTGCTTTCTCCCCCTCTAGTTTTTGATTTATGTGTTTGTTTATTTACTCATATATTTAAGCACTCCCTATTGCATTTTACACATAATCTGGCAAATCCCAAGGATTTACTTTCACAGTTGATTAGAAAAGTCAATGTTTTACAGATAGGATTAAAATGGAAAATATCTAGAAGCCTTGATGGAATCTACTTATGACAACTACTATCTCCAATAGGCTTTCCAGCCCTTAAAAAACTATGCTGTGTATTGTCAAACATTGTGAAGATCTAACCATTTCCTGCTACAGGTATTATGTCAATTAAAGAAATATACTTGCTTATTTGTCCATTGTGGGAGCGCCTTCTAGGCTTTTCATTTAATCAGCACATGGGAAAAGATCATTGTTTTCCATTTGCTGGTAGTTTTCTTCTCTTCAAAATTAAATCAGACAGGCTAGCAGGCAATGCTGAGGCAAGCACTGCATTTTCAATATTGTGACTTCAGTAATCTAAATTTAAAAATTCCAAAAATGTCAACATGTGACATTTTGGTTTTTTCCTTTTTTTTTAGCTCCAAACCATGTATTTTTTCTTTGGTTTTACTTCTTTTGAAATCAGTGTTTAGAATTTTTTTAAAGCTTTATGACAGGGCAAACTGGTTTTTAGGTTTTTGATTCTCTGTCAAATGGTGAACCTGGCTTCCTTTTGATCCACTCTCACAACCAAAAATAAATCAGTTATTCACACACAGCTTGCTGTACAGTGGAATAATTTCCCAGATCACAAAATTTCAGAGCTGGTGTCAGAAAGCAGATTACAGGGCAGCCTGGAAAAAAGAATTAGATCTCGTCCTAATCCCATTCTCCTGGGGCTCAGGTCCTCTTGCCGGCCTTCACTGGTGCTGCTACAGGGTAAAATTCAATTCTATTGCACAGTGGCATCAGTGCTTCAAATTCATACGAGGAGTTGTGTACAAGGGGGGAAATTAAGGAGACTGTGTGCTGGGGCTGCAAAATTCCTAAAGATAGCAAGGCATTGCTACTTTATTAGCTGACCACTGGAATTTGTAGAATAGTGGAACAGTCAATATTGATTGACCTTGCCTGTGACAGAAAGGCCAAGTGAGGGGACAGGATAAGATGATGGGAAAACATTGTTTTGTGTGTCTTGGTGCTAAAAAGTCATATAAAGCCAGAGACAAACAATGCACAGAGACCCGCACAGGAAGGCACTGGAAAACACCCGAATTAAGTCAAAATTACCATCCCCATTAAGTGGCAGCCATCATTGCTTAATTGCAATACCAGGGAGGTATCCTGATTAAGAGCAGATGAAGTTTAGCACATCTTATGCAGTGGGTTATTGCTCAGATATGAAGGAAAGGGAAGAAAAGGGAAACAAGAAACACAAGACTAAGGCACTTTGGTCCAAAGCTGGAGGTGTTCATTTTTCCTAGAGAAAACCAGAGCAGGGCTGGGAATCCACTGCATTGGGGTGTCTTTCTTTCCTCATGCACTATGTCAGGGTCTGGCAGGGACTGGGGCCAACACGTCCCTGTTTTGCCACTTTGCGCCCAAGTGGGGAAAGAGCAGGAGGCAAGTCCGCCTGCTCCAGCGAGACACTTCACCAGCCCAGGCTGGACTGCCGGCCCGTGCAGTCATGCCTCAGCTCTGCTTCCTCTACAGAGCAGCTCAAAAGCACCTTTCATTCAGCTAGAATCAGGCCCACTGCTCTCAGTCTAAATCCCCTGGCCTCAGTGAAGACTATGGCTTTGTCAAGATAATGGGACTGCTTTTTTTTTTTTTTCCCCCCTCCTAACACAGCAATTCCTCTTTCTTTGGAAGAGCTTTGACCTTTAAATGAAGGTGCATGCCAAGAAAAATCCAGAGCTTGTTATCAAGACAATCTGTGGCACAGTCTGTGTGGTAATGTCCTCCTGAGGTGATGAATCAGATCTATCAGCGCCTAGATACTAAGGCCTTTTTTATCCTTGCAAACTCAGGGCTTTCCAAATCTTTAAGCCTGATCAGAGATAGAGCACTACAAGAGCTTACTTAAATCTCAGCAAGCAGAAAAGAGGGCAAGGGGGAGAGAGCTCACATAAAATAAAGAACACCACTTTTTAAAGATAAAACATAACTCTAGGTACAATAAAAGCCTTCAGAGAACAGAAGAGATCTTTGTCAGGAATGTATCTCATTTAGCCCCATTGTTTCACTGCGTGCTTTTCAGAAAGCCAGCCATGCATCTTGCCTTTTTTTCCCCAGGTGTTTTTTTTCTCCTTTCCTGATGCCAGTTTCCATTTCATTAGGAAATGAATCACTGATGAGGTGCTAGTCCTGTCTCTCTGCAACCAGACCTCCAAAACAGGGTAGTCGGGAAAAAGAAAATAGACAGTCTTATGACCTAAAACCTGAATGTCTTTACACGTACAGTTTTATTTATGTTCTGCTGTGTTATGGATAGCTGTTGTTTAGTATTTATCGCATGCAGGTTAATAATTCCAAGTCAGAGTACCTACAGTTAGATACCTTCAATATGGGTTGAGACTCCAACGGAAGACATTTTCAAAGGGAAAAGCAAAGGGCAGAAGAATTCCTAAATTTCCACACCATTTCCCCTGTGGGTGCTGTGAGCTGAACCTTCCTGGTTCACAGCACATTGCTGGAATGCTGTACCTGTGTCCCTGAAAGCCTCAGAGGGATCTCTCATTTTCACAGTTGGTGTACTGCGCACACATTTGTTCGTGGAGCTATATGCCCAGACAAGGAGACAATCACATTTCTGTAGGTTGAGTACCCCTGTGATGAGGCATAATGCTGTCGTGGTTTTTGCACAGAGAAGCAAACTCCCAGAAAAGCCATGTCAGCTTGAGCTTGACCTTTCATTCAACAATGATGCAGATCAGGATATTTTTTATGCAACATGGCTGCATACTGAGCTCACTCAAGTTGTCAGATACGGTACAGTCTACACCCAAACATCCTTAATCTGATGATCCCCAAAAAGCAAAGTCCTGATGCACAGAGCAGTTCATTTTGGCTACTTCAGGTATTCCACAGTGAGAGTGGAAGGGCAGGGACATTGCTTTCCTATCTTCTGCACAAACTCATCCAACACTCTGACTGAATTGGTATGACACACAACCGAACTGTTGCCAGAAATGCCCATCTTGGACGTTGAAAAATGTGTTTGTTATTCCCAGCAACATCAGCCTAATAAAATATATTCTCCCTACCAACTTAGTCTCTTTTATGTCCTCTGACAATACTCCTACATGACTATCATGATGCTGCATGAGTCTTCACAGCTTCCAGCTACCTCTTTGTTAGATTTCAGTTGGATAACCACAAAAGAAAACAAATGCATTTAGCATTTGCAGAATCTTGTCCCTCAGCTTTATAAGGTTAAGATATATAATGCACACATTCATTTTATACAGCTTCTAAGCGACTAATCTAATGTGTCCTCCATTTAGAGAGCATGTAGGATTTTGCAAAAATGTATTGGATTGACCCACTCATAAGATGTGCATGAGTAGGACACACCACTTTCACTCATACCGTTAAAAAGCTTTGGGAATTGTTGTAGTGGGAGGTTGATCAAACTCCTGCACAGCAACAATTTCCACAAGGGCTTCTTATTTTGAAGCTACAGATTTACTAACCAGCAGCCTGATTTTCAGAAGAGCCAAAAATACAGCAGTCTTCTGAGCCTCCCTTCCCCTTTTTTCCAAAAGCAATGCATGTGCTGCATGACTTCTATCCATTCCGGCATGCAGGGAATATGATGCCTAACTCCACCTGTTCCTACAAATTGCTTATAATCTTAACAGAGAATACAAAAATAGACCAGGAACAACACCAAGAACCTGGTAAGTTGACGGGCTCAGACTGAGCATCTCAGGTGCTTGTCAAAGACATGAGTTCAGGGATGACACCAGCAGCAGTCAGGAGCTTGCTTAAGAACATGCAGTCTGGAAGAACGAGCAAAGGACAACTGCCACCAAACCCAGAGCAGGGTAGCCTAGCAATGGTGAACTTAGTCGTAAGTCTTTGGCCAAATTGCTTAATTTTTCCCAGTGCCTCCTGTCAGATTTGGCTCATCGCCCCTAGGAGAAAGCCTTGTTCACATGATGTAGGTAAAAAGCCTAAGGTCATGGTGCAATCCTGATTACCTATAGCCTATCAGGCCACAGAAGAAACCCCACCAATTCACCCTTAAAAGTAAACACTACCCCACACAGTGCTTTAGTTTTGCAAATTGTGTTGCTTTCTTACTTGCTCTACAGTGAATTGGTTTGTATCTCAAACCTACTTGTAACTAAGTAAACCTATTATATTGATTTTAATGTTGCATTGTTTCTTTGCACTCCCTGTCTCTCTTCTGTTGGTCCTTGTTTCTTTTCTGTTCTTATTAAAGCATTCCCAAGCCAGAGACTGTCCTTTTTGTATTCTTTGCTGTGTTGGGTGTGTCGTCCCCCCCTCCGGATTTTCTGTATTTCTGCATTTATACCACTCATAATGCAGAGTTTTCAGTAACAAGTTTGAATGTTTTTCCTCATGGCCAGTTTTGTTTCCTCTGTTTCTGTTTCTGTTTCCTCTCCTTTATGCTGGAGCAAAGGAGGAAACCTCAAATGAGCTGTGCATCAGCCCATTGATTAAGTGGAGTACCTTTCCATACAGTAATTACCATTGCTCAAGCTATACACAAGCACAGCAAATCATTTTTATTTCTGTATGCTCTGCAACTCAGAGAAAGAAGCCTTAGTCACAGATAGACAGCATATGAATTGCCAGAAAAATCCCAGGTTGCGTACAGATCATTTATAACCTAGCCAGCCCCGTGTTTGCAAAGGTTTTTGCCCACTAAACATCTCATAAATCATTGACTTCCTTTAAAAAGATAACAATAATTTCAAAGAGGTAAGTGGGATTGGTCGGGATCATTATATTCTCCCTCTAGGGCAGGGAGTTGAAAGTTTTAATTTTCTTTCATCAATCTAAGTCATCACCCAAGGCTGCAGTGTGATGTTTGACTTCCACTACTGGAAACCTTAGAAAAGATGAGATCTGAACACCCTCCACAGAGGTCTCGAGTGATGCTACTGTACTTGTTCAGAAATTTGTGTCATAAGAGCTGAGTATTATAACCTGCACCAAGCCCACCGTGGGATCAAGGCCTGAAGCCACCAGCAGCAGAACCCCGTCTTCCTTCTTGTCGTGGGTTTACAAGTGAAGAGAAGGGGACAGGGAGATGTCATGTTCGTGACCAGGACTTCCCAAACAGGCCTGTGTGTGCAGGCATTACAGAGCACAGCCATAGTGAGTTCAGCGCGTTTCTGGTAGCATTGTGTTCACTGCACATGTTCTGTGGAGTTGATTTGCGCAGGGAACATATCTGGGGTTTCCATACGTCTGGCAACCCAAGCTATTCATCCAAACTAGCTCACTGACAATCGGAAGCCTGAATGATTGTTCTAAATCCTTCAAATCTAGGTAGAAAAAGAAAATACGGCCCCATAAACTCGGATGTACAGTACTCCAGGTGGGAGGGTTACTCCTCCGTAACAGCAGCTGAAAGCTACACTTATTGTCCCACCATGAAACATGTTTGTGGTGGTGCACAGTTGCCTCCCTCATCAGTCCAGGACTGTATCCCTCTCTGCATCTGAATCCCACTTTCAGTTTGCTGTTTCCATTGGCGCTGGGGCAGCAGTGGGCTTTTTAGTTACGTCTGTGTAACAGAGGACCCTGGAATCCTTGTTCACAGTATATGGCTGATGCTCTGATGTGCCACAAATTCCAGCCATGACAACTGTAACAGAAACAAGCACGGCCCTGAGCTAAGCTTTTTCTTTGCAATTAACCTAGTGTTTTTTCTTTTTGCAAAAACCATACATCCATTTAATATTTACCCAAAATGTGCTAATTATTTAAAATAATTTTCAGAATAATTTATATGAGTAATTTTCAGTATGTGCATTGTTTGTTTTTTTTTATTGGAATTGACTTGTTTTTAGCCAGTTGTAATCACCCTTTGTAATCCTGTCAAGAACAAAGGATCTTTCTGATTGGAGCTGTGCCGAAAATGAGATACTGAACATCCCCTATAGTCCATAACCAGGTAAAAAATACAACAAAAGATTGAGACAAGCAACAGGGAAGCTCCTAAGGGACAAGTGGGAAAGAAAAGTATTACAGAGCTACCAATGACCAATGCTTGATTGTGGCTTACCTGGAGTTTCCGAGTGTTTTAGAGAAATCCTGGCTGGAGGAAGTTCAGCACAGTCACACATGTGGGATGCTCCAGGCCTGAAGCATGTCAGCTTTGAGATTTTTCACAGTATGCTTCACATCTTCAGCCTGGAAAAGAAGATGCCATACTAGTATATCAAAGGACAAAGCAACTTGGCACAGACAATGTTAGAAACCTATTTACTAACAATTTGACATTCTGGCAACAGCTTGTTGATGGAACATTGTACCAGCTATACGAAGAACTGCTTCTGCAGGCAAGAGGAAAATTAGGGCACCAAGTTCATTGCTTTCTTAATCCATCTACTGACACTGCCAACAAAGACACTCCTGCTTTCAGTACCAGACTCAGTGAGGTTTTCCAAACAACATATTTCCAATAGGCCACAGAAGGCAACTGGAGTGACAGACTGCAGAGGTGCGCAAGCAACGAACAAATCAGTCAGGTCCAAATCACCTTTCCCAGCCTTGAAACAACATCCACCTTTTCTGGATCTTGTGGATACTGGACTCACTGGCAACATGCCTGAGAACACACACACAGATGTGACAAAAGGAGACTTCTGCGCTGCAGAATCACAGCCACACACCAGCTACTGCAGGGGCACAGGGCTTGGAGGAGGGACCGAACTGCAATGGACTGATCTTCCCCAGCTACTGCTTAATTAAAATTTTCAGCTCCCTATTCAGGATACAGAATTGAGTTATAGTTCAATAGGAGTATCAGAGAGTATTTAAATAAAATGTATTTCAATAAAAGGAAATTCAATCTAAAGAGATTTTAAAAGGTACAGATGTATTTCTCAGAACTGTTGATTTTAAAAGGTATGGATGTATTTCTCAGAACTGTTGTTTCTACCCTTACAAACTGATGATGCTCTCTAAAAATCTAATACCAACCTATAATGTTTTAAGAGGAGGATATTATATTTAGCTGCTTACCTAGATTTCCTTGTAAAATAAACTGAAGCCCTCAGTGATACTTATCTTCCTTTTGTTCTTTCCTCTCTAATTACACTGTGGCACTAATTATCTTACGGGCAGAAACAGTCTATAGATTGCTGCTGCTTCAAAAACTCAACCACTGCTCCTGCTACTCACTCATAACTTAGGAATATTTTCATACAGGGGAAAAAAAAAAACCCAGCAAGACTCAGCCCAAAGTTTTCTCCTTTTCTACAAGTTCTCTATCTCCCTGATTCTTACCTGCTTGCTATCACTACTGATTCCCAAAGTCTAAGTCATGTTTATCCTTGATCTACAGCACTTCTCTCGACTATAAATGGTACCTGTGCTCTAAAAAGCATGACTGTTTCCTGAGTAACATGAATAAAATTGTTAGGATCTTTTCCTGTAGCCTTTATGTAGACGAGTCGTCTACCTCTAGTGTAATCCCATCTGGAGCAATTCAACAGCAGCTGTCAATAGTGTAACCATGAATTTTTTCATCTGAGAAAATGATTGTAAAATTGGATCATCATAGAACACATTTCAGTGAAAACATGGGCCTTTTTTTTTTTTGAGTTTAAGCTCAATAAATGATGTTTCTAATGTTAAATCATGCAATGTTAACTTATTGCTAATGGCACAAACGTATGCTCACTTCACAAAATCTACCACATTAAGACCCTCTAAAGAGAGACAAAAAGGGATCTTAACAAATTTTTCAACTCATCAACTCACCATGGAGTCAACTTAAAGCATTGATTAATAGGACCCTTGCTATCCTAGCTGAACCCATAAGTAGCTTAATAAGACATAAAACATTCTTCTCAGGGTTTTTAGTTTAAGACTTTTTTATTGATTATTTTACAAGAAAATAAAGTAACATAGTGCATGTAAAGCAGTCTGCACAGGGCCTTAATTTCGCACAGTCACATCAAAAGTAACATTCATTCATTTTGCATGTGTCACCGATCCACGTGACCTTTAAACTGTTATTCAGCAAAGAAATTAAATATCTAGCAAAAAGCTTTGAAAGAATGATTCATTAGAGAGTACCTAGAATGTGCTACGCATTGCATTGTCACAGACATACACACATCTACTGGGAAGCTGCTGACATCTTTTAATGCCAGCGGTGAGCATGACGGCCTTTTTTGCTGTGAGGAGGTTATCTTGTCATACATGCACAGGATGTAGTTGGGCATTTAAGAGCCTCGTGAGAAAACAGGGAAGTCTTCACCAAGGTCATCCACTGCTTTTAACCACCTATGTGGCATTCACAGCTGTAGGGTCTCCGTACTTTGTACGGATTTCACTCCTTGTTTCTCCAGAGCCCTGTGTTACACAGAAGAGCCACCACAGCTGCCACCCTCCCCAGGCCTCCTCACTTGTTCCCCACTCCAGACCCACCACATCACCTTCCCACCACCAGCCTTCTCTTCACCCCAAGGCAGTCTGACACCCCTACCCTCAACCTGTGCTTTAACCACAAGGCTTCTGGGTTTTCCCTGCTGAGACCAGCCTGCTTGGAGCTCATTCTCCTAAACAGGCACAATGAAATAGTTGTGTGTTTTCCCCAGCGTGAATCAAAGTGTTCAAGTGCTTCTGTCTGCCTGATCTCTGCTGGCAAGAAGAAACTGCTCCATTCACCTCAAAGCCATCAACCGCTTCCGACTACCCTCACAGCCAGTGGCTAGGAGTGTTTCTACCTCCATTTGTCATGGTGCCCATGCTACATGGCTCTGAAGTCATTACACAGGGCAAGAGAGGCAGCTGCCTGGAGCACAGGACTGCTGAATGGGCAAACAGGTTATTTTTTTGTCCTCTATTTTGTCTCACTTTATTTTTAAATGTCTTGCCTAGAGCAAAAGGCCTAGAGTCACCACCACTGGGAAGCCCCATCACATAGAGACCTTCTCCATGAGTCGGAGCATGCGGCAAATTTCAGATGTGCTTATAACATCCTGAACAAAACTGTCTTCCCCCTGTCCAACAGTGACCCCTTTGTGACATTGCTCAATAACAAGCATAGACTTTGGGGGGAGGGGGATTGTAATCATTAAATTGTAAATCCCTTTAAATGCAAAGATCAAAGGGAAAGTTTCAATCCAATGACACATAATTAAAAATGCAGACATGAACGGCTTTGATTCATGAATGCTTATGCACTTTTAAATTGTTGCCAGGGAGATCAGGGCATGAGAAAATTAAAAACCATTACGCTTCAAAAGGATAAATGATTTTCACAGCTTTCTAACATTATTTCCTGTTGCGCAGATTTTTGTGCGTTTTAACATTTCCCCCGCCCTGCCTGGGCAGATTAGTTCTGAAAAATGTTTTCCAGAAAATGTTCAGGACTCAATGAGATTAAAAGGAGATTAGTGAACTTGTTGGATGGAGAGTTCCCATTGGTACTTAATGGTAAATGCTCGGGACAGTAAAGAGGAAACACCCCCCCCCCTCCGATTTTACCCTTTTACCTGCGTTTTAACTTAAAGAGCTGTGACCTTTTAATTCATTATTCTCTTTCTAATTGAGCCAGTACAATACAATATGGTATAGGCCATAAGCCAGATCTCCCCAAAGTTAAAGGAAATATTCCCGTGACTGGAGTGGTTTTAATTTGTTTGTTTAACATTTCTCACTTGTAAAAGTCAAAGCACTTAACTGAAAGGAAAGGGCTGCTTCCTATTTCACAAATAACAAAAACCTGAGACATACAAAGTGGACATGATCCTCAATCACCATATCACAGATGCTAGATTAAGTCCAGGCTTTCAAGCTACAGCAAATGGTCCCAGTTCTGATCCATGCCATCTCGGATCTCCCCAACTTCAACACAAAACTTTTAACACTCCCAGCTGGCATCTAAGACATCCTTTGAAGTGCTTTAAAATCATCCCAACCTTACCAGAGAAGCATTGCTTCATATTTGCAAGTGTTTAGAAGTGAATTTCTTGGATAGGAATGTATTGCTGAAATGCACCTGTGAGTTGATGGTTGCGATGAACCCATGGGCAGCATTTTCATCAGTGCCCTGAAAGTACATGTGAAAACAACAAGAAAATCTTTAGTGCTGAACTCAGATTGCTCTTAACTACTGTCAAAATGAAGGATGAGGATGATCAAATGAAATCCCAAAACCCATATCGTACACAGATAGGTAATAGCTGGCCACCGTCCCCTCCCTGTACATTTGATGGAATACAGGACAATCCATCTCATTTGCAAACAGCTACATATGTAACTTCAGATGTCTCTGTATCATGTAGATGGTTTTGGTTTATATGTTTCAAGTTACATAGGATGAATCCCACTATTCAAAAGGTGGACCTTTGGGATGAAGGAATAGATACAGCCCCAGAGGCATAGCAGCTCTAAATACACCAGAAATCCCATTCTGTTTCCGTGCTTTGGAATTTCAGGACTTCATTTGTTTCAATAAAGTAAGGTACAGCTGAAATAAGTCTGCATCAGGCTGACTTGCTCCTCACTCTACTGTGGCATTTTTCAGCTGCCAGTCAAGCCAACCTTCACAAAAATTTCCCCGAGGGGAAAAAGCCAGAGACAAGTAGCAGCAGACTAACAGAGCACTGAACAGTTCAGCAGGCATTTGATGGTGAAAGCAAAAACCTTTTGTATTTACTTTTGAACATATGAATCAGACATTGTTTCTGTTTGAGACTGGGCTACTTCTGAAAAGTGTCTCCACAGTGGCAGCCAGCCGAGACTCAGCATAAGGGGCCAGCCCAGAAATGCACTGATGCCTGCCTTTGCTATCCACTGCATTCAGTGAGATAGTTCCAGGAATAAGATGCCCCACATTAAGATATCTAATATATTACTCCTTTTTTCTTATTATTTCTAATATTTGAGTAGCAAAAAAGACATGACGAATTTATCTTTCTTTCGGTTGGCAGTTGTTCACGAGCACATTAATATCATTCTTTCTTTACAGTTATTGGATCAATAATGTTGCTACATAATTCTTATTCTGCAGATTTCAGTCCAAAGAAGATTTTCTAGTCTCAATTTCTTTGTGACACAGACCATAACATTTAATCCATTTACTGCAAGGCTTAGATCAGTAACTTGCATTTGACTAAGGCAAAAGCACCTGGTGTTGACTTGAGGACTTCAAGAAGTGGAGAAGCAGTTTATTTTAATTTTTTTTAAGTGCCTTAATTTTTATGTGAATGTGGGCCTTTCTCCACTAATGCTAATGTTCCCATCAGCATTTTTTATGTGAAAGAAAGAAACCTCTCTTCACGTTCAAGCACCTGGATCCTCTCACAAACCTGGCTGTTGAACACCATCTTCTTACACACACCCCCCTACAGAATGACTGTCCTGTCTTAAGGAAGCAAGAGACTAACTCCTCTACAGGTTTAAATGAGCTCTGGTTCATTACTGTCATCAATTTACACCACCTGTTTAGCCTTAAACCTGGCAGTATTTGAAGAGCAGGATGGTAACTACTGAAGACTCTCTGAACTGAGATGCCTCCCCCATTCATGTGAATACTGAGACTTCTCCAAACTCCCCCAGGGAAGGAGCAGAGCTGATCATAATCCATACCAGGAGGGTTGCCTGGCCCAGTCCAGGGCTCCTCTGAAGTTTCTGGACCCATATGTACTCAGTCTTTGGCTTAAAGGAATTCACTTAGCCTAAGATGAGGCATCCAATTTCGTCACTCTTTCCTCAAGCTTTTTGGCAAGTGTCTGTATTGTTCTGCTCGGCACTTCTTGCCTTTAAAAGCAATGTGCTCCTTGGAAAACAAGGGACAAGGGCATATTTATTGCACCCCAGAGATGCCTCAGGCAATCCAAGAATCTCCTCTGCAGATTTATATTGTTTATGCAGCAGCGCACCAAGGGTTTTTTCTCCTTGTAGTCAACCACCATGGCACACAGGGCCCAACATTTCAGGGATTTGCTACAATGATGTCCAATCTCATGTCTAGTTGGGACACTGCATAAATATAAAGATTTCCTCCCACTCTATTTTCTGCTGCAAAACCTGTGATTTTTCTCTGGGTATATTTGTCAGCTGCTCTATTACAAGATCAGGTCTGGGATTAGAGTTCTCTGCTATTCACTGCACTTCTTTATCCCACTTGTCAAAACAGAATCATGATGACACCTTAATATACTGTAGATCATGTTATGGCTGACCTACAGACAAAAAGAGGAGATGGAGTAAGAAGCTCTCTTCTGCATCAGTAGGGTACTGCCCTGAGCTGTGCAGATGCCATTTGACTCTCCTTCCTCTCAGATGTAACGCACACGCGGGAGAAGGTAAAGAGCAAAGAATGACTTTGTCCCCCGGTACATCTGAATTACACAGCTGGGGCTGGGAAAAGTGTGAAGGGAGGGAGAGGAGTCACAACAATCCCAACCCCCTCCAGCATGGTGCTCCAGCAATTCCAATTTGTTGATACCAGCTCTGAGCAATAATATACCAAAAGCATGTGTGCATATTGGCTTGCAAAAATAGTCAAGACAGGTTCTAAACAGATAGATAACAGATATCTAATCAGATAAAACAGATGCAAGGGCAGTTTCCTACATCATGAATCTCTGCTCAGCCACCATGCCAAATAGTGGACTATTCCGTTTCATCCCCATGGTCAGGATCTGAGTCTTACCAGGACTAGTAGCAGGAGCTAGGCAAGAACAGCTGTTCTGATTTCCAGCATGCTTGAAAGCAGGGGCAGTAGGAAATCTTACAGCTAAACAAAATCCTTTGCTGTTTATTTTTATGTATGTTCTTTCATTTCAGTAGCAAGACAGTGAACTGGCATTCAAACAGTTAGGCCTGTTTCAGGGGTTTGTGGTGTGACTTTCTTGCTCAATTCACATCAGTTCTGCTCCCAGTGATGACTACCTTTGTCCCAGACTCATGACAAGTCCAAGCTCACTGCAAGTCCAGGAAAAGGAAGAAAACAAAACTAATGAATCCAAATGGTGTTAATCAGTAACAAATTCTATAAACTTCTTGGTTGTTTGCAGCAGCTCAATTTACCATGCTCTATTTGCTTTGTAGGACAAAGACCACCATAGTTTCTGACAATCATCTTGGTGGTTTATCAGCATACTATCGAAGAGATTTTAAGATGGTTCTCTTTAAGACACCTGCATATTTGAAGCAATTCTCTTCCTTAACTCTCTCAGCCTCGCCAGCACTAGGACCATTAAGAAGGGGAAGATGAAGAGGAAATCCTCATCCAGAGACAAAAGAGCTGCCAACTGCCTTTTCTGCCCTATTGGAAATTATATTAAGGGTTGAGAGTATCTCTTCTCACCTACTAGAGTGGCTGGCAACTGAGTGTTGTGTATGTCACAAAATCCACTCTTCTGTGCACTTTTCAAAAGAAATCAGTGTTCTCCATGTTCTGCAGGTCTCCTTCACTGAACAGCTACTTAGCAATATGCTTCCTCTGCTCAGCTTATCCTTGAGTTGGAGTGGTTGTTTTGTACTAGCATAGAGAATATGTTATCAACATGTTTTTCAGAAAGGCTGAGTTCCTTGAAGTACAACATCACTGTAGTCTCATCACTCGAGATTTGCATTCATCTTCTGACTCCGTCACTGACTGACCAGATGATCTCAGCTTCATCATCCATAAGGTAGTGATGAGAATCATCAAACAGCTACTTGTGTGTCAAATACACAAAAGCTGGGGGTGAGCTGTGCTGAAGAACAGTGAGGCATGATTACTAATAGCTTGTATGATTATTCCCAAACACAGGCAATCTCATAATATTGCCTTCATTTGGCATGAAAACACTGAGAGGAAAACATTGTTTTGCTCTAGTGTTTTACTGATAACTGGAAGGGGAGATACAAGCAGAATATCTGCATTGCCCCTGCAGACAAACAAAATCCCCACGTCCCACAGGTAATTACCATCTCCTAATTGGGTTTGAAAACAGGAGATTTGAGTCTCAACGCATGGAGTTTGCACCAAAATGAACAATTACTTGTCTGAAGGATTCAGTGGTTTCAAAACACAACAGAGAGAGACTGAAACTGAGGCTGAATTGAGGCTTTCACCTGTAAGTTTGCGGGCAGCCCTTACAGTCCTCCATGAGCAAGCTGGCTACTTTTACCAGTTGGAATCAGAATCCATACTCACTCCTATTATCATTTTTATCTGCCACTCTAGGCTCATTAAATCAGTTTAACTAACGACAATTAATATGAAAATTAAAATTGATAGCAAAATTAAGTACTTGGAAGACAGTCACTGCTCCTACATAACTCCGGCGTGTCTAATTACTTTTGTAACAAAACCTCGGTAACAACCTGCACTTTCCAGGCCAGCCCTAACCCAGCCCCAGACACGTCTTTCCTGCTGCAGCCCCCAACCTGGCCCTTGCGTCCAGGAGACAATGCTCCCCATCCCTCTCCACTGAGTTCAGTCATCGCACCCTGTGCAGCAGTCAAATTTCAGAATTTTTAAGATGCTGTGACATGCATCTGTTTAAGATGCTGTGACTTTGCATGCTGTTCATGCATGCAAAGATTATATAGCATGAGTTACAACCCAGAGATCAAAAATAGACACAGGCTTGCTCAACAGCAATACAGACCTCTTCAAAAAGTCGAGTTTTCCACCAACAAGACTGTCAAGGTCCTGCATCTGATACAGGAGGAAAGGAAAATCTCTAAACCTGTCTGTGACCTTGGGGTTTCATTTTTCTGGGGCTTGGTTCACAGAACATCTACTTTGCCAATCCAGATACTTAATTCTTCAGGGTTTGTATAATATTTTGAAGGCACAAGCTGTATCCCCAAGCTAAAATATTATTATAAACATGGTTCTGATATCTTCCAGCCTTCACTGAGCAGCACTTTCAATGCTATTTGCACCAACATTATTATGACAATAGCCTCTCATGCTGGATCATCAGCAACGTCCAAACATTCCACCCATGACATGCAGCTTAAAACTCATCTACTTGAAATGAGCTGGCAGAATTAGAATTATCCTCTATATTTTCCATTACCAAGGTACCAGACACATGTTTTACAAACATCCTTTCAGCAAGGGACTATGCCAGTTTACTGATGCAATAATCAACATAAATCTGAAAAACTCTTTTGCTGACATTGTTGATAGGGAACAAAACACAGTGTTAAACACACTCAGCCCTCATTCCCCCAGTGCAGCTTATCTGGAGTTGCTTTGCAGAGAGGATGTTGTGATTTTATGTGGGTGTATCCAATTTTATATCGATACCTGCTGCGTATGAGCGGAGCTATAACTGTGTTGTGCCCAAGAGCTATCCTTACTATGCACAATGCTGTAACTACCTCCATCGTACACTTATAAATGGTTCCAAGCAGTGAAATAACATCTGTATTGATCTAAAGAACATTTTATTGATTAAAGACTGCAGAAGAAACCATATGAAATACAGGCCCATTATTTAACAATATCTTTCCAGTACCTGTGTTGGAAATATAGGAACATGAGGCTGTTAAATTTTTTTATCAAATGGCTCCCACTGAGATTGCTGTAATGATGCAAAGTCAAATTGCTAAGCTTTGGGTTTGCTTTGGGTTTCCCCCTTTCTATTCTCTTCTGTAGGGGGAAGGAAAAGATCTACAGATGAAAAAATGCTTCTGGATATTGACATTAAAAGGATAAGACAGGATTAAAGCGCATCTCCATACTTTCTGCTGCAAGATGGTGCACGGGTCTAGGACAGCAAATAGATGTGATTGAGCAGCCTTTTGGGAAGAAGAGCTTATACAGATCTCCACCAGCCTGCACTTTAACAGCTTTCACTGTGTTTAACATCAAATTAAAAAGATATTGTGTCATGTTGAAGGGCCATCCATCTTTAAGTCCTTATTCTTGCAGGTAGAGGAGGGGGATGTGGAAGAGAGCCCTAGGAACGGCACATGAGGGGCCATTATCTGATTTAAAGAAACTCCACTGGCAAGCGTAGCCGAGTGTTTTCAGGTACAGCACGGAGCAGGAGAAGCTTGGCATATGGGCACAGGGGATCAGCACACGGCTGCCTCCTGGCAGCAGCTGACAATTTACCATACCTTTTAGTTCATGCCTTACATTCCTGTTTTGTTCCTGAAAAGAAATTCAGAAAACACCAACTGACATCTCTGCCAGGAAATAGGAAATGTAAATAAAACTCAACAGCCTCTTGGGAAATCCAAATTCAAAGGCTTTCAGACTCAATCTCCACACAGCTCTGAACCCCCCAAGACTGTGGGATTCTGTTCTTGTATGAGAAATACAGTATCAATTGTTTTACCATTGATGTTGTGTTTTAAGGGGAAAAATACCACAAGAAGGTGATGAAAATCTAAGTCGGGAAATAGCACGAAATCAATGCTTGGGAGACAGAAAGGAAAGAATGTGATATGATCCAGGATTCTGACATTGTTCAATGAAGGTTTGGCAAGCTATTACGTTATTGACACATTTTGAATATTTCTAGTTATATCTAGTGTAAGCAGAGAAAAAACTAGTGATTTTGATATCACAGGAATGCTAATATAGATTTTTATGTATATCAGTTAGGCGAGAAACCCAGTCACTGTATAGGAACCTGAGGAATGAAAGTCTTGGTAAAATTGGAAAAGTCAGCTCCATAAAGATAACTTCCCTTTTGGGGGTTTGATTGTTTTTAACTCATCTCCCTTCTGTAGTCTTCCAAATTTTCTCTATTGAAGAAATTAAGATGAATTATGCTAGACTGCGTGAACCCAAGCTAGACAGTCAATTGAAGAAACTATTTTCTGTTCCAGCATTTTTCAATACCAGAAATCAATACCACCTGAGACAGCGGAAGCCAGTGCCAGAGCACACAGCAGGTAAAAGGAAAGGACCTGAACTGCAGCACCTCCACCTCCAAAGACTCATTATGGTCTTTGGTAAGTCTCTTCATATCACGTTCCATACCAACATTGTGGATTTAATTTGGATGGGAGACTCTGCCCTAGCTTTGTTAGGAGGCCTATTTTGAAGATGAGAAGTATTACAGAAATATTATTACCAGGGCTGGAAAGGAATTTGTTTTCCCAGGCTGGACATTGTCTTTTTAAGTCTTATCCCAAAGCACACAAACACAGTTGGGTGTTTGCATTTTCTTTTGCTTTGTTTGGTTTTTTTATACACACGCACATATCTATTTAGCCTGTCTTGCACACACCCTTCCCAGTTTTGGTTTGCACTAATAACCATACTGAACATTAAAAAAAGAAAAATCTTTTTCAGCCACTGTTTTTGAGAATTATGTAATTTAAATTCTTTCTGTAACAGTTTCATATTGGTATTTTCAGGAAACAAAAACACTTCATAAAAATTACTTCCTAGACAGTACTTATAAATTAATGCATTCTTGCAACTACCAAAAAAACCTCCCACTTTTTCAGGATAATAAATAGTACGCAACATTTTTAGAAAGGATTTTGTCCTTTAGAAATAATAGCATATGAAACTGGAAATTTAAGAAAACTTTGTTCTATGTGTGAAAAAATATTTGGTGATTTGCAAGGATAAGCACAGTTTGAACATTCTCACAAGTGATGGGTTGAGCGTACAGTCTGAATTCCATCTGGACTCCTCCTCAGGGGAAGCTGGAGATCCTCTTCTGATCAAGGCACTGAATTAGGATGCAGTTCAGCTGAGTGTAGTTCCTAGCTAGATCTCAGATAGCCTATGTCACTTTGAACAAATCCTTTCTCTATCTGTGATGGAGGGATAACGACGAATCTAACTGTACTTTATCTTCTATAATGCAGCCAGGTCCTTAGAGATTCTTGGTTTCTGGAGTACATATCATACTCAGCATAAGAAGTTAGATTAAATTTGGGGCAAGTCTGACAGGTAATACTGAAGACTGTATATGGGATCTGTGGACTCTGAAAGAGGTTTCAAGGACAGTGAGTGTTTTAACCACAGCAGTTTTGCCCCAGAAAGTGCATTGCTCAACCCCAGTTATAGGCTGAGCTGCCTCTGCAATGGCTGAATCAATCCAGAGGACTGAGGGAAGAACCTGTGGATAAAATCTTTGGGCGACACGCAGCCACTGAGGGAATGGCTGAGCATGGTAGTGAGAATGCAGTAAAGCTGCAGAAATTCACCTAAGTAAACGAGAGCAGAAGTGTATTTACAGCCAGACTTGAGGTCTTCCCCCTTGTGGCTCTCCTTGGAATGTTTCAAGGACCTGGAAATCAACACCATGGTCAAGGACAGTGCTGAAATGCACTCCGGCTATGCAGCCTAGCATACATGCAGGCAAGCCCCTTAGGGGTGTTTAGACAATGTAATGGTGGAGGGTAATGCAAATGGTGTGTTCAGAGCATTTACAAAACAAACTGATTCTCTGTTACTGTTTTGCTACTGGAAGGAAACTTTTTTTCAGTCAGTTACAGTTCATTAACTGCTACCATTGAATGGTTCTTATTTTAATTTCTTTGATCTAACTCAGACAGGCTTTTTCTTTTTCAGCATTCAGCCAGTGTGTAAGTTTTGGCTTAAAGAAATATATAGGTAATTTACATTAATGACTATTACAGGACACCTAGAAACATTCAGACAGTCCAATCACTCAACAGGCTGAACATTTTAATCTCATCTCTTAGAAGAGAAATGCTGCCTCATGCAATGGGAAAGCTAACGGCCCACTTATTTGGGAAGAGCTTTGAAACACCCAAATCAAAAACTACAAATGTGTTGTTTTGGAAGAGGGACTATGGGGACACTTCACAAACACACAGTGGTTCAGCAGAGCCATGTAAAGGGAGACTACACTGGTCTGAGACAGGAAAGGCAATTTCCAGTCTGGCCTCAGGTTCTGTGAGGGCTTCCAGTAGTCGGGAACCTAAAGGCCCAGACCCAGAAATCTCAACAAAGGGACCCAAGTGTTTCCACATCTGAGATCTGTGGTACTCGAATCTAATAGGCTGAAGTGAAGACAACTTCGTAAAGAGACCAAGTCCTTCCCTAACTTAGATTTAATTCATTATTTTATCACAAAGGTATTGTCTACACAGTATATGTTCTCACGGGATCCAGAAAGATCTTGTGTCATTTTCCTGTCATCTTCAGATTTGAAGAGTCTGCAGGAAAAGTCAGCTCTATTACCAGAGAAAGCAGACTCCAGAGTGGAATAAAGAAAACATTCCTATGCAAGTTTTATGGCACAAGCCTGACACTACTTTGGTTCAATTTTCTATAATAGAGACAGTCGATCTCTGAAAGGGCAACAGTAATAAACACTGACAGACAAAACCCATCCATTGAAACTTTTTCCTAATGAGAACTCAGATCTTGGCACCAGGCACAATGCCAGGGTGAGGGACCATGCTGAAGGTTAGAGCATTACACTACATGCTGATACAGCCACAATAAAGAAAAATATCAAGAGTACGAACAGCCTTTGGAGTCCAAATCTTTAGGAGGACAGTTTATTTATAAAGCCACAAACGCTTCCAGTCAAATTCCCGTTGGTCTATATATGAATAGGAGAAGTGAAATAATTGTGGGAAAGGTGGAGTCAGAAGGCAGAACAATTGTTTTGGTTATTTCAACTGCAACCACCCCAAGCTAGTTTCCAGCTAATTTTATGGCAACTAAGCATCTGGGATTTTATTGCCATCATTTTTAGTAGTCAAAAACTCTTTTTCGATCCCACTGAAGGTTCTCCTCTGCCTCTTGATCTCCCAAAAGAGGCCATTACTTAAACAAAGGGATGGGGTCATTTTCATTTATTTCATGGCAGCCATCCTCCACCCTTTGCTTTCCTTTGAGGTCATTTTTTGATTGTCTTGTTTTGAAGCCAGGCAATTTGTCGCACACTCACTGCTGTTCATGGGCTAATTAGAATTTTAAAAGTAATTTAAACACCCTTTGCAGGGTGCTGTTAATTCCCTCCAGATTGCTGGGAATATTAGCTTCAGTGTTTGTTTATTTTAACTGACTAAAATAATCAAACACATTAAAGATTGTACTAGATTTGGGATAATTCACCTTTAACAATAAATTAATTACAAAAGTAAGCATCCTACCTAATTAACATTGGCTTGTGCTCATGGAAAGCTCTACACCCCAAGAAGACTGTGCAGCCAAATCGGATGGTGGCAGATCTCAGTGGAGCAAGAGGCCAAGCTGGGGAGGCATGGCCTCAGCACCCTGGAGCGACCGGCAGCATGGTCGCACAGACATCTGCAGAGTTCACCTCTTCATCACTAGCACGGGCTGGAGACCCAGCTTCTGGGACACCCCTGCTGCTGTCAGCTGCACTGGCTGGACTGTCACGGGCATGCATGGGCCACCTCAGACACCAGGCGCACCTTGGTCTTTCTTCTTATTGCTTCAGGCCCAAGCAGCTTGAACTAGATGCTGGTTTTATATGACACCCTTCCCTGGCAGAAATCAAACCCTGACCTGAGCTCACAGACAAGTCCAGAAGAACCACAGCTCCCAGCACATCATGCCAAAGCTACATCTGCTCTCCTGCTCTGGGAAGGGCCGTCCCTCTCCCTGACTGGGCTGCTGCGGTGCCAGCGGGCACGTGCAGCTCCAAGCGCTCCTCTGGGCTCCAGCGAGGCTGCTGCTGAGCAGCACGGCTCAGCCAGCCTGCACCTGTAACAGAGGCACTAACAGGGACAGCATAACTTGGTACAAGAAACCTTGAATCCCATCAAACGTGGAAATGTTCTAACCACCTTTACATTGATACCTTTAACTGAAAACTACTATATGCAAATTGTATAAACAGAATTAATTGTGTAAGAAATAATTATGATATAGCAGGAACCAGTGCCAGGGATTTGGTAAAGAATTAAGTGGAAAAAAAGAGCAGCAGTTTACAGAAAAGAATTAATTCTGTCATGCATTCACAGTCTGCAGAGTAATTTCATTTCTCTTCTTCTAAACATCTCTCCATAAAGAGAAACAATTTTATGAAAAAAAATCACCACTACACAGTCCTGCACTTTGCAAATACCCTATTATTTGTGCAAAGTTAGCATATAATTCTCAGTAAAGATTTGACACCACTTTCCACAATGAGCATTATTATAAGCAACTAAAACTGAACTACACTTGTCAGAGAAGTGCCTATGATACATGTTGGTAAGCATTAACAACCACTTCTATCTAGCATGTTTGCTTATGCATTAATACTTTGATTAAGCCCGGTAAGAACATCAAAGCTGTACCTGGGTTCATCTAGCCAAGTAGCCTCTCTCCAGCAAGGGCCATAAGTTGACACCTAGAGATGAGTAAGAACTGCGCAAATGTATATGGCCCTTGCCCAAGCACCCTCACAGCTTCTGGCCATTTTGAACTCAAGGAATTTCTTGAATCTAACATTATTTGTCTATCTAGTAACACTCAATAGATGTCTTTTCCAAATGCTGTGCAGGCTCTCTGGGTCCCACACACTTATTGCAAAAACAACAGTGTTTGGCAAGGAGTTTCACAGACCTCCTAACACTTCTTCTGTTTGTCTTGAACACAGTTACTACAATTTATAATGACATAATCTTATTTTCCATCTATTCCTTCTCTAAAAACTCGTATTTTTTTTTAATTTGCTTTTCTGGTAGCTATAGAGTATTGAGCTGATGTTTTCATGGAATTCAAGTGTGCTCTGAATTGTGGCACACACTTTTGGTACAGCTATACCACTTCAGAAATTGTCCTGGTTTCAGTCAGGGTAGAGTTAATTTTCTTCACAGAAGCTAGCGTGAGGCTATGTTTTGGATTTGGGATGAGAAAATGTTGATACGGTGCTGATGTTCTGAGTTGTTGCTAAGTAGTCAAGGACAGTCCAGCTTCTCATGCTGGCCTGCAGTGAGCAGGCTGGGGGTGCACGGGAAGCTGGGAGGGGACACAGCCAGGACAGCTGACCCAGGCTGGCCAAAGAGATATTCCATACCATATAACGTCATGCTCAGTATATAAAGCTGGGACGAAGAAGAAGGAAGGGGTGGAGGGACGTTCGGGGTTATGGCGTCTGTCTTCCCAAGAAACCATTACGCGTGACGGAGCCCTGCTTCCCTGGAGATGGCTGAACACCTGCCTGCCCATGAGGAGTGGTGAACAAATTCCTTGTTTTGCTTTGCTTGCGTGCACGGCTTTTGCTTTACTTATTAACCTGTCTTTATCTCAAACCATGAGTTTCCTCACTTTTACTCTTCCGATTCTCTCCCCTGTCCCACCGTGGGGGAGTGAGCGAGCGGCTGCGTGGTGCTTAGTTGCTGGCTGGGGCTAAACCACGACAGAAATAAACAGACTTCCTAATGTGTTTACCAGTACATAATTGTAGCTTTAAAGAGATCAAATACTTTTATACCAACGTAACCATATCTGTACTTGAGGCTGCTCTAGTTGAATCGCATGTTAGTATACCAGTTTTAAACTGAAATACTTAGCAAGGCACAAGCCGCTACAGAGACCAGCCAAAACCAAATTATCATTTTACTGTATAAGAAACACTGGCTTGGAGAAGCAGCATGAGTCAATCAGCAACACTTCATGAGAGCCAATGCGCCCAGCTCTGCTGACATAAAAACCACTCCCTTACTTCTCCTCTATTATTAATACTCTGTGCTTTTGTTTACCCCCAACAGAGTTTGTATATACTGCTCAGACTCTAACACATCCATATTAATAAAGAATTTTTAAACCGTCAGGCTGGCACTGAAAGTTGAGAAGCAGTCTCTCCCTTAGGTTTCCACGGTTACTGCATCCCGAAATGCAATTCAAGCCACTTATGATGTCATTTGCTCCTGGTGTAGCTTCTTGAGCTACCACTGCGGTATCGTCCCCTTTTGGATTAGTAAGCGTGTGGCAGGGACGGCCACTAATCCTTCCCACTGGCATTCCTGGCCAGTGCCGTTGGGTTCAACGGCACCCACGTGGGCTTTTGCAGATTTTAGGTCAGGTGCTTACGGCTCACTCCTGGCCTGGTGGGAGTCAATGAGATTTTTGCCTATGACTGAATCAGCTTTCAACTAAGACATATTTGGTCAAACACCTGAACAGGCTTCCTAGAGAGGTGGTTGGTGCCGCAAGCCTGTCAGTGTTCAAAGGGCATTTGGACAGTGCCCTTAACAACATGCTTTAACTTGGTCAGCCCTGAACTGGTCAGGCAGTTGGACTAGATGATCGTGGTAGCTCCCTTCCAACCGTAATAGTCTCTTCTATTCTATATGTACTGATGGCATTTATAATTCCAGCATTTTCCAAGAGAAAGCACAAGGCAGTGGATAGCACCACAGGCCCAGGTTGGTGACCTCCCAGGTGCATGCATTTGATATGGTCAAAGGCCTTAAGAGTGTCATCGTACTTCTGCAAATCCAACACTAAAGCTCCAGAGAGCCTGACAGACTAAAGCCAATGAGAACCCACTTAAAAAGCAGCATAAAGAAACATGAGAAACACATAGCACGTTTGTAAGCGTAGCTGACAGCTAACAGAATAGTAAGTGAAGACGACAATAACTATATATAAAAAAAGTCCTTAGAACAGCTGAGATTACTGGTCTAACATATTTTCAGCTACTCAGTCCCACAGATAATCCTGCAGTAATAGAAATCACCAAGGAGACAATGGGATAGAAGCCTGTGTAGCACAGATGCAGAACGCAGTGCATTACGGACTAAAGCTTATAAGAACAGTTAATTTAAATAATGTGCAGGCAGCTGGGCACCATGGTTCAACATGTGCAACACGTTTGGGGCCCAATCATGAGACGAAAAGCAAGGGCTTCAGCAGATGAGTCTACAAGAGATCTAAACACCGATGCTTAAGAATGTGAAAATTCCATTACGTATTCAGGGATACACTCTGCCATCCCATCCCTCCCAGAACAGGGTGTCCTGTCCCAGGAATGGAAGGGCATTATCCAAAGTGGATGATCTCCTTACAAAGAAAAACCATGCACAATCAAGCCAGATGTTCCTTAAGTGAGACGTAATATCAAGTTTCCTAGATTCAGGTATCTTGAAAGGCCAGTTGCTGAGCTGCCATCAGCTGAAAACAAGCCCTGCTGAAGCATCTGAAAGTCTAGAGGCTGAGGCAGTCTTTATTCATTTTTAAGGGATCATGGCTTAAGGAATTAATTCAGCCTGAAGGAAAGTACACTACCAAAGAAGAAATACAGAGAGATGCAAATCACCATGATTAACAAACAGAAAATAATGCAAAATGTACTTCTTCCAAGCATTTTACTATACTCAGTTAAAAATGTTTTAATTTCTTATCAGTCTAGCTATGTTTATCTACAAACATATAAAATTACATTATGTGTCCCTTCTGGTGGATAAAATGGCAAATAGTTAACAGCATGCAAAAGTAATCAGGGCAGCAAGCGGAAAAAAAGCTCTCTTCTAGTAGAATTTACACATGGAACCTGGAAAGAGAGACTAATTGCTCCCTGGGACCCTCTGATTAGCTAAATCTGACTTGTAAACAGCTGCAAGATCATGATATCAAGGAGTGGGTACCTCTGTTTTCTGTCTCACTGGCTGCTTGCGACACATTTTTCCCCTGATTTGAGCTGATTGGGCCTCTCATTTACCAATTAGGGGATGAGACTGAACAGGGAGGAATGGAGGATGATTAAAAATCTGCTCTTTGCTATTTCTGCACAACTGTGGACCATTCTCTTCCAAATTAAATCTGGCTTCTGGCTGGCAAGCTAACTGGCAAATGCAATCTCATTCCCCAAGTGCCAGAGCGCATCAGCTGTACATGTGCTATTTGTGGTCCATCTGTGGGAAACATGACATGCCGATTGCTTTCAGGGGGGCTGGGAGGGGGATGCAGCACCATCAAGAAGCAAGTCACTGAGCTTTCCTACTCTTCCCACCCAAGTGGACAAGGTTTTGGAATCTTTGAAACTATGCTAAAACAAGTTTGGCAATTCACACCGTTTCCAAATACCTACTTTTGTCAACAGGTCTGGTAACTAAAAGTATCATTCTTTAAATGGGAAGACAGCGGCAATGAAATCTTTTCATGGTTTAAAAATAATTGTAATGCAATCTAGGAGTTCTGGCAGGTGATACTGTGGGAAGGGGTTTTTTTTCCTGTTTTCCACTCCAAGTCTTGAGCTAGGGTAGGCTGCAAATGAACTGAACCCACACTCAGGGAAAAAGAGTTCAAACATGGCTATCTAAAATTTACTCCAAGACAGATGAGAAGCAAAACACACATCCATGGGAAAACCATATTCTCCATAGGATAGTTCTTGGGCACAGGCCTCCCACGGAAAGGCTTTATTCCAGTTTCATAACCTTTATCTATCTTGGGAAGGATGTAGTGTTCTGAGGACAGCTCGCTTCAGAATAACATGGGTTTTCTTCTGAATAATTGTGTCATATTCTTTTTTTTTTTAAACTGATTTTCCAGAGAGATGAATGTCATGTTATATTTTATGATGTCACAGATCTTTTTCAGCATGAGCGAATACTCTAGGCAAATAACAGCACAGAGGTAGCAACACCAACCAGAATTACAGCTCACTTCTCTAGCTCTGATTCAGCAAATAGGCAGAGCGAGCCTTAGTAACTCAGGCCCATTTGTCCCTCTCTAATTTGTCCTAAGTAATTTCTCCCAATAATTGCCATAATTGGCAAATTCAGTTCAGGAGAAACTCAGGAGGAAGCCTGTTCATAGTTACCAGTGCAGATTAAAGTGAGCTGCCAGAGTTGCAAGGGAAAGCTAACAAGGCACCTGGCTGTATTACGCTTGGAGTAAGCTGGAGCTGTCAGTCTTCCACTCTTGAGTACTCTCATTTGAGAGAAGCACAAGATCTTGAGTGCCTCTTGTCCTCTGTGATTGCATCTGCACTCTAGTCCTGCCATCCTCTTGGAGTTTGACTAAGCCCCATGATCACCAAGAGCTTGTTCGCTGTTTTCTCAGCATATGTGGGGTCGATCCATTTTTTTGTTGTTGGGTTTTTTTTGCCCTTGTTTGCCTTGCCACAGCTGAAAGCTGATGCACACAGCCACTGCCTGACATTGTCAGTGGGGAAATTATGTCAAACACTGGTACCCATACTGTTGACTGCAGCTTAAGCCAAAAACCACAGCAAGTGGCCTGACTGCACAGCATTGAATTAAAACATTACGCTTATGAATAAGCTTCCTTGACATTAATATGAATAAAATGGCAATAAGCCTATATTTTATCTTCTGTCATTTCACTCTGCATGACTAGTACTGTAACTTTGCATGCTCCCACTACACTCATACAGATTACACTTACAAATTGCCCCTCTGAATAAAGAGCACGGTGCAGGGATGACAAGTATTGATTTTCAATCTCCTTCCAAAATGACTCTATCATTGCAAGTAAGTCAGGCAATTTGCCTCACTTTACACTTCAGGCTATAGGCCTCAGATCACATTGACAGGCCTGATCCTTCAGGATATGTTTAATTAGAAAAGAAATGAAAGGAATTACTGTACATCAGCACTTAGTCAGTGGTGCTACAGATTTGTAAAGCTCCTTCTTCCCCCTCTCACGAACGAACTGCCTCATTTATTCTCTTATCCTCACCAGAAGTTCGAGGTGGTTGTTTCACATCACTAGAATTGCTGCTTTTTCTCTAGGAAACCCCTGGCCATGGTCTAGCCGGTGTTTCGCTCTGCGTCGACAGGTCCTCAGGTACTGGCACTGCGATGAAGAAGGGGCACACCAGCACCCCTGACACGGGGTGACATGGGCTCACCTTCCCCGCCAGCCAGAGAGACAGGCCGTGCCAAGCACCTGCCCAGCACTTCTGCCTTCAGAACTACCTTTCAACCTAATTCTGACTAACACGCAGTAAAAGTACATCTTGCTGGAAGGGAATTATAATACCGTTCAGCGCTGTGCACACTCGGCAACCCGCTGCGCGCTCCCAAAGGTGCTCCGCAGCGCAGCTCTGGGACCGAGGCCCCTCCGGCCTCAGGACCCCGGTGAGGCCGTTGGTTAAATAAGTTTCTTCCACAAACGACAGGAGTTTTTGGCACTTTATGGTGCTTTTGAGGTGCTGTGAGGTGAAGGTTTCTTTTTTCCCCCCCCTTTTTTAAGCACAGACAAGGAGTGCAGGCCCCCTCCCTCCGCCCCACACTTACTTCTTCCCGCGGCGCCGCGTCTCGCCGCCGGCAGACGGAGCGCGGACCCGCCCGCTGACGGGGCACGCGGCCGCGCGAGCCGGGCCCTTCCCGCCCGCCGACGCCCTGGAGATGGCAGAAGCGCCGCCGCTTCCCGAGCCCTCTCCGGCCTCGAGTGGGGTGCCCACGCCAGGAAGCAGCTCTCAGCGACAGCGGGAAGAGAGCGTTAAAAGACCCGAATACCTCCAGGGCGGGGGGGGCGCGAGAGGCGCCCGGGCCCCGCCACGCTGCTGAGGGGACAGCCCGGCCGCGGAAGATGCGCGCTCACCTGCCGGCCCAGCTTTCCCGAGGCCCGGCGGCCGTCGAAGCCTCCCCGCGGCCAGCTCTGCCGGTGACGCGAGGACGCGCCGCTGCCCGGCCCCTGAGAAGAGCCGCCGTGCTGCCAGGCAGGTGAGGGGCGGCTTAGCGCCCGTTAACCCGCTCGGGAGGGTCGTTAAGGCCGCGCACCCTCTGTGAGGCCTCAGCACCGCGCTTAACCCCGCGGTGCTTGCGGCGCAGCGCACAACCGTGGGCGGCACCGCCCTCCGCCCCCTTAGCACCCAGGGGAGAGACCGCCCCGGGGCGAGCGGGGGCCTTTTGCTCGGACCCCGTGAAGACGCTGTCCCAGTTGAGGTAATTTAGTAACATGAGCCGGGTTGTGCCCGTGTTGCGGGGGCACCTCACGCATCCTAATGCAGCCCCCGTACCGGCGAATGGGGTTTATATACTGACGTGAGCGGTGCAGCTCTGGTTCCCCGCGCACCTCGGGCAAGCAGGTGCCCTGGTCATGCATCCACCAGAGAGCAGGGACCTCCTGGAAACCATAATCCTCCCACACGGCAGGGTGCAAGGACCGCGCTTGGTCCTGGGATCGCAGGGCTTGCGTCCGTTGCTCTGCTGCAGTCCAGCTGCACATGGGGCTCTCACAAAAAAAAACAACCACCAGGCAGACTGAAGTTAGAAAATCACCCAGAAGCACAGTGCAAGTTCTTGGAATGGGCCTGTGCAGGTGACTGCAGGGTAACACATACCACAGAATGGGAAATCCTGGGTGTGTGGGAGGTTCTCTGGAGTTTTTTTCATAGGAAGTCAGTTCGTAGTTGTGTGAATGACATATCGACCTTACCATCTAAAAGGGTGACAGGAACAACCTCTGTGCCTTTTAAGTACTTGTTAAAAAAAGGAGTATCTCTAAGCTAAAGAGAAAGATGTGACTCTGAAAGAGGTTTTAAAAAATGACTTGCTGTTGGAGTGCGGTAGGGAGGAAAAACCCTCCCTAAATTTTATTAAAACTTGTTACAAATGGTGAGTGCAATCATCCATCACCTTGTATAGATTACTTTTTCTTCTCTTTAGAGAAATGAAACCACTTGTTTACTATAGCAGTAATACATGCAGGACTACTTTCAAAGATCCCAGCTGTGCCCCGTCTACCACATACTATGGAAGGGACAAAAAAATCACCAAAAAAGCGCCAGCCAAAGAGGTTCAGGTGCCCGTGGGCTGATAGTAGGCTACACATGACTGGTCGTGCTTGCGCAGTGCAGAAGTACCTGAAAGAGGGGAGAGTTGTGTGGGTGGTTTTCAGCCTCACTGACATAGGTTCCTCAGCCGTCTTAGGGTGAACGGGGCCATGGAGGACTGTGGGGCTCCTCCATGAGCAGTGTTGGAGACTGTTCTGTGACATGAAGGGGAAGCATGCTTCTCTTTGAGTCAAGGACAGCAAAACCCTACAAAACATTGCAGATTAATTTCTATTTTTGCTGTAAAAAGTTAGGAAAAGGTCATTTCATTTTTATAAATTCATAGAAAAATTGAAACATCTGGTATCTTCAGTATTTCTTTGAACACAGTGTTGTTATTGTAAGCTCAGTCGAGCCTATAAACTTTAACTAGTGCTTTGCTGTTAATTGGGGTCACTGAGGTCACCCAGATGACTTGGAATTCTTCCTTTGGTGTTGTGAAGAATTCTGGCTGCAGAACAGCCTACTTGCTACTGATGGACATGGCTTGCCAGCTGACTATGTACAAAGGCTTTTAATAAATAGATTGAGTCTCAGTCTAAAGCATGTGCTAGTTCAGCCCTGAATTGTTGGAGTCAGTGGAGGAAATACTGGGTGGATTTTTTTTTTCCTGAATGATTCAGGAGTTTAGAGAAGAGGAATCGTTGTACTAAATAATAATAAAAATACAACACTATGAACTACTTTTAAAATACTTCATGATTAAAATATACTTTTCTACTCAGAATTCATTAGAGCAAGCACCAAACCCACAGAGCAAACCTTCCGTGCTTTATTACTTCTACCATTAACATTTTCAGAAATTTCCAACTGCTTCAACTATTTGTTCTGGCACTAGAAAGGAAAGCTTTGATTTCTAGTGGGCTCAGCTGAAAACACCAAGTTCCTCTGTGAACAACAGAGCTACTGGAGTCAAGCTTCCTATGAGGTTGAGCTTTTTGTTCCTTTTTTTCTTCCTCTTTCCACACAGAGTAACTGCATGCTCCTTATGTGTCCTTTCTGAGAGCCAGCTGAGCAAGACAGGCCAGACAGTGACCCACAAGCAGAACACATAACAAGTGAGATCCACTTGCCTCTTCCCTGGCAGAGGTTCTCGTTTGTGTCCCTACCCTAGCTAGAGATTAATTGTCATAAAACTTGTAGGACTGTGATTACCTTTGAATTGTCTATTCCTATGTAAAATTTTGTTAAAATAGGCTACCAGGTTCATAAGTTGGGGTGGGGGGGAAGTGTTTTGGTTTGGTTTCATGTTTTGGAGGTAGTTTGACAATGTGGCCACAAAGGCCTGCTTTCTTCAGGAGACTGGGTCACTGCATTTAAACAGCTCCAGTTTCTAGCCATTATCCTGGGAACATCAATTATATTTTCAGGACGTTCAGGAATGAATAATGCTTCCTCACTATCAAACAGTGACTTTACACATGGGGTTTGAAGAAGTGTAATGCACTGAAGGGAGCCCATAGCGTAGTGTAACTGAATGATCAAGCATACATGAGAATTTTACAGCCTGGGGTAAGAGGACAATGTCTCTTTCCAGAGCTGTGGAGGGCTGCTGAGGTAGCTAGTACTCACCATCTACTTCTAAAGGCATTCGAAGTCACTAGGACTGCACTGTCTCTCCCACAGGTAGTCATGGCTTTGTGCTGCGTAGGCAGCTCCTGCACTCAGTATCAACCTCAGTCCCAGCTTGCTGGGGACTGTTACTGCTTGCAGAAGCTTGCAGCTGATGGAGGGGATGTTTCTTGCTGCAGCTTCTGCTGATGTTTTAGCTCTTTTGGAAAAGTAGCAGCAGCCTAGAAGTTCCTTCATAAGTCCCTATAACCAAAACAAACTGGTTCTCTATGGGTCTCTTTCACAGCATGTCGGCAGTTTGCCATGTTAGACAGAGTGGCTGCACTAGCCAGATAACATAGTTCTCCTGTCCAGACATTCCCAAGCACCAGTGCAAACACTGTTTTAAAGTTGCAGAGAACATACAATTTTAATAAAAATATCACAGCTTCTTTCATGCAGATGAGATCTGAGTGGTCCAGCCAAGTGCCCTTCCTCACTTGCACTCCATCCCCTACTGGGCTGCTGCCATAGGGCAGTTCTCCTCTCTATCCACTGGCAAGTACCAACAGAGAGCTCCCCTTCTGCTCCCTGTTCTCAGGGCTTTGGCTTTCCCACATTACAAGAACATGCAAGGAATAAAAGAATAATAAAATCTTAGCACCTCCTTAGGATTTTTTTTCAACAGATCTCTGCTGCATTACGTGCAGCCTGTGATTGTAAAGTCGTTTTGCACTTACAAATATTTTCTGTTAAAAAACAGAATGCTTTAGCCAGTCACTTATTTTCAAGTGTTCGTTAATTTTTTGTACTTTTTTTATTTAAAAAAAATCTATTGATCTAAATATGCCAGAATACAGGGCTGAATTTTCAGTGCAGAAGTTATTTATATATGCTGCAAAAGAGATTAGAATCATGCTTAATATAAATCCCTTTTTCCTTTTAAAGCTCTTGTGATGTAGGTACAAGCTGTACTATACAAATGGGGAAAATGAGGACATGGGGAAAGTAAATTGCTGAAGACCATGCAAAATTAGCAATGGTACTGATTATCACTAAGTATTCTGTTGCTGTTATCTCAGGAAGGAGGGGGAAATAGTGTATATTCATTTCAAAATCTTCAGATCACTGAAGAAGGAAAATGCTTTCTGATTGCCTGGCAGGAATGACTGTTGGAGGACATCTCTGCGACTCCTTTGTTGTGCGACAGTTCTTAAATTCCATTACTCATGCTGCTATTTTGGTCGTTTCTTGCCTAAACACAGGCCCTAGCCCTCGATTCACTTTGGTGGATCGCTAATACGTGGGGTGTTGCAGGGTACTGTCTGCCCAGGGGCACCCTGACTACACAGGATGGCTTTTGGGGCTGAGGCATTTGGAGCAGGGACAGCCTCTTCTATTTCCCTGTACAGCACCATCCACTGTCCTGCCCACACTTGTCAGCCAGCACCTTCACTTTCTCTGCTCTAAATTGGAAGGACTGAAAAATGGCCCAACCCCCCACCCCGCCCCTTATTCCCATCTCTGTCTGTTCTGTATGGAAATAACTTAATAATCCTCAGTCCCATTTCAAAGGAATATACACCTCCTTGTGCTACTGCCTTACTTACTGAGGTAACTTCTGATGGCAACCTTTTCATTAAACCAATTTCAGCATGCTCGATATAGTTTTTCAGAGATTCTGTGAGAGAGAGGGAGGTAAGTGACACAGGCTATTTATTGAACCAATCCAAAATACTACATTTTACTTAGAATTAAGTACTGAAAATGTTAACTTAATTGAAAGGATTAATTAGGTCTTAGTTAACTGTGCTCCTACTGAATAATGCACATGATGTGGGGGGAAAGAGGCAAGTATTTGGATGGTGGAAGAGTAGCTGGTTACTAGTTGCTCACCATCTGGTCAGAGTAAGGGCTGACCTTGACTTGCACCACTTCCCTTCCCCCAGAAAGACCCTACTTCTTGGTTTTAGTTATTTTCCTCATTCAATTTGCAACTTCCCTTTACACTTGTTTCCTGTTTTGAGCAGGTTCAACTGATACTCTTCTCAAAGCACACCAGCCCTCTCCCACCACGCCAATATGTTTCTAAAGAGGAGGAGGAAAATTTTTCTTGAGGGGACTCTTCAGTCACAGGCTGTACTGGAAATCCCTTTTCCCTTCAGTAGCTTATTGTTCTGCTGCTTTGTCCCACATTCCTGCTCACCTTAGGCTCTATATCTGGGATTCTCTGTCCTGTCTGGAGAAGAGGCTTGCTATCCAGCTGCACTTGAGCCTGTGTGGTCTGAAGCAATCATTTTATTTAAGCTGCAGTTTAAAAATAAAATCCTCTCCACAATAATTATAGCGTTGCATTAGAAAATACTGGATGTCTACATAGTGCATACACAGACTGTACTCTCTGCACTGAGATAGCTGCACCATCTGCTCTCCTGCTCCCTGTTCTTACTCCTGCAGACATTAGATAAACATGTTGAGAGAGCAGCAGGCTGTTTTCAGTCATGACATATCTGAGCTGTGTTTAAAGTCAAAAGCCTTTATTTACAGCTCAGTGAAGAGAGGACTCATAATCAAGGGCAATAAACTAGATCCATAGCAGTTTAATGCTTCAAAGGGATGAGAGCCATGTGCATCAAGCCTGTCACTTTAAAATGGAGAAGGCTCCAAAAAGAGAAGAGGGGATGCAATGCTTCCTGGTTACCATGAGATGGCCTTCAGTGCTGTGGGTTGCGTTTGGAGGCACAGCAGTGGGGCAAGTATGCACTGCTTCTCGTGAACATCATAGAGAAGAAATTCACTGGCTTTTACCCAATGCATAGTGCTGAAGCAGCATGAGATGTTGGCAGGAATACTTCAAGGAGGACATCCCTCCCTGGAATAAGTTGCCACAGCTGCTGTTAGTGGAAAAATGGATGTTAGGTCTTCCTTCAAGCTTGGAAAGGAAGGACAGCAAAGGGAAGGAGCATTGGTAGGACGGTCCTGTAATGGCCCAGAAGTCAGTCAGTCTGTCTCATGCCTCACTGCAGAAACTCACAGAATTCAGTGTCCACCTGTGAACATGAAGCTGGTCATTGTCAACTGACTTAGTCCAATACCAGCTCAGAGTACTTGCAACAACACTGAGTAGCTTCTACATCTAAACTAATAGTCTAAATCCTATCTGAACCTGGGCACTGACTGGGCCTCCACAATGTGAAGACATAATGGTGTTCAGTTAACTCTTCAGTGCTGTGAATGCAGGAATCGAGTTAACATGAAGTTTTAAATATGTTTGATTGGTTGATTCGTCTTTACAGGAGTTGTAATGGCTCTCGGATTCAGTCTCCTAGTTTAGAGCTAGTGCTTACACCAAAGTAATTGAGTGGCCAAACAGATCTAGGAAAAGACTCTTACAGCACAAGCATGCAAAAAATCCCAAAGCCAGGTTTTTCAAGCTGAGGCTCTCTAGCAATGTGTGTGCATTGCCCCCTTGCTCATTCCATCAACCTTTCTAATTTCACTTGTTTTCTCTCTGATCCTTGGAATTCAATTGTACTGATTTCCTGAGCATTAAACATACATGAATGTTCCCCTACCCTGCTTAATGGCCCTAGCAAAAAGTGTTTCGACTCATTGGCAATCCAGTTGGAGCAATCACTGACACAATCTACTCTTTCAGGATTGGATGTTGGAAACAGCTGGTTTTTTTTACAGTGAGTGAGCATGCAAAGTTATATTAGAAATGGCTCTTGAGAAGTGACAAATGGGCTTCAAAATGCAGCATAATGATCATTACAAGATGGGTTGTATCTTGTTCTTGAACTGCTACGCACATTTTATTGAGATGGGAGTAAAGATCCTAGAGAGTGAGGCTTCAGTAGCCAACCCAAAGCCAGCTTGGGCTTTGGCAATGAGGCATTCATGAACTTTAAGTCCCGTATTTCTAGGATGGTGCTAAGAAAGGATTGTGTATCTGAGGTGGATTGGTGAAAAGTGTTTTAGAAAAGCTAAAGATGCAGAAATCTCCAAGCCTGAAGTATGTCACAGCTACAGGTTTGCAGTTGCTGGTGGTCTAGTGGCTGCCATGTTGCAAAATCTCAGGTGTCTAAATTCAAATTAATGTTAGACTGACAGTCAGTTTCTAAATTCTCTCTGTTTCTGCTGACCAAAGTTGTTCTTGCACCAAGTGCTATGTACTATTTATACTTTTCTGCCAGAGATTAATAAAATGGTTCTAGTATCTAAGTCACAACCAACAGTGCCAAAGACAATGATCAAACTGAGCAGAGTTTCTTCACTCTGCTTCAGGAACATACCCACAGAATCACAGAATCACTAAGGTTGGAAAGGACCTTCAAGATCATCAAGTCCAACCATTAGTCCAGCGCCACCATGTCCCCTAAACCATGTCCTGAAGCGCCACATCCACACGTTTTTTGAACACTTCCAGAGATGGCGACTCCACCACCTCCCTGGGCAGCCTGTTCCAATGCCTGACCACCCTCTCAGTGAAGAAATTTTCCCTAATATCCAATCTAAACCTCCCCTGGCGCAACTTGAGGCCATTTCCTCTTGTCCTATCACTAGTTACTTGGGAGAAGAGACCGACACCCTCGTCGCCACAACCCCCTTTCAGGTAGTTGTAGAGACTGATAAGGTCTCCCCTCAGCCTCCTCTTCTTCAGACTAAACAACCCCAGTTCCCTCAGCCGCTCCTCAACCCCTCACCATCTTCGTTGCCCTTCTCTGGACACGCTCCAGTACCTCAACATCCTTCTTGTAGTGAAGGGCCCAACACTGAACACAGTATTCAAGGTGCGGCCTCACCAGTGCCGAGTACAGGGGCACAATCACTTCCCTACTCCTGCTGGCCACACTATTCCTGATACAGGCCAGGACGCTGTTGGCCTTCTTGGCCACCTGGGCACACTGCTGGCTCATGTTCAGCCGGCTGTCAACCAGCACCCCCAGGTCCCTTTCCGCCGGGCTGCTCTCTAGCCACTCCTCCCCAAGCCTGTAGCGTTGCATGGGGTTGTTGTGGCCAAAGTGCAGGACCCTGCACTTGGCCTTATTAAACCTCATCGATCCAGCCTGTCCAGATCCCTCTGCAGAGCCCTCCTACCCTCCAGCAGATCAACACTCCCACCCAACTTGGTGTCATCTGCAAGCTTACTGAGGGAGCACTCGATCCCCTCATCCAGATGATCAATAAAGATATTGAACAAGACCGCCCCCAGAACCGAGCCCTGGGGAACACCACTTGTGACTGGCCGCCAGCCGGATTTAACGCTGTTCACCACAACTCTCTGGGCTCGGCCATCCAGCCAGTTCCTCACCCAGCGAAGAGTAAACCTGTCTAAGCCACGAGCCGCCAGTTTCTCCAGGAGAATGCTGTGGGAGATGCTGTCAAAGGCTTTACTAAAGTCCAGGTAGACAACATCCACAGTCTTTCCCTCATCCACTAGGCGGGTCACCTGGTCATAGAAGGAGATCATGTTGGTCAAGCAGGACCTGCCTTTCATGAACGCATGCTGGCTGGGCCTGATCCCTTGGTTGTCCTGCAGATGCCCTGTGAGCACTCTCAAGACCAACCGCTCCATAATCTTCCCCGGTACAGAGGTCAGGCTGACAGGCCTGTAGTTCCCAGGATCCTCCTTCTGGCCTTTCTTGTAGACGGGTGTCACATTGGCAAGCCTCCAGTCTTCTGGGACCTCCCCTGTTAACCAGGACTGCTGATAAATGATGGAGAGTGGCTTGGCAAGCTCCTCCGCCAGCTCTCTCAGTACTCTCGGGTGGATCCCATCGGGCCCCATAGACTTGTGGGTGTCCAGGTGGTTTAGCATGTCCTTGACTGCTTCCTCCTGGATTATGAGGAGTACATTGTGCTCTCCATCCCCATCTTCCAGCTCAGGGGGCTGAATACCCTGTGGATACCTGGACTGGCTATTAAAGACTGAGGCAAAGAAGGCATTAAGTAGCTCAGCCTTGTCCTCGTCCTTGGAGACAATGTTCCCCACCATATCCAGTAGGGGATGGAGATTCTCCTTGCCTCTCTTTTTGTTGTTAATGTATTTGTAAAAACATTTTTTATCATCCTTTACGACTGTGGCCAGACTGAGCTCTAGCTGGGCTTTTGCCTTTCTAATTTTGTCCCTGCTTGACCTAACGAGATCCTTGTACTCTTAGTGAGTTGCCTGCCCCTTCTTCCAGAGATGATAAACTCTCCTCTTTTCCCTGAGTCCCAGCAAAATCTCCCTGTTCAGCCAGGCCGGTCGCCTTCCCCGCCAGCTCTTCTTATGGCACATGGGGACCATTTGCTCCTGCGCCTTTAAGATTTCCTTCTTGAAGACTGTCCAGCCTTCCTGGACCCCTTTGTCCTTCAGGACTGTCTCCCAAGGGACTCTCTCAACCAGTGACCTGAACAGGCCAAAGTCTGCCCTCCGGAAGTCCATGATAGCAGTTTTGCTGACCCCTCTCCTTACTTCATTCACAACTGAGAATTCTATCATGTCGTGGTCGCTAAGCCCAAGACGGCCTCTGACCACCACATCTCTCACCAGTCCTTCTCTGTTTGTAAACAGCAGGTCCAGCAAGGCACCTCTCCTGGCGGGCTCATTCACCAGTTGTGTCAGGAAGTTATCCTCCACACACTCCAGGAACCTCCCAGATTGTTTCCTCTCTGCTGTGTTACACTTCCAGCAGATGTCCGGTAGGTTGAAGTCCCCCACAAGAACAAGGGCCAGCGAATGCGAGACCTCCGCCAGTCACTTATAGAATGTTTCATCTGTCTCTTCATCCTGGTTGGGTGGCCTGTAACAGGCTCCCAGCAGGATATCTGCCTCATTGGCCTTCCCCCTCATCCTTACCCACAAGCACTCTACTTGGTCTTCACAATCTTCGATTTCTATGCAACCAAAACACTCTCTAACATACAGAGCCACCCCACCGCCTCTCCTTCCCTGCCTATCCCTTTGGAAGAGCTTATAGCCATCCATTGCAGCACTCCAGTCATGAGAAGCATCCCACCATGTTTCTGTGATGGCAACTACGTCATAGCTGTCGCGCTGCACAATGGCTTCCAGCTCCTCCTGTTTGGTGCCCATGCTGCATGCATTGGTGTAGATGCACCTGAGCTGGGCTATCGATTTCAACTCTGGCACATTGAACCTACCCCTAGGTTCAACTCTAGTGAGCCCGGTTTTATCCCCTCCCCCCTCCAAATCTAGTTTAAAGTCCTCTCAATGAGGCCTGCCAGCTCATGAGCAAGAATCCTTTTGCCCCTTGGCAAAATCCTTTTGCCCCTTACCCAAAGTTGCTGCCAGCTGATTTCTGCTCTCTGCAGGTCTATTAGTGGTTCTGTCTGCAGGAGTTTTCTACTCTTGAGCTTCATCTGTGGAATCTGTCTGCTACTAGTAGGTTCTCTGCAATCCCAAAGTCCGTATCTGATCATTAAAGCAGGCAGGAGGGAGGCCACAAACGTGTCTCATTGCAGTTTCAGAATGGCGCAGATATTTTTCTTCCGAAGCTCCATGTACTATCGCTGTTATTATATGGTGCTGCTTTGCTTGCTCAGGCCAGGCAGTGTCAGCATCTGCCGGGAGGGCCTGCATTGTAGCACTGTGTGGATACAGACTCCTGCCCTGGGTTCATTTGTAGCCAATGCACAGAAAGGAATAAAAGAAAACTTTCCCCTTCATCCATCAGTATACTGATGATTCCTGTTCCTGGAGTGACTAGCTGAGAAGGGGAGACTCTCCCAAAGCCATGCTCATCAAATGCAGCCTGAGCTCTGAAGTAGAGGGAGCTGTGAGTTAGATGGCACATTCGTGACATGCACCATGCACCCCAGACTTAAAGCCTTGATTGTCCGTATTAATCCTCTGGGAGAGCAGAAATCATCTTCACCTACAGAGGAAGAAGTGTAATGCCCTGTGTCCAATTTTCTTTTCATTGCCGTTTTTATTATGGAAACAAAATGTTCACTGATTCTAAAATGAAAATGGAGAAAGCTAATTTTTGTAGTTCTTGCTAATAAAATTCTTAATGTGCTCTTCTCCCATTATCATAAAGATTGTTATGGTTTTCTTTATCTCTGGAATCTTATTATTTTCCCCAGAATTCAGGGGCATTCCTTATCTTCAAAACTATTTTCATTTATTGAGATATTTCTCCTTTATCTTATCTTCATCTTCATAGTTAGTATGAGCATATCTTTATTATCCTACTTCTGTTTTCGTAAACAGTAAGTGGCTATTGATCATGAAAGCTCTAGGGGTCTTTAAGAAGGTGAAGCAGCAAAACTACTAGAAGCACTGGGTAAGAGTCTAAAGAAGAAATTCTGGGTTTACAAGTAACCAAAAATCTGAGAGCTAGCAAGGTAGTATTGAGAAATGTCAGCCTCATTTGCTATATTCTAAATGCTGCAGATAATACACTGAGCTGAGGCCTTGTTCATATGGGTGAAATGCAGGTCAAGTGTGTACATCAAACGTTACATGGTTTGGGGACAGCTGAAGTGTAACCTTGCTGTACTGGAACCAGTCTGACTGTACTGCCTCATGCCTGAGCATACTTAAAAATGGGTTTCCATGAGAGTTAAAGGGCTGCTCTCCATTCATAAGCTTCTTTTCCCTCTGGAAGTATTTTGTACCTTGTAAGGACCTAAGCAAAACTAAAATGATGCAGTTGCAAAGATTTCTTGGGAAAACACCCCTGAACTGGCTTGCACTAACACCTGTGATATACGAGCACAAGAAGCATTCAGAGAGCAGGAAAGGTGAGTGTGACCTAGAGTTCAGCTCCTGGTAAAGGGCACTGCCACACAGACATGGGGCACAGAGCCACCAGTATTCTGAAAACTGACAGTGGGAGGGCAGGGCCTCTTTACAGTGATTATTTGCCTCTCCAGAAAAACAAGAAAGAATGAACAGGAATCCAGAATGACTTTTACCTCGTATTGCCCTTGCAGGGTCCAAAAAGAGTGTATTGTGTGGTCCAACCCTTGCACATGTACAGTGGTCCCACTGACCACCTGCAGAGCCAAGATGTACATAGAAGCTGTTAACCCCGTCACAAGGTGTACCACCGCTCAGTCACACCTTCATTCATGGGCTTCTGCCACTGCCTTTGTCTGAGCTGGTTTAATCACCCAGGCTGGTGACTGAAGGAGGGAGTAGAGTTAATCTTAGGGCCACTGAAGCCTGTTTGACTGTGTCTAGGTAGCAATTTAACAAAAGCAGAGAATTGGGACCATCAAGGAATTCTGTGAATTTGATTTCTGAAATTCTAAAACTTTTCTCTGTCCTTTCCTGGGATGGCAGCAGGACTCTAATACTAAGCATGTCATGAAGAAAAAACTGAAATACCTCTAAGCTCTACACCCTCACACCGGAATTCACCTTGTGTTTCCTTTTGAAATCCAGCCAAATGAGTTGCCTTCTCCTGGAATGACCTGAAAACTGGCAGCTAGGTGGGAGCCAGAGCAGTGATGGATTGCGCAGGCAGCCACAGCACCTCCAGTGTCAGTGGGTAACAAGGCAGCTGGAATCCTTTGTTTGCAAAATGTGCCCTCCATCTCCTTTAAGCCGTCAGGACATGCAAAGCACATGAAGTACAGCATGAATCAGGCCAACTTTGCTGACAGCACATGCTGACAGCAGGCTCCCTGGTTTAGACCCTCACTCCTGCCGTTAATCTTTCCTGCACTGAGCCAAATGCTTACAAGTGGCTTTTCCTCACCCTCTCTCTGTTGAAAGCAAACTGTTAAAATTGCTGCCGAGGTGAGACGGAGAGGACAGGGCAGCCTGTGCATCAGAGGATCGAATCACCACCAGAAGGGAAAACATGCAGCCCCTGTCCTGCTTGAGCAAGGCTCGCCTCCATGCACATTGCTATGGCAACCACAAGCTCTTGGGTGACTTGATGCCATCAGTGAAACCTGTAGGTTGTCCTGGCTGTGAGGAAAGTGTTTTGAGGCCCTCGTTGCTATTCCTTTTCCCCACACCATTGAACTCGGACCACCACTGAACTTGCCAGCTGCTGTGGAACACAGGCTGTAAGATTCCTGAAGACATAAGCTTTTCTGGGTTTTTTCATTATAGCAGTTTCTGCTATAATGTCCACACATTGCTAGTACAAAAAAGACAACAGAAGGATAAAAGCCAATTATAGCTGTTGGCAAAAAGTGGTGGAGGCTCTCTCCATGCTGGCAGGAGTTCACTTGACATGTGATTAATGGTGGTTAGTGGGGGCACAGCCAAAGCTTGTACAACCCTAGGTAAATAATAATGAAGTTTAAAAAGATACATGCTCCTTGAGTTAATAATTTTAACAGGCTGTGAGAAATGTTGCTGTTCTCATGGTAACAGGAAAGCTGTAATTTCATCTCTAATTTGAGAATGCTTCTATAATGTCTGCAGATAGCTTTCTGATGGGAACTTTTTCCTCTCTTCTTTAATTGAAGCCTTTTTAATGAAGTAGTATTATTGTGTAGTTTGGGCAAACAATTCAAAATGGACTAATTGGCACTAAATACACCACTGAAAACATACCATTCACTATGAGGGTGGTGAGGCACTGGAACATGTTGCTCAGAGAAGTTGTGTATGCCTCATCCCTGGCAGTGTTCAAGGCCAGATTGGACAGGGCTTTGAATAACCTGGTCTTGTGGAAGGCGTACCTGCCCATGGCAGGGGGGTTAGAACTAGATGACCTGAAAGGTCCCTTCCAACCCAAACCATTCTATGATTCTATGAAAAGTATAGTCAGAAGTATTTGGAACTAAACTGGTATTGCTGCTTGCAACCCCTGGTTTCTATATCAGTAGACATAATGCCTGATACTGGTGTATGTGGGCATCTCTCAGGGCTCTTCAGGAGATTCTGAATGCATTTGCATCTCACTGGAGGTTGCATTTATAGAGTTATATTTATTAGATAAGAAAAACATGCATCCACTGGTCCTCATCTCTCTGCTACAAACATGTGTGGTCACTATGTGAATAAATACCTCAAGAACAAAGACTCTGAAAACCCAAGGATTTTGACAATCAATTTTTTCTATTATGGCTTTGACCCAAATATCCAGATAGACAAAGATATTGAGAGTCTCATCCTTACCATGGTAATCCTGAAAAAATATGAATAAGGCATGAAAATATGTGCTGCAGGTACAATACTGAGAATAAGACTTTCTTGGAAAACCAGCAAGAATTAGGCCTGTGATTCTTTAGCACTTTTGAAAGTATTATCCGTGGTCCTCTTCAGTTTATTACAATGGCTTAGTCATGGAAACCAAATGACAGCATACATAATGAAAGCATTTCTGCTACCTGTACAAAAGCGTCTCCATTGACTACTAATCTTAAGCCATCTCCACTGCTCATTTTTCCTATTAAAGCTCTCTATTTAGGTTTATTATTCTGTATCTGTTCAAGAACATTTAACTGCCTGATACTGGGACAGTTCCAAAGCAGTTTTAGAGTACTTTGAGATATGAATTGAGTGCTTTGCTTATAGGAAAACAAAACACAACCTTGCCCCCGAATGGATGCGTACAGGGATTGAACTGGGACCTCAGTAACCCGGGGTAGGAGTGAATGTGTCGGTGGTTTGATGAGCCGCACTCAGAGGGAGCTGGAGCTGAGCTTGGAGGAGGAAGAAACTGCCATTTTCAGCTTCTTGTTTTTATCCTTCAGCATAGACAGATTGTCATGTGATGAAACATATGGATTTCACAGTTAGCTTTTCAAAGGCTGTGTTACTTCAGAATCATTAACCTGGCTGAGATCTTTGCATTCTTATCTGCTTTGTTGAATATTTTCATAGCAGCAATTGGTGGGGGTTTGCATATCCTTAAAGCTGCAAAGCTAGCATTTTAATTTATCCTAATTCAGAATCTAATTGTCTTGCACTGTTGGCTAATTAAATGTTCAAAGAAGTGACAAATTAGGCAGGTTGATCATTACAACACAAGTAATTAGTAAGTCCAATTGAATCTGAGCCTCGAAATCCACATTCCCTGAGATGACAGGAATTTTGGGGATGTGCAAGAAAGCAAAGTGTGTGTGTGAAGGTTCAGGAGGAGAAAACTTCCTTGAATATTCCATGAAAAGTGTCCAAATCTCACATCAGTTTAGGGATCTTCAGGCTGTTTATTTTGTGCATAAGGAATTCTTCTTCTGGTGGCCACTTCGAAAAAAAAATCAAGTTCCAAGGTAGCAATTTGAGATGCTGAGATTTGCAGCTGGTTTCCTACAGGATCTGACATCTTCCTGTATCAGACTGAGAGAGTGTACTTTGTGAAAATAGTTATGAGTGTATGTTTTTTTTTAAAAAAAAAAAAAGAAGCACCAAAACCCAACCCTCTCAACATTAGTTAAATACCTAAATAGGCAGCTATAAATGTAATATTCCCTGGTAGGGAGCTTTCATTGACAAAGGTTTTCATACAACATTTTACTACAACCTCTCCCCGGAGTCAAATTAGTTAAGATCTAAAGACCAAAATGTATGTTCTGAAAATCTCAGTTTATCTGTGCACCTGCTCAAATTCTCAAGACAACTTCCTGCCAGAAAAAAACCTGTGCAATTCATCATCATAGCAGCTTGATATTCTTCCTGATAATGCATCCAACTGCTCTTTAGTCCTCCCATGCAGCCCACCCTGTATGAAGGTGCGTGTCTAGGGAAGGGGCATGTTGGCGCACTGTCCAGCAGCACCACATCATTGGGGACTGGCTGGAATGAGAACCTGGGGATGGTATGCCTGTGACAGGACACCCCATCTTGCAGCTGAAAACAGGAATAAAAAAAAAAAATTCAACAGAGGTACTGAGCTTGTTTAATTAAAGCATGTAGGGGACCTTATCTGGGAGTTCGCCTCATTAGTTAGGCAAGCATGGTGCTTGGCTCTTGGCTGCAAGAGAAAAGGATGCCTCAGAAGCAATCCTTGGTGTGATCCTGTGGAACACTGCATCCTTCCCAGCCCCTCTCTGCTCTGCATAGCATCTGGCTGTTACAAGGCAAACTCCTCCATCCTGTCTTGCTTCCATACTGCTGATCTTCTCTGTGGGTTCAAGTCTCAGTATGTTTTTTTACCAAAAACAAATTAAGCAACTGTTTGCACCATCTCCATGCACAGCTGTCACTTTATTTGCAATCATATCACTCACTGTTCAGTTCATTAGTAGAGTTTTCTTCTCTCTTCCTTTGCATTTAGGACAGTGAGATTATAGGTTTCCAGTCTTCTGCAGTGGAAATAACAAATAATAATTGCTAACACTGTCTCTCAAGGGTAAATTTCAAGCACAGGCTTCCCACAGGCTGTGTTTTTCTCACCTATCCACAGTGACTGTGGTGTGGGACCAGCATTTAGATCACCTTCTCAGTGCTGCTGCAACAGCTAGACTACGCTGTCGTCATCTTCTCCCTGGCTCTTCTAGAGGTGATAATAAGTTTTAAAGGCTGCTTGTCTTCACACTGCCATGAAGAAAATGTCTTGTCATGGCTTTTCAGTTTATCTACTATTTCCTTGTGTAGTGGGTTATAACTTGTTTCCTAAACTCAGAACTCCTGCTTGCTTTGCTGAATCAGCTGGTATTTCATATTGCAAATGATACTCTTAAAATTAAAGCTCCTAAAATTTTTTTCTGTGTTCTAATTGGTCTAGCTGGATTATGTTAATTATTTCTGATCAAAACTGCTTAATTAGCATGTCAGGTCTATTAGTGAGGGCCTTTGAGGTTTAAGATAGTTGGTTTATTTTTATTTTTAGTTATAGTGTAGGCAATCCATTGTTATACATTTTATGTTTCTAGAACTATCCCTGAATTAATGGAAAGTTAACAGACTGGAATATAAGAAAATGCTTCATAAGCATCCACCAATATCTTGCACTGGGGATCACTGGTACCTAAAATGCTTCTTTAATGCTTCATCATTGAAATCAGTCTCAAAAACAGAGTTCATGGCCTCACAGCTGGCCCACAAGGGGACATGCACCAGGAGAGCCGTGTACTACCGTGAGCCTGAGGGATGAGAGTTAGTGTGGGGAAAGCTGCAACCACAAGTGTTCTCCTTTCCTGTTCATAAACACAGGGGTAGCAGTAATTTCCCATCTGTGAGATCCATTTGAGGAACTCCTTGTAAAATACTGAAAGGCTGCTAAATGTTATGTTTATTTCTTGTAGATAACTTCTTGTAATACACATTCATAATCAGAGAAGCCTCTAGATTACAATGGCATAGAGGGTGTCAAAGAAAAGCTGTCCACAAATTTGAGTCTCTTTTTTTTAATATTCTAAATACTTGATTTATTTCTGTGAGTGTAGGTTTTCATCAAACCATCTTTCTCCTTAATTGAGCTAATAACTTTACTCCTGTCCTCCTCTTTGTTCAGTCTGGCAAGCAATTTCCCAGCTTCATCTCCCATCTCATATATCCACTTTTGATCTGATTATTAGCATTTAATCTTCTACAACATTCAGTTTATGATATTCAAACACAGCCTTATTTAAGGAAGTAATACCTTTTGGTGTGCTGGGTGTCACACATTTCCTTTGTAAGGTAACAATTTTATCTTACGTTATTGCAAGTTATTTGCTCTCCATTTTCATTTTCCCCCTCCCCTTTTTTAACTGACATATGACAACTTATAAGTAGATATAAATGGAAATGCAACTACAGAATGAAAATTGAGGTAGGCATAGATTTCTATATGAAAAATGACCAATGAGCAAGCATTAGAGGATTTAACTCAGAAATATCCAATTTACTTGCTTCAGAAGTAGATCTTTCTAGAAGGACCGTATACCCACCCATCCCCTAGCCTTTCCTTACTCCACACGCAATTCACTGAAGTGATTCCCAGAGACCAACTGTTCAAATTGAGATCTGGATGGAAGTTGTGTGATGCCGTCGCTGTGTATCTGGATTCATCTGTCAGGGAGGCTGGTCTCCATGCTAATCAGTCCAGATACCTTGTGTAATCTGCTAGTTACGGACTATTCAGGTGGGTCATAAGCTGTCTTGGTAAACCATATGCATGCACCAAAGTCACATGGGTGTAGTTAAGCAGTTTCTGTGCTAATTGCTTTTTTATTCTGTTCCATGGCTGGCCCTTCAGCTTGAAGCATGGTGCATCTGCTCAGCAGAAGAGGCAAGCTGGAGAACAGAAGTATTGTTGTTTGCCCTGATCACTTCTGACAGCAAATACAGAATTTCTGGGCCAGCACAGACAAAACCTTTGGTGCACGTATATGTGTACAAATCACTTTTTGCTCAGAAACCTAACTGGGAGTAGAGATCACCAAGATAGACCATTCAGAGTTTAAAAACATTTAAGTGTGGGGGGAAAAAAAAAAAAAAAGAAGTAGCAAGTGATCTTATAGCCAAGAAGCTGTCTCTAATGCAGGAGTGTAGCGTGCGCTGTTAGCAGTGGGCTGGTCTACTGAGAGGACTGATCAACTGGTGTTACCACAGCATGCTCACCATAATGCTGCTCCTTCTGCACTTATACAGGTCTTTCCTTGAGCTATTTCCAGTTAAATTCCTAGGGATATGTTCTAAGCTTTTTCCCAGATGCAATTTGACATTATATTTGTTTGCAGCTATAAATAAACATGAGAAATAGTGATGGACAATAGGTGCAAAGTCATATTGTAATGGCTGCTGCACTACTCACCTTTTCTCAGGGGATGACCTTCCTGCTGTCACACTCACATGCTTGCACCTAACAGAACAGATCAAAGAAAGAACCTCTGAGAAAAAAAAAAGGTACAAATACAGAACAAAAGGCAATAAAATAAATGGCCTTCCTGCACTTCTAATTTACTTGCCTCTCCATAGGTCTTGGACAGCAGTCTGCCTCCCAGCCTTCATCCCAGACACATCCATTCCCCACTTCAGGAATGACGGATGCAGATTATCAGGAATAACCTCCCTTTTAAACAGTTAACAGCCTGGAGTGAGCATTCCTTGTTTTGATAAATCGAGGCTTAAAACTTGCTAGAAAACAATTACCAAAGTTAATGACTGGCTGCTGTGTCTTTCAAGTGTATGCCTAGTGTCCTTATCTGTGAAGCCACTGAATGGTCTTTCTTTTTGTTTCTAACTACAGTCCTATCCCTATCCTATGTTGACACAGTCTGTTTCAAACACTAAATTATTTATCATTAATCCTAGGCACTTTATGTATGTCACATAATTAACGTCCCAAATTAACAGGGAAGAGGAATTGGAAAAACATGACATTCCAAGGTAATAGTCTTCCCTAAGTAGCACGAAAATGGGACACAATTGCATTTACCATTTAGATGGTCTTCGTTCAAACCTTTCCTGCAGTTACATTAAGAGAAGATGTTTCCTTTGGGTCTCATTTATGGCAATATTTTAAATAGAAATTTTTTTTTGTTCTATGCAAATATATTTAAGGGACATCAACAATCAAACTCTGAAAAATAGAGTACTGTTATGTGGGTCCAGTGTAGCATGGCTAGAAATTCAATAATTATGCAACAAATTAAGACTTCGTTTTCTTTCATTCTTTAAATTCATTTGTATTACAGTGCTCTCCTGATGTCCAAATAGATACAACAACAATAAAAAGCGGCAGTTCACCAACAGTGATTTACACATCAGATGGGCTGGTGGTATTCTTTAGAAGGTTTTATCAGCAAACATATGTCACTTTACAACTCATCCAGTGTGACGATAGGAGAGTATGGTGTGGGGTGTTTTTGCTGGTTTCCTGGCAAGTAGCATTTTTAGTCTTGCTTCTGAGGGATGTGGGGGCATTTAATTTCAGTACTGATTAGGATTATGAATTGGTAATTTTGGGACTTGATTGCTAATAGCAGAGACATTATGGGACATTCTGCACTGGAAGATTTGAAATGGCTGAGGGAAAACTGCTCCGAGTGATTAATAACACCTTTGCTCTATACCTCCTCCAGGCAACATGCTCTGAAAATAGTGTGTAGGAGGCTTGGGCTATGCAGCCAGGCTCAGCTGAGAGCAAAGGGTTTGTGTGCTTTTCAAGCACCTACAGAATAGGGAGGAAAATTTTTGCCAAAGATGCATGTTTGTTTTCTAATCTTGAAGGCCTGTGTGAGTGACCAGCTAGGCACTGGTTTATTCTAGGAACTGGAACATCCAGCACTTCTACTCTGGCTCTTTAATCATATTGTAAGCTCCTCAAGGCATAGCTTCTTACTCCAGAAATAAGCAATCAACATAGTAAGGCTGTGACTTTACATCTTGCCTACCACTGCAGCACTTATCCTTGTACTCACAAATTCCAGTCCATGACTGGGTGGGTGACCAGTTCCACACCAGAACTTGGAAGTGACCATGTATGTGTGATTATTATTATTATTTTAAAATTTATTTTATTTAAATGCAAGGAACTAAATTAGATCTTTTTCAAAACATGGCTCCAGTGTTTACTCCTTCAGTTATTCTGAGTAAAATGCAGGAGAATGCATTCAGAAAGCTGGATGCATTGAGCTCTTATACCTGGTAATACAGGTGTGACAGCTGGGCTTTTTCTTATTTAAACATGCTGACACATCATGGTGTCATAGTGTGTGTTTCAGTGCAATTCCAGCACCCCATGGATGCTGATGAAAGAAAGGTAGCTCCCCTTTATCCTCCAGGAAATCCTAGTGCTATACTTCCCAACACAGCCCACCTTTCTGTTTAACTTATCGTCAATCTACCTACACACATATGCACAAAAACGTCCTGAAAATGCTTTTGAAGTTTTTTTCTAATGGTCCTTACGCTCTAGACCCACTACAAGCAGTTGTGTCAAAAATAGCAGCCTTATTCCAGAAATAAAGTGAATCTGTAACTGGTAAGAAAACTGCCAGTATGAAACGCTTACCATGGAAATACCCCACCACTGTGCTGGTCTCCTTGTGATCCCATGCTGCTGATATGCACTGGGAACAGCCTCTTTCCATGTAGAAATACACCTTTCAGCTAGAGGGGAGTCCAAACCTGCTTGTGTGAGGGATAAGAGAGCTTTAATGCCATGCAAATGTTGTTATTGTTATCCTATGTTCATTAGTGTTAATTGCAAGGTATTGAAGCACAAGTGATCAAAAGTGCTGGCAACAGGTCAGGAAATCACCAAATGATCTTACAAAGGCTAGTTCTGTCCTCAGTTAAACCCTTTTAGAGCAAAGCCCAGCTCTTTTTACATTTTCTCTTTTGTCTACAGTTTTGACTATTTGCTATAGTCAAAAACTTAAATAGAAGCAGGACCAACATACCTGGAGACATGGCTTGGTAAAAGTCTAGGTGATCCATTAGGAAATAGAGGTCTTTCTAATTACAGAGCTTGGTATAACCATCTGCTTAGTACAGCAGGGAGGGAATAGTTGAAAAAGGCAAAACTATTAAGCTCCAAATATTGAAGAATCCAACAGGCATGAAATGGCTCACCACTTCTGGGTTTTTGCACACTAACAAAGCTGTATTCAAAAATAATGAAAATGTCTTTTTTTCTCCTTCTTGAAAAAACATCATAAGAATGCAGCATTGTGGATTTTTGTTTGGGGTTTTATTTTGGCTTCAGTGTTTGTTTTCCTCTAAGTGTGTTTGTATAAAGTTTCAGGCACATATTCTCTAACTTTTCATTGAAAAGTCTTCACAAGTACTCTCTCTTCAACAAAGTATCTAAAGACATTTGATGTGTAAAAAGCTCATGATAAGTGGTTAATGTGATAAAAGCAGAAGCTTGAAGCAGTGACATCTAAAGAGAGTCTGTCTGAAGATCTCGAAATCAGATAGAATAAAGAGAAGGCTAAAATGACAAATATGTTTGATCTTACGTACTTAAACAGAAAATAATTTCTGAGCCCTGTCTTATCCTATAAAAGAGCTGATGAATGTCTTGGATTTAGATACATGTAGCTATATTTGCTACTGAGAAAATTACATACTTGCCCCTTTGCACTAGTACTGTATTTTGGGAGTTTTGAGTTTATTCATTTAAAAACCCACATCACCCGCTTCATTCCTCCTCTCCTCTCTGCCTAAAAATGTATTCCAGTGGAAAACGGAAGTTGGCTTTCTTGTACAAGGAAGTAATTAATTTCCTTAAGGAAAAGCAATGAAATCCCTCAAAAAATTAAGTACTGCGATGAGTTTTGGGTCAAGTAGGAAAGAGCAGTGCACACAGAAGGTAGCTCTTGAGTCAAGTGCAATAACTGCAATACAAGTACACCATTTACAGGGGGAAGGGCAGGTAATTAGGATGGGAGAAGCCAACTTCTATGGCATTAAACCTGTAAATGAAGGGAGAATATGGAGGAGGAATATGGAGTGAGCCCTAAACCTGTCATTTCTGTATTCAAGTCTGGAGCTCACAGATCAAGACAAGTAGAGAGCTTGGTAACAAGGAGGTAACAGTGATCATCCAACTGACCTTAAATTTACTAATGGACTTGTATAGGCAAAGACAAGCGTAGACCTAGAGCCTTTCCTTTAAAAACACAGGCTCCATTCTTGCAGAATTAAAGGGAACTTGCTTAACATTTGCTCGTATTTTGAAATCCTTCTTCCCCCAAGCCCATAAAGCATGTAAAGCCTTTAAAAATGTGTACTACACAAGAAAACTAATTTTTATGGTCTGCATTCAAGAGGTTCCTCATTCAACACTTCCAACTACAGAATGCTTTTAGTATACCATGGCCCTGATTCAGTAAAGCGTTTCAATAGTTGCTTTATTGTAAGTGTGGCGTTACACATACAACTCTGAGCTCTACATTCAGGGGCAAGGAGGCCTTGAAACTAAATAATGGTGCATTAGAAAATTCACCTCTATTAACTTCTGCCCCGTTCCTTCATCTTGCAAGGATGTGCAAAGAGAAGCGCAGAAGTCTGAGACTGCAATCTCTAGTTACTGATCCACCTGGCCAACAAAGCAGCTTAGCTTGTGCTTACTAGCATGCTCCCTTTCTCACAAATCCGCTTTTCTTCTCCCCCACCGCTCTCCAAAGGACCTATATGTTATACCTGGTTAGTTACGGCTGCCTCTGTCCAAAGCCAAGACGTGTCAATCTCCACATGTTCTTGTGAGCAAGTCACTGGTGGAGCTCTGCTACGAAGCGGGGCTCTGCAGCCCATCAAGAGACACCCAGACAGCAACTGAGGGTGCCTCCTCGCTCTATGTCCCAAATGCAAAGTAACTGCATAAACAAAATCTCTAATTTCTTGCAATAAAGACTGCTCAAAAAGAGTAAGGAGAAAACATCGGCTCTAGATATCCATCAATGGAGGCTGGGGCCACCTAAGCCACTGTGCATGGGCTCCAGTCAGCAGAGAGCAGCAGTTTTAATGTTACTTCAGAGACGCTCCCACATCTCTGGTATCACACTGAAGTTACACTTGAATGTACAATATTTGCATTCCACTTGCTAATTCATGTTGCTTGTTCTCTCTAATCTCGACATCACAGCACAAATGCTTTTCATGCTCTATTTCCTATGCAGTGCAGCTTCCCCGTTTTGTAAGCAACATTATTATTCCCATTGAAGTTAATTTCTATAGTAGGCTGTGGACTGGCTCTAACTTTCTCTCACCTTCCCCACTTTTCAGGAGGAGCTATACAAACAAAAGTCAAAGGAATTTTTTTCTATTATCTTTTTAATCACCTTACAGACTACTGAAAAAGTGCTAGTAACTTCTGTTCTTCCTCTTCTAAGGCCTGTTTCAAAGCTGATAGGAGCTGTTACATGCGCAGGGTTGTGGACAAAATTACTTCTGACCAGCAGACAATCAGCAGACAAAGTAGACATAATGCATCACTGTGAACATACTGACAAGTCATTCAAGGAAGACAAGAGGCACAGTCTGCTGAAGGCAGCCTTTCACCTTCATGGACAGAATCAATGCAGAGGAGGTAAATGTGAAGCCTGCAGATGGCAGGGGAGCAGAAGAAAGGTCCGTGAGGAAAACTGAATGAGTCTGTGGAAGGCCATGAAGGGGGACACAGATCTTGCAAGGTACTTTTCAGTATGTGTGGTGTCCTGAAAAAAAGCCATTTGACTCCTTTGGCTTTGCTGGCTAAGTGACACTTTCTACAACTGCCATGCAGGTCCCCCCTTTTTTTTTTTTCTCAAAACAAAGCCACAGCTAAATGTGCCTAACCTAAATCAGCACATCTGTCTATGCAAGAGGTTGTCAGCTGCCCTGATGAACAGACCAAAATATCCACTCATTCCATTTTTGTTTGTTTTGTGTGATGTCTGCAATGTCACATCAGCACTGGTAGATCTTAGCCTGTCCTGGTTTAAGGTCTGGTTTGGCACCCAGAGGAAGTCATGTTGAGTGAAGGCTCATTCATTAGTTTTATATCTGCTGACTTTACACCAAGAAATGATTTCAGGATCTATTTCCTAGTTCTATAGCAGGGAATATAGGATTTCTCACATACACAGCCTGCAAAATGCTGTAGGAGAAAACATACCCTGTGCTGTGCGGTATAATTTAGACCATCTGTAATGACAGATCTTTCCAAGTTATATTTTTGCTGGAGCTCTCTGACATTTTTCTGTGCTGGGGTATGAGTTGTATAATAGCAATTCACAGCAGACGTCGACAAAAGTGTCCCCAGCTTCAGCAACACCATAGCTCTTTAAATTATCCCTTGCCTGTGTGCATGGCCGCATGCAATGGAAGTTCTGATATATCCACTTTTATTCCCTCAATGTTTGCTTTCCACTCATACAAAAAAATGGTATGTTTTTTCCTTTTGGCTGTGGGGCAACAAATTTTATTTCTCTCTCATTTCCTTATGAAAGTATCCTTCCAAAGTATATCAGGAGACAGCAGCAATGCATTTTTTTGTGGCTTATAATAAACTCTTCGAGAACTTGTGCTGGGGCAAGAAAAATACCCAATGTTAATGTTCAAGTCTGCATTATACTATATGCTTAATAGTAGATACATGGGTGAAGTGGAGTTAGTGAGCATTAACAGCAGCACATGCTTTAAATGGCCGCTCACTTCTGTCTCCTCTCCTGTGTGCTCAGAAATGGCTTGAAGCATGGCACAATAGCATTCAGCTGTGGTTTGTATCTAAATTCCTGCTGATTTTTGCTGTGTTCAGTGAAGGTGCAGAACAACTGTATTAGTTGTACAGGAATAGAGATTGTATCTGTAACTTGTCAACACACAAAGTCAGGTATCTCCCTGTTGCTGTCCATCTGTTGAGTGAAAAGTAAAAGGCCAAGATGCAAGGCTAGGACTCAGCTGCACAAATGTCACGCTAGATGCAATGCCAGTTGCCACTTCAGACCAGTGTAGCTCTTTTGCAAGCCCTGTGCTACATGCACTGGCCTGTTTGGGATGTCTCTGGTTTTTAGGCAATTGAAGTTCAATTTTTAGGCCTTCAGATTGAATTTCTGGCTCTGCAACAAATTCATCTGCGACTTAAAGCAAATCTCTTGATTCCTCTGCAAGACACATATGATGATCCTTTCTATTTAAACAGTAAGGGGCTCAGAGAAGAACAGTAGTTACTACATGTACATCTATATCCTAACACAGCAGGACCTCAATCTTAGCTGATCCACATGCACTAGACCATTGATAGTTGTTTCATCTCTCGCTCTTCAAGCTGTCGGCATACTCTGGCCAGGAGAACAGCCTGCAGGCATTTCAGGGATGGAGACTGGATATTTTAAAGTGTTATTTCTGCTTTAGGCTAAGAAACTTAACCATTCTGGGACAAATTGTTTGCTGGTACTGTGCTGAGATCACTGCCATTCCATGGTAGGAAGGCTGTATTCATTCGTAGCTTATACAGACGTTTTACTCGAAATTGCTGACCCTTCCACTTGTTCACCTCCTGTTCTCTGAAGTACCACCATCTGTGTACTAAGTGGTATATAGTACACTGCCATATTTTTATTCCCTTCTGGAAAAAATATGATGGGCTCAAGTGTCCTGTTCCCCTAGACTAAAATGCTTTCTACATAACGGTGAACTGCATATGTTTCTGCCTTACCTGTAGCAGAGTTTAACATTTTATACTGACTCGTGGGAGAACATTAACAAAATACCTCTTTCTGCCTCTAAGGGCTAGGTCAAATCTTATCAGGGCCTTTAAAAGATTTTCCCTTTTTACCTTTCTGTCACTAATTCAGAGTTATAAAATGCATAATCATACTGCACAGGCTTTCATTCTCTCTTGCACAGCGGTTAAAATGTTTTGTTCATTTACCAAATGTTTTGATTCAGTATTTACATTCTGGATGCTTTTCCTCTGTTTTGGGCTACTACAGATTCTCAAAAAAACTCCTTTCAAAGGTCCTCATTTCTGAAACCACATCTGTGTGTTTCTTCTTTTCACACTGCTCTCCAGACTACATCTTCACAAAGTCATCTGCATCTTTTTTTTTTAAATCAGCAGCAGTGCTTAGAGTTTAAAAATAATGGATTATATTTTACTTGGAAGCACATAGTATGTGTTATTTCTTTCCTCCAATATCACTTAGTTCCCCATAGAAATGTTTCAGGGAAACTTTTCACGACGTTTTTGGGGTTGTTCCTTTAGTGGTTTTTTAAAATTTTTTGTCTCTTTGAATAAAACATTTCTGATGTCTTTATCACTTCTACTTGTAGCTTTCTGTTAAGGCAGTACCTCTTGACCTTTTCACAGCAAACTGGCCAATGGACATTTTTTATTTAATGTGCGTTTCCCTTCCTTAAATGTATTCCTAGTTCTCATAGTCATTAAAAATCAGAAACATCTCCCACAGAGCTTCAACCAGACCATTTGGACAAACTGCCTTTTCTCTGACAGGTATTTTTCCAGACTTCTTGAGTGAGGAGGAGGGTGAGTGTGACGCAAGTGTGCAGCTTTGGGGCGAGGAGGGCAGTTTGGGGGCTGGAGCCTGCAGGACATAGAATTTTGTGCTTTGCAAATCATTGAGCTGTAGCTAATGCAGGACAGGAGATCTCTGCCACAACCTGATCTTCCGGGGAGCACTCCGTTCTAAAAAATGAGCTGGAAAAGTATGGTCTAGTGTGAGGTTAAACTGTTCTGTTGAAAATGGACAAACCAAAACTCATTTGCCAGGTTTTGCTGATAATACTGAGTAATAAGCCAGAGATTTGAAAGCCTTTTCTACATACAAAAGGCAGTTCAACATATGGAGGCTTTTAGTGTTGTAATGGTTGAGCAGATAAAAAGGGAGGGTTATTCTCTACTACTTTTTCCTGTCAAAAGAAATGAGGTGGGAGAGGAATCATCTCCTAATCTCATTGCCGTGGGCAAATCCTAGTTCAGGAAACCAGTCTGTTCCCTCAGAGAGGACAACGTTGCTGGGCTGCTCCTCCCAGCCTGGCTGTGAGCTGCAGCACTTCATGGAGGATGAAGCGACTGACTGTGGTTTAGTGCTATACAAATGCGGTTGCCGTATTGATCATCAAGAACGATGACATGTCATTCACAAGCAGTGTGCTGGAAAAAAGAATTTTTCATGGGATCATTTGTAGTTTACAGTTTAACACAAAACCTGTTAAAGCACAAAAGCAGTCTGTTATAATCCAGAAACACTGTGCACAGCAACTTTTGGTGTTTATTTATGAAAACAATACAGTGTGGTTCCAGTGGGAACTGATCAACTTGCATAAAAGATTTAAGAGTCCATTCTGTAGCTGTAATAATGCTTTTAGCACTTTCTCAGATCCTTCCCTATATTCCAACATAGTGGCTTGTGCTAGTTTATCTTTTGGACCATAAACCATTTTATGCCTTCAGTACTTTGGAAGTGGTATCACGATAAAACAGATTTAAGCCACAAAATAATATGCACATTTTCTATTTGGAAATGTGTTAAATCTGTTTCTGAGAATCTAACTGCATGTGAAGCTATTATTACCAGTACTGTGCTATCTAAGAATGTCACTCTAAAAGTGATGGCAGGTTCCTTTTAACGACTAATCTTGTTTTAATACAACTGTGTGAAAAATTAATCATCGAAAAATCATGTTCAAGAAAACAATATTATGCCTCTCTGAGACTTCAAGCAATTTATTTTGGTTTGTTTTTTTAATAATTTAATCAGAAGAGTTCTTGAAGCCTTTTATGAAATGAAAACTAAGGGGGTTGGGGTTGGGGTTTTTTAGTTCGTTAAAAATATAACAGATTTTTTTAACAGGCTTTTCTAAATGTTCAGCAGATACATATGCTAAAATTAACAACTCCAATTCAACATTTAAAATAATAACAATGGAGACAGGGTGATACTGTCCTCAGACGATGTTAGCAGTTTGCATCATAAGGGAGTATGGCCTCAGACAGGACAATTTCAACATATTATTCCCATGAAGAGAATTCAGGTATTGTGAAGCATTAGCATCAATACCCATGCTTTAATAGGTACATGAGAAATAACTCCCTCTGCAGTGCTTAGGAGAAAGTAATTCCATTTAGGACTACATAAATCTTCAGTTTGTTAATTAGGTTAAGAAAGGAAAAATAACATTAGGAACTTTCACTGGAGTTGTATTAGCTTCAAAATTAAAAAGAAATTGAAAGAGAATTTATGTTATCCAGTAACTTTGGCAATCGGCTTTACTTCTAAACCAGAGCCCCAAAACACTGAAACCTTCCTTTAGACATGTGCTCCCATTTCACTCCAGTACGATTAACCTCTTTCTCTTTTCTCTTAAATCATTTGCTTTTCATTATCATTTCTCAAAGACAAGCAGTTTGTTAAGCAGTTATCCAAATATATAGCATAGAATTATTCTGAAATCTGTCATTTTAGGAAGCATTAGCCAGAGTAGATGTACTCAGCCCAAGTATGCCAGGTCATATATAGGAATTACCCCAGGGAAATGGCATGTAGCTAAAGCCTCTTTTGAAAATGTCAGGTCTCCCTTCAAAAATGACTCAGCATGCTGAGATCATGTCCTGCCATCACGTTAGCTTTAGTTGGGACTCTGGGAACTGCTGTTAACAGGATCACCAACTGCCAATAACTGATGAGATTCACTGAATCTCACTGACAGACTTAAGGAGTGTGGAGGAATGGTCAGGAATATTTTTGATAATGCAGACAGGAGTTGAGTCTAAATCAGAAATCAGCTTTCTACCAGAAAAGTTTTATCAGATTCAATGGAGAGAGATTAATCCACTCCAGAAACTCACAAACTGGTGCTTTAGAAACATAAGAGGAAAGCCTTGAAAAGTGGCCTTTGAATTCTCAGCTGAGGATCCTCGTCAAGAGAGGGAGAGAGTGTGAATGTATGCATGGGTTGCTGAAGACTCAGCCTTTAACTGTTCACAGGTGAAAACACTTTTGTTCATCATTCCTATGTGGAATATGAAGGACTTGGATCACTTCTCAAAGTAGCCATAAATTTGTAGTTCAACACCCATGTTGGGGAAAAAAGGACCCTACTCTTTAATTCTCATCCACTTTAATAACAAAGCTGACAAGTAGCTCAGACCTATCCCTTGCTTATGAATATTTATGCCTGCTTTTAAAAATACCACTTTCAGACCTGGGTAGATGAATACATTGGACAAGCTCACCACATGCCAGTTAAATAGAAGTGTGGATGAGGCATCAATAGCCTCGTACATGGCTGATCAATCTTAGAGATGGTACCTAGATTTCACCTCTCAGTGTGCTTCTGTAGGCACTCACCCTCTTTCTGAGATTTCTACTTGCTGAAACCCAACTTTACAGGTTTAAGTCTTTGCAGTAGATGAGCAAAACAACCATTTGTCTCAAGCGTAGGCCAATACATGAGAAATAACATCAGCCTTGGTGTAATCCCTGTCCACTCTCCCTTTGCTGGCAGCTGAAAGCTGGCAGCTCTCAGTTTTGCTGTCTAGCTAGTAATCACAGGCAGGTCTTGGAGCTTTTGAACCAAGTCCAGTCTAACGTAGGCAATCTCAAACCAGAGCAGGTAGGATTTATTTGAGGGCAGGCATGAGAAGTAGTCCCCTTCAGGGGGCCCTTAATCAGGCTTTTTGTGTCCAAGGGTCCTTGTGGGCTGGGCTTGATAACCCATAGGGACCATCATGGGGAAAGTGGTCCTGGTGCAATTGTACTTGCCACCTTCCTTAGGGGAGCAGAGGGCAGAAGAGGGGGAATTTCAGGGTGTGGATAGGAGAAGGAGTTTGAGAAATGTTGCTCCGATCTCAGGATACAACCTTCCTTTATCTATAGCTGGTCAGAGTGGGTGCTGAGCCACGTAACGGGTGGTCACTGGTGCAAAGGGTATCCTGGCATGAATAAACAGCCTCACTTAAAACACAAGGCAGCCACAACTGCAGGATGTGCAACACAAGTACAAGGTATGTATCTCAACACACTTCAGGAGTCTGCTCCGTGGTGGGCACAATAGCCTCCACCTGTACTTATGGTGTCCTTTTGGCTTTTGGTCCCTGCTTGTCATCTGCAGTACATACTGAAGGGAACAGAGTGCACCTCATTATTTAGTTTTACTGTTCTATTTTTAGCACTTCAGAGCAAAGCAGAAGGGCTTAATAATCCTCCCACCACAAGCTAAGGGCTGGGGAAGTTGGTGGAAACCACAGCCCCACTGTGTGCTTCTCCTGGTGGTGGGGCTTGTTTTAGCTGCTGCGGCCCGATACTGCATTGTGTTCCCAGAGGTGTTTGCAGCAGTCACTTGGTGATTTTGTGTGTAGAGCAGGCATCTGATCAGACTTTTAGCCTGGGGGAGGGAAGCAAAGCAAAATTCTGGTGAGTTAAATTACTGCCTTCTGCATACAATCATCCGGCATAACACAGCTCGGCAGTAACGTTCATGTTGCCATTAACAGAAAGCACCTCACATTGCACTCCAGAGATTTTTTTTTTTCCATTTGGCATAGAAGTGATCCATTCAGATTGGCGCTGCCTGAACAAAGCTTAGGGGCTCAGACACCGCCAGCAGCATCTCTCTAAATATCTCTGTCTCATTGTGTAATCTCTACGTTGACTTGAAGGAAGTGGGCCAATTGCTGAAGCTATGGGGCTCTGTGTATATAAAACACACACTTAGCTGAGTGGCCCTACAGGGCAACATGAGTTATTTGCTGATTTACCTCGAGTAAATCATGATAATACTTCAACAGAGTTGTCTTGGCTTCAACAAAACGTGTCAAAGCATTTTTAAATAGAACACTTTATCCCTGCCTCACTCCCTCATCTGTGAAGTAAAGAAGAAAAAACATGACTATGCACTATGCTATAAAAGCCTGAAAATTGGTCGGGGGGAAGGAAGTGGGGCATTTTCTGGCATGCTCAAAGATGTCTTAAGTTTTCTAAATAGAGAAATGAAAGCTTGCCTTGGGAACTTTTGCTCCTTTTGAAAAATAAATCAACATATAAATAATAAAGGTGAAAATCATGATGTCAGAAGACCAGAATCAACATTTCATCCTATATCTATGTATGGACTGCTTCCGTCAAGCTGACAGGTGCCTGTATACCTCAGAGGTAAAGGTGGCTAAAGTGTTGACAGCAGGACAGTGGTACTTGACCGGAAGACAACCGAGTTGTCAGGCCGTCTGGATCCAGCTGGAGGAGTGAGTGGGGCTTGCAGAGGCTGGAGACTGGTGGATGTGGAATTACATTACCTGAGATGCTACACTATTTTATGTCTTTGGTCCCTAAAATGTTCAAGGGATAGTTATACCCCTGGTTAAAGGACACCAGCCCTTGAGTCATTTTATTAATGTTTCTTTATTGTTTAATGATGGCTTGCACAGCTTGTTAAAATTACTACTCTGTTAAAATAACTACTCTGTTAAAATTAGCAACCAGGCTTTATGATGGAAAAAGTCATCCTGTTTTCTCAACGGAGGTAAATCATTCACAAACCAAGAAGGGATGCTGCAGCCAGCCCTTAATTGAATTTTGTGGCATTCTGAATGATAATGCATGAGTCTCCTCTCCAAATCAGGAATGAGGAATTATTGCACAGAAGGATAAACAGAATAAAAATGAAAATTAATGCTACTGTAAAACAAATCAAATATTTCTGCAAATCTGGTTACTGGCATTTCTGCTTGTAGACTCCTAAGGTAAAAGTTATTGAACCCAGACCCATCAAAGATGATCATTCCTTAATTCTATGACTTTTTACTCCTGGTAAAAGACCATGAAGTTGCACAGAACATTAAAAATATTCCTTTAAGTAGTATGGCAAATACAGCTTATTAACATCTCTATAAACAAGGTAGGAGTTGAATTATGGAGGGTAAGGCTTATGTTTACACACATTTATCTAATGTAATTAGACATCCAGGGTGGGGTGTAAACTACAAATACAGGAGAAGAAAATTGATTTATTCTCTGAAATTGTCTGCCTTTTACAGTGAGATCTAAAAGTAGATCCTATCAAGTAATAATTTGTTATGTTATTTACAACGTTTAGAAACAAAAGTGGCAATTACCAGCCCTCTTCATGTGTCAAAGGTTGCTAGACAAGGTTGGCTCAGCATTTTCACAGTAAAGAGCATCCAGGTCTTTCAAATTCAGATCTCTGTCGTAATTGGACATCAGAGGAGTCCATCATAAAAAACATAGAAACAATACAGGCAATCTAGTTTATCGACCGCTCTTCTTGTGGCAATGTTATGGAAGATTAAGGCTGGGAGACTTGCTTATTTCTCATTGCAGAAATCCTCCTAAGGTTGTTACCAGTTTGGAATACTTACTCTTTTTTGGTTTTACTGGGAAGAGAAATAAGTAAAGAACTTTAATGCAGAAATTTTCTGATGTAGAACTGCTCCGCTACATACTTAAACAGTCTGCATGTTACAATAAGTTAATAGGAGCTTACTAGCACTACTGATGAAATTCCATGAGATATCACAAGCTATTCAGGATTTAACTTAGTCTGTGTTTAGAATAGCTTGTTCTTGATTTTTTTTTTTTTGAGTGGTTGTCTTCTCTATTAAGATCAGGAGATATGTATTTTTCTAAAAAATATAATTCATAGATTTGTGCTATAGAAGGAGTAGGGCAAGGGAGTTCCGGGTGACCTGAGGAAGTATTTTCTTTTTGCTTGGTCTCCCTGCCTCTTGCTACATCAACTGTCCTCTCTGAAGTTGGGCTAACAAGCCAATACTTTGAAAACTGATGCTAATAGTCTCTTGTAATAGTAAATTATACCTGGGTTTAGCAGACTTTCCAAGTGCTTTTTCTTCTAGCTGAAAACAAATGCAAGCAAAACATCAGAAAACAAAACTACAAGTAACAGTAAAAGAACTACAGTAAGAAAGCAATTTCATGTCTGTAAATTAAGAAAGTTTTGCCTCAATAAAATACATTATAGAATAGTTGAAGCATAGAGGATCACCCCTGCTAAGACGTTAGATACATCTGTGAAACCTTAAAAGAAAAAAATTTTCGGTGAGGCTTTTGCTCTTCCCATGAAAGTTATTTTTGCACACATCTGATGCCTTGGGAGTCTGTCTGTAGGAAAGCAGGCGCAGCTGGTTCATTCCTGGGTGCCAAAGATCATGTCTCTGGGGTGTTTTTTTTATAATTTCCAGTCCTTCCAATGTGTTTAGCGTCATCATGTCTGAGACCACTTAAATGGGAAGTGCTGTTTCACCATAATCCATAGTCTATTTTACATATGAGTGTCTGGCATGTTTGCATAAGGGAAGATGATATCAAAATATGCGTTTCTCTTGTGTGATGTAGAATTTGAAGTCAAATGGTAGATAGCAACTGACTGGTACTGTTGCAATTTTGTCTAATAGAAAACTCATCCTGACTGGGGTTTAGGTCTTTCCTGGTGTTTGTTAACCATCTATGTGGTTTTTCATTAGCAAACCACACCATCTGAAATGTCGTATTTTGTCAAAGGTTGTCCATTATTAGCAATTAATTCAAGACAAGGGGCAAGTCTTAGCTGTACCACTTGCTGGGTAATCTTGATGGAGATATATTCCTGTATATCTCACTGTTCATAGGGGTAAGCATTTTCTGTAATAAGCATATGTGAAAACCAGGCTGTGTATTAAATTAAGTAACCTTAGAAGTGCTGGGTCTGGTGAGTGCCTCCTGCTCTGAGAAACAAGACGACTTTTACTGAAGAGGTTACATGAGGCCACAGAAATCCAACCCTGCCAGTCGTAACTGCGGTAGCAGGGAGATACCCTTCCCTTGATACTGGGGAATGTGAAGGATTCCTTCTAGCTTGGTACAAGGATGAAGGAATTGGTTTGAAGGCTATGCAATCAGCCCAAATCTCTGATCATAGCTCTTGACATTCAGGAAGTTCACAGCACTCATTTTCTCCCGTTACTTACCATTGCGTACAGCTTTAAACTATAGGATAAAGCAGGGTCGAGAGCAGGTCTTATGAATCCCCGAGGGCTTACAAGAAATCCTCTTGCTGGGCTCCTGTTTGATGTAGATTTCTTGTCCCTTCATCTACATAGATTCCTGCTGAATTTCAACTTTTCAAGATTAATAAGTCAAACTTTGTCCAGACCCTAAGAAAGGCAACTGCCTCTTACTCACTACTTGCTGTATGGAAATATCTATGTTCTTTAGAATCCGTAATCATTATGGGTAAAAGACCTTTCTTAGGTATGTTCCAATGCCCAGATGATTTACTGCATCAGTACTTTTTAACTGAGAGCTTTTAAAATTGAGATCTGAATCCAAGTTTTCAGTATCCCTACTTCAATGCCTAGCTTGAGAGCAAACTGAGCATTCCATATTCCTAGTTTTGGCATGCTGCAACTTTACACATTTTACAGCAACTTCATTCTTCTGTACATGGGTTTAAATATTTAAGGATTAAGAAGAGGAGCTCACCTTGTGACCTCACACACAGCAAGTGCAGATCAGCATTCATAAGCTCACCAAAAAAAACTTCACATACTGATTTCCATAGGACTTTGGAATAGCTTATTTCCAGCCACAGTGGAAAGAGGGAGTCTGTCAGGCTGCCTTCTGCATGAAGGGAGCGATCTCAGCCTAGGTGAGGACCAGGACAGCACACCTGTAAACAGCATGTGAGCATTTCCCAAGTTGGTCACTGACTTTTGTGTCAGAAGGCTCCATAAATCAGTCAGGGACTGTTTGTAATGGTGCTCCCCCTGCGTGAGCACATGCAGGAAACTTCTGATTCAGGACGTGTTTGCACCTGCTTGATAGATTTTTTCCCTCCCTCTGTTGTCAGCTTATTCTTAGGCATGATAAAATAAGGATGAGAATGGTCATATAATTAATTTCATTATAAAAACATTTCAGAGTTCACTAGAGATTATACCTTTTTTTTCTCCCTTAAAAAAAAAAACACTGCCGAGAACTCACTCCACCTAAAGATGTTTGACTCTTTTCATGTAAATAGGGAAAAACACTTTTGCCAATCAGTAGAGTATCAGCTTTGCATTAGCGTGTTGGCTTGAACACAAAATGACCTTTTTACATTCATGTGTATCCATCTCCCCAGAATTAATCATCCATTCAGCCGGTAGTTTATTTAAACACAAACACACAAAAAAGTGTGCAGTAAGTGTTTTCAGAATCCAAATATTTGCTTTCTACTTCTTTAACCACCTACCCACCACAAGGGTGAAAGCTGCCAACTGGCAGCTGAAAGCAACATTTTGTCTTCGATTAGTCATATTTGAATTTCCTTTTCTTTTTTTTGCCTGTGAAATAGTGCCGCAGGGACAAATGTATAACAACAGAGGGCAAACTAGGTCACTTGAAAACCAACTCCTGGGGCATGTTTGGATTGTGAATGAGTTCATGACTTTTGTTCGGAGCTCCCATTCTCCCATTGAGATTGTATTTCCTGCCTTAGACAGATCACGTTCACTGAGCCAACAACTGCCTCTAGGCAACCAGGATATAACGCTGTGCCCCGAGCAGCACAACACTTAACCTTGTGGGATATTGTACACAGGGTTTGTGTGTGCAGGGAGGAGGGGGAGTCCTCTTCACACTACTTACTGACACCGCAGAGCGCTTCTGCAGTAGTGTGTGCTCTCAGTTATCTGCTCCAAGGGAAAGGACTGTGTGAAATGTTTCATCTCCCTCACAGCATGAGAAATGTATTTTACGGTTATTAATGTTAATCATTCGTGTTGGGGCTGGGCCAAGGATGCCCAGTGATAGACCAGGGTCACTTTAGGGAGTTTGCAGCCACCAAAGGAAAAGATTGCTTATTGAGATAAAGGCTGATATATTAGCTAAGTATTTATGCTACAGCTCTCTATGAGCAACAGGAGGAGTGGGGAACTGCCCAACATGAGAACTGACAAACAAATTATGCAGACATGTGCTAATGCTGTTTTGGGATTTGGGGACTGGTGGGTTTGCATGTGATGGAGCATGAAGGTCATCCCCAACTGGGCCTGCTGAGCCTTAATGTCACATTTGTCTTTATGAAGTCTGGAAAGCTTACCTGGAAAGATTCCCAGCGAAAGGAGCTGGAGGTGACCGAGCTCCCCAGCTTATTTTTCAAGGTGACAAATTCCCGTGGGGCTATGTTATAAAAACAGCCTGTCCAAGGGAGGAGAGCATATTCTGCAAAGGCATGCTCAAAATTAACAAGAACCTTGAGTGTTAGAGCTGTGATCGATTCCCCTAGCACTCAGATAATTTCTACGACTAAATAAAAGCATTCCTAAAAGTAAGGTCTTTTTCTGAAAGGAGGATAACAAGGTAAAGTGTCCTCAAATGCCTACTTTAGGTCTGCTTTCTGTGTTACAGCAGTGGTTTCCATTTGGTGTAGGGTTAAACAACTAGAACACTTCATACTATGCTGTGGCTGGTGTTTCAGTGTGTGGGGGGTTTTTTAAGCCCAGAATAATTTAGAACTGTAGAAGAGTGACTAATCTATAACTAATATACTGTTTGTAAAGCTTCCTTGAATGTCCAGAGCCAGATTCTGGAAGGTAAGAGTTGCTCAGCATTAATTAGCATAGGCCTACTCAAATTTGCAAACCATTTATTGTCACTTCATCTGACAACAAAGCAAGCAAAGGTGGTCACAAACCCAACTTTGTTTATGACCTCAGAATGAAACCAAGTGAATCAGCACAAAATCCACAGAAATTTCTGCTGGGGTTGCTTTCAGGACTATCTTGAAAGCCTGCAATGCTATTCATATTCTTTGGCAAATGAAAAAGGATTGTTGCCTTAAAATGGAGGACTTTACTACTGGGTACAAGAGCTTCATCTTTGTGATCACAGGCCAGCACAGCTAAGAGATCGGTTCAGAGGCAGCTAGCCACAGGCAGATAAGCTGTGGACACACAAAAGCTGTAGGTTAGACATCACAGCCAAATTAGCACACTAAGTAACACCATTAGCACAATAAGAAAGGGTTGCAATAGAAATAAGCATTTATCTTTAGACCCAAATCTGCCAAATCAAAGTCTACTCAAAGCCAAATTTTCTTTTCTTCAGGTGCCCAGATGAGCTTGTGTTAGGCTGATATGTGCATCACTGACAATTCTAGAAAATATTACAAACTCCTAAAACGGCACTACAGTACAAAAATAAATTAAAATAGAATAGAATAGTTCCAGTTGGAAGGGACCTACAATGATCATCCAGTCCAAATACCTGACCACTTCAGGACTGACCAAGAGTTAAAGCATATGGAAAACAAACCCGTTGTCCTTGCATCGCCTGCACACCTGAGAGCTCCCACTATCTGTGGCACCGGAGCCTGTCCTTTTTCAAAGGGCTGTGTGGGTGACCTCCTCCGACAACTTGGCTCATCTCAATAGCATCATTAGAGGTATAGCAGCTTCTGTATGAGAAATGGAATAAATTTTAATTCCTCTTTCCAGGCCTCCTCTCCGCCCTCAGTTCTGAGAACTTGAACAATCAGATATATTCAGCTTTTAGTTCTCAGTTCATGCATATTGCTAAATACTTGGATAGTTTCTCTAAGGAAAGCTTAAGAAAGCTCTAGAACAACTCAAATAGTCTTATTCATTGCAGAGTCCCCAAAGGATGTCAAATTTAAACTGAAGTCCTGCTTGGAGAGGAAATGAAAACAGAGAGAAAGGGATTTGGGAAAAATCAGAGGGTTTTTAATTAGTTTGTGGTTGAGGCAGTGGAATCACGTGCTGTAATACCCCAGTGCCTGTATGCACATTGTTCTCTCCAGGGTCAGCTCTGAATTTGCTGAGTGACAAAAGGAAAAGGTAACCTTATTACTTCCTCCTCCCACATTCTAGTCCCAAATCAGCACAGCACTGTTAAATTCTACTTTTACCTCTACCTCTCCTTGGCTTTACAAGAGTTATCCCAACGCACAAGTGAGGAGAAATGACAGTTAGGTCATGTACATATCTCACTTCTGGACTCTTCAATCAGCATTGCAGTTGCAAGGCCAGGTTGCTTTGTTTTGTTAAATATTTAATTCAGTGATGACCTACTCTGTCTTTTGTATAAGAGAAACCACCTAGATCATAGCATCTTTTTTGTATTATGCCCCTGACAGACAGCTAAACGTCACTCATGCAGAGCTTGCTGCATGGATGAACAAAGCAGCTGCTGATGCTCCAATTTTCCCCAAATGAAACACAGCATAAACAGTTTTCAGCACTTGCTCTCCAGACACTGCTTTTTCACAGAAAATGGGCTAAAGAAACATATACTGATGGCAAACTTTCCATCAGCATAATGCCAGGCGTTTAGTAAACTGACTTGACCTAGTTTTTGATTTGTAGAACCAAGTGACACACAGTTTATTATGTGCAAAAAAAGAAAAACTTAATGAAGAAAATTATGTAGTGCACATACTCCTTCCTTACAATCTAATATTTCTGTCATGCTGTGCATGCTGCTAATTCAAAGGGCTGATATGGTCACAGACAGCCCAGCATCTAGGATTTACCATTCAAACATACTTGAACTGGCATGAAAAATGCAATAAAATAATTCTTTCAGACAAGTTTAGAGAGAGGTATTCCCAAAAGACAGAATTCTGGCTTCCAGTCACATAAAGCTTACACTTTGTCAATAACACAGTGAAGGAAGGCATGAATGAATTTTATTTCATTGGACAAGTGACTTGGAATACAGATAAGGCAGTGTGAGCATATAAACCTTTAAATAAATGTTTTAGCACTATCTGGAAGGGAGGAATGCAATTGATTCCAATCTTTTCTGACAGAAAATCAGTTCCTCTAAAGCTCTTGGGGCAACAAACTCTAACTAAATGCGTCTGTTACTAATAAAATCTTTAAGTACAACAAAACAAAATGTTGTCATTTGCAACAAATAGGCTACAATTAATGCAAATTATTACTCCGTAATTTAATTGAAATATTAAACTGTGATTACTAGAAGTCTTTGTTTTACTATGACTTTAAGAGCCATGTAACTTTGAAGAGAGATCTTTAAAGAGCTCAAGAAAAACCCAACAGAGAAATAGCTGACAAAGCCCCAGACAAAACACAGTGTAAACAACAGCATTAGGAATACAAAATACAGCATCGCTCAAATACTGGGATTTTTCCTCTAATAAACATAGCTATGTTACCTTGAATTGCTACAAACAGTTAATAGAAAACAGTGATCTATGATTATGCCCAACAACATTCTTTGTTCTGCTTTGTGGGTGTTACTTTACACAAAGTTGTTCTGTGGAAAATCTTGACTTTTTCTTCCCTCTCTGCCTGTTCAAGAGATGAGACTGTGGTATTCTCTGCACTGATACTACAAGCTGGAGCAGTAAAAACTGCTGTTATAAATCTGACTGTGCTTTGCAAGTGCATGTTATGCTTCAGAATGAAGTAGTGCATTTAGTGTTTTAGGAGAGCCATGTTTGGAACTTCTACAAGCGAAATCCACTGAAAGTAACAATTTCTTTTATATTATAAATCTAACTCAAACCACTATACTGAGTTGCAGTTTTATTTGCAAAACCACAGGTTGCTAAAATTCACAAATCAAACTCAACATTATCATCTTGGGGGCCCAAGGATGAATGGTATTGCTAGAAAAAGGGATTTTACTCAGTCACAACCTGAATTTCAAATAAAATAGTACTTTGTTCACACTGCCTATCTCATACCAATTCAAAGGAGTTACTGTGTTTTTAGGCTGCCCAGGGAGGTGGTGGGGTCACCATCACTGGAAGTGTTCAAAAAATGTGTGGACATGGCACTTCAGGACATGATTTAGTGGGCATGGGGATGTTGGGTTGATGGTTGGACTTGATGATCTTAGAGGTCTTTTCCAACCTTAATGATTCTGTGCAAAATTGGGGAACAGAAAAAGAAGTCTGGTGTTTGCACAAAGTACATTCAGTGGCTGCATTAATGCTTTTAGCATAAAATATGTAATAGTAGTAGTACTACTACTACACTAGTAATCTGTTTATTAGTTGGTATCAAACACTTTGGATTGGATTTGCTTTCAGGTTGCTACTTGCTGAAATAGACACTTTCAGATTAAGGTAGTTATTATAGCTAATGTTTAAAAAAAGAAATTTCAGGTACATGTGCTTGCAATTGTTATTATCTAATAAAGAGCACTCATAGTCTGTTTCCATGCCTCCCCAGGCCATAAATCTCAGAATTTCAGGATCCTAACTACTGCCGTTCCACCTTAATTATTCTCTTTATTTTTATAGGTAACTATTCAACCTTCAGACTTCAGTGTGAACAGGCTTTGGCACCATACAAATGAAAATACAAGTGGTAAGCTCAATATCTAGAAATAGAAAATCATATTTCTATTTTCATATTTCTGTGGTGAGAGAGGCAGCAGAAATCTGTTTCAGTATCTTGTTACAAAACCAAACTTCCAGCACACAGGGTAGCTATTTCTTAAGGGGCTGTTTTTCAGTTTTGCCAAAGAAAGCATTCAGCAACTGCATGGAAAAAAAGTGAGAATCAAGTATTAAACAGTGGCCAACATTTTACTCACAGCTTGTGGATGAGTCTATATGGTAATCTATACTTCTGCACTGTTGAACCCAAAATAATTGCATAAAATCTCCAGGGTTCAAGACTCATCTCAGAAACCTTTAAGAAATACATTCTACAACTCTTAACACCAGCAAAGGCTGGAATACAACCCTTCTGCAATATCCTCTCTGAATTGCTCATTTCTGGCAATAGGCACCACATGTATATATGTTTTAAATAAAATTCTGGTTTTGAATGACATTAAAAAAGGCAAGTTTACATTCTGCAGTGAGATGCCCTGATAGATAAATGTATTAAAGACACACTCATGTACTTAGGGAGCATTTTTAATCATTAATTTTAACATTCCATCAACATGAACAGAATTTCCTACCTTGTGACGGAGTACTTCAAATTTGAAGTTTTGAAAGTGTTTCTAGAGCATTTCTTTCATGTTTTCTGCTTTTATGGAAACCTTTCAAAAATTCTTCTTGATTTCAAATAGAGAGAGGTACCAAACTTTAGTAACTCTAATATTCATCCAGCTCTATTGACTACAGATCTCATCAGTGGTGGTGAGGTCTTTTGTTTTATACAAAAGCTGCTCGACTAACTAATGATTCTGTTGGCAGTGCTGACACTGTAAATCTTAAAAATCTCTTACCTTCTAGTAAATTGCTTAATGAGAACTTACTGAAGCTGATTGATATACTATAGAAAACTTTCAGTGCAGTATTTTGCCAAATATTTCCATCTTCAGCTGAAGGATTACAGAATCATAGAATTTTTGGGTTGGAAGGGACCTTTTAACGTCATCTAGTCCACCCTCACTGCAATGAGCAGGGACATCTTCAACTGGAGCATGTTGCTCAGAGCCCTGTCCAACCTGGTCTGAAATGTTTCCAAGGATGGGATACTTTTCTTTCATTAAGTATAGTTTTTAAATAAAGTTTTCCTTAATGCTGAAGAGAGCTAGTTGTGCTTCTGTAAAGAGCTGGCTATGATAAATGACTGGCTGAAGCAGTAATCTAAAAGATGACTTGGATAAACACTTCATTAAATTAAAAAAAAATCAAATATTTAAAATGGGTCTGACTTTCTCCATATTTCAGACCATATAACTTTTCTTTTGAAGAGTTACATAAACCTCTTTTAAAGCACTCTCTGTTTAGTAGGAAAATGTGCAACTTGGAACTGCAAGTAAGGTGAGATGTGTTTGGAAATCTAAATTAGCTCCTGCATATCCGATGGTTGTGTGTACTGTCCTTACCAGCTGCATCGGGGAGAAAACACTCTGAGTCGCCCAGAACTAGTCGCAGTTAGAAGAGGCTGACCACATCCACACTGCACAGTATTTGGCCTTTGTGCTCTCTAAGGCCCATACGGCCATGAAGCTTTCTTTTCCTTTTTGTTTTTGGTTCAAAATAATGGTGACTACCAGAACACTCTTGATAGCAGGTGGTGACATTTCAGTGCACAACTGAATAGTGAATGATACCTGCTACACTATCACAGAACTCTCCTGGGTGGGAGAGTCAGACTGGTGTTGGGTATATCCCTATTGTCTGGGAAGAGTTCAAACTAACCTTAGAAACAAGTTTGTGTTTTCCTCTAGGACTATCAGGGGCTCACTCTAGAAGGCAGTATAGAAGTGAACTCAGGTGCTTGCAGTACAGAAAACTGTCGTACAGCAAAGCAGGGAGATGAGGAAGACTTTGCCTTTGCTCTTCACTGGAGGCGTCTTCCCTAACTTGCTGTACCATCTCTTTCATTTCATATCCCTGCACTTCTTCCTCTGATTCATTCCCTGTCCTCCTCCTGTTCTGTTGAGCTCCTTTACCAGCAAGGCAGCTTGAGATAATGATTTTTCCAAATATAGCTAGTTGAAAATATTAAATGAATGCAAATCAATCATTTGTGCATACACAGAGGGAGGAATCTGATTTTGATCAACTGAAGCTTTTTTCAGAATGTTAAATCTTGAGACATTTCTGCTGAATTAATGAAATAATTAAAGCTTGTTGAGGGAATTTTATTGTTTGCTGTATCAAATAGTGAGGAAAAGCACCATTAAGATTTCAACATATCCAGTTGTGCATGCTGTCCTAACAACTAACGCAAACTGTTAAATTTCTTGTCAACAGCAGGCAATGATTTACATGGACGACCCTGACTTGCTGCACCTGTAAGTCTTTAAACAGCTACACTTTCAGCTGCAACAGCTTCCAGAAGCAAGTAATCAATCTTGAACATGTTGTTTCACAAAAATAACTAGGTGATTTTAAAGCAGTGTTTTCCCCATAGTGAAAATACCAGGCTACTGCCAGATCAAGCTAGCTGTCATTCCCATCTGCCTTCACAAAGCCAGTGAGATGCACAGCTGAAGTCTGCATGGAAATCACTTTGTGTCCGTTTAAGTTGGAGAACTGCGCTAGATCAGAAGGCCCAGTGGCACTGGGAGGAAGGATTCCCAGAACATAAGCCTGAAAACATACTGTTACCAGGCAGATCAGCGGTGATGATTTTGCTGTGTAATCCACACTGACATCCCTCTAGTGCATAAAATACCAGGCTAGTACCAGTGCCACACGGAGCACTAACGGCACACTTTGCTCCTGCTGCTCTCACTCCCTGCTGAGCAGATGAGGCTCAGGCTGAACACCCCCCCCTGCGTTTAGGAGGGCAGTGGCACTCTGAATTCATTCTTCTTCAATTTACTCCAACACAAAGAGTGAAGTAAAATCCATGTGCAGTTTCACTGTGTATAGAACTACACTACGTGTCCCTCTAACACAGCCTTGGGCAGATAAACGGTGTTACGCAAACTGTACCGTTCTCAGCACAGTGTAAATCAGTTGTACCTTGGAGGCACAGTTCTTACCTTCCTTCTATAGGTCCACAGAGTAGCCATGGCTGGCGCAGGCAGCTAGTCTGACTCTGCTGGCCTCTTCCTCTGGGGGCTGCCTCTCACCAGGGGATGTGGCCAAGGCTCTTCCATTGTGCTTTCTAAGGCAGATGGACCCATTTACTGTTGCTGTGCACATTCAAGAAAGAAAAAGGCAAATTAATATGATATACAGATGAAATTGCTGAGTGGACTTAAGAGAACCAGTTGCTGTATAGTTCACTCTCTCCCTTCCCTGCAGCACCACGAGGAGTGGGTACTTTTCTCTGATGTGGTTTGTCTTGAAGGGTGCTGTGGGAGGTTGTCATCCTAGGGAAATGCTACTCACTGTGCGGCTGGATACGAGTCAGGGTTTTTAGCATTTGGAATGAGCGAGGGAAACCAATTTCTATTCTTGACTCTGGCACTGACCCACTGTTTGACTCCTCAGCTCATTTTTCTGTGTTCCTAAACTATAAAAACATAAGTTCCTATCCGTTCTCTCTCTTAACAGTATCAGTTCTTAGTAGGCAGTAGTTACTGCAATCGTATTCTCCATTTGAAATGTTTCTAGTAGTATGAAACATGTAGCACTGCATTATGGGTCAAATACAGCTTTAATTGAAATATTTTGTTGTAATTTACTTGGCTTAGCTTTTCTTTCACATATAATAAGAAACTGAAACAATTCACCAGAATCAAAGCAATGAATACAGCATAACTTTAAATCCTGGATAGATTTGCTTTTATGGAGGGTGTATGTGAGGAAGGAAACACATAAATCACACTAACTGGTTAACACCTTTGAGGCACTGTATACTAAATCAGTGAGGCCTCATTTACTTCTAGTCTTAATTCCAGCATCCCCTCAAGGACCAAATGTAAAACCTGACTTTGCTGCAGTAGCTTATTCTACTTTGTTGCAAAGTCTTAAAACAGAGGGTGTGATTCCGAATTTCCCACTACAAATACTGACAGACAAAAGTAATTTTATACATTAAAAATGAAAATTTCCTGTGCTTCAGAAGCATTTCTTTTTGACTTGTATTTGTTTTCTCACGAGTAACTCTTACAGCTGAAGGAGGAGCTTAAACTGATATTAAATACAGCTTTATGTATAGCAAGGGCAATATGTTGTCAAAGCCATTTTAAAAAGAAAATCATATGGACAAAAGCTTATCAGCAGATTGAAACAGGGGTTGGGACATCCCAAGTGAAATCAAAGCATTAATAAAAGGCATTGCTGACTAACAGAAATTCATCTAAAGAAACGAGGATACAAACAAGAAATCTGTGATGGTTTCCACACCCTGGGTTGTTCTTTTCACTTTTTCTGGTCAACTGAACTGACTATTTGAATAGATTACCGACTGTAACCCCTCACCCCTAAATTTCTCTAAATTTAGCTAACAAATATAATGAGATCTGGTTTTCAAAGCCATGCTCACTGGCTGATACTAGAATATTTTATTTCATAATAGTAAAGAGTTTTACAGTAAAGACTAGGATATTAGCGTACAGCTACTTTACAGAAGAAGCTGGAAAGGATGCTAGTGCAACATTTGACAGGGCTTTCGGGACATTACTCTGCATCTGCAACACCGCTCTGACCAAGGACAAGATACTGTGTGATTAAAATGAAAGCCTCAGAACACAGAACCCGTATCTGTTACCACAGGAACAAAATGCTAGCAAGTTGAGGGTGTTTTGTAAGAAGTCATAATTTTTGTTTACTGTATCTGTTAAATTATTTAGAAAACCTCTGCATAATTTATTTATTTCAACAAGATATTTCCATACCTTGATGTTACTATTTTTTGCAAAACAACCTGTATTCAAAGCTACAATTTAAGCATGGGTAGCTTTAAATATGAGCGTGTTGATTTGGGGAATTTGTTTGGTTGTTTTTTAAAAAAAAAACTTTCAATATTTTTGAATAGGTAATTTTGTAGAAACCAATTCTAAGCAGTAGTAATACTCAGAGCAGATAGTGTTGCTTGTTTTTCAAAAGGGCTTTTTCATAACCTGAATGTTATTATTGATATTACTTACCTTTTAAAATCAGATCTGGTAGCTCCCAAGGCTTGAGAGTCCTTTGTGACAGACAGCAGAGAGCATACAGAATTTCCCTAAATCCATTTCTGCAATTTTTATACATAGCATTAATGTTCAGCTATTAGACACAGACATCAGTCCCAGAATCAAACTGCTTACCAGTCCTGCCCTGGTCCTGAACTGAGTTTGCTCCTTCTCTGATTACATCACAATTACTTTAAAATAGAACATGTTCCTTGTTACCTCCAGTTAAAGATAGTAGTGTGTTCTTCATCATAAATCAGCTGAGTGCTTTACCGCATAGTCAACAGTTAGAGTTGGTTATAACTCACCACCGGTTTACCTAGAATGAAATGAAATTCTCATTATGCTGCAAAACGAAGGCAACTAGCCAACTTCCGAGTGTTTTTTTTTTAACTGGGCAGATCTAATTTCAGATTTCTTCAAAGCTCAATCCTTAATGCTCTCTCCACAGGAGTAAACTGTCATCCCTTGTAAAGATGCTGCTCTCCTTCATAACTCCTTTATTAAGTGACCTCTCTGTCCCTATTACCTGCTACTGACCCAGTGATCAGAGTTTAAAACCGAATTCCACTTACTTAAATGCAGCCCTTATTCCTGGTTCCCTTTTGGGCACCACTACCACATACAGAAGTACTCTCTGAGCCAGTTCTGAGCGCTAATTCAGCTGAAACTGAATATAGCAAAAAACTGCTTTAACTTCTGCTGTGCAGAGTAGTTCCAAAGCACACAGGAGCAGACTGGGAGGGTAGGGCAGGACAACAGCAGCCTGGATTTAGATCAGCTTAACCTGTAACAGGATTATATCCTAGTCAAAAAGCACAAACTGGTAGGACTTAAAAGAGGATGACGCTTAACTCTGTGCAGTTCTGGGAATGACTTTACCATGCCCCCTTTCCTGCATGAAGGGACCTCTCATATCTCTGTCACTTCTTTGTCAGGGCTTGGGAATTAGTGCCTTATTGAGAAGCAAGTCAGTGCCAACCAGCTAAAACAGCCAGCCCTACCTGAGTCTTACTATTAATGGACAGAGAAACAAAAGCCAGCCATTGCGGGCTTAAGCCTGACCCTTCTCCATCTTTTAGTCAATGTAGTGCCATCCTTTTCTCTAATAGCCTAGGCTCTCCATATCCTCCAGCTCTGCCTAGATAGCCTCACTGACTGACGTGCTCAGGAAACACATCCCCAGTTCAACTTACTTTGACAAGAGATCCTCTGATCTGTTTGGATCAATGAAGATGGGAATATTTTTGGTTGTGGTTGGACTCTAGAGAACTTTGTCCAAAGAAGTCGAGTGAAGAAATGTAGCTGAAATGTAAACATGCTCAAGTTAGAGAGCAGCTGGGAGAGGCTGAAGATCACAGTTCTGAACAAGCTATGTGCATGGGTCCCAATTTAAGCTTGGTTCTGATCTGGATTTGGCCTGAGCACTTTAGCCAATACACCTGTGTTTGAGCCAGCAAGTACCAGAAGCCAGGGGATTCAACACAAGTTCACATAATTTCAACTCAGACTCGTGTCTTTCTGACACATCATCTACTGCACACACTAGGAAGTAAGACCCACAGGGTATGGCTGATGTAACGAGAATTAAGTGTGGGCAGCTACAACAAAAGATTAATGAAGTCCCAAACACTGACCACAGCCCTTCAAGAGAAAATACTTAAACCATGCACAATTTACAGTTAAAGACATGCAGTTTAAAAGCTATACTTTCATTGTCAAATTACTTCAAATCTCCCACTTTCATTACCGATCTTCCCTCTTTACATATAAAACTTGGACAAATAATGGTAGAATAAACTGGGTTCTCTTTAAAAAGAGCAACTTTAAGTGCTGATTTTGCAATTGCCTTTTCTCAGGTTGCCACTAAAAATTTTTATCCTCCTAAACATTAGCTCACGCTCTTCTGTGAGCAGAGCTAACAGAAGGAAAGGCAACACCCCTTCTCGGGCGACCCGTTGCTCCAGTCAGCTACTGAAAATTCATTAATGCACAGGTTACATGACAACCCTCTCCCACTCACAGGTACACTCAGCCCTCTCATTTAGGAAGTTCATTTAGTGAGGTTAAATGATACGGTATATTTGACTACATTTTCTCACCTCCAGCTCGAGCCCTGTCAGGCTTCCTAGGTAAGAAAAGGAGCTCCCTCCCTGCCTTGTTTCATACATGCTACAAAAGGGATTGCATTACCCTCCCCCCAGCCCCAATTACTAGGCTGTGGAAAGAACTCCAATTAAGTGGTTACCCGTAATAGCACGGCAGCCCTCTAGGAAACTGCTTATCTAAATAGAGATGTACAGAAGGCAGTTTTCTCTCTAATAGTGATGCATTTTCAATTTATGCAATACAAAGTGCATTGGTCTGCAGTGTCCCTGGCTACTGATGATTAATAGCCCATACACTGCAAGGGTCTACAAAGAAAAGTGCCAAGGGAAGCAGATGCAGCAGGTTTTATATTATCATGACTGCAACAAACTCATTCAGTGGTGTCAGCTCTGACTGCAGGATTCTGATTATGAAATATGATGCGTGTTGAATTTAATGGCTTTCTCTGCCCTTCTGGTGAGTTCACTGCTTTCCAATGTCATTTTGTGTTCTCATCTGAGTGGTAATAAAAGGAATATCATTGACTGTGCTAGCTCTGTAACCACTGTGTGTTTTACAATAAATTGTGTTTCAGGACCTTTCTACCCAGGAGAGTGTGCAGGGCCAGAAAGTAATATTCCCCAGTTTTCCAATATGAAGGCTTTCTGTGAGAGGATAGGAAATTATGCAGGACTGCCCTTCCCCTGAGGCATTCCTTATGTGAGCAGGACATCTCTTTTTCAAGTGGTTACGTAGTAAAAAGGTCAGTTTGGATTGCAAATTAAAAAAAAAAAAGAAAAAACATGAAGATAAACAGCTACTGCTACAGAGCAGAAATTATGATACTTCGATGACAAGAAGAAAAAAGTTATTTAAAATAAAATTTAAATAAGGAACCTGGGCATATATGCTGTTACCCATGTAGGAGCGTAAAGTCAGGGAGACTTCTAGAGAGGGGTTTCTTCTTCCAGCAAATTGTTCTCTTGTCCAACCCGTCAGCGAGGTATGGCCTGTGCTACTGAGTTAGGATCTCGCCTTCTGGAGAGCGCGTTTGCTAGGTAGCTATAGGTGGTGTCGCAAATCCTTCCAATGCCTGCAAAGTCATTGAATTGGTTTCTCAAACAAAATAAGCCTCGCTGCAAATGCATTGTGCCCATATCAGTGCTGAAGAGCGCAGACACAAAACTTCTTCACACCGCTAACCAACACTGCCCCAAGCTGGGGTGGTTTTACCCCAGGAGCGACTATGCAGATCTGCACAGAGAGAAAAGACAGAGACTCCAAGCTGGGATATTTTGCATTACCTAAAGGGATTCCAGCATTTTCATCCCCTTTGCTCACATGCCTCTCCTGCCTGTGTTAGCAACCTCAGGGGCTCAGTCTCTCACACAGGTAGATCAATCAGGGGAAAGCAAGGCAACAGATAAACACAGATGGAAACATTTTTTGAGATTCTCTGATAAATCAACCTGTCCAAACTTTCCCCTTGGTTCTGCTGCAGGCTACAGCCAACCTGAAGCATTGCAGCCACAACTAGGTTAGAGATGGTGTGAGCAAGAATAATGCAAGCCCCTGTATGTAGACAGGGTGAGACACAAGCAGATTCTCTTCTACCCAGCAAAAGGCACAAATCAAAGCGTTACTTGCTTCTGCACTCCCCAACTTCATGACTAGCCAAATCGAGAGAGCAGCAACGGAACAGCGAGAAGTACTCCCTACACAGAGCAAAATCATATCCAGGGAGGCAGGAAGTACCTGAAAAACAAATGGCATTTTTTTCTTTGTAAATGCACATTCCAAAGTTTACCTGTGCTTTTTCGTAACTACAGCCCCCTCTGATGGAGTGTTACTGTTTCTAAAAACATAAGAAATATTTTTCCAAGCAGGAAGACAGAAAGTCATACACTTACACTTCAGTTCACTACAATCTGAATCCAGGACTGGCGCTTTACTTTTTATGTGATGAAACCAAACTACAAAGGTTGTTCGTAAGAATTTACAGTTAGGGTGGAAGCTCCTCTGATCAGTCAATCTGTACATTTGCCTGTTGTTCAGAAGGCAGAGACCACCAACAAACCAGGACACTGTCCCATTCATTAACACCACAGACAGATGCATGTTTCATAGCCAGCATTGTCCTCATTGAATTCACTCTTCAACTGAGTAAGTTTGCATCCAGCAGTTCAGTTGTGTCCTGCACGACTTTATTTTATAAGGGTTTCACAAAGAACATAGGAATGAAACTTCTACTTCAGGATAATCCAGAACATTTTTAACCATGTTTTCCTTTGTCTCTAGTTGAAATGCCACTGGTGTTCTCAATCATATTTTATGTATGAATACTTAAAGAGCTTTGCCTAAAGGACAAATGAGAATTTACTTTTGTCCTTTCAGACTATACTTCATATGTTTTCACATAAAAATGTATTGAAACAAGATTTAAAAGTGTTATACATTTTATTGAGATCTACCTCCAGAGGGAGAAGAAAAGCACATTAACATTTAACATAGTGGCTTTGTCTTTCTCCCTTTCCTTCATTGTTTGCTGAAAAACTTGCAACAGTTGAAAGGTAGAAATGTCAGACAGGAATCTGTGATCTGCCTCAAAATTAAGTTATGTATTGCCATAATAAAACAGAGCATTTGTCCTCTCTGGGATTCTCAGTCTCAGCAAAGAATCATCAAAGGGGCTATGAATATTCCCAGATGAGGAGATCATAGGGAATGAGGGTCCTAAGAGTATCATGATTAGCTTGCCAATCCAAAGGCGGTGTTCCCTTCTACACTGCGTGACCTTGTCTTTTGATTTATTCTGGTACGTGGGTACAAGAAGGTGCATGTCTCGGTGCATGTCTGTGCATACAACACAGCACAGTGCAGCAATGCCTGAACCAGCCACTACGAGGCTTGCTCTGGGGCCGGAACCGATGGAGAGGCATCAGCTTCTGAATCTGCCTGCAATGAACTGAGAAACAAAAGCAAACTCTCATGGGAGATGCAGGCCTCCTGTTTCCAGGGTGCTCGTAGCTGCTGTTTGCAAGCAGAAAAAGGCTACTGTTTGCAAGCAGAGAAGTCGCAGGCTTCTTGGAACCGATACAGAAATAGCTAGCACTGAAAGAAACTGCATCCCTCAGTCTCCTCTGCGCAACAGCCCATGAAGAGCTGTTCTTAAATTTAGATGTCTTCATAACAGTTAGACCGATTCAGCACTGAGAGGGCCAGGGTACGCCAAATGGGTCCACAATGTTCTTCCCAGGGCAGCAGGGACTGCACAGTGAAAATGAGATCAGAAGGCCAAGGCATGAGAGTTTCAAGCAGGTAAAGAAGGGTTTAGTGTGACACAGATAAAAGTTTCTTTAGCAGCTGGGTTATGCTGAATAGATAGGGGCAGAGGGAAGGAAGCTGCGCTGCTCCCTATGATGTCCGGTATCAGGCACATTTCTTACTCTGAATGTATTTCTTATGTTTGAAGTTGCAAATCTGGTCCTCAAGTTCAACAAAGCCTTTAAGCACCTGCCTTTATTCTATTGACTTCAGTGCGGCCTCAGAGCAGCACGTCTGTCTTGAACAGACTAGGGCAACATGTTTAAAGCCAATTTTCTGACTACCCATGCCAACATAACTGTGAGGCACACTCCACGTTTACACCAATCCCTAAAATTCTCTCTCTGGAAGCCCTGGTGTTCCTGCATAGTACGTCCCTCAATTTGTAAACATTTTGCTTCAGATGAATACAATTAGCCAGGTTTCTTAACAAGCTCTGCATGTCTGGAGCCCCTGTACTTTCCCACTAGAAGCACGAAGCAAGGCTTGATTCCACATAGAATAGCTGATTGTCAAGAAGTGCTCGTTAGTCAGATCCAAAGCCTTCACAGTCTTGCTGTTTAATTTATGAGAGCCTTGTGATTATGATAAACATGAGATGCTAGATCGCTAGGGATGGTTTTGTTACTTTGGCCTGGGCAGAATTTTGTACAATTATGCCTATACAAGGGCATATACCAAGAGTTGTTATTTTCTGGGGTTTTTTTTCCTTAAAGGCTGTACCTTGAACTGCCCTGATAGGAAAATGAGGAAATTGGTCAACTTTCCTGCAATTCTTTAAAGCCAATGAATAACAAAACCAACAAAGTTTCTTCCCTTTTTCTTTCTTAACATTAGATTTTCTCCTAAAATTTTGCTCTAATACTGTTTAGCAAAACACGGCTATGAAGCCTGGCATGCTTTAAGAGCAGTTACATAATTTGCTCGCTACTTACAGCATTCTGACATACTTAAATCTATCAGACTCTTTATAAAGATACCCAGAAAACACAGTGTCAGTTTAATGGTGGGGCAAAGGAGCCCCACATTCAAGGAAGCCCCCAAGATCTTGGCAGGGAACAGAGCAGGTGTTTCCTCTTCTATTGCCTCCACCTGATCATGGCTATCTTAGAAGAGTTGGGCACCTCCATGCTTCCAAAGTCTAGCTAGCGGGCCGGCCTGTTCAGCCGTAAGAGAATAGAGGTACAGGACAGGGAGGATTAATATTCTTGGAGGTTTTCCTTAGTATGCAGGAAACCAGCACAAAGACACTAATAACCTCTTCAGGCAGAGTACATTTTCTCATGGGGATAATAGCTCAAGGATAGAAAGAGAGAGCTTTTATACTATAAAGGAACATTATCTTTCTTGTATGAATACTAACCATTTTGGCTCTTTAGCGCAGAACTAAGCTACCTTAATTTTACCTGTGCATTTACACCTGTGTAAGGACAATTTTGAAATGTCAACAGAATACGTTTTAAGGAGTCTATCTTATGCCTCCCTGTTCACACTTAATTTGTTTCATCACATAGGGATAGGAATTAAAGGCCTTTACTACAGTTTAGGCAGCTTGCCAATACCTATTTTATAGCAATAAAATATGTACAAATTAAGGAATCTCATGTGGAAAATTCATTCAACAGCCTCAAAAGCCAAATGAATGGTAATTACTTCAAACACAATGTGGTGGCAATCAGGCAAGATTGGATCATGCTTTTAAATGTATGTCTAAATTTTTAAGAACCAAGATAATTATGAATTATGAAAATAACTAAGACAATGCCACAGCAAAGACAGTGCTTGTGGAATAAGAAAGATCTTCTATAAGGAAGAGAGAAGACTTAATTCCAACACCTGCCTGGGAATAATCAGAGAGCAAATATGGGGCTGTTATTTTATTTCCTTACTTCTAGCCACCATTTTATACTTTAGGATGGTTCATGGATGCCTTAAGGTACAGAGCAAGTGGAAGCATATAAAATAAAATACAAGTAAAAGGATTTGTCCTGCTTACTAGAAGCAATGGAAGTTCTTTCTAGTTCACATTCACATATATTGCAATGCAAAAATAAATTTGCCATCTTAGTTCTCTGCTTGAGTTTTCTTCATTATGGAAAACAAGCTTAATGCTCATCCATTTATGCAATGCCAATTGAATAAACACAAAGTGGGTTTGTTTCTCACGGATAACGCTGAACAGATTTAGATCAATACACACATTCCTTTTAAATGAAGACTGGCAAACACAACCATACTTCTTGTCTTTCTGAGAAACCTCTAGGAAACCTTTCCATTCAGGAAAAAGCTCAACAGAACACATCTAGATTATAATTATATAATTCCATGAGCAAGTAATGAAAATACAGGTGTAAACCACAATATATACAAAATACCAACGTTACTTTTTCCATTGAAAAAAAATTGCCAGGACACTGGCCTGTCTTTCTTGTAGATCTATAATCTAGTAAATTAGTGGTATCACAGAATAATTTCAAGTTGCAGGGGCCTCTGGAGGTCTCTTGGCCAACTGCCTGCTCAAAACAGACACACCTTTAAACAGTTGACTCACGGCCTTGTACTGCTGTATAGTGTTGTGAGTACACACAGTGCTGGAGTACTGCATCCAGTACTTATGTCTGTACCTAAAAAAGGCTGTTGACACACCAGAATGTGTGAAAAAGGCTACAAGAACTATGTGAAGTCTGGAGAACCTCCACCTCAATGCATTTACAGATACTGCACCACAAGCAAGTATTACATGACACCAAAGCTCGCAGGATCAATACAGCTGCTTCAGTGTGGAACTCCTCGCAGGCTAGTTTAGGGTTCTGGCAAATCTGCCTATGTGGGGTTAGCCAGCCACAAACCCTTCTGCTCCCAAGACTTCCTGCTGCCTAAAGAGAGATGGCAGAAGGTAACATGGAGCTGTTCCTTCACAGTCTGGCATCAGGGCTTAACTCTGCTTCAAAGTGGAAACTGTATTGGATGAAGCACACACATTCTTCTGCTGTCTGTCACAGGAGCACTGCTTCCCATTAAGGAAGGGGTAACAAGGAGAGGGACAGCAACACCCACTGAACACAAGGCAAAACCCTCCCACTCTGAGGACCTGCACCAGTCCTGCCTCGGGTGTCTGTACCCGCACTGCACTGGAGTGCGACATACCCGGAAGGAGGCTCAATCTACTTAGCTTATCCGAAAGAGCATTAAGAGGTCACTTCATCAATGGCTAGCATACACCATGTAGGGAGACACCCTCATTTAGTTTTAGTCCGAGAGGCAAAATTTTAATACAATCCAACGCCTGGGAGCTGAAAGTAGGCACACTTGAATGGGGAATAGGCATACACTTCTGGGATAATTAATCACCAGAACAGGGTACCTAAGGGTATGGTTGGAATTCCATCTGTGAAATGTTTTGGCCTCTATTTTTTGCTAACAGTATGCCAAACCACAATCGGCTCTGAGGGACTAGAAAACCTCTTGGACAAGGCAGGATGTCAAACTGGTTGACAACAGTAATTTGTAGGTGAGCATCAAATCAAACATAGGAAGTACTGGGGGAAAAAGGGTAGAAGAGGGATGTTTTTGAAGGACAGCTGACCATCTGTCTCCCCTGGAAGACAAATTAGGCCCAAGACTTTGAAAATCTCTCCATAAGCATCTGGACCCACCTACGTATTCACTACATGCTGAAGGATTCCAGCTCTATTTTGTTGTGGATTATGTAGGGACATTTACAGGTTTGCCTTACTGAGGTTTGCTTTGCCAAAAGACACGCTCAAGGACTGAAGAGAGAATCTGCTACACTAGAAGCCTATGAAATTACGAATGGCACAAAAAAGTGAATAAGGAAGAAAAAGGTCTATTTCATACTACAAGAGCTCTGGGACACCAGTGACATTTTCTGTCAGAACAACTCAAATTTTGGAACTCATTGCCACAAGATGCTGTGGGTGCGAAAAAAATAAACTCAAAGAGGGATTGGACACACATCATGGAGAATAAATTGCTATAAAACGTAACAGTGCAGATGGAGCTTCTGGCTCAGGAATGCTGTACTCCTCTCCTTGCTGGGAGCTGCGGGAGCATTTCTGGGGAAAGGTCACTCAGTTCCAGCTCTCAGTCAGTGCTTGCACACACACCTTCTGCAGTGTCAGCGCTGCAGGTCAAGTCGTTTCTAAGGTAACTCCAATCCAGTCAGTTCACTCCAGGGAGGAATTCATCCCATGAAACCATCTCCATCTGCAAGAACTGTAAGCCACCACTCGATTAATTTATCCAACTGTTGTACACTGTATCTCAACTCTAGTGAATGCAACCTGTCGTGCACAAGGTTACAAATACAACTCAGCAAAGAGAGCAGTAGAATCTCTAGAAACCACTTGTTAAGGGAAAAAATAAAACCTCTTAAAACCTATTCTCCCTCTTTCAAAGTTAGAAGAGGCAGGAAAAGGTCTTTAACATTAACCACCAGGGTGGTTATTCCTGTTTTTACCAGAAATTGAAACGGACTGCATAAAAAGGTCAAACTAAGTGTGAGCATTGTATTTTCCTGAGGTGATTTGGTTTCACCAAAAATCAGCAGCAGAAAAAATAAAAAAAGAACTTCAGATTACTCATGATCAAGTGAAAATGGATGCTTTCTTAAAAACTTACAAAATAAAACCGATTTATTACTTACTAGCTCAGCTGTCAGCATTACCGTTCTGGACTGCAAAGCACTTTCACGTGTGCCCAGCATGCAGCCATTGTCAACTACTGGTGGAGGGCCGGAGAGTTAACAGAACGCACACAAAGAAGTACAATCAAATGGCTGAAGAGAATAAAATTCCCACTGCTGCCTTCAGGTTCTTCTTCTAAAAATACAATTTTTAAGACCTGTTTAAATCATACATATGATGCAACAACCAACTGATGGTTTAATTATAATTCTTCATATATTTCTGAACTGATCCTGAATTTTGCTCCATGCGCTCTCCTTCCTCTACACACTATAGCATGCAGGATCACGCTCCAGAAGATTGGTGGGACTTTCAAGTCAGAAAGGCCTTGTGGCTGATGCAGTGGGTTAGGACTCAACACGTGGCAGCCCTTCCAGATGACCATAAGCTCGTTCCAGCGCAGCAGCGCTCGCCGGTATTGCTGCCTTTGCGTGCTTAGCTGTGGGCTCTTTTGCATGGTGCATTTGTCAGGCAAGGTCAAATCCACAGTGCATTTGCACTGTGGGTGCACTCGTGAGCACTGGGAGGACACCATTTCCTAATGTGGCTGTACCATACACCACCATCCAAAGCTGCTTTGAAAACCAGAGTGGAAGCACTACCTGTTAAGGTTAGGAACTACCTTACTAGGCAGAGACTATCCCGTCTGTAACAGACGACCGGCTCAACTACTTCACAGGCAGCGCTGCTGGTTGTTTTGTCTTGCTACAAGTTAAACAGGGAAACACAATTGCTCAGTGTAACTGGAGAGTGAATCGTTGTTTTCTGGGGAATTACTACCATTATTTCCCAGGGAACCTTTGTTAACACCAGCACGGCAAGGTCTGACATCAATTAGAAAACGGTAACACTTGGCGCTCTCATTCACCCCCAGACCTCCCCATCTTCTATGGCTGTAAACAGCTGCCGTTACCTTGGCTTTGGCTTGCTGTGTCACGCAGCACAGAGCCCTCGGCACGCTGCCCTGGGGGACGCAGCCTTGAGCTACAAGGGGGGAACTTAGAGGGTTGCCACGCTGCCGGGCTCCAGAGGGGAAGGGGAAGACAAAGCTCCTGGTCCCTCCTTCCCACTCTCTCACCAACCCCCAAGGAAGCTGTCCACCAGCTACTGCTCATATGCATATGTATGTGCTGGTCTTCAATTAAAGCTCTCGAAATTAGTCATATTTGAGAAGCCTCTCCCTGTGGGAAGGCCTAGTACTACTGTCAGACTCAGGGTGGACTCCTGTGCCGCTTAACGCGCAAGCGAATACAGGCACCACGCAGGCTGGCACGTGCAGTGGATTGTCACCAGCTGGGGCTAGAGGGGACAGTGACCGACATCGGAGCCATCTCCCAGTGACAAACCCGGCCTTCGCAATGCACCTTGCTGTCTCGCTGAGCGAATTTGCTCTTACAGGCAGTTCAGGCGCCCAACTTGTGGGAATTATTTTTTTTTTTAAAATCACTGAAGGTTTTAATCTAGAATCTTTTTTATTTCAAATGCTCTTCCTCCTCTCGAGGGTATGCCATGCAATGAACGTATCTTTTCTCTTTTTTCCTTGAAGTTTTACATGAAAAACAAGCATTTTAAAACTATTTGATGAAAGAATTGCTTGTTCATCTTTTTTAATTATAATTCCCTCCCTTTAAACCTGTTAAGAGAAGATCAATTAAGGTCAGGTGTGGGAACCACACACACCCCCCCCCCACCCCCCTGCCTTTACCCTTTGCTGACTTTTCAGCCTCTAGCAAAGAGATACCTATTGTGAAACAGGAGAGAAATTACAGCTCTGGCAGTTCATAAACTTCAAAAACAAGAAATAAGAAAAAATAGAAAGCATAGTAGCAAAAGAAGAGATATGACAGAAAGGTAGCAGTGAGGAAAAACTGGTTATAGTAAATGTATTTCTTTTTTACTTTAACTTAAAGTGAAAAAAATTCCAAGAATATTTCACAGAGTATTTAGAGTGGAAAATTATGCTGTCTCAACAATGAAAATGTGAGAATATGATTACGTGATGTTTTGTGGCTTCAAACGTGCAATATACATTTTTTGTTTCTTGCCTACCACTTTTTTTCTGTATCTTCACACCTGGGCTCTACACAGCTTCTACCTGCATCCTGTATCTCCTCTTATTGAAATTTCCATCCATTAAATCCTAATAATTTGTAACAAGAAACTTAAATCAACCTTTTTTTGGAAAAAGTTCCAAGCTTATCATATCCCTCCAATATTCAATGCTACCTTGAATTCTTTTGCAGAACTGGCAACAGCAAATTCAACACGATGTCTCCTTGTTTAAGGATTTCCATTACATACGCAGTTATTGCTGAACCTTAGTTTCTGAAGCTGCCAAGTTAAGTGTTCTGTAAAGTAATGAAAAGACAAACATAACGTGCAAGACGTTCTCTGAAAACAACCACAAAATATCCCTTCGTAGATATTGGAAGTGGCAGACAAAGTCTTGACTGTGGAGGGAGAAAACCAAGGAGCTTGCAAGGGTAATGCTTGTTTCATTGCTAATAGATGAAGATCCAATACAAGTCCTGATTTTCTAGGGGGTTGTGCATATGTGTGTGGTTTAATTTAAGCAGCACGACATTTCACAAAATAGATACCACAATTGATTCTGCCTACTGCAGGCTAAACATGTGAAAATGCTGACTGACAGAATCACCTAAGGGTAATAAATCTGCCAAGTGTTTTGTTAAACAGCTATTCAGTTTGAAATGCATCCCGGCATTCTAGAATAACAATGGGCTACTGTAAGGTATGGTGCATTAATTATATAGTTGACAAGAAAATTATCCTTCAAGCCGAGATTACTAAAAACTTTACTAGGCCTTTTTGTACCCTCTCTTGTTAAACACAGTGTTCGGTGTAGCCCTCCCAGAGGTTTTGCCCGCCTCCTTCTGCAGAGTTAACCAGCATGGCAATAAAGTTCCAGGGAGATTTACACTGCTGTTTCACTGAGAACATTGGTTGCTTCCTCAATTTTTATTATAGCTGCTAAATGCTAAACAATGAATATTAACTTTAAAAATGGCCTCAGCTTTCCTCGGTATAAGTTTTTCTGATAAACATAATAAAATGTTGCTTCAGTGTGTGACTGGACTTACATGCTACAACAGGTACACTTGCAGATCTCTGACAACCTGTCTGGGAAAAAAACCACATCAGCTTTCAAATACGTGTGCTCACATATCGGTGAAAGAGTAGGAACTCCAGTCTTGGAAGCAATGCAAAGATGTTGTAAATTAGTACCAGAATACAACAGAAATGTAAATACACTGTTACGAATGGAACATAATTTACATGTTTTCCAGGCAAATACTCCTCTCTGATCCCTCTGACAGTTCTTGAAACTTTTGCAGTTCGGGGCTCAACCTGGATGCCCTCAGTAAAGCAATGCCGTGGTGCTTCCGCGTACCGATACCTCACCTGTGTGCTGCCACATGCACCTACATGCAAATAGGCCATTTTGGAAACCAGAGTTTAAAACTGGTGAATTCTTCCCTAACAGCATCCTGACTATAGGGTGTAGAAACAGAAAGAGATTCAAAGGTCATAAGAGTGCTGTAAGTGTCACGGGAGGCCTTTTTTTCAGAAATTTTGGGATGTGAAAAATTCTGTGTATAAGACTTAAATTCCTCATCAAAGATGACTAATTAATTTTATTATAGTAACTTTCTAAATACAATTACCAGTTATGCATTTGCCTTCTTGAGTTAGAATCTCTCTCAACACACAGCGCAATTCTCTGGTGAGTTTTCAGCATTCATACACTGTTCCCAACACGGAAAAGCACTTCTAGTATTGCCAAGACAGAAGTGCTTACTAGCAAAGAAATATTTCAAAATTGTACTGAAATATACTCTATAGAGTTGGCAATGACGTGTTAGGACTAAAGAAAATATTACACTGCTCTAAGTTGAATAAGAATTCAAAGATCTCTTATAAGCATAAAACTGAACACTCAATCTCCTATAATTTGAGGTACAAGCATGACTTCAAATCAAACACATCTGAAAAATGACACCACTGAGACTTGCCACCCTGAGGAACAGTCTGTAAGGATATACATTTTTAGCATAATGTCAAGCTTCTTTTAACTGGGTACAGAGAAATTCTTCAGGTTTAAAGCATAATTTTAAAAAATCACATCTTTTGTAGTCTGGTTTACTGTAGGTTTTGTAAACTTGCCTCTAAAATAAATGAAAAGGCATCAAGGATTAAAAGACCACTCCAGTTTCAACTGCTATAAACCCCACTTTACCTAATCACATTACCTTGTAATTTATTCTAATATAGTAGGTATTTCCCTTTTAAAGCCAATTTCTATTCCTTAGGCATATGTCTAAATGCCTTTCTGATTAACCTCTCTGATCAAAAGCCCACATAGCGAAATCTTTCCATTTACCTCAACAAGCTGTTTATTATTCTCCTCTTCAGAAGTTGCGATAAGCTCGGTTCCGTAAGAGTGTTTTCTTTCAAGGAAAGCTTTGGGTGAAACAGTGGTGCTTAAAGAAAGCAAATCAAAATAACGTATTGTGCTCTCATGATGACCAACAGGGGCTGAAGTGCCAAAGACAACAGATTTCTGAGTAGTAAGGTCAGTTAACATTGACACACGTGTCCTTTCAGAATCACTGTTAATAATCCAGTGTGGGCCCAAGTTATAACCTAGAAGTTACAGCTCAAGTCCTCTTTCTGTTTGTTCCAGCAGACATCAAGTCTGTCTGGCTTCACTTGCAACTGGCAAACAGCTTAGGACTTGTGTATACCTGCATGTTTACAGAAAGAAAATTTACAAAATTTCCCAAATGAAAGTGTACTGAGCAGGGAACTGACATAGGATGAGGTCTGGTTGATGGGAAGAAAATTGAAGAAGAAGAGCCAGAATGCAAAGGATGAATTATGGTAACAAAAACAGCACGGAGGGAAATGAGGCTTTATCCAGGCTGAATTAGTACCTGCCAAACATGGAAATATGAAACTTGAAGCCTCTCGTTTCCAATGTTTCAAACCCTCCTCCTGTCCCCAGCCCATCTCCCCCACCACTGTCAAAAGTGTATATACGCAGGCTGCAACAGAGTTCCCACAAGGTAGCCCCACTCATCACTCATCAGAGCTCTTGGGTAGAACTTGGCTTTGGAGAGTTCCAACTTAAGAGTTTTGTGCTGATTTAAATGAATTTCCATCATCCATGGAATTCTTTCTCCCCAAAGATAGGTATTACACACGTTAGAGAAGGGATCATGTTTCTTTTAATCTCTGTAACATCACCTCAACATTTAATAACGCATCAAGAGAATCAACCAAAGAGAATGGACAAAAAACAGGCCTAAAGTCTTCCTCACAATTTTCAGCTTACCAATTCTTGCTTTATCGCATTCATCTTGATGAGTATCAGAGGCACTCACATTGCCTAGCTACATTCCCAAACTTGTCAAATTTCATCTGAAAATTAGGTACACTGTTTTTGCCATTGCTCCACTATGACACTCTGACTTGTCAGCCAGTCATGAACCAGTGCACTTGTTTGGCAACTTCATCAGATCTGCAGCTTTGAGGATTCAGTCTTGACCACACATTTTAAGCAGCAGGCAATGCCCAACACTCTGAAGCTGCTCAAGTGTTCAATTATGCCCACAGTCAAAACTGCATAGCTTAACGGTGTCTAGCTACGACTGCCCAACATTGCTCTAGTGCTTTCTAACTTTAGATTTGAGTCATTAAGATCACAGATCTCTTCCCCAAGTAATCTTTTATTCTCTCTTCAAACAAGATAAAGAGATTAAGAGTCTAAGTCTCTCTTCAGATGCCATGATTTTCAAATCTTTCCTGTAACTCTTTCCCAAATCCTTTCCAATTTGCCAACATCCTTTTTGAAGTTCACACATCAAAATTGGACACACATTTCTAATACTCAAATAAGAGCACTCTGAAACTCATTAGTGCAGTTCTACTTGGCAGTTTTCCATTTTACTGCTATGCTTTCACCACTCATTGCCGTTGGGCTGCACACACTCTGTTTGTGTATGCTTCATCTGAACTGGGCTCTCCTTGGTAGGGAGGAAAAAAATGTAAATGCTTGCTTTCTTTCAAACACAGTTTAATTTGTCCTTGTAGTATAGCCTACTCAATTCCGTTAAATCTGCTTCCAAAATGAGATGTACTTAAGATTTTTGTAGGGGAGGGGAAGGGGACACGGGGGATGGGGACGGCAGGAGGACATAAGACAACACCACTATAAGAAAAAATAAAATAAAAAAGAACTTGCCTAACATGAGGAAAGAAACGAATGCCATGTGGCCCATTACAACACAGACTACTGGTGGCATAACTTTGCAACTGGCAGAAGTCTCCATGAACTTCATGCTCAGGAGCAGAGGATGCTGCATACATAGAAGAGGAATCTTGGCTGTGATGACTTTGAAGACATCAGGTTACAAAATGGAAAACCCCTTCCCAACAGGCAGTACAATTCCAGTTGGCCATTACATTGCACAACTTCCAGGGATTACCGGGAACTTTTGTAGGTAACTGTGTGGCTATAAAACGTCTGGTCACATTTCACAGGGTGGTGATATATTTCCTAGGCCCCACTTCACAGTTCTGCAGGAGCAGCACTGGTTACTGACAAATACTGCCGAGTCTCGAGCCCAAATCAGAAAGGCCACTGCAATCAAATCACAAGGGGCATTTGTGCCAGTAATCACATACTTCATATTTTTCTTTCCCACAAGTACATTTTCTAGATACCTTTCACGAGAACACCCTCTGCACACCGTCACTGCCAGAAACAGCCAGACCCATTGTGACTAAACACAACACAGGCCAGTCTTGCAGGCTATATTTTCATGAGCTTGAAATGTTTTAATTGCATTAAATACCTAACTCCACTCGCTATGATGTTAAAAAGGCTGCCAAAAATGCAAAGCTTGCAGGAGAGAAAGCACAAGAGGAGGTTAAAAACAAGCAATAACTTTAAAGAGATGTAGTGATTGGTGGCAGCAGGAGATTCCAGGTACCGATGTGGCAAGCATGAAAATCTCCATTCTCCCCTGACTTTAGACATAGGCATTTTCATACTCTCCCAGTGAAGACAGCAAAGCAGCATTAAAAGAAAAGAAAAAAATCAACAACTTTCCTACACTTACATGAGCACAAGAGTGCAAAACAATGAAAGCAGCTTGGCATTTTTATAAGACAGTTAAAATAAAAATTAATGGCACATGTAATAATAATTCCAAGCGTATTTTGTTTCCATTTATATCCAACTAAGAGACAATTTTTGGTGCATTTGGTTTTATAGCTCTGTGTATATGCAGCAAAGTAAAAATTCTGCACATGGGAAAATAAATAAGTGGCTATATGACTGGTTGACAGCAAGATTTGTAGAGCTAATTAGTTCAATGAATAGGAAAGGCACTCAAAACTAACAGCTCATCAAATAGTTCTTCATACAAGAGATATCTGTCACCCTGCCTATGCTGAATAAATATTTTTACTGTCTTCCAGAGATCAATGTCAACAGAAGCCAATAAAACCAGAACAAAACCAACACAACAATTAAAAAAACCCACCAAACCCCCAAAAATCCAGCCCAAAAACCTGTGCAGTGCCGCAGGCCAACTTCACTGACGGCAGCTCAGCAGGGTAAGCGGTTGCTGGAAATACCAAGCCAGGAACTACCTCCTGCCCTAGCCAAAACCAGCTTCCTGTGACCCAAGACTGAGCAGGGTCAGAGTCAAAGCTATCGATGCACTTTAAATGCCGTAACAAACAGAAATACTGTCCTCAGCTTTAGTCTGGGGCCAAAGGCCATCATTTTGGCTGGTCCCACTGTGTCCAGTGTGGATTACAGCACACTGCGTTATTGCAGCCCTATTGAGTTGAAAACTACAATTAATTAGGAAGACAGAACATGTTCCCAAAGTGCACTCATGGCCTAGTAGAAACGGCAACACCTTGTGCAGACATTTGAGGTCAGCTAATTTCCATGAGAGTCAAACACTTCATCAAACAGTAACAGGTTTAAGCAAATGCTTTTGTGTTGGAGGGACCCAATGGGGTAATGTACCACAGATTAAGGAAACAATCATGTTTTGAACCAATCACAGATTAAATTATAAAAATCAACAGTGTTCTAGGAAGAATACCATATAATGCTGTATTTCACTCGGGTTTTTAAAACCCACATATATCACCTTATTCAATCCTCTTCTTTAAAAAATTAGATTCTCAGGGATAGTTTTATTCCCTCAGGAGAACTTGTATGAAATGCACAATTAAGAGAGACAAACCAGGTTACCAGAAATTGTTCTGGGCAGAACAGTTAGTTCCAGTTTGAAAAAAAAAAAAAAAAAAAAGAAAGTACTCATCTATCCATATCTCATAATTCTTGATGCAGAAGAGAAAATAACATACTAACTTAATAACAAATACCCCAAAAAAGAGGAAAAATAAAGAAGCAGTGAGCATGCACTGAAGGTAGCTTACTGAAGCCAAAAGCAAGGACCCTACATCTGTCTTCCTTCTAGCAGCAAGTGCTGAGCAGGACAGAGAGGAGGAGAAGTACAAAGTTTAGAAGCAGCTGACGGGAGGGAACCGCTCACACAAGTGCCAAGAGACAAAGAAAATCCCTCAGAAGGACCCTGAGAACTACGTTACATCTGGTCATAAAGAAGCCTGCCCCATCCCTAGCAGCTCCTGCCAACCAGTGCCAGCAGAACTGTCCCTGTTACAGAGAAATGGAATAATGTTAAATAGTCCAAAGTAATTCATGGCTTATATAGTTTTATTATTGACATTCAAGTAAACCACCAGCTTCTATGGTGAGTGATATTTCTGATTTGATTTGAAATTGTGATATACCTATTATTCAATCAACTCAGTTTTGCAAACTAAATTGATATCTGAAACCATTCCAAGACATATAATGAGACTGTAGTAGCTACGTATTTAAAGAAGGAGAAAAAGTAAACCATCTGTTTGCTTTTCTATAGTAATATAAAACATATCCTTGCCATCTCTTTTGATTTTGCCACTGTACTCCTCTGAAGCACTACACAGAAGAAAAATGCTTAGGCTGTGGCTGGCTTTCATCGTACTCCCCAAATCTTAGTCCTCTTTTACAGCAAATCATTACAATTCTATTCATCCTTTTATGCCTGTAATCCAGAGTTTCAAGCACGCTCTTGGATATAAAGGCCATTTGGGACAAACATAAATTGATGAAACATTGGCCTTGTCTTCTAAGCATTTCAAAATGGTGACATACATTTCAGTATTCAAATTCTTCTCAAACTGAGGGGCAGTAGTGAATGAAAGCAGAACTAACTCACATCTGAACATTCATTTGTGATTTAACTTCTTAACACCACTTTGTCATATCTTCCCAAGCTTCCTTCATAACAAGGCAGTACAACGGGTGCGTTTCCACCGAGACATTGAACCCAACTCTTGAAAACATGGTACCGAAAAGGTTAATGACAGTTTCTGTTTTACTCTCCTGGTGCTGACACTGGCCCCACTGAGTTCAATAACTTTTCTCAGGTTGACTAAGACAAGTGACCAGCATGAAGAAAGTCCACGTTCACAACTAGTATCATTCATGACAAATTGTTTCTACTACGCTCATATTGTTTCTACTACACTCATATCACTACCTTCTCATATTGGATTTTTGTTGTGTGTGAAAAGGTAGGCCATGGCCAGTGCTGCAACTGTAATTAAGGTTCGCCGAGTTGCTCTTTCCATTATGAAGCCCAATTCCCAAGGCTTATTAAGCCAGCAGCTCCAATTGCACAAGACTGAAATTTGACATTCAAGTTATGAGCAGAGACACAGATTGTGCTTATCTGTTTGTCAAAAGCACAATTTAAATCCACTCAGCTATTAGTGAATCAGAGATCTAAAAACCATGGCCTGAATCTTCCTCTTCATCTGTTTAGGATTTACATGCTCTGAACACCAAATTTTCCTCTGGGGAAAGCAAGCACAGGTGTGTTTCGGTGAAGGCATTAGAAATGCCTCCTGTCCAACAAACTTAGGGCTTATTCCCATCGCTCCCTGTTTATTCACACAGTCTCCAGGGAACAGAACGAGTTGTTTACTCAGTTTTAACACAGGCATGCCAATATTAAGCAACTTGGTAATTCAGGATGCACAACTTTCATGAGCTGATTGTGCAAAGAGCTTAAAACAGACAAGACCTAATAAGACCCATTGTACAACTTCCCAAGGAGCTCACGGGATAAGCCAGGAGAGAAGGTCCCTATGTGTGTCTTTCTGCCCCAGGGGTTGTGCCTGAGCCAGGCTCAAGGCTGGGTCCCAGAGCAAGAGGCAGTGCCAGGGACAGCAGCCTCTCTTGACTCCTTTCCCCCCACACCAAGGGATTGAGCTCACTTGTCGCCCCAGCATCAGCACAGCACAGCGTAGCCCTGGCACGAGAGAGGTGTATGGAGCTGTGCCAAAGACAGATGCCCATGTTGGAAACCTTTGAGTAGGTACAACCTGATGGAACAGGCCCCAGGGAGGTGGGAATGCTAGGTACCGCTCTCCCCCTAAATTAATAATCCTCCTGCAAACTCTGCAATCTCCTCCATGGTGCAAGGACCAAGTTTGCATATAGTCTTCTGGGGGACAGCATACTTAGGATGAACACAGCCATCTTTCTATTGCTTCCCCCCTTAATCACTGAGTTAGGAGACAATTACATTATGAATAAGGTGTAACTTGTAAGTTTGGTGAGTTATATGCACAAAATTCAGTTAAATTGCTAAATATAACACGTCTGTGTGTAAAAATGGAAAAGATATATGCAAAAAATGGTTGTACTTGATGATCTTAAAGGTCTTTTCCAACCTTAATGATTCCGTGATTCTGTGAAAATGGTAGATGATACTTGGCATCCCAAGTATCAGTCTTTTCTGGACACAAAATACTCCAGCATCCCCCAGCAGTAAGGTTATCACACATGTAAGAGTCAAACTATAAATTACAAGGTAGCCAGTTTGATTTACCATACCGTCCAGATCCAGCTCGGTTTTAGCTTCACAGTCTGTTCGTAGTACAGAAAGAGAATTAATCTCATCCTGTATAAGAAACAGCACAAGTAACTGAAATGAAACACTAGGGGAAATATCTCCTAATTTTTTTCACCAAAACTATTCATATAGAATAGAGAGGAAAAAATCAAGGAAAACCTAATGTGCTTTTTGCATCATAAATCAACACTGAATTCAACCTTAGCTCCAAAGAGCTGGAATTTTCAAAGCTGTGTATGTAGGTCAGGTACGCAAGCCCCACAGAAACGCAACAACTTCACTGGGTTATTTCTGAAACGCCTGCTCTGAAAGAACACAGATATGGACAAATTCTTAGATAGTTAAAGTCAACACAGGCCTTTCCACTTGGGATGAAACACCAGCTGAGAGCTGACAGCTTTCATCTTTTCAGGTGTCAGAGTTTTGGCCTCTGCAAAAAGGTGAAATACAGAATCCTCCTGCACAAAAGAGAAAATGAATTCGTTTCTCAGTCATGATAATGAGACCTCCAGCCCTGAAAATGCTTCTTTCTCTGCCAGTCCAAACATTCAATGACTCCATCTTGTCTCAATGGCATCTTGGTGGCAGAAAAGGTAGGCACTCACATTATGGTCCATGCCTAGTCCCAGAAGCGAGTAGGCTTGGGATATCTTGACAAAACATCCAGGGGTTGCTTTATACAGTTTCGTGTACATTGTTGTCTAGAAAAAGCCTAGCAATGTAACTGTAACTGAACCTTTCTGCAGCTGGAACTGAGCCGCAGGATATAAATCATGAGTAAAGCTAAGCCTGTGTAAATGAGTGATGTGTGTAAAAGGCAGCAGCATGGCTTGTACATGAGTGAAATGGAGACAAGTCTGCTATACACATTTAAGAGCTATAAGCAAGACAATCACAGCAATTACTCTGCATTTTTTGTAAGCAAGTGTCCTGGCTTCAGCCAGGCTAAACCACGACAGAAAGTCACCATAAAAAGTGTACAATGCCATATGCCAACGGAAAGAGATGTTGCTTAGATTCTGTTTCATGTGTGACAGTGGAAGAAATTAAAACACTGATCAAAATACTGCACACTGTATCTTTCTACAGCTTACTTCCAGAGGCAGAATTTACTATTTTGGAGTAAGTTCCTTTGTCTAATACTATTCTGGTTTTAAGATTTAGTTTGGAGTAATTCCACTGGACTGTTGCAGCCCAAAGTATCCGCAAGAGATTGAGGAAAGACTTCTGCAATATGAAAGAGTGAAAAATAATTAGTGAAGCATTTCAAGAAGAAAAAGGTCCAGCCTTGGTAATAACAATCTTAACATAACAGCAACAATAATACTGCTGGTATAAGCAGCATATATGTCCATCATCTACTTACAATGTGACTTTCAATCTTCAATTTCTCTTCCACACTAGTGAGAATTCAGAGCATCTTCTCTCAAGCCAATCTAATTATAACAGTAAAAAGAGAATGAAATACTCAAATTCGCAGATTTGATTGTCCTTCCTGCATCATGACACCTTCTTTTGTTTTAGTTATGATTGTGAAAGGTAACGATGATGAAGCACAGAGTTGAGAAGATGAGCTTGCTAAACTACCTTCAGTGTGTTATGCAATGTTCAATATTGATTTTGATTCAAATAGACTTCTATTAGAGTTATCTGTTCTAGCCAGCTGCCAAATATACCTGCTCAGTAATGTGTCCAAATTCATTAACAGTTTTGTTCTAATAATATTTCATTTTAAAGTTCAATTTTATCCACACATTAGCTTCATATTACTTATGCAAATAAAAAGCTTTATGGCTATATTAGCAATAATTCATTATCATTCCCTACTGGCTTAGTGAAGGAATTTGTAACTTTGGAGTACATCCAGATCTTTTAATTGAAGATACTAAGGGAAGCCTACATTTAGTTAGAATCATTTGCACATACAAATTAAATATGATTAGCATAAGTCTCCTAAACTCTTTCCAGGCTCAAAGATAGATTGTCTAGGATAGGACTTTTCCTTGAGTCCTGTCTGAAGGATAATGTATTAAGGTGGAATCCAGTGAGCATCCTGGGGGAAGGAGGCTGGGACCATTGCTCCCAGATAAGAAGGTGATCTCTTTATTGAAAGCTACTTCCCACATCGTTCCATTTTCACTGTTATGGCGGAGGTAACACTTGCCCTTCCTCACCTGCCTATCCCATATCATCTCGAAACAGAGGGAGAGAGGAAAGCAGTGGCTCTACCCAGTGTGATTTCCTTTCCAGGGACTCAGACCAGGTGATAAGTGGTAGCAGGGAAGGAGGGAAATATCAAGATTGTATAGTCAGGTTGCAAAACCAGGTATGTTTTAGTTGCTGGGACAGAGGGAGTATGTTTTGGTGCAACTTTACTCTTTTCTGGTGCTTAGCATCTTCACAGCTAGTCCCAGGTAGGGAACTTGTAACGACTAAATATATAGAATAGTGCAAATATACGGACTTGATAACAGTTATACAGATACCTGTTAGGTATTGCCACAGAAGTCCTACAGGGCTGGGTCTTCTAAGTTCCAGTGTTTCTATCTCCACTTCAAAGGTGGAGAACTGGACCCTAAATTATCTCCAAAACTTATTAAGAAAAATGTATTGAGAATACTCCTTTCTTTGTACTCTAAATGTTGGATTAGGAACTGACTCATGTTTACTTTATTATGTCCCAAGTCACATAAGGACTGTGGGTATCTTCCCGATCTCCTACAGAAGAAGATGTTTTAATTAGCCAATTATATTAGTAAAAAGCAATCTAATTTCTAGGCCAAACAATAGCATGCACAGATATTAAAATCAAATTAGCAAGACATACCAGTGTTTTCCTTTAACATGCAAAAACGACCTCCTGCACAGATCATTAGCATTATGTCTGTGCGGTGATCTGTAGCAGTGAAAAAACACAAACAGTGGAGAGTAATGAACATGGTAACAGGTCTAAGAACTTCCCTCTACTGTCACTCTCCAGCTTTTGCCCTTTTAATTTAGTTTATTAGTAATCATGGTGTGTCCTTTAAATATATGCTTTAGAAAACAAGCAGCAATATGTGCAAACAAGTAGCAGTGCTGCTTCCAGGAGACAAGAGCCACAAGTGATTCCTGGGGATTCACTTCTCTGCTCACCGCAGGCTTCCCGCGTGACACCGGCGAAGCCACGCAACTTCTCTGCACCGCTCTTGCACGGAGACGAACATTTCCCACCTCTTTGCTCCCTCTATTTCAAGCGAGCTTTGGGAGACAGGAGATGCCTCACTACGTACTCGTGTACAAGCCAGAGCAGTTAACCCCCAGGCATGTACAGCTTAGGATAGTGAGGCACAATTGTAACGAGTTTTCTCCAGAAATGTAACCTGTTTAAGTCTGGTGGGAGAAATGAAGTTTTCCTTGTAAAATACACATATTAAAAAAAAAAGAAGCGAGAGAGAGGGAACAGATCTTACAGCCTTGACTCCATACGCACTTTTTCTTTACTCACAACTACGAGTTTAAACCAAAGCAAAGAATTAAAACATTTGATCCAGGACGATGGGTACTTTTGATTGCCAGCAAGTGAAAGCTGAAAGGAACCTTTTAAATTGTGCCTAGAATCCACCTCCTGAGAAGGAAACGGACTGAAAACACGTTTATTTGGGAATTAAAAACAGACTAAAACAACTAGCTGCTTTGAAAATGTGTGTTTCCACCTTGTCCCCAAAAGAAAACAGAAGCCCGTTCTTTGCTGCCTTAAGCCAGCAACCTCCACAGCAGTCATGCTCCCTGACAGCAGCTGTGCAGCAAACTGAGTCTCTCTGAAAAGCAACGTAGATTTGTCTGAATAAGACATTTATCCTTCAAAGGCCAGGGCAGCAGAGCGCCCGTCTTGGAAAAGCTAACAGATCAATTCTGCTTAACCCCTGAACTCTGAATCCTATTACAACCTTTCACAGGTTCCGAGGTGTAAAACCATCTCTGAACAAAACAATAACAAAGTCTGCCATACAGTAAAAGGATGAGGTGGAAGGAATATGTTAACGTAACCGCTGTAAGGGGCTATTGCCTGACCTCCTGAGATGCAGAGCCCCTGTTTCTGCAGCGCACCAAGTGCTGCGTTAGTTTAAACCCCAAAGTAAGGTTTGACTTGGGAGTAATTGCTCCCCTAACAGCATGTGACAGCCCAGAAATGCCCCGGATCGGTACGGGCACATTTCTAATCAGCTCTAATGTATAAAGTGAATAATTTCCCTACATAAAATGGTAGCTCTTAAAGGTGCAGTACATCCACATATCTGAACTCAAATTAAATCTGTTATAAATTAGTGTAAGAGAGGGATTAGAGGGCTGCAAGGATAATTTCTGCTTCCCTGGCTGTTGGTGTACTGCGCATTTCCAGCTGTATTTACTGTACCACTGAATGGAAATTCTGAGAGGATTTACAATCAAGAAGAAGGCAAATGAAATACAAAGTCTTTCAGTGCTGTTCTGATGTAACTGCTCTCAATGCTGCCAGTTACTCTTCTGAGGTTAATGTTTTATTTTGTCTGAAGAAGCATAAGGTCCTTTTACAATTTTTTGTTCCAGATTTTCTTCCCCTTACCTCCCCTGGTGTGCTGCTTCCGTGCTACCTCAAAAGAAACAGCAGGATCATGCACTGGATGAAATCACGTTCCATCAGCTAAACAAAAGGGTTAATTAAAAACTCTGCATGCTTTCTGAAAAGAATGCATACAGGAGTATCCATGTATTTTTGGAACCACCGATATTCAAAACTTAGATCCCAGTGCTTGCTACACTTGCTCCTGCTAAACAGTTAGCATCAATATTTTCTTATTTGGCTGCATCCGAAGAGGGATTAACATTAGTCTCTTATGAAGACCATGGCATTTTTTTCTATCTATTGGAAAGCACTTAGGCATGTCATTTCTTTTGCCATTTGCCAGCTACAGTAAATAAAATATTCTGAAATTACAGTTCAGTAATTCTGCAGAATTTCATGCAAGGGCCTGCTTGTCACCTTCCCTTCAACTGTGTGACGTTATTTCTACAACCACTCACCCAGAATCCTCCTCCGTTGTACAAGGTGACCCTGCATTTTGCTGCTTTTTTATTCTTGTTGTCTTTCCTTCTCCTTCAAGTCAAAATAGAGACACAGACATCAAGACCGGGCTTTACAATCACCTAAACTAATGCTTACACACAGGAAATGCTGACCGAAGCACACGGGGGAGGTAATGATTCCTGATTGTGTTAGCGTCCTGTTTCTGACGTAATGGAATAGCTTTCGGTAGCTTTACAGATGGGTATTTCCAACATTTTGAGAGATGCAGATTTCCCAGCCCAGCAGCTGGGAAGCACGCACTCGGCAATCCTCACACACAGCCCCACACAAGGGCTTTGACCACCAGCGTACGTCACTGCCAACACACCGGCAGCGCCTGTAGCCCTCTGCCAGGCAGGTTAGCTCGGGCCACAGCACGCCCTCGCGGAGTTTAGCCACCTCCTTCACCACAGCCAACAGCAGAAGGGCCACAGGCAGCACTGTCGAGCTCTGGGGAAGAGCCACCCAACCATCCTTAAGGTGGGGACTGCAGACGAGATCCGAGCAGCACACTTGTGCCGCACTGGCAGCGTGTCTGCAGCAAACAGAAACGTCCCTGTCGCCTTGGGGACTATGGGTTGCAAAAGTATGTCTAGGGCACTGGGACATTACTTGGGTACCTGCAGCTCATGTTTGTCTTCAGCAATTGGACTTCTCACTGCAATGTGACCAGGCCTTGCCAGTGGCAAAGAGGTAAGGAAAAAATCAGTTGGGTAATCCTGAGCTTCTGCAGCACAGTGTGGAACTGGGATGGGAATACAGAGACAAACAGCGCACTGAGAGCACACCGTGCAGGATCCAGTTGTGAATGCTCCGTAATCTAAGTTCTAGTGCCATAATTTTGGAATGAACTTCCCTCCCCCAGTGTTTAGCTACAAAGAGTTGGAGTAAAGAATGCTAAATTACATGCAAGTCACATTAAGAACAATCAGTCTCATGTAACAGGGAATCTAATAGTTCATAAATGAGATGCAAATTCATTTTTATGGGTGCACTATAATAAGACAATTATTTCAGAGCTCTTCAATTATGTAGTTTCAAAAAGCTGAATTGCTTTAAAAAATTTTTTTAAGAAGCTTTAGGGTTTTCCATAGCTTACAGGGAAAAGAAAAATATATCTGCCTTGCAAGCAACACAAAAAAACCTCAAAACAAAAACCCAACCCCCCAAAACATCATGCCAAGTTGCAAGCAGGAGCAATACAAACATAAAAGAATGAGCCAACTGGCAAACCACAGACATAGCAGGCATGCAGACAACGGACCTCTCTGTTCCCACCAGTTACAGACATTCAGGAGCCCATCCTCTAGCACGCTGGGATGAGTACTATGTGTAGTAGTAGTAGTATGTGCTAGATTAGCATTAGGGAATCCCAAGAGCAGCGCTGATTTACCATGCCTGCAAACAGAGATGGCACTGCAGCTCAATGGCAATGTCTTACCACCATCAAAACAGCCCTTTGTGACTTTTGGCACTCAAATCCCGAAAAGAGATGGCTTTCCTTTGGAAAAAGAATCAACACTGAGATGTTCTGCCCGAACGTCCCTGCACTGTTGTTCTTCCAGGAAACTAGGGACAGGAGAATGTAGGTGTCATTTTGGTTTTTAAAAAACCCAACTAATTGGTTCGTCTCATTCTCATTTGTGCATTGGGTGCAAAAAAAAATGAAACGGTGCAAGAACCTAGCCAAATTTTATGACCTATATGGTAACATAAAATACAACTGACACTAACTCAGCCCTACGTTTGACTTAAGTATTTTCAAAGTCAAGCCCTATTTGGAGAAATTTTGCAAAACAAAAACAAGCCATCTTTCAGCAAACTGCCTTCCAATGGTGACACAATTTCACAGAAATCTTCGTTTCTACAATTTTATCGATGATGGTTATTTACAGGGAAACAAAAGCAAAACCAGTCCAGGACCAGAGATCACATAAAGGAGCAAACCTCTCTTTAAAAGTTTTATGCCTTTTGAAGGCTTTTGCTGCACTGATTGCTATATTCAGGGCACCTCACTACTGAACCTTGGCAGCTGGTGAGACATGGCCTGCTTTTGGTCTGTGATTTTCAACTGGGACAAAATAGTTAGCACACTGCGTGGGCAATTCCTGTCTCTAATACAACCCTTTTTCATTCACAGAGCATTCACAAACACTTTACAGGGGCGGATCACAAAGAAATTGAAAAATCACAGCTGTTTAGTTCTTGGCCACACAACAATAATGAACTTAGTATTAACATGACTGTAACATGCAGTGCCAGCCTCCATTTCTGCTACTCGCCATCCTTCTTTATGCTGTTACAATTACTCATATCGTGGCCTAAGGAACAAGGAATTTAGAAAAACTGTTAATACAGAACTCAGGCACTGTCCCAGCGAGGCTATAAAGTGCTGGACTCTGGCCTGATCTTTCTCATTACCATTTAACTTTTCTCCACACAGCAAAAGCACATACATTGACTGAGGAAAGGACTTCCCTTTCTGCATAATGAATAGCTGTGTTTTTCAGCCTTTGCTTGCAAAGTGTTTGGACCAGAACAAATGTGCAGACAGAAGTAAAAGTGCTATGAGAAATGGCAATTGCAATGTAATGTAATCTGTCCCACTCCCCAAAGGCTGCCAGCCACTGCTGCACGGGCTACAAGGCCAGCTGGTGCTCAGGTACGCTCAGTGCTGTGTATTTGTCCTGGACTGCTGAGACTCACCTTCAGGCTCTGAACTCTCACCTGTTGCCCTCTTGTAGCAAGCACAATACTGCTATCCACTGGCCTGAGTCACTTAGTCCCTCAGAAATGCCTTCTGCTGCACCAGAGGTATCCAGAGCTTCCAGGGTAACCTCTCTCAGGGATGCCACAACTGGAAAGCAAGAAATACATGCAGAAAAGTTAAGCCAGGATTCAAATAGAGAGGCCATATCCTACACGAAACCAATTCTTACCATTGGAAAACTTACACAAGCTTCTAGGCACACAGGTTCTTCTTTTCAGATCTGAAACAGAAGTAGCAGACTTGAAATTGGCACTGTGCAATTACCCTCCAGCTGTATTTATTTTTGAAGCATGCTATTTCAGAAACCAAGTAGGCTTATATGTCTTCAGAATATCAGCCAGTCTAGTAAAAGATACAGCCTCTACTTGGATATCTTGTCTTAGTGCAACTTTACCACCAAAATTGTTACATGGGTTTTCCTACCATCACAGAGTTCTCTGAAGCCCTGCAGAGTTACAAGATGCTGAAAAGCAGGAGAACGTCTGACTTTTTCCCTCTCCTCTCCATGCCTGTTATAAGCCTTTATCAGGTTTGCTACCAGGCCTGGCTGAGCAAGGTCTGATGTCTCCGCCGAATCTTCCTGAACACATTCCTATCTAAATCCGCATGTACTGGTTGCAATTGGAAAGCAATCCTCATTTTAACAAAGATCACATTCAAAAACAGAAACATAAAAAAAGTTGTGAAGCATCTTAACATCTGGATCAGGACTTCTGTGACTAGAGACTGCGAAAGACTCAGAGGTAGCTTTTGAGAAGGACATCACTTAGCAGAGCTGTCCTGAAAGCGCAGTGTCAGTTGACCTTCTGGGACCATTTTAATAGCATTCTGGCCTTATAATACTGTAAAATTTATTGTGAATACATACATCAGTCTTGGGTAAGAAGCTTAATAATAAATTAGTTAATTTTTTTCCTTTAGCCAAAAGGCAGTGGAAGCCATAGCTTTATTTACAAAAGGTTAAACATTCCTTTAATTGGATTGCTGGCATTTAAGTGTGCAGCAGAATATCCTTCAGCAGTATCCCTTTTATTTGTGACTGGAGGAGAGCCTAGAGAAATGCCAAGGGAAGATTTCATTTTAATAAAAAAGAGAAGCTTAAGATCCCTTTGGAGGCTTATGTTACATCTCAAAACTACCATGAACTAATGAATTTAATCTAAAAGGTCCCCAACCACAGGACTAAAGAGAAATTGCAACAGTGGCGTAGCTTGACCAAGCTGACTTTCTGTGCATGTTAGCAGTTGTATCTTTGTGCTTACGTTCCATTATGAATACAAACACACACATCTAAAGTTTTTAATCATTTAAAAGATATTTTTAAATGATAAATATGGTTGCCCTACAGCATCCTAAAGACACTTCAAAGAACCATTTGTGTCAGAGACTTGCACATAAATAGAGCAAAAGGAAAATTCACAGCCCCTCCTCCCCTGAGTCAGTGCTTTGAAAAAAATTACACACCAAAAATTGTACTGCCTGGAAGAAAAATAGACCCTTGTTGGCTCATATTGGGGTCAAGCTGAGGACCCAATTCTGCATGGTGCTGGAAGCTGAGTGTACTCAGCACTACTAGGCTGAGTTATTATCTCACAGTTATTATATGCACAGTATGGAAGTCTCCTGGGAGAGTGGCTAATGTACACTTCGCCTCCCTAGAAAGTAGGGTGGGGATTTATGAGGAAAGAAAATAGGGTCTATAAATTACACAAAGGACCTTTAAATAGAGGTATAGGTTTCATTACTGGAGCATGTTACTGGATGGTCAAAATTAAAAACAGCTTCTAGAAAGTGGATTGCATTTAACTTTCCATTTGGGAGAAAAGAAAAAGAAAAACCATTTCAAACACAGCATCAATTAACTGGGCAAGTTAAAGAATGATGTCAAGTTTGCATCAACACAATAAGTGACCAACATGTAAGTTATCATCCTTCAGGCACCTCTACTTTAATATCCCATTTTGCTTTCTAAAATGTGATAGTGCTACGATGGATTTGAGAGCCAGAATCTACCTATTTTACTAATATCTTAGACAGTATGAGTCTCCAGTGCCTCTGCAGTGGTTAAGCTCCAACATGCTGCAGCTGAAGAGCCATAAGAGAGGAGGTATGGCTGGAGAATGGGAGCAAGGAAAATCCTACCCCAAGACTTTCCTGCTCTGCACAGCAGCCTGCCTCCCCCACCCAAAGTCTTGCACATATCAAACCCCTAATCCCCTCGTGCCCACCTTGTGGGGCAGGACTCCCCAGAGATGCAGTTTTGCCCCTTACTGTACCTACAGTCTTAAGTATTTCAACACAGAAAACAGCAGTAGTTTGGGGCGTGCCAGCTCTTTTCTCACCAGATACCCATGTTCCCAACAAGCACCAAACAATCCAGGAGAACCTTTCCGTTCTTAGAGATTTCCCAATGTTGCTTTACTGTTTAAAGTCACAGCTCCCAGTGCTTAGCTGTGACACTCCCATTTAATGAAAAAATGAGTATTATGCCTTTGTGGTGGTACAGAAAAGATGGAGAAAGAACTATGAATACTCTAACAATCCAGAAATCAGAAGGCATATCAAAAGAATCCACAACTGCATTAAAGCAATAGTTCATTATTTTCAAGTCACTAATACAATTTTTAGAAATTTGCTGTTGGCAACCCTGAACTTTCCAATTCTATCATCATACTTGAAGAGAAAAAGTCTCACCAGTCCCCAAAATCAAGATGCAGGTTTCTTTCCACCACAGACTTTCAAATAGAGCTGTGGCACTCAGACCTTCTTGGAGTGGAAGCATCCAAATTCCAAGAGAACACTTCGCATTCGTGTGCCGCTGAAAAGGTATCTAGAAAAAAGAAAAAATTATTTACATTTTTAAAAATTTGGGATGGTTCTTCACTCTAAAATGTCAATTGTTTTTAATCATAGATGCAATATTTGAAACTACACAAGACAAAATGTCTCATTTAAGGTTAGGCAAAACATTCGTTCAGCTTCAAAAACAATTTTTTCCTTTAATTATTTTGTTTTCTCAACCATTCTAAATTAACCCTCCTGGTTTGATCTGGAATGAAAACAAATCTTTAACGAGACATTTATTCATGCAGGGTTTATCCTCCCGTCCAGCTGTAATTCTGTGTCCAGCTGTAATTCCATGTCCATCTCATGGACATGGCAGCTTCCTTGTGGGACAAAGTCAGTGAGAAAAAAAAAAAAACCTGGAAATATCAGCTTCAGTTTCTCCTATTCTGTAGCCACATATTTGTCCTCTGAGTCACGATTATTTGACTCTAGTCAACAGACTCTGTACAGGATTTTTACATTTAATGAGGTTGCAGGCTGCTGCTTTTCACTATTATGCTTAATCAAGTTTTATTGATTACTGGGACGCAGCATCAATGGAGAGAACATTACAAACAAATGGAAAAGCTGCCCAGAAGCTACTGGTAAGCTTTTTGTGTTCTAGGAAAAAACCACACCAAATGTTAAAAAACAATGTCATTGCCTCTCCCATGCAATCCTGTGCACTCCTTATTGTGCACTCCCTGCAAGATATTCTGATGATCCTGCACTATATTGTAACCTGTTGTCCTGACACTCCCTTGCTGAAAATCTGCTTGATGGGGAGAGACTGAACATGCATGCATGCAGATGCTGAGCAAAGGGCTAGAGGCAGGAGGATTCCTCATTCTCAACTTGATGTGGGCAGGTAAAAAATGTGTTATTTTATACAGCCTGTCTCCCACTCAGATAGAAAGAAATCTGCAGGAGGCTGAAGGAAAGGTTGGTGAAACACAAGGGTTAGTTGTCTTGCAGTTATCTATAACGAACATGTAGGAGTTAATGGCACAGAAATCACCTGGCCAGGTACTATCACAAGGTAATGTGCTTGCAGAAAATTAACAAATCGGAGAAAGCGACCAGTTATTCTCATTATAGGGGATTAAATTAAAATGTATTTAGTATTCTACACTAAAAACCATGGGTGAAATCAGCTAAACTATAAATCCTTCATGAATGGCAGCATATGTACTGTCAAGGTAATGCTAGAAGAGAAAATAAAAGAATTGGGGAACTTAAGACAGACAATATAGTTGTGCCTGAGGGATTGAGCTAATTAAAAAATCTCTGCTAGTTGTTAAATGTTCATCATTATTTAGAATGGATGTTTGAATGAAAGCAGGGTGACAGCAGTGACCCATACTGACATTTGCATTTTCACGAACAGTGTTGTGAAAGGAAATTAGTTTGTTTGCAAGCCAGATCCCATTAAATGCTGCAACCTGTTAAGATGCAGGCTCTGTCTCATATTATCACACCATTCTTCAAACTCTTCCCATTCTTTTGTAGCTATGAATTGCAATTTCCCAAGACAGTTTGAAGAAACCAAAGAGTTACTGCTACTCTACCTCTACCACTTTCAACTCTTCTCCTTATTGTTAAGGATTACTTTTGCCATGGGATATTCTGTGCCTTGTAAAAACATCCTTCAAAGAAAGCATGGTTGAATGCTTGATTTCTTGATCATAAAATTCCCTACTGTACTGCATAATATTAATGACTAACTGTTTTCTGTGAAGAACAAACACATAACAAAGGGTTGTCTGCACAGGGTGGGAAAAACCTTCCTTAATTTCATGTAATTTATGTCTCTCTTATGCCATGAAGGAAATGGATCTCTCCCTGTGCACCTAAGTAGCACTATGCAATTAACAGTCAAGAAAAGGAAAACATAACTCTAAATTTCTTCTTCAAGCAATTACAGTGATCTAAGAAGGATAATCATAACTATGCAGTTCAGAATGACCAAGCATTATGGGAGATTAAGTAGCCAGGTTTAAACAAATAAACCAACTCTACCACAAACTTACGTGCATGTTAATTGTACCAAAATCCGTGTCATCTTCTTGATTATTTCATCCACCTCTACTCCCTTTCTTAAGCTTCTGGCTGTTCTTCTGAAGAAAAGAAAATGCTTTTATTCTGTTCTGCTTGCAGACTGTAGATATTTTGTGTTCCTTCCTATGACACTGTTGGGTGGTGGTGATGTTACTCAAAGAGGGACACAGGTGAAGAGGAACTGGCTGACACTGCTGGTATTCCTAATTCAGACAGCAGCATACAGGGACATGCCCAGCCTAAATTTAAACTACAGGGTGAGAAGACTTGTGGAAGACACAGCAACACAGAGCTCCCTACCACTACAAGCCTGGCACTGAGCGAACCACCAGCGCTAAGCCCTGCAAGGTACCCAGCCCAGATCCATCAGCGTAAGCCCACAGCCACACTTCATCTGGGTATGTAGACAGGCTTAGAAATCTGAGAAGGCAGCAGATCGTGTGCAGTTTGGAGACCACTGCAGTCTTCAAAGATCTTGTCCTATACTTGGATGTCTTATAATTAGGGACTACCCAGCAGTGCAAGCAAAAACCATCTTGCTCACAGTTTTGCATTACCTGGTAACACAGGTCCCGATCCTTTCCTGGCGCTCCCCAGGGCTTCTGCACTGGGAGCAGTATGTCTGTTTCATTAAATGGGGGACATTTTTTAGCTGTCCACATTACAGAGGTAGCAAGGCAGAGCTTAATCAGGCGTGGACTGTGAAGGTTTTCCAGCTGGTACCACTCATGCTCAGCACTAGAATATTTTTTTACATTTCTCCGCCCTTTGTTACTCCTTGCTCCGAGATGGTGGGATGGAATGTACCGTATCTTTAAACTGCCATTTAGTGATACAGCTGCAATGCTCATGTGCTTATCTCCTCGTTTGCAGCTTTTTTTCCCCTGCTTTGTCTCCTACAACGTACATGTATTAGCAGCTTTCTCTTGAATTTGCTTTTTTTATGTGCGCATTAATTCCTAAATTACAATGTGTCATATCCTTTCAACTGCTCATGAATGTCTTTGTAACTATGATATTTTATGGCAATTTAACTGTGGAGATTACAAATAAAATTATCAGCTAAAACCAGAATGATTAGTAAACCAAGATAAATGCTGTAAATTAATCATCATTTCATACATCCTACCAAGGTTTTAAATTTTCATGTTAATATATCAGATGCAAATTATTGAGATGAGAATATTTGTAACAATTTTATCTACACAAAATACTGGTCCTTAAACACAAAAAAACCCAGAGATTGGAAATCTTTAGCTAACCTTTCAGTCACACATACCTTCGCAGAACAATATCCATGTTTTAGCAGATACTTGCCAAATCTCCACACAACAGTTACCCTGTCAGTTCCTGTTCTTTGATTTTTTGGTTGGTGTGTTGAGGCGCGTGCTAATGACACAGAGCGCACTGCAGCCGCTGCTTCCTTTAGTTAGATTTGAAAGAATAAAACTCACTTGTCTGCAAGCCTTGTTGGGGCAGGACACGCTGGTCCTTCTGAGTTTATGCAGCATCTGACACAAGGGACATGGCCTCACTTAGGAAAAGGGCCTTAGATGTGAAGAGAACATTTTCTTCTGCAAAATAATGGAGGGAGATCTTTTAATATTAAAAGTAACAGACGTGTACCCTGACAACCACTAACACGAAACACGCACACAAATATATTCCTCCCGTGTCCAAACACAGAAGCACACACACTCCCCCCACATTTTAAATTATACAGCATTGGCTCAGCTAGACAGAAAATGCGCAGGGCTACTCCCAGACTAAGATTAATCTTTCTTTGATATATTCAATACTTCACATGCTCCACATTATCTGGTGAGTATATATGCCTTGCCTTCAAGAACGTGATGTACTATGCCATACATCATCGTCTAATTTATTGAGTGCACCTCTGCAGCATGCAGTGTACATCCCTGCCCAGGGTCAGGATCACATGCCAATCTTCAGTCTTGCTTTCCCCAGCCCTGGGGCTCCTCGAAGTGCCAAAACTGCCATGGTCTGTACAGCTCTCTTCACCTGCGTAGTTCCACACTGCTTTTGTCAGAGCAGGTGTACAATCGACAGAAGGCTGAACCAGAAACAATCCATGACACTCATTAAAAGCAAAATCCTGGGAAAGCCATTAAGTAGCAGGAAAGACGGGACCCCAGCATGAGCCACTGGAACAAGCAAAGCACCTGGATCCGCAGGCTCAGACACGGGCACCCAAATACGGACTCTCCAGGCTTTATTTTACAGAGTGAAAATCCAGCTGGGGCAGTTGAGTTTTCCATTTGCCACACCTGCTCATATTACAGTCGTCTTTTAAAGATGAGACAGAAAGATGACCCTGACTCACTGAAATTAGCTTCACCTTCAGGGAGATTTCCATGGAAATGGAGCAGAACGCACTTCTCGTTCCTACACCAGATCCTCTCAAGACACCCGCTGTGCCCAGCGCCAACCAGTGTCAGAGTCACAGGCCAAGAGGTGCTAACAGCCTATGCGGTTAGAAATGGCAGCGGGGAAAAATGAACAGATATAAATGCAAATTTCTCCCGAGTGCAGTTCAGTTTGTTATAGTGAGGACCTGGGGCTTCTGCAGAGAAGCAGCCTGGAGTACTATCTTGCAGTTCTTTGCTATAACAACACAACAGTTTGCCTCATGTCATGTAATGGACATAACGCATAATGGTGTGACTAAAAAGACTTATCCCACGTATGCCTCTTTCTTCAGTGTACGTATGAGCATTGTCATCTACAGTTGTACTTAAATGGAAGCATGCTGCATAAATATTGATACTTGCTGTGATTAATATTGCTATTTATAATAGCAATGAATTGGGTTCACATAAAAATAATTAGCACAGCATGCCTGGGTATTATTTGCTCCTAATTATATCACAGTTCATTTCACCAACAGCAATGTGTCACCAAGTCAATAACAACCAATGATTAATACACTGAATGTATTACCTTAAAATAGTACCTTGTGTAATTCCCTGTGTTATGATGGCATACTATTAGGAAGTCCCTGGATAATTGCTTCAGGTGAGTTCCTGACTGGAGTTAGTAATACTAACATAAACTGCAAATGCAAGGATCAAAAAGGTGCTACTCAGTGGGTTTTTTTGTTCATTTTCTTGCTTTTATTCTTTTTTCCATTATTTCCTTTCATACACCAAGAGTCAAGGGTGACTGGACACACCAAAGCGTGAGCACTGCCATTCTGCAACTTGTCGCACCGTTCACTCTGGGAGCAAGTCAAGGTCATTCAAATCTACCCCATTAAGAAGCAACAAGAGCCCCTCATCTTCACCCCTGAGAGCTCTAGATATACTCCTAGAAACCACCTTGCAGAACAGACGGACTCAGGCAATTACGTCCCAGTCACACCACCCAGGCAGCAGCATAAATATAACAAACATGTAATAAACCCAGCCAACAAAATCATCCCCAGAGTCCGCCTCCTACATCTGCCCAGCCTCACTCATCTCCCAACTCCCTTGAGCAAGTCATTTAACCACTCTCTTTGCCATCTGGAAAGCTGGGACATTGCCGCTGCTACGGTACTCACAGGCTATCGGGAGACTTTGTTTACTGGAGTTTGTGAAGAAAACTGAGATTTTGGGATGAAATGAGTTGTCATGGGCTCTATTCTGCAAGATGCTGGCTCTGGCCTGGATCCAGCAGAGCACTTAAGCACACGGTTATCCCTTAGAAAAGTAGAGCAACTTTTCTACTGACTGTATCACAAAGAATTTATTCGAAGGACCTTGAAAAAATAGCTCAGAGGAGATAGGGCAATTTAATACAAGTGCTGATTCCAAGGCACAAGAAGAATGGTCTTATGTTGTTCTCAAGTCTTTTCACTTTTGGCTTCTGATGGACCTGCAACATTTAAACAGATGGAAGTGGCCACGTGTCAAAGTTGGAATCAACAACTTTGAAGGATAAAGATTCACAGATCGTTTTAAGACGGCAAATACAAACTTCTCTTTGCTCATCACTTACTACTTAAGACAAACTTGGATGTAAGTTAATACTTCTTGCCAATATCTGTCAAACATACAGCCAACTAACGAATACTAAATATCCCACTGTATATTGCACACCCATAAATCAACCCAGCCAGTGTTACCATACTGAGCATCTTTATGGTGTGCTACTGCCCCCATGTGTAATAAACATTCCTAACAGTAATCCTAGAACTGAAAAATGCTGCCTTGGTTTTCGTTATCGCAGAGCTAGTAGAGCGTCATGGATAAAATATCCTGCTTCCCTGCAGCTGGAAACCAAATGAAAAATCAGGTGAATATTTTAGCACAGGGATGTCTGACTTTTTCTTAACCTGTTCATGACCGGACAGCACTGTGCCTTCTCATTTACTCCATAATACAATCCTACAGCTTGGACAGACATTTGTAACAACCTTGTTGCAGCACAGAAAATGACAGACCTTCAGACACTTGGGGTGAGATCTTTTCAGAACAGTTCAACTCTTATTTAGGTACAAAAATAATGAAAATTTGAAAGTTTTCAGTACATTAACCAAAGCATTTTTGAAAAATTTATCTGAGAGTGTTACTCTGAACGCTTTATGAAGAACAGGTCTCTAGAAAAAATGAGCTTTTAAACACTGTGCTGATCATCGGGCAGAGCCTGGCAGAGCTCTAGAAATATCTCTGTGATGGGTACAAATACCCAATAAGGGAGGAAAAAAAATATAACTCATCACAGAAGCAACAGAAACTCTCATCTCTGATCAACCTCTGTGTAGCAAAGGTTTCTCTCCAAGCAAAAACCAAAATCAGTTTCCTGTCCTGTCAGACTTTTCAGCTGCTGCTCACGCCACGATCTCCATCTGCAGACACAGTTAAAAGTCAAAATCCGGGCAAAGTCAATGAATCAAGAAAACCTCATGGAAAAAAATGACCAGGTCAATAATTTCATTTTTATTTCAACCAAAACCAATACTTCTATAGCCTTAAGTGTTGATAACAATGTCAAAAAACAACAAAGAAGCCCACTTCATAATTTTGAAAATGTTAAAATAAGACATATTAAAATTAATCAAAAAAAGAAATTACTGCGAAGAATCCACTACCTTCTCTTGTCTACAAATCCAGTTTTATAATCAGCATTTTTTTATTAAAAACAACATAGTGGCAAAAATTCTTAACAAGTGCATTTGGTACCTTGAGAATTGAGCTACTCCACAAGTACTTAGTTTCATTTATAAGAAGGACGAAGTGGCTAAAATTTGCTTCTCTTACTTTCTAACGTAAATGAAAGCAGAGCCCATGCTTCCACACCCGCCCCAGCTCCTCTGCCAGTGCCCGTCTCAGCAGGCTTGTCCCCTGCGCTGGCTTTGCAAACCAAAGGGCAAAGGGGACAGTGACGCTTCCCAGAGCATCGCTTGGCTCCCGCTCCTGGGAGACTGGCACAAGCCATGTGCCAACCACGTGCCAAACATGGTTTGTGCCAGTCTCCCCGGTGCAGTCCCGTTATCAACATATTTTTAATGAGCTGGGAAGCGGTACGGCAGAGTACAGCAGCCGTCCTCTTCCCTCAGATTCCCAGGATTTAGGAGCATGAACTGCCACCAGTAGAGCCGAAGCTTTGCTGTTGGGGTTCTCACTCTGGCTGACTGCACGTACCAGATCAGCCAAGGCAGTGCCAGTGTGCAAGGGCAAGTGTTTCACAGGCCCCTGGGTCCCCGATTTTTCTCAGGACGCAGGACCTGAGAACCCATCTCTTATTCCTAAATCATGGGAACTTGCCCTTTTTCCAGAGGAAAATGGGGACTGAGGAATCCCCTGTTTGCATGTGTGATCCTTTTCAAAAAGGAGTCAGCCCTCTTGCACTATCTTTCAATAGTCCACAGAGCCCTGGGCATCTATCGCCTCTTTCTAAGGGAGCCACCAGAACAACTAAGACAATGAAAGTTTATTTACCCACAGGCTGTAGAGTAACTTGCACCTACACAGGAAAGCATTTAGAGGTTACACTGGAAAAGAATGAAATGCAAAGCATTGCTCTACTAAAAGAGTCTCATATCCTCAGTTCAGGCCATGGGGGAAGGTCTTTAACAGTCACTATAACTGAGTGCTTCAATGTCAGTACTCCAAGAGCAAGCCCCTTAAGCTGGGCCTCTACAAATACTGCAATAACTATTCTATTTGAGTTAATACTATACAAATTTATGCTGCAGCTATTCTGCAGGAGAATACAGAGTGCAAGCCCCAGACAGGTTACAGCAGAAGTGGTTGTGTCTCTTGTGCCGGCTCACACCAGCCCCCTCCAGCCTGATCTGACTCGCTATAGACCAAAGCAGAGGTTGGTCCCAGCCTCACACCTCCTACTGCTTGTGCCAAAGGCATAGAAGACACAGAGAACAGGTACATTTAAAAGCTCCGAAACAGCATCTCATCTTCTGGCCAGCTCTAACCTTAGCTATGTACTATCTCAGAGGGCAATGGGCTTCTCTGGACCCTTTCCAACTAGCAGGAGTATTCCTCTATTTTCCCATTTCACCTGCAGACTCTATCTTTCAAGATAAATTAACCCCCTGATTGCAAGATTAATTTCCCAATTAGAAGTGCAAACCTAGAGAGAGTCAAAGTGGTAATGAAGACCAACACATCTGCCAGGTATAAGCAGCTGCATGGCAAAGCCCGATGGATTGCTGCAGAACATTTCAAGACGTTCAGTCCACTGCCTCCATGATTCAGATACACATATAGCAGGAAAGACAGATGATATACAGTTACCCACAGAACTTTATTAACACATTCAGGTTTATGAAAATATGCAGGCTAAGCTTTTTCATTTTTCTTTCTTTTTTTTCTTTAAATAAGATATTTTCCACTAACAAAACTGATTTTTAAGTATGGAACAGTCATTTGCCAGGTTTTCAAAGCCATCTGTTTTCAAAGCCTATCTTCCTTGTTGTTTACCACAGGCTGTCTATCTGTTTTAACAACCTCCACTGGGATTTCACATACCTCATTATGCAAAATCACTACTTACGCATTCACTCCAGCACTTGTCTAACTAATCTGCACTCATAACACCTTCCATAGAAGATGCAGCATCCTTCTTCAGAGGCTGCAGATCAAAAACAATAGTAGCTGGTGTCATAGCAAGACAAAACATAGCCTCCTGCATATTACTGTTGTGATAGGGGCCTTATTCAAGACTGCTTGGAGCTGCTAAAGTATAATAAAAAAATACTGTATCACAAGAGATTTTGTATCATACGCAAGATAAAAAGCATCTATTTTTAATGTTGAGACTTACGCTTTTCTTCATCAAGAGGATTCTATGTATTTTGGTCTCCCCGTCCTCATTCCTGGCAATCTGATGAGCACCCTCAACCGCCTCTGAAGTTCCTCATGACCTACTGTTGGGTTCATCCCAGGCACCACATGCTTTTCTTGCCAGCTTTCCCTCTGTAACAGGCAGCCCTAACATCTGACAGAGCTTACGCTGCTGTTTACAGCCTTCCTCTGCCTCGCGCTCCACCCTCCCTCCAGATACGTTCGTATAATCAGCGGATCATTGACAACAATAGACCTTCTGAACTGCTCTGGTCTATCGTGTCAAGGCCTGCTTGGGGACCCTTTAACCACACATCATTGATACAATCCATCACGTTAAGAGCTTGCTGGGGGATGCTTTAATTCATGGATTATTAACACAATAGACTATAATGTCTGGTACCATTATGGCTCGCTGTGTCACAGAACATCCTCAGGTAGGTTAAAAACTGAAGAGAAAGAAAAAGAGAGGAAAATAATTTTCTTTGTTGGCATATTAGATCCACCGTATATAGTATTCTCCAAACAATTTCTAAAAATCAGAATTTATTAACATTATTTTCTTTGAAATAGTTCATCTTCCCTGGAAAATCTGGCTACTGTCTCTATTTGACTCTATACTGCAAAATTTGAGCGCGAAATGTAAATGTAAAATTTCCCATTCTTACATCTTTAAAACATCACAGCTGCAATGACGCTGCTATGGTAAGATTTAGCTCTAAAATTCAAAAAGACAGTGACTTTAAATTATGTTTACTTTACATAGGGAAGCAAGGAGAATTCCTGTTGAGCAAAGCACAAAAGATTGAAGCTAGTAACAGAAAAAAGTGAAATTTCGTGGTTGAGTTATGACTTCCCAGAAAAAAATATAATACATCAGTCCTATAGAACACTTTTCATCTATGAAACTGAAAGCATTTCCCGAGTGATGTAAGCATCACATCACTATCCCATTTCACACATGAGAAAAAAAGAGATTGGAAATAAAAGGAGGGGGTGGACCTTTCCAAAATATGGTCGTCCAGTTCTGGCTGTACCTGAACCACATGCAAACACCACAGCCCTCCACCCTGGTGCCCTTAGGTCCGTTTCCTCCCCCGGGATGCTATTGCATCAGAGTCTCAAAGCACTTGAAACTCTTAGGGCAACACTCCTTCTGCATAACGCAGCAGCAGCAACACATTTCAGGATTAGGACTTCCAGGTTGAAGCCTCACCGCACTGGGCAGCAAAGGTGACGTGAAGAGAAGCTGCCCACTTAGGCAGTCACTGGCAGCAAAACAGAGGCAGAAAACAAGAGCTTGCTGGAGGTGGGAACTGACTGTGATTTTACCTAAAACTGCACCCAGCAGGGCCCGGACAGCATTGCCACAAATGTGTCCACACCTCGTAGCAGCCCTGGTCCCCCCAAAATCAAAATGGGCTCATGGAGCGAGAGCCCAGAAGAGCCGCTACCTATAATGTCCACGCTCATATCTCGTAGCATGACAGAAATAAGCCCTGAATCAATATGCGTATTTCTTTGTGTTTTTGTTTTCCTTCGACACAAAATGGAAATCATCCTATTCACTCACTGTTGCAAAACATTTTATGGTTAAATATGCTTTTAACACCCTTTGTATAGGGAAAGATTGAATTTATATAGCTGCATTAGCATTTTTAGATTCTGTGTAAGAAAAAAAAGATTCACTTAAACCTCTTATTTAGAAGCACTAATTAAGTTTGTATACACCTGTATTATAGATCTCCATTACAGCATAAATTACTGTTTCTTTTCCCTGCATTTGCATTACTTGGCTGGCCTACTGCTCTCCACAGTGCAAGTTCAACAAATACTTGCATTTTGCTAGGGCAACACCTCTTTTACTGTTTGTTGATACAGCTCTGCCAGCACAGATATTCACGTAACAGCTCTAAATGCTTGATCTGTCTTGTACACTTAGGAGACGTCTCAGGCCCATCATTAGGATTAAGCACCGTCATGCACTAACATCAGGAGACGGCAAGGATTATGTTGGGGTAGGCACTGGATAAATACGGAATAAAGAGCAGGCCTTGCACAAGGTTGTCGAAATGATTTATATGAACGCCAGCTACAAATAGGATCAGATTAACTTTCAGCTTCGGTAAATACTAGTTTCACTGGAACCAAATCCTCTGCTTCTACAGACTCTGCTAGAAATAGCAGGCTAGCCATCCACGACGCAGAACAATTACAAAACTTAAGAATAGCGGTCGGGTGGCCCGAGGGCAAAACCCCATCAGTTTAGATTACAGGTCAGATAGTTAAATGTTTATATTTAAACTAACACACTCTCATCAGGAACAGTTCTGTTCCTCACTGCATAGCTGGTTTGCAAAACAGCACAGAGCAGCCGAGACCATCTTAGCATTGTTCTTAAATATTCCTTTTTAGCTCACTCATGATGTAATTTAGAAAACTGCTAGAACGGGAATCAGAACTGCATTAAACAAACACAATGGAAGTCGAGCTGCTGGAGACAAACATTATATAAAAGAAACGTCCTATAAAAAAATGAAACGCGTGGTGTCAGGAGCCTCAGCTCAGTGCTGGCAGAAGCGCTAGCAGAGCAGGCAGCGTGACGCCAGGGGACCCCCGGTGTCCCTAACACAGAGGCCGCGGCAGCTGCTTAGGGCTCCGACGGAAGCGCGCTCTGCACTGAACAAACGCTCAGAGGTGTATTGATCCAAGGGCAGCAACTCTTCCTCAGGCTGCTGGTTCAATGGTAGAGAGAGGCTCTGTCAGGTGTGCTGCACTGCATGCCCCATGGCTCCCCTTTGCATCAGGCCAGGTCCTGCTGCTCCCCTGTTCCACAACCACTTCTGCTGAAGCCAGGGGCAGGAATAATCAAGCAAGGTGCCAGAATTGCTGGAACTCACCCGTTTTCATCATAAAGTGGCCAGAGGCGGGAGGAGCATCCCTCAAATGTACCACTGCCGCTACAGCAACATGACCTTTTTTTAAAAGAGTTTAATGTGAGATTCCTGTCAATATCTGCTTAACGAGCACTCACTCCTCATCTCCTCTTTGACCGCTAAAGCACTCCTCGTTCCAATATTTAAGCACCACACTAAAACAAAATATCAAAGGGTCCAAACTATACTACATAAGATGGATATAAATACCTGTCCTTTTGCTTCTAATGGAGCTTGAAATGAACACCACTTTTCTATTTCATCACCATTTTTCAGAGTTTAAATTCTTTAGGACAAGGACCACTTCCTCTTCCTCCTAGGTCTGCACAGTGTAAGGCTAAAAAGATGGGTCTTGGCTACTGCAGAGATGATCAGAGGAAACATAAAGACTGCTTACAAAATCCTGCCATAGCGGGAAGCGCAGAGAGTATGCAGGAGATACTTAATATGTACTTACAAATGGAAAGATAGTTCTTCGCAGTTTTTAACCATTTCCAAACAGGGTAATCTTCAGTACACTACTTTTAAAATCTTCATTAAATAATCAAGTGGTAAAGATTAAGCTATAAAATGCAGTTACTGAGTAAACGTCAAGAGTTAGTATTACAGATGAGCCTTAGAATTAAGTCTGACAGCAAACATTGGGGAGAAACCAGATAAAACGTTTCGCTCATCTATGGGTTTATCTTTGAGGCTCTTTTGGCTCCCAAAACCACAAGGCTTAGCAACCTCCCAGTCCTACTCTGTACATCCCCGTACTCAGCTAGAAGACCTTCCACTACCATTTTGCCAATGGAAAAACTAACAGGATTATACACTGCTACACTGATCCAACCTAGAGTAACACTACAGCACCTCTCCTACAGGTATCTGCAAAACACAGGAAACGGAGAAGTTCTCAAAACCCTTAAAGCACACAGGGAGCTCAAATCCCATTGAACATCAGGATTCATGCTATCAAGTCAGATAACTTGTTTTAGCTACAGCCTCTGCCTCCAAAAAAGTTGCCAAAGCCTCCTCTGGTCCTACACTTCTCTTGCAGCCAACCTAGTCAATATGATGCGAGTTAGAGAAGACCTACTACTTAGACTGTTCCACTTCCCTGCATGTTTGGGGCTAGCTTTTCAAAATCTGAAGGACTTACATCCAAAGGCTTAGAGTCCAATCGGTATCTCATAAGTTCAATATGTTTAAATAAAGTAATAAACAAATTAGTATTCAGCAATCTTTCTTCCCTGGAAAAGTCAAAAACCAGAGAAAGTGCCCCCCGATTTCTCTTTGCAAAGCATGATCAACCAAATATGAAGACTCCTGGATACATCGGTGTAGGTTAGTTCACAGAGACAAGATACCAGCACTAGTAGGAAGCATTTGTGATTCACTGGAGAAACCTTGTGGCAAAGGCGTAGAGCACATTTGATGTGCCCATTTTTAATACCAATAAACACCGTGGTTTCCTAACAGCCCTTCTGAGTCTTCTGGTGTCAGAAACCTGGCAACAAAACTGAACCTGTGACATGTTCATCTTTAAATCTTGACATAATAGGAATTTATTAATCAGACAGATGTGTGTTTGGATTGATGTTTTTGCCCCAGTTTAGTTATAGATATGAGTGGTCTGAAACTGCCAGCATTAATGTGATTGCTTTATTGTGTAGTTTAAATTTGGATTTTGCAGCAAAGCTACAGAGAATTTAATTGACTCCTTTTATAGCTTAACTCTCAGCTACAACATCAATATTAGAAGAGGAAATGTCATTTCTAATTTAACTTAATTTTTAAAGAACATGTTTCTCTAACCTTTGGTATGCAATATCTTTTTGTTCTAATTGAAAAACATCTCTTTTAAGTGATAAAGTAGACTAATATGAAAGCTGATATTCAGTTAACCCATATTTTCAAAGTAAACAAACCCTTTTTACATAAATGGAGGCCATCAGTCAGCTTTGGTCTCATTCCTCTCAACTTGAAAATATTACTGCAGAAAGGAAGTAACTAGAAAACATTTTATGCAGATTTGAATTGGGGTCTTTGCGTAGGCAAAGATAGTTGCTGTCACCGCAAACCATGCTACCAGTGCATGGAGTTCTCTCGATTTCAGAGACTGTGGGCATATTTATGATTTTTAAAAAGCCAACATTCTACCCGGGGAGTGGAAGCTATGTTAGCTGACTTCAATTAAAATATTTAACTTGGGGTTTAAATCATGCTAGCAGCTCAAGCTCAAATTCCTTGCTTCTAAGGTTCTGGTCCCATGTGAATATGTAATGCACCATGGTAAAGAACAGGGAAGCAAAATCAGAACATATGTGATTTAAAAGGCACGTTGCAACCATTTTAAAAACAATTATGTCTTCTCAAAATACTAAAGAAGGGAGAAAACCTCCCACTCTAAAGCTTAACTGGACTCCATCCAGAGCCCTTAGCCCAGGAATTCAAAACACGAATGAGGTCCTTTTTTAAAACCTAAACTTCTTGTGAAGTTTCTTTTTTCCTAGCTATATCATTCAAGTTAAGATGGCATCCTTAAAACGGATATTGAATGCACAAAACATCAAGTAAGTTCACATCAAATTTTGATGAAAAATACTGGTCTAACCTTTCTGTGCTTTTGCAATTACTGTCTCTCTCAGTTCCAATTTTCTCTCCTTTATTAACAACTGCCTTTAAATAAGGTAACCATAGCAATGCTTTTCAACCTTGATGTCTTTTGTTTAGTTTGCTTGAAGACGAAGTCACAACATAATTTTCATCAACAACTCTTATGACAAACTTAATTTCAAAACTAAGACATTATTCCAAGTCAGGTATGTGAGAGAGGGGGTTTCCACAGAAAATAATAGTTTACCTTTAGTTTTAGAGAAATAGAATGTACAGTGTCTGTTAGTACAATGTTCTTACCTCAATATTGGAGCTGATCTGAATGCTCCTAAACTTTTTTCAGTCTGATGACATATACAGACAGTGAATCAGAGTGAGAATTTGAATTCTGTTTTCCATTAGAAAAACCGGTAAACATCATCCCATGTACTGATGGCAACAAGTCAGCAAAAACAAGTTTGAAAGATCATTACACCCTGGCACAAAGACTAAAGGGGTCAAAGGATTTTACTAGTAATTTCATTGGCTTTGAGAAAAATGCAAAGACCTCTAGCAGTAACTGCATTATATTTAAAAAAAAAAAAATCGATTCAGCTGAATTTTTGCAGGAGGGGCATAAGGTGGATCACGTACTAACTCTCCTTCCACATGACTCCCTGACAGAATCTGAGAGTTTTGAGGGAGTCTTGGTCCTGGCTACACATATGTATCCTTTACAAATCCATTATCCAACATTCAGTATCTATAGTCACAACCTTACCTAAAAATTGCATTCCCAAAATAAATTTTGACCAAGAATATGCTTAACATTCTACCCTACAGAGTACACTGCACAGTACCCGATATTTCCACCAATACTATTTTGGATTAAACTATAAGAATGGAAATGCCATCAGGGAAAAAAAAATAATTGTAACAACATAGAAATCTTTGTTTTATTGGGAAACGCCTTGCTGGTTACCTCCAAACTAAAGGTTACCATGGCAATGTACAAACGTTCTTCAGTCTTCTTTTGATTCCCTTGAGGCTATATCAGTCCCACCACACAGTCCTTCTGGGTCTCAGACACGATCCTACACAAACATCACTTCAGTTCTGTATCGATTCACGAACTGGACTCCAGCCTACTCTACTGGGTGTAACGCAGAAACGCCTCATCTTTGGCAGAAGCAGGAACGTTTCTTTAAACTCTTCCGCTCCAACAGGTAGTATGCTGTTGGATCACACAAACACCTACACTCAGATCTAACTTAAGCCATTGTCTTTGTGAACTGTTCACGTACATAAATTGACTTGTGATTAAATGCATGCAGACCAGGACCTGAGAATCATTTATAATAGTGGTTGTGCCCAAGAAAAATCAAATTTAAGTTAAAGAGGCACTATATCCAGCATTAATGTTGGAAAGATGGACCCACTGTATATTTTAGTACTCTTTTCACCTGAAACTACCAATACTATCACATTATCATTCAGATGTGATCTTTCTACAAAGTCTCCTTACTGACCTCTAGAAGATCCCTATTCAGCTGTACTCTTACCCTTCAGAGCAGTCACTTCCTCCAGCCACAGGCTGCTTCTATGCACTGAGAGGCCTCCTCTCCAGCCAGATTACTCATCACAGTAACCTAAAATCCACTGAAAGTACTAGGCTTTGTACAGGCTTTTTACAGGCTTTGGATCAGACCACCACACTGGCAGCAAAACCTGTATGACATATCTAACAGTCTGGACAAAATTTTCTTGTAGTTTTTCCAAGGGGAGAGAGATCCAATGGCTCTTTCCAAAGGGATTTGTTTCTCACTCCTCCTAGTAAGATGTTTACTACTGTACAGGCTGCACAAAATATTTTGCTCAGGCAACTTGCTCCTGACAGTTGAGACCTCAGTGTTTAATCATAATGCACAATCATCCACAACACACATGGGTGGCTGCGCCGTTTTGCAGTTGCATGCAAAACACAGAACCAGTCAGCTGCAACATTTGTATTTGTTTTGCCTTTCCCCTGCAGTGTCCCTCCTTCACTCTTGTGTGTCACATTTTTACCTCCAAGCAAAAGTGCTAAGTATATTTAATACTGGCAATTCCCCAAGCTTTTTTTTTTTTTTTTTAAATAATCAGATTTTCTGCTGTTATAGCCCATTTCTCTCATCTCCCTCCCTCTGGCAACAGCAACTGAAAGTGGAAAGCCGAGACACCAAAGCTGGTTTCCTGCGGCAAAGCTTGGTGCCAGCCATTGTTCTAGCAGCACGTACCTGCTCGGCAGCGCTCACATGCAGCGCCTCTGAATGTTTTCCTGCCCTCCAGGGTGACAGCTTGGAACAACCACCCTCGTGCCATACTCATCAAAGTCCCAAAAGCTTTCTGCGACTGCCGCAGCAATCTAATCAACAACTCAAAGATACGAGCTCTCAGCAAACAACTGGATCTACACACCAGCTTCCCTGGTGTGACGCAGCTTCCCACCATCTCTCTTTCCCTTTACCTTCTGCTGAAAGATCTTCAGAATCTTGCTCGTGCCACAGGGATGTTTGTATCTTTCCCCTCTCTTGCAGGTCAAACACTGGCTTCCTATCAAGAACTGTAAGGATGAAAGGAAAATAAAAGAGTCAGACTGGGGAACTTAGCTCTGCTCCTTCCCTGCCTCTCTGGAGAACCTCAACAGCATTGATCCTTCCGAGCAGTGGATGATTAGCGCCAGCATGAATCCTCTAATTTTTCATACAGAGGGGAAAATGTTCTCCCATTGTGGATCTCTTGCAAGACTCATTGCTAAATCATGGCCTGCAAGCGTGCATCAGACTGAGGGAAAAGAAAACAAAGCAAAAAACCATGCTTTGTCCCTGAGAATAACACAGATAGCACAGAGTGCCTGCAAAAGGCATCAGCAACTGAGCTGAGATGGCCTGAGGCCACCATCTGACACGGGGTTTTGGCTTTTGCCAGGCCTACTGCAAAGAGGACGGAATACTTTGCCTTTTACCGGAGGCAGTGGGACAGAAACTTCTCAGTTTGCCAATCCTGACAATATCTGGCATCTCAAACCACCTGCACCTAAAGGTTCAGAAATCAAATGATCTTATGAAATCTTCTGTAACTTATCCAAATTTCAAGTGGGGAAAAAAATTCTGGCTTTCCATGGTAAGGTTTATAACTATTCTTATATTTTAATAGGACAACAATCAAAACGTGAATTAAGACCAAACTTCCAACAATTTACACTTTCATCTGTGTAATGTACTTCTCTGCTCATTACCTGTCTTACTTGGAAGTTCCTGGTTTTATTATGTCTTTCTTCTTCCCTACAGCAGATTAACCAAATATTTCCTAGAGATCAAAAAGAGGTATAGACCATGTAGCACACATGGTGACTAATGGAACAGTGGGACTAAAATTCAAACATACTTATCTGGATCACCATTTTGACTTCCCAGTTCAGCTCTCGTTAATTAGTGTGCAACAAGCGGTATGTCTTATACTACAGGGATTTAAAACAGTAGAGATTCATGTCGTGTCTCAAATTGATTTACATATAAGTAATATTTTATTTATTTTAGAAAATTAGTATTTTACTCTATCTAACACTGGAGGGGGTGATGCAGTTTTTAATTAATTTACTGTTTTGGCTTTTTTAATGTCAAGAAAACAAATGGAGCAATATAAAAATAAGAGCAAAACAGCTAACATGGGGGTCTATAATGTAACAGTAAAAGGAGCACTTTCAAAGCACTTACAAAGTTCCAGCCACATGATTCCCATTAACTGTAATGAGCACTGGACAGATAAATTCACACATGTTGCTTTGAAGATTTATACTAAATTGGCCTCATCTTTGTTAGCACTAAAGGAACACTGATGCTATACAATATAAAAGAGAAATCTTTCAATTTGCCCCCTGCAATTTTCTTCATTATCCACAGAATTCTCCAATAGCCAGTCAGACTACAGATTCATAATCTTTCCAATTTTACAGACAGCTAAAAATATTAACTATAGCACAACAGTCATTCTCTGCAGAATATAGTGCTAAAATGTTCCTTTGTTTAAAACACAGCTAGTTGTGCTCTTAAGCACATGAAGAGGCCTGAACAAGTGGAACAGCACAAGGAGAAAGCTGCTGATGTAGAATCCAATCCATATTACCTTGCCAAATCTTTAATTGCTATGCATGTACATTTGGCTTGATCTTGTGCTGCTTTGAAATAAAGATATTAGCTTCAATTAATCCCCAAATGAACTCAAGTTATGGGCTTAGGGGAAAAAAAAAAAAAAAAAAAGAGAAAATGGCGCAGAAACAATGTGAGCTGCTTCTCCTTTTATTTCCTTCTTTTTCCCTCTTTCTCTTCTTGTCCATTTAAGGACAGGATATATTATTTAAGGACAGGATATAGTATTCATCGATGATGCTAAACAAGCCCTGCAAATAAAGCCTCTTCTTTGCTCACCGAGGAAGAAGAGCCTCAAGCCGTGAGAGCAGGTAACTCCCCGCCCGTATTCCTCAGGCTCGCACTGTTCTCTGCTGCCCTGCAGCTCTACATGTGGCAAGTGTACTACAAACACCCTCAAGCTGATGCAAAACAATCCAACGTAAACAACTATAAATCATGGTCACCCAAGAATTCATGGGTCCAAAACTGTTGCTTCAACTAAAGTACTTTGTGAATGAAGGATTTATTGATGTTACACAAATAAGCTCAGCTACCAAAAGGGAGCAAAGGGCTGTACTAGTGTTGACAAAACCCTTGTCACCATCTTCCTACCTACCATTTTCATCCCAACAAGTTCAATGCTTCTGAAATTATTCATTTCAGGGTTTTATGGAGAGGGCACATCAGCACTGTTAATACCCAGATACTAATTTTGAAAAATCTATACACTACTCTGTCTAACACTGGGGAAAAACCTCCCAGTTGACCAGAAATTCTAAGGTCTCACACAACATTCCTGTACCAAATTGAGTCAGAAATCAAAACTGCAAGCATGTGCTCTCTGACAACATGCGAATGTTACATCCTGCAAAAAATAAACCAGAAAAAAATTTCCTTAGTTGGACTTTTTTTGTGTGTTTTCTAATGCCATGACATTTTTGTGCTATTCCTTCTGACACATCAGATGTAAACGCTACTGAACCAGACTCATATTTCATAGTTTCCTCCAAATCAAAAGACCGCTGAACTACTTAGAGTTATCTCTGTGTCAGCACATTCCCTCGAGGGCAATATTGTCTTTTTCCCTTGTCAGTTAATTTGTTGATTGCAACACAAGTTTATTGAAAGCGCTCTGAATCTTAATTAGTGCTCTTTAGTTGCTGTTTCCCATAGCTGTTGTGTCTCAATATCAAATGCTGTGGAGCAGGATTAAGAAGAAATTTTATTATAGCCATAGCTTAAACATGAAATACCATAAGTACCTGTAACAGTGTACTTGCAACTAACTTTAAGCCCTGAAATTAAAATATTTACAACTGGGAATAAAACAAAAATCCTTGCAACAATTGAGACATACCCATTCTTAATGCAATTGTACACACATAGACATAGAGTCCATCATAGAATAGTTTGGGTTGGAAGGGACCATCTAGTCCAATCCCTCTGCAACGAGCAGGGACAGCTTCAACTAGATCAGGTTGCTCAGAGCCCCATCCAACCTGACCTGGAATGGTTCCAGGGATGGGGCAGCTACATTCCAGCATCTCTGGGCAACCTGTTCCAGCATTTCACTACCCTCACTGTGAAAAATTTCTTCGTTAGATCTAGTCTACCCTCTCTTAGTTTAAAACCATCATTCTTTGTCCTATCACTACAAGTCGTGCTAAAATGTCTGTCTCCATCTTTCTTACAGGCCCCCTTTAAGTCCTGGCAGGCTGCAATAAGGTCTCCCCGGGGCCTTCTCTTCTCCTGGCTGAACAACCCCAGCTCTCCCAGCCTGTCCTCCCAGCAGAGCTGTTCCAGCCCTCGGAGCATTGCTGTGGCCTCCTCTGGCCTCACTCCCACAGGTCCATGTCTCTCCTGTGCTGAGAGCTCCAGAGCTGGATGCAGCACTGCAGGTAGAGTCTCACCAGAGCAGAGTAGAGGGGCAGAATCACCTCCCTTGCCCTGCTGGCCATGCGGCTTTGGGGGCAGCCCAGGATACGGTTGACCTTCTGATCTGTGAGTGCACATTGCTGGCTCATGTCCAGCTTTTCCTTCAACCAGTACCCCCAGGTCCTTCTTGGCAGGGCTGCTTTCCATCCTTTCATTCCCCAGCCTGTGCTGATACCAGGTTGCCCTGACCCAGGTGTGGGAACCTGCACTTGGTCTTCTTGAATCTCATGAGATTCACACGGGCCCATTCCTCGAGCTTGTCCAGGTCTCTCTGGATGGCATCCTGTCCCTCAGGCGTGTCAACCACACCACTCAGCTTGGTGTTGTCTGCAAACTTGCTGAGGGTGCACTTGATCCCACTATGTCATTGATGAAGATATTAACAGTTCTGGTCCCAGTACAGACCCCTGAGGGACAGCACTCATCACTGATCTCTGTCTGGACTTTGAGCTGTTGACCACTACCCTGGATAGTTAGATGCAACCATCCAACCAATTCCTCATTCACCCAACAGTCCACCCAGCAAATCTGTATCTCTCCAATTTAGAGAAAAGGATGTTGTGGGGAACCATGTCAAAGGCCTTACAGAAATCCAGATAGATGACATCGGTAGCTCTTCCCTTGTCCACTCATGTGGTCACTCCATCATAGAAGGCCACTAGGTTGGTCAGGCAGGACTTGGTAGGGCATAACCATTCTCAAAAAATCTCCACAAGGCCAGGCACATTTCAATTTCTTAACACAGAAGGAGGAAGAGTGTTCTCCTGGGTCACTGAGATGATGTCTTATGGACAGTTTCATAAACAAACATGGCGTTAAAAGCACATACCTACTTTGCCATTGGCACTACTATCAGTGAATTGCCCTAAGTGCTAGAAACCTTTTCCTAAAATGAGTCTAAATCTACTTTTGCCAATTTATGTGCCCTTAGTCTTGCACCACTGCTGTCCATGACATTTAAGATTTTTCCCCTTCTTCAGCCTTCTCTCCTGATACATTATAGACAATGATCATACCCTGCCCCAGCGCTCATTCTGCAAGGCAGAATAAGCCCAGTCTTCTGGTTTCATCTCAGAAGTCAACCTCCCTGATCCTCCTGGTAGCATTCTCTGTAGCTGTTCCTGTATTAATGCATTTTTTCTTGAATACAGGTGACCAGACTTGAGCACAGCATTCCAGACACAGTCTCATCCATGCTTCATACAACAGCAGTATAAACACCGTGGTTGTATTATCAATGATTTCCTAGAATTGCTCTGGTCTTCCTCTTCAGATACTTACAAATTAGAAGACCCACTTTATAAATGAAATCCTTATTACTAGCCCTTAATCACTCACTTGAATTTTATACTAATAAATTTCATAGTCTATTATTTCAGTCCCTAAGACCACCCTCCACTCCCGGTATGATTTTCTGTTCTTTTGCCTTAATTGACAAAGCTCCCCAACATCGCATCATCAGTAACATTAGTAATTCTAATTCATTCCTGTTGTAATTACAGTTAGTAGCTCATTGTTTTGGGGGGCATTCCAGCTTAATCTCCCCCCAGCCCAATATCTCCCTTAACATCACAAAATGGGGCTGTTTTCTAGCTGGTTCCTTGTACCACTTTCCAGCTTAACTAATAATTTCCCACGCGGCTCTGTAGCTAATGCCTTACTGAAATCCAAACAGATTAGATCTTAGAGACTTAAAAATCCCTTCATGGCTTTGAAAATGACACCAGCAAGACCTTATCGTTAAAGCTATTTTGTTTATTTTAATTACGTGCTTTCTTGTATATTAGAAGAAAGCAGTCTTTCATGTTTCTCTGCTCTTGTGATATGACTGAGAGCTCTCTCCTTAATGAATCTTGGGTCTGCAGGTGAGGGAGTGTGAACATAAGTCAGGATTAAATCAAGCACTTTTTCCACTATGAAAAACATTCTACTTTCTGAGCTCTGCTGCTCTTGGTCAAAAGCTCCAAAGTTGCAATGATTGCCAGTGAAAGGCCTTAGAGGAACAGGGTAATTTTTAATCCCAATGAAATACAACAGATGGATAGAGCGGGAGTGACTGTTACCCACTCTCTCAAATCCTGGCAGCTGCAGTACCCCTTGGAGTTGCAAGCAAAAAGCCTCTCCTGGGTTAGGGTAATTGATAGGATCTCAGAGAGCTCAAAAACTTGACCCTGATCATTCCCATCTCCTTCCTCCCACTCACATACACTGAATTCCTAAATACCTACTTACATGGAAGAGAAATACCCAATTATTTGGTCTTGCATGAAACACTGGTCTAACTTGCCTGCCTTAAGACACCCAAACAACAACGGAAGTACACGGGCTTTGCACTGCGGGCCGGTCAAACGTACTGTTGAGTTACAGTAGCATGGTATGGTGTGAATTTTTTGTGATGTCCTGCACACTAGCTTGCATCACATGAAGCAGCAATGCTGCCACATCCATGCTGGCTGAACACTATGAACCAGACACGATTCACGCAGGCAAAGAGGGGAAAAAAATAGACAAGCTGTTGGATCAAGACTCCGCAGCATAGGAACTTGCGTATCGCAGACTGTCCCTTCTCTACATTCACATGAGTCAGCAATAACTGTATTATTACTCCTTCCAAACCTTGTCATCATGCGTTGCTTGTATGCAACAGCATCTTGAAGCCCAAAGAGGGCTAAGGACCCCACTATGCCAACTTATGTAACAAAGAACAGTAGATATAACAAGTATAATTTCAAGCAGTTCTGAAAGAAATTAAAAAGAAATTTAAACTAGCCTAATAAAAATACATAATCCTTAAAAGAAATGCTTTCCACTGGTTCTATATTTCAATAGCTTAAAACAACTATATGAAAACTATGTGAAAAAATCATATAAAGGAGCTGATGTGAGAACTCCTCTGACTATATCTTCTTTAACAGCAGAAGAAACTTCAGTCTGAGAAGAGTAGGGGCCAGCTTTACATTGCCTTTGGGTTTACTGTAGTAAAGGAGTTATAGACACAGAATTCTGGTTATGTGGCTTACAAGACAACATATTTCCTGAGATTTGTGAAGTATTTGGCACATATGGTTATGCTATTCCCATTAATTTTAATATGTTGCTGAGGAAATGTGTAGTTTACCAATCATATCATCATCAAAATCCTTCTTTCCCCAAGCACAAATTTAGTAAATCATACCTGTAATTTAATTCTTAATCAAGAGGCCCTTGAGCCTGACTCCTGAGACTCCTTTATGGATTTTGTTATGCATAGTATGAAAATGAAGAACAAATTCTAGACTTTGATCTTCCCTGTCTTCTGTCTTTCCACCATTATGAACCTAAAAGAAAACACTACCATGTATTAATGTTCCAGTTGTTTTAGAAATTTATTTTCAATGGAAATTATTGGCTACAATAAGGATGCAAACAGCATAAATGGTTCCAGGCCTGAGCAAGATAATATTATGTGTTCTAATGTTATGTGCCCAGAATTGAAAGCAGGATTTTGAAACAAATTTTGCCTTGCCATTGAAAATAAAAGATGACAGTTATGCCTGGGCAAATTGTGAGAGGCTTATTTGCAGGAGAAAAAAAACCAAACAAACAACCCTACCCAAAACTTCTTTTTTTTTTTAAACCAAAAATCATACGTAAATTTGGATTGGAGTCTGTGAACCATACTCAGCTATTTTAAAAATAATTAATTCAGTTCTCATTTCAGACTGTTGCAGTTCCCCCACCTTTGTACCAGGGATAATAGCAGCTGACCCAGCAGCTAGCACACGCTACCGCAGCTGAAGCCAAGGAGTGATGTCAACCTGCGCAGCCAAGGGCTCGATGCAACCCCATGCACACCCAGCTGTGGTAAAGTAAGTAAGTAAAGGAGCTCCGGGAGCCTTACTACTGCTTGGTCAGGCCTCCAGATCAGTGGAAAATGGTTAGGATCTCACTGTAGAAACCTTTCCAAAAACTGTAAAGGGTCAACTTTTTGATACTTTTACTTATGGAGAGCTTTTCCTAACCTGACATGCCCCCAAGTCTAATCACAACAGACAGCGAGAAGCATGTGGCCAAACCAGTCCCTGTGGAAAGTGGCTAGAGGAAATCTTGGTGTGAAGGAAGGCTTTGAGTACAAATGCCAAAAGTTCCTGCAAAGTGATACAATGGGATGTTCCTAGGTTTGATACTGCAATTCAAAAATCGAAATCCTGATGATCCAACTATATAGTAAAATCCGTGTTTTGCTAACAGTCCAGAAAGGGGAACATGGTAAAGGGCCTTGTTTCCATGATTTGAGGACATGGAGAGAAAATTTAAAGCAATAAGCATGGAAGTGAGTTTTGTATACATAAAACTAGATCCACACCTACACACGTGACAGCACAATGCTGCAAGCATGCATACTATGACTAAAAAATGTTCTGCCACAAACTTGCATGTTGGGTGATCTCTTTCATCAGGAAGTTACCAGGGCAACCCCCGGTATCAGCACAGGCTGGGGAATGAAGGGATGGAAAGCAGCCCTACCAAGAAGGACTTGGGGATACTGGTTGAAGGAAAAGCTGGGCATGAGCTGGCATGTGCACTCACAGCCCAGAAGCCCAAAAGGCCAACTGTATCCTGGGCTGCCCCCAGAGCTGCTTGGCCAGCAGGGCGAGGCGGGGATTCTGCTCCTCTGACCCGCTCTGGGGAGACCCCCCTGCAGTGCTGCGTCCAGCTGTGGAGCCCTCGGCACAGGAGAGACATGGACCTGCTGGAGCGGGGCCAGAGGAGGCCCCAGCAACGCTCCGAGGGCTGGAACAGCTCTGCTGGGAGGACAGGCTGGGAGAGCTGGTGGGGTTCAGCCAGGAGCAGAGAAGGCTCTGGGGAGACCTTATTGCAATCAGCCAGGACTGAAAGGGGGCCTACAGGAAAGATGGGGACAGACTTTTTAGCACGGCCTCATCCAATAGGACAAGGGATGATGGTTTTAAGCTAAAAAAGGGTAGATTTAGACTGGATTTAAGGAAGAAATTTTTGACAATGAGGGTGGTGAAGCACTGGCACAGGTTTCTCTAAGAGGTGGCAGATGCCCCATCCCTGGAACCATTCCAGGTCAGGCTGGACAGGGCTCTGAGCAACCTGATCTAGTTGAAGATGTCCCTGCTCATTGCTGGGGGGGGTTGGACTAGGTGACCTTTAAATGTCTCTTCCAACCGAAACTATTCTATGATTCTATGAATGCAAGCCTTTGCATAACTAACCAAGGCTGAAACTTATTTAGGTTTGATGTTTCCTTAATTTGAAGATGATACACCAAAATAAATCAAGTAAATAAAGAGAGCAAGATGTCCCCATGAATAAGTATTTTTTTATCTCAGTAAGCAACTTATTTTGTATAAAGATTTCCAATAATTAAAGATAAAACATTCTGCTTTCCAAATTGGCACAGATGTTGGAAACGGTCCCACATAAATAACCTTTCCAAGTGGCAACATGAGTAAAAGTGTAATCAGCACCCTAGCTGTGCAGAGTACAAAGTGAACATTTTAATACAATCAATAATCCCAAGGTAAAGACATGATGGCTACACAGCAAGACTCAGTGGGATATAGATTTCAGGTTACAAGTCAACAAAGATGTAATAATTCACCCCAGCTGCAGCATATTCCTTGTAGGCCTACTTGCAAGATCATTCACCACCCAGGGATATTCTCAGGAGCAGATCAAAACCACTGAAGGATGATTCTTTGTACAACTGTGCTCTTTATGTGCCATAGGATGGAAAGCAGAAAATAGAGTCACTGGAGCCCGAGTCATGTGGATTCTTAGACACAAGAGCCTTACAAATATGAGCAAGTGAAGTGATACATCACAACAGTGACTTCAGGATCTGAACCTGAGTAACTCAACCACTGCAGCAGTGAGAGCTACTATCCTCACCCAACAGTCTTCATTAATCAGTGACTAGACTAACATGCCAAGTTCACACATTATCCTCCTTATGTTCATCACCAATGAACGGTACCTATAGACTCAACCGGGACCTGACACATACTTTGCACAAGAAATTCCACCAGCATCTGAAACCAAACTTTGTGGAGTGTAGGTCTTGGCACATTTGGTTTCACATAGTACTGTTCCTTCGAGTGGTACAGCAATCAAGTCTCCTAAAACATTTGGCAAAATTTGTGAAAAACTTTCAGAGTTTTATGGAAATGTCCGTTCCTATTGCACAGGTACAAAGCTTTGGCATTTCAGACTCTGCAGGTCTGGCTGTCTACACCAGAATGAAGAGTAACTACCCCTGAAGACATGTAAAAACACCCCTTCTGACAGAACACATCTGAGCATAGTGGATACTCAGCAACACATCTCTATTTTTATGGTAAAAAATTTGATTGCATTTTATTGTATGTTAAGTCTCTCTAGAGTCTAGACAGAGCTGGAATCTTGTCTGGTTTGTACAGCATTGATCGTATTGTTAACTGAGTTTTGCAGGGCAAAATTCTTTCAACTCTGTACACCTGCGTGTTTTGCTTTCCATTTTCTCCCCAGGCCACATTCTCTGCAGCTGCTGCTGCTGACTCAGAGCCATTTTAGAGTCCATTCCTGCAGAGCCCATTCCCAGCAGCTTCGACCAAAGTATCTGCCTAGGCATGAATCCAAAGGACCCTGATTATTCGTCCTGTGCCAGTATACTTTTAGAGATGTGGTTAGCCCTTGCAAGGCAGCTAGCCACTGTTCATATCTGGAGCATAGCTATCGCTCTCTCTTCCCCAGATCCTTTCCAATAACCTTTCCCTCCCCAAGATGAGCACAACTGGTGAGCATCATTTAAATTGCACGTGGAGTACACCAGTTAGTGATTCCATACCAGCAAGCAAGAATTAAAATACGGAGTATTTATAAGACACACAACATGAATGACAAACATTATTTTTTTAATATCATTTTCCTGTCCATTAATTGGAAACCAGGACTCATACTAAGGCAAGAATAGATGACCTTCATTGTATGGAAGTTTCATTGACCATATGAATTTGTACAGATTTTTGTAATCTCCTTACATCAATGAACTTAACAAAAAATCAACACTAAATAAATCACTTGCATATATGAGACACAGTAAAACTGTTTACAATATGTTTCTTCTGATTTGCAGTAACAGTTCATTTCATAAACTACCTTTAAGATTTTTTAAAAATATTTTCCTCTTGTTATTGAAGATGGCAGTCATGATGATTGCAATATCCAGATCACCTCAAGCAAATAAACTGAAACAACCAGCAACCACCACTGGAGCTGTAATAAGATGCACAGGTCCTTGTGGCCATTCAGAAACCTTCCAATGGAACACTTTCCGCTAGGAAAAAAAATAAATCAAGTTCATCAAAACAGCCTAGTTGATTAATTTGCATAAAATTCTGATAAAAAACAGGCAGGTTTCCATTGGAAAATTACTTCATGTCCTCATAGCTCTGCTGCAATCATCCCAGCAGGCTGATGGAAACCTGGGGATAAAGAAACCCTGAATCCTAAGATCACAGACCAGCAAATTCACGAGCCAAGTTTGCAAGGCTCCCTGTCAACTTGGTAAATCACCAGGCAAGCTGCCTTGAGTTTATGGTAACCCCACTGCTTATAAAGTCTCAGCTCCTTAGAAACCTTTTAGCAATAGGCAAGCCTGACTCCAGGACTCACAGCCTTCTGGGTTTTAAGCACTCCAGGAATTTGGTGAAAGCCTGGATACATTTAAAAGAATCCATGCATTTGCAGAAGTAAGTTTCAACATTCTTATTCTGCAGGAAATTTCAATGCTTCATGTTTTCGTGGCATTTGGAACAAGAAATTCACAATTTAAACATCTGGAAAATGGGAGCTATGCTTTCCAAGGAGTTATTGGTGTCTATTGTCCAGAATGGAAAAACAGGTCACACTCCTCTAGTTCTTTACTCAGAAGGCAACAAACTGTGTGTGCAGACGAAAGTCAAAGCTTCAGTTGCTGCTGACTCATTCTGGAGTGGTTGAACACTTACTAGATTAGGAACTAACCGTTTCATAGCAAGTCTATTGGTCACTGTGCATCCAAACACAAAGGCATGTACCAGTTTCTGTGGACTGCATAACAGGCATGCCAACGTCACAGCAATGAGCAGCATCTTAAAGACCATTGCCAAAGCATGTCCGCTATATGGCAGCTGCAAGCTTCTTCCATTCCAAACAAAATTAGAACCAAAGGAGGTAAGAGTTTTATCATCCTTATTTCAGAAATTGGAAAAACAGAGCTTCTTTGTTATTCTTTTATTTCACAACTATCCTCCCCAAAATCCTTGACAGTACATAAGCTTGAACAGGCACAGACTGTGGTATGTATTCCCATGGATGAGAACATTCCCAGAAAATTATTACAGAGTCTGTAAAAGCTAATCATAAGCAGACACAGAAAGGTGGACTGAACAAACCTTTGTTCACAAACTCATTTCAGAAGACTGGGATGTCTGTATGAAAAACAAAGTACATCTAGTCAACCACTTTTCTTTCAGAAAAGAAAAAGGTGCACTTAAATTATTAACTTTTATCCACTGCACTTCAACGAAATGGAGTATTTTTCCATGGAAAAATCAATTTCATGGAAAATTTAACTGATTGGAATACATCTGTCTCCTCTCATGTCAATATTTTGAAGATTCTTATAATCAGCAATTTCACACAAGCATAGCAATGCAGTGAGTTCAGCCCTGGAACATGCCTATCATTGCACAACACAGAGCTTTGGCGAGATCGCAGAGCCAGCACAAAACAAGCTAGCTTCTGAGCCAGAGAAGTGGTAGGAGAGAACCAATGTTGTGTCTCACCTGGGCTGATTAGTGCAATGGCTGGTGTTCATGTGCTGCCTCAGGGATCCAAATTGGCTTTTCCGTATTACTCCCCTGCGATACACGGGTAGCCCAGTGCTAGTACTGAACGCTTGGGTGGAGACAAATAATTTTATCCAGTCTACTCACATTTTTGCTATGCTTTACTATAAAAGCTGATGCAGAAAGGATGATACAAAACCAAAACTCAGGAGAAAAAAGTAAGTTTACAACTCTAGAACTGACTGACTGCACTTTATTCAACCATGGAGTACCATAGGGAAAGGATTTATCCCAGGTCTAGTAAAAGAGCAAAGGACATCTCAGTCTGAATCCTAATGTGCACATTGACTATCCTTCGGGATGGTCATCTGTGTTTGCATTAACTCGTCTAATTTCAAACATTAGGGCTTGCAAAAGAATCAATATTTATTGAACACTGCCTCGTGTGCTAATATCTTCCATTCTGTGCTATCACCATACAGATATTACATAGCTACCACAGATTCTACATATAAACTCACCATATTTCCATTCTCCAGACTTGTACGTCTCTGACTTATAAAGGCATTAATTTATCAGTGCTTGGGCAATACTCCAACAAGAGGACTCCAGACATACTGAGACTCAGAAGACCATTCAAAAGTGGAATACGCAGAGACTTGCAGCACCTAATCTCATAGCTAGAGTTTTTTTAATGTTTTTTTCTAGTTCTGTAGCCCAGATCTGACAGCTGAAAACTATTTCCTATACATTAATAAAGAAAAAAAAACCCCAATGCTTATAGTCAACTCATCTGCCTATGTTTGTGAGATCCTATGATGAACAACTACGTGGCTTGACATGCCATCCATGTTTGTTTGAAGAAACTACAGGTACAGAAGCTACAGGTGGAAACCTTTCTTGTGGGACTCCTTTATGAGCCCTGCATTTTATGATGCCCTGAATTCAACCTGAGCCTCCAGTTCAGAGCTTGTCCCATAAAGTCCAGATTTGGCAGAGGAAAAATAACCTGGAGCTGTTGAAGCAATAGTATCTGTTATAGCTCTAACCAAGGAAATATCAAGGTAACATTATCACATCATATACCTTATATCACGACCCAAACATCTGCTTCAGGCAAATATGCAGCAAGGTATCACACTGGTACCTGGAGCTGTGTCTAATGGGCAACCAAAATACACTGGGCTGACACACGCAAATAAGTCTCCTTCTAGCTGTTGGCATACATTAAGGTTACATAAAGCAATAGGCACTGAACTGAAAGGAAGCATTTGGCTTTGATGAGAAGCGCCTGCTCCTTCCATTGAGCATCTCTGTGCACAGTCCTTGGGCCTGTACACAGAGCTCCAAACCCCCATACTGGTTGTGGGTCCCCAACCTCTCTGCAAGTATCTTTTACTCAAGTACACCCAGGCACTGCGTTATTTCAAATGTTTCACTTCCGCCTAAGGGTAGAAACTTGTGTAAACATTAGCATGCTGGAGAATTTGACCTGCATTGGAGAGATCCTGGCAGAGAAAGCTTGTCTACACAGTTACGAAGGAACAGTTGTCTGGGGAGGTTACAGGCTTCCTCCATTCACCCTTCTGTGAAGTGCATCCTCCTGGCCTTGCGATAAGAGAGTTGCTAGATAACTGTACAGCCCATGCTTACCCCTTTGTCCCGATCACAGCTGGATTTGGTGCCTATACGTAATATCTTTTAAGAAATCAGTTCCTTTGTATCTTGTCCCCAGAGCATCTGAACAGACACCCAAACACAGTATAGATAAACCACCAAGAATTCATACCCTGCTCAGTGTCTTCCCTACACAGATGAGTACAATAAAACAAAGTAACTAAGAATCACTCAAACCACTGACAAACTACTAAAACAACTCTGCATATTTACTTAAAGCCTATAAGGCCCTTTTCTTACTTGCCAGAGAATCCCACCACCTTACCTCACTGACTGCACAGGCTACTGCTTGTAAGATTATCAAAAAAAACCCCCAACCAACAACAACATAGCTTCCCCACTGGTTTAATATCTGAATACAACCTGTCATTAGCTAAGAGGGACAAAATAACTGAGTTGATGGAGTCCATATGATTACCCTGTGCTCCAGCGGATGAATATAAGCTATTTTAAAAAATTAAAAAGCTATTAGACTATTGAAAATAGTTTTGAATAATAATCTCTGGATGCATCATTTCCATGTTTAAAGACCAACTGGTAGAAGCATGACTGCTAATACAGGCTGCCTGAAAATTCAATAACTGGAGATAATGGTCAATTCCTCCAATATTACCGTCTAATTAGAGGATTCTACTTCAAGTGAAATCCATTTAAGTGAGCAACATCTGCATATTGTAAAGAAAGATTAAGAATACATTAGGTCAGGCCAAGAATCCTTACAATATGAGTAGGCAGTTACAAAAGTCAGCTCTGATTTACCATCTCCACCTCTTTTATTGTATTTTCTGTTCTGTCAATACAAAACAGTGTCAAGAATTGAAATCAATAATTCCCCTGCCCACTTCTTTTTTTTAAAACTGTCTCAGTAGAAAAAAAGACAGCTACCAAAAAACCAAAAGTCTTGCAAGAAAGCACAAATATCTGCTCTCTAAAAAGGGGAGGGAAAGAACAAATATTAGCGTTCCCTCTCTATAAACTTGGTGGCAAAATGTGCTGGAATGCTGTACCCAGAGGAAAGGGTGTTTTGCTGTAGTTTATGGACAGACAGTCTGCAAAAATTTAAGGTTGAATTCTCATAAAACCAGCCCCGCACATACATGTTCATGAATGAGAACAAGTGTCTGAGGTTCAAACAATGACCTTTTCTAAAGGCCCTTATCTGATTGCCGAGCACTGCAACAGTCCCACCAAATAAAGTAAAACACAATTATTTCCAGCAAATTTTATGAAATGAGACTGCTGCCTAGTGCTCTAGGTAAGAAGGTTTGTTTAGAACAAAGGGCAGCCACACCAGCAAAGAAAGAAAATGTTCAAAAGTTGGACAGAAAACTACCTGAAAACTGACACAAAGCTCATAGGAAACAGTTATTGAATGATCAGCTCTGTGAGGCATCAGGCTATACTTTTACATCTCTATAATTACCTTACCTTCAAAATCAATGGAGAGCAGCATGGGATTTGTAAAATCTAACAGTCCTGCAGTGGTAAGAAACTATTTTCCATGAGACACAATTGCATCATTTCATCTTGAAGCAGAAATACAACCTCATGTCATTAATATTGGGCAAATACACAAAGTTTTCTTGTGCTTTCAAGAATATGTTATTCCTTTTAGTTTGATGTATCAAAGAAAAACATTTTAAAAGTTCAGTGAATTTACTGACTACTGATGAACTTTTGCACATGCCTATAGTTAAGACAGTTCATAGTTATATCACCTGCCATGGCAAAGCCTCTTAACAATGTTCTTTTCTTCCTTAACCATGACATAGTTAACAAGAGCAAAGTAAAAGTTAGAATTTCAGGTATTTGCAAAGTTTCCTCAATAGTCTTTTATTTCTATTTGGGCTAAAACTTCATGTATTCTGAATAATGGAAACAATGTTCAAAGCATACTTTTCCCCCCCAGCATTACACTTGCTTAATGGTCCTTTACTTGTGATTTTGTGCATTACTTCCATATAAAGGTCTCCTTTAGGTTGAAAAAAAGGAAATGTGTTTTAACATTTAAAGCAAAGCTAAATAATACTGTACTGCTGGGCAATTTTCAAAGCCACATTAAAAGAGGATCATAGGAAAAAGAGGCATCTGTTACAAAAACACTGCATGGCTCCTTCTCTGTGCTCTACGATTTTGTTAAGATACTCTTTTAATACAACCATTTACAGTGACTTTCTCGGCAAGATGAAATCAGGCTTTATAATGTGGATTAAATGTTATTTCCTTCTCTAATTGACAGACCAGGTTTGGTAAGTCTTGACCCTACATCAGTTCCACAGACGCTATACTATACTGTTATGAAAGTGTTAAGAATATTGGGGAAACCATATGAAAAATGTCTGTTCCCCTGATGGATCACAATTGCAACAGGATGTCTGTCCTATGGCATGCATGGGGCAGAGGGATACAGGTTTTCAGGAAATGCAGGCTAAAAGAAATGCAAAACATCATGGGCTAGAATTCAATGCTGTTAATACTTAAATGCCTGTGAAACTTTCCTCATGCAAATAAGCCCTATGGATGCATTTGAAAGATGGTGCCTTAGCCTCCAGATGTGCATCACCTGAGCAATTCCAGCCTTAGGTCCATCATGACAATCACGTTGCACAGGAATCTCTCTCCACCCACCACCCAGAAAAGAACCTATACACCAAAGAGTTACCTTTAGGGTCAAAACCACAAGACAGATTCTTCCTCTGACATTTCAGTGTCCTCCTGGGGAGAACACTTGGAGGAATCCAGCCCTGTTTTTGTACTACCCAATTGTTTCTCAAGGGCTACACAAACCAAACTTACGAAGTAGTGCTCAAGCAAAGATTTTCCACAAACCACTGTAGTTTGCGCGAAACAAACCTTGGGGCACTCCTGCTGCAAGTACTCTGAAATAAAAAAAATAAAATCATGAGATTTCATAGAAAAACATCCAATTTCAGCTGCTGATCACTTATCAAAGCTTTTCCAACTAGCCACCTGGCCTGCTCTCCCTTCCTGTTGGTTCCAGAACAGAACAGAACAACACAGTGAGGTACAATTATTGACATGTTATTTCAGGCTCCCCAGAGCACAGGGGTGAGGTGCAGTCAGGCTCCACCACCACTGTGTTCTTCTCAGGTGCTGCAGTTTGACCACAGAGACCAGGATAATTTGTCTGAGAAGCCCAGAATCAGAGAAGCTGTAGTTCTGTATCCATTAAAGGTCTGAGAAAATCTTGCACAAACCATGGAGTTTAGCAGGTCTGGAGAGGTCTTGTTCAATTTGTTTGATTTCCTGTGATTTCGTCTCCTCTAGGAATGGTCTAAATACAGTTTCCCATACCATAGTATCCTTGGCAAAAGGTATCAAGGAAAGAAAAAGACGATGAAGAATGGAATGTCTTGCTTACCTTATCTAAATTTGCAATAAAACACTGAACAAATTCTTTAAAAAAGCATAAACAAAGGAGGATAATTCAACTACTTTGAAAATAGTCATCCCTCTCTTCAGACAGTCTGTCAGCATCAGCTGATAGCTAGATAACAATCTCTTTGTTGTGTCCAGGATCTATTTTTCAGGTTGCTTGATTGGGTTAGCTTGTATGTTCCATCACATCTCTCCTACGCATTCACCTCTGTCTCAGACATACAGGAGAACCAATAAAAGCAACATTTCCTTAAGCTTCAGGCAAAGAAGGAAAGGAAATATGTGACTGCCACCCATTTCCTTGAGCTAGGCAGCAGCTTCAGTACCTGAATTCTAGTCTGGCCCATGAACGTGTAAGGTATACAGAAGGCAGAACAAATAAATACCTTAGCGGCACAGGAAAAAGAACTACTATATGGTAACTGTAGGCATAGCCCTAAGCAAGGAATATTGGCCTAATTTGCACTGCACCAAGGTATCATGCTTCAGGGACAAGTCAGTCACAGTTCCATCCCTGCTCTCCTCTTGCTTTGGGGCAGGAAGGTTGTCCCAGCAGCCCCCCTGCATCAGGCAGGGACGGGCAGCACAGTCAAGGCAAGCTTCTTGCTCATCTAAGACCGAAAAAACTATACAGGCCTATGTACTGGTGAACGTTTAGGCCCTAATACTGGACAGAGTGGCTCAAGGTTTAAGAGGATCTTCCTTCCAGGACCACACACATCAAGGCAGAAGGAAAAGTCTCTCAATGCCTTTTAAGTTTGCTATCCTAAAGTGACTTAGAGGTGGGTTTGCTCTTTTAAAACCTAAAGATCAGACTGCCCAAAATCTTTTTGCAGAGACTGTGTTCCAGAGCCTGGAAGCTTATAAGTTATCTAAATTCAAAATTCATTCCACTGGCTTCTCTGTGTGTGCATGCACACGTACGCATGTGTTTAATACACATATTAAATTTTAAATAGATTGCTTTTAACTAATCACAGCAAGTGGCATTTGTGCAATGTAAATATTTGCTTTGTTCCTTCAACACTCTTTCAATTACACTGAAAATTTCAGGGAAATAAAATTACAGCAGGCTGAATATTAAAAGGTGGGGAGGGAGAAAAGCTAGAAACTAAGCTTCAAAGGGAATTCTACACTTTGATTTTAGTTTGCATATTCCAAACGCTCACATTTTACTATACAGATGTCAAACCAGGAGGTAGGTAATAAAGCAGGTTCCTTTAAGATTAAAAAAAATACATTTTAAATGATCAAATCAAACCATATTCCAAGTGTGACAGAAGTAAATGACGTATTACTAGTTCTTCCCTAAACCTCATTGAACCATCTCTTTCCATCATAGCAGGGGTCTGTCAGCCACGCAGGTCCTTGCCAAAAATAAAGAAAGAATGGCAGCATTCCCCATCTGCTGATGAGTCCAATCTAAGGGAAGACAAAACACCGATCTATTTAACTCTGTTCCAATTATTGTCGGGCGATACAGTCATCATGACACACAGCCAGGTTTATTCATGTGCCCAGCAAGGCAGGCCAGGCATAATAAAGAGATTACAAACTCTGTTTGGAATACAGGCAACTTAGAATGGCTTTTATTAAAACTTAAAGCATGGGAAATATTGGGTCATAGATTTAGGTATCACACAATCAGAAATATGTTTGGCTCAAAAACACAACACATGGCATCCTTAGTGAATGAGGGCAACTATTATTACAGCATAACAGGCCTTGCCAAAAGAAAAGCTTGGAATAGCACAGAGCACATGGCACTTCAAACTTAGGAGAGACTGGCAAGAGCTTTACAGAACATGAAGGAAAAAAGGAGCTTTCTAAAACATCCGTCCCTCTGAAAGACAGCTACTCATAAACCCCCACCAGTCTCTATACTGAAGTGACATTGGAAGAGAAGGGGCTCTTAACATCAACAAACAAGACAGAAGGGGCAACAGTAGGGCTCTGCTTGATTTCTGGGGCTCTCCTGCTTCTTGCTGGCATTGACTTCTCTACTAGGCACAATCAGAGACCTGGGGAGCCCACTCAGGGCAAAGAGATTGCTGATGTGCTGACAGCATGCGCTATCACATCGACCAGTTCTGCTTCATCATTTCCCTCTGCTACCCCATCTCTATTTGTGTCCATCTGTTGCATTCCTTCTGCTAAATACATCGGGCTGGACCATCTGCCTACCCAGAGGTTGCACAGGTGACATACAACATGGCCCTGATTCACAGGTAGGATCCCAAGGCACAACCTACTTAACAGCTAAGGATACAGAACTCACATTTGCGATCTCAGGCTTTCAATTTCTAAGGCAGCCATCTCAGATGTTTACAATTTACACTAATCTGACCAGTCCCAGCAGAACATTCTCTTGCTTGTTTATAAAAAACCCTTCAGGGGCACCTAGATGTTACAGCTTCCGTGGGAGAAAACATCAGTTTAAGAAAAGACCTGCAAAACCAAGGGTTTTGAGTTATTTTGACCCAGGTCAGTGAGAGCTCAGACTTGTTTTGACATGATGGTAATCTGTGCCATGGATGCTGGAGCAAACAGGGGCAGGAGGCTCTCAGCCAGTAGAGGGAAAAAATGGATTTCTGCTTGATGTGACCCTGACTGAATTTACTTCAAAGGAACCTCATGTGGCATAGGATGAGATGCCTAGAAATCTCAGAGCGAGGAAGACAGTAAGATTCTCTTTGGGGTCCAATCAAATGGATTAAAAAAATGCTGATATACAGACAACTACTACTCTAATTTCATTGAACGCTCCTAACTTACACTACTTGTACTTTCCTCAGTAACAGGTCAGTCTGTTCATTCTTTTTATTTACAACCCTCTGTCCTGCGTATCAAGGTATGCAACAATGACCTTATTACAGTCAGCAGTTGAATAGCAACTTTGCTCTAAATAAATCCATAATGAGATAGGTAAAGTGTCTGGAGAGATTTAATCCAGGCAGTAAGTATTCCATATGGCAACAGGATCAGACATTAACAGTGCTGCAGCTGGAGCAAAACAAAGGTCAGAGAGTGCTACGCACTGATTAAGTTTCCTTTAACCCACCAGAAGGTGTTCAGCCTGAACCCAGTGTCTCATGGACAACAACCACTTAAGGAATCTGCCAATTTTTTGCCACCGATAATTAAAGGAAGAGCAGTGTTTTCATCTGTGGACCTGAGTGTGCATTTGTAATGCACAAGGCTGGGCATGCAACCTGGTGGAAAAAGACACAGAGGTTGGACAAATGGCCTGAGGTCAAAGATGAAGCCGAGAGGCATGGTGAGGCTTACAGGAAGGCTTGGAACTCTGTGACTACAAGAATATCCTTTCTCCTCACATGCCTGCAGTCCCATCAAGATGGCAAGTGATGGCAACGCTGCCTTTGACACATTAACATAGCAGCAGCTCTGTGCTGTTTTTCTCAGCCTGCTACAGCAGTCAGGATGTATGATGGGTCTGAGCTGTGGAATGTCTGTTTGCTGCAATAATTAAGGCATTATAATAGTTTCAAAATTTAAAATCCAGTTTAAGCCAGAATAAAAAGGAAGGTAAAAGCCTGGGAGGGCTGATTTAGATTAGCATATTCTTGAGATACAGTATAAAAAAAGCAAATGAAATGTTGTTTGTATCATAGAATGATAGAATCATAGAATGGTTTGGGTTGGAAGGGACCTTAAAGATCATCTAGTTCCAACCCCGCTGCCATGGGCAGGGATGCCTTCCACTAGACCAGGTTGCTCAAAGCCCCATCCAACCTGGTCTTGAACACTTCCAGGGAGGGGACATCCACAATTTCTCTAGGCAACTTGTTCCAGTGCCTCACTCTCACAGTAAAGAATTTCTTCCTAATATCTAATCTACATCTACCCTCTCTCAGTGTAAAACTGTTACCTCTTGTTCTATCACTATACTCCCTT